>NW_026728052.1:0-611949 GCF_030684315.1 Stegostoma tigrinum
AGCCCAGACCCGCTCACAGGGACTGTCCCCCGCAGCCCAGACCCGCTCACAGCGACTGTCCCCCGCAGCCCAGACCCGCTCACAGGGATTGTCCCCCGCAGCCCAGACCCGCTCACAGGGACTGTCCCCCGCAGCCCAGACCCGCTCACAGGGACTGTCCCCCGCAGCCCAGACCCGCTCACAGGGACCGTCGCCCGCAGCCCAGACCCGCTCACGGGGACCGGCCCCCGCAGCCCCGACCCGCTCACGGGGACCGGCCCCCGCAGCCCCGACCCGCTCACGGGGTCCGGCCCCCGCAGCCCCGTCCCGCTCACGGCTAATTGCCCCCGCAGCCCCGTCCCGCTCACGGGGACCGTCCCCCGCAGCCCCGACCCGCTCACGGGGACCGGCCCCCGCAGCCCCGACCCGCTCACGGGGTCCGGCCCCCGCAGCCCCGTCCTGCTCACGGCTAATTGCCCCCGCAGCCCCGACCCGCTCACGGGGACCGGCCCCCGCAGCCCCGACCCGCTCACGGGGACCGTCCCCCGCAGCCCAGACCCGCTCACGGGGACCGTCCCCCGCAGCCCCGACCCGCTCACGGGGACCGGCCCCCGCAGCCCCGTCCCGCTCACGGCTAATTGCCCCCGCAGCCCCGACCCGCTCACGGGGACCGTCCCCCGCAGCCCCGACCCGCTCACGGGCACCGGCCCCCGCAGCCCCGTCCCGCTCACGGCTAATTGCCCCCGCAGCCCCGACCCGCTCACGGGGACCGTCCCCCGCAGCCCCGACCCGCTCACGGGGACCGGCCCCCGCAGCCCCGACCCGCTCACGGGGACCGTCCCCCGCAGCCCAGACTCGCTCACGGGGACCGTCCCCCGCAGCCTAGACCCGTTCACGGGGACCGTCCCCCGCAGCCCCGACCCGCTCACGGGGACCGTCCCCCGCAGCCCCGACCCGCTCACGGGGAACGTCCCCTGCAGCCCCGACCCACTCACGGGGACCGGCCCCCGCAGCCCCGTCCCGCTCACGGGGACCGTCCCCCGCAGCCCCGACCCGCTCACGGGGACCGGCCCCCGCAGCCCCGACCCGCTCACGGGGACCGGCCCCCGCAGCCCCGACCCGCTCACGGGGACCGGCCCCCGCAGCCCCGACCCGCTGACGGGGACCGGCCCCCGCAGCCCCGACCCGCTGACGGGGACCGGCCCCCGCAGCCCCGACCCGCTGACGGGGACCGGCCCCCGCAGCCCCGACCCGCTCACGGGGACCGTCCCCCGCAGCCCAGACCCGCTCACGGTGACCGTCCCCCGCAGCCCAGACCCGCTCACGGGGACCGTCCCCCGCAGCCCCGACCCGCTCACGGGGACCGTCCCCCGCAGCCCCGACCCGCTCACGGGGACCGGCCCCCCGCAGCCCCGACCCGCTCACGGGGACCGGCCCCCGCAGCCCCGACCCGCTCACGGGGACCGGCCCCCGCAGCCCCGACCCGCTCACGGGGACCGGCCCCCGCAGCCCCGACCCGCTCACGGGGACCGGCCCCCGCAGCCCCGACCCGCTCACGGGGTCCGGCCCCCGCAGCCCCGTCCCGCTCACGGCTAATTGCCCCCCGCAGCCCCGACCCGCTCACGGGGTCCGGCCCCCGCAGCCCCGACCCGCTCACGGGGACCGGCCCCCGCAGCCCCGACCCGCTCACGGGGACCGGCCCCCGCAGCCCCGTCCCGCTCACGGCTAATTGCCCCCGCAGCCCCGACCCGCTCACGGGGACCGTCCCCCGCAGCCCCGACCCGCTCACGGGGACCGGCCCCCGCAGCCCCGTCCCGCTCACGGCTAATTGCCCCCGCAGCCCCGACCCGCTCACGGGGACCGTCCCCCGCAGCCCCGACCCGCTCACGGGGACCGTCCCCCGCAGCCCCGACCCGCTCACGGGGACCGTCCCCCGCAGCCCCGACCCGCTCACGGGGACCGGCCCCCGCAGCCCCGTCCTGCTCACGGCTAATTGCCCCCGCAGCCCCGACCCGCTCACGGGGACCGTCCCCCGCAGCCCCGACCCGCTCACGGGGACCGGCCCCCGCAGCCCCGACCCGCTCACGGCTAATTGCCCCCGCAGCCCCGACCCGCTCGCGGGGACCGTCCCCTGCAGCCCCGACCCGCTCGCGGGGACCGTCCCCCGCAGCCCCGACCCGCTCACGGGGTCCGGCCCCCGCAGCCCCGTCCCGCTCACGGCTAATTGCCCCCGCAGCCCCGACCCGCTCACGGGGACCCGGCCCCCGCAGCCCCGACCCGCTCACGGGGACCGTCCCCCGCAGCCCAGACCCGCTCACGGGGACCGTCCCCCGCAGCCCCGACCCGCTCACGGGGACCGGCCCCCGCAGCCCCGTCCCGCTCACGGCTAATTGCCCCCGCAGCCCCGACCCGCTCACGGGGACCGTCCCCCGCAGCCCCGACCCGCTCACGGGCACCGGCCCCCGCAGCCCCGTCCCGCTCACGGCTAATTGCCCCCGCAGCCCCGACCCGCTTACGGGGACCGTCCCCCGCAGCCCCGACCCGCTCACGGGGACCGGCCCCCGCAGCCCCGACCCGCTCACGGGGACCGTCCCCCGCAGCCCAGACTCGCTCACGGGGACCGTCCCCCGCAGCCTAGACCCGTTCACGGGGACCGTCCCCCGCAGCCCCGACCCGCTCACGGGGACCGTCCCCCCGCAGCCCCGACCCGCTCACGGGGAACGTCCCCCGCAGCCCCGACCCGCTCACGGGGACCGGCCCCCGCAGCCCCGTCCTGCTCACGGGGACCGTCCCCCGCAGCCCCGACCCGCTCACGGGGACCGGCCCCCGCAGCCCCGACCCGCTCACGGGGACCGGCCCCCGCAGCCCCGACCCGCTCACGGGGACCGGCCCCCGCAGCCCCGACCCGCTGACGGTGACCGGCCCCCGCAGCCCCGACCCGCTCACGGGGACCGGCCCCCGCAGCACCGACCCGCTGACGGGGACCGGCCCCCGCAGCCCCGACCCGCTGACGGGGACCGGCCCCCGCAGCCCCGACCCGCTCACGGGGACCGTCCCCCGCAGCCCAGACCCGCTCACGGTGACCGTCCCCCGCAGCCCAGACCCGCTCACGGGGACCGTCCCCCGCAGCCCCGACCCGCTCACGGGGACCGTCCCCCGCAGCCCCGACCCGCTCACGGGGACCGGCCCCCGCAGCCCCGACCCGCTCACGGGGACCGGCCCCCGCAGCCCCGACCCGCTCACGGGGACCGGCCCCCGCAGCCCCGACCCGCTCACGGGGACCGGCCCCCCGCAGCCCCGACCCGCTCACGGGGTCCGGCCCCCGCAGCCCCGTCCCGCTCACGGCTAATTGCCCCCGCAGCCCCGACCCGCTCACGGGGTCCGGCCCCCGCAGCCCCGACCCGCTCACGGGGACCGGCCCCCGCAGCCCCGACCCGCTCACGGGGACCGGCCCCCGCAGCCCCGTCCCGCTCACGGCTAATTGCCCCCGCAGCCCCGACCCGCTCACGGGGACCGTCCCCCGCAGCCCCGACCCGCTCACGGGGACCGGCCCCCGCAGCCCCGTCCCGCTCACGGCTAATTGCCCCCGCAGCCCCGACCCGCTCACGGGGACCGTCCCCCGCAGCCCCGACCCGCTCACGGGGACCGTCCCCCGCAGCCCCGACCCGCTCACGGGGACCGTCCCCCGCAGCCCCGACCCGCTCACGGGGACCGGCCCCCGCAGCCCCGTCCTGCTCACGGCTAATTGCCCCCGCAGCCCCGACCCGCTCACGGGGACCGTCCCCCCGCAGCCCCGACCCGCTCACGGGGACCGGCCCCCGCAGCCCCGACCCGCTCACGGCTAATTGCCCCCGCAGCCCCGACCCGCTCGCGGGGACCGTCCCCTGCAGCCCCGACCCGCTCGCGGGGACCGTCCCCCGCAGCCCCGACCCGCTCGCGGGGACCGGCCCCCACAGCCCAGACCTGCTCGCGGGGACCGTCCCCCGCAGCCCAGACCCGCTCGCGGGGACCGTCCCCCCGCAGCCCAGACCCGCTCGTGGGGACCGTCCCCCGCAGCCCAGACCCGCTCGTAGGGACTGTCCCCCGCAGCCCAGACCCGCTCTCAGGAACTGTCCCCCGCAGCCCTGACCCGCTCACAGGGACTGGGCCCCACAGCCCTGTCCCGCTGACAGCGTGCTGCCCCGCGCGGCCGTATCGCGCTCACAGGGTCTGGCACCCGCAGCCCTGACCCGCTCACGGGGACTAGCCCCCGGTGCCCTGACCCGCTCGTAGGGACTAGGCCCCGCAGCCCTGACCGGCTCGTAGGGACTAGGCCCCGCAGCCCTGACCCGCTCACAGGGACTGTCCCCCCGCAGCCCTGACCCGCTCACAGGGACTGGGCCCCACAGCCCTGTCCCGCTGACAGCGTGCTGCCCCGCGCGGCCGTATCGCGCTCACAGGGTCTGGCCCCCGCAGCCCTGACCCGCTCACAGGGTCTGGCCCCCGCAGCCCTGACCCGCTCACGGGGACTGGCCCCCGCAGCCCTGACCCGCTCACCGCGACTGTCCCCCGCACCCCTGACCCGCTCACAGCGATTTGCCCCCTCAGCCCTGACCCGCCCAAAGGGACTGGCCCCCGCAGCCCTGACCACCTGCCAGCTATTTGCCCCCGCACCCTTGGCCCGCTGACACCGATTTGCCACCTCGGCCCTGACCCGCTCACAGTGACTGGCCCCCGCAGCCCTGACCCGCTCACAGTGACTGTCCCCCGCATCCCAGACCTGCTCAAAGGGACTGTCCCCCGCAGCCCAGACCCGCTCACAGGGACTGTTCCCCGCAGCCCAGACCCGCTCACAGGGACTGTCCCCCGCAGCCCAGACCCGCTCACAGGGACTGTCCCCCGCAGCCCAGACCCGCTCACAGGGACTGTCCCCCGCAGCCCAGACCCGCTCTCAGGGACTGTCCCCCGCAGCCCAGACCCGCTCACAGGGACTGTCCCCCGCAGCCCAGACCCGCTCACAGGGACTGTCCCCCGCAGCCCAGACCCGCTCACAGGGACTGTCCCCCGCAGCCCAGACCCGCTCACAGGGACTGTCCCCCGCAGCCCAGACCCGCTCACAGGGACTGTCCCCCGCAGCCCAGACCCGCTCACAGGGACTGTCCCCCGCAGCCCAGACCCGCTCACAGGGACTGTCCCCCGCAGCCCAGACCCGCTCACCGGGACTGTCCCCCGCAGCCCAGACCCGCTCACAGGGACTGTCACCCGCAGCCCAGACCCGCTCACAGGGACTGTCCCCCGCAGCCCAGACCCGCTCACAGGGACTGTCCCCCGCAGCCCAGACCCGCTCACAGGGACTGTCCCCCGCAGCCCAGACCCGCTCACAGGGACTGTCCCCCGCAGCCCAGACCCGCTCACAGGGACTGTCCCCCGCAGCCCAGACCCGCTTACAGGGACTGTCCCCCGCAGCCCAGACCCGCTCACAGGGGCTGTCCCCCGCAGCCCAGACCCGCTCCCAGGGACTGTCCCCCGCAGCCCAGACCCGCTCACAGGGGCTGTCCCCCGCAGCCCAGACCCGCTCACAGGGACTGTCCCCCGCAGCCCAGACCCGCTCACAGGGACTGTCCCCCGCAGCCCAGACCCGCTCACAGGGACTGTCCCCCGCAGCCCAGACCCGCTCACAGGGACTGTCCCCCGCAGCCCAGACCCGCTCACAGGGACTGTCCCCCGCAGCCCAGACCCGCTCACAGGGACTGTCCCCCGCAGCCCAGACCCGCTCACAGGGACTGTCCCCCGCAGCCCAGACCCGCTCACAGTGACTGTCCCCCGCAGCCCAGACCCGCTCACAGGGACTGTCCCCCGCAGCCCAGACCCGCTCACAGGGACTGTCCCCCGCAGCCCTGACCCGGTCGTAGGGACTAGGCCCCGCAGCCCTGACCCGCTCGTAGGGACTAGGCCCCGCAGCCCTGACCCGCTCGTAGGGACTAGGCCCCGCAGCCCTGACCCGCTCGTAGGGACGAGGCCCCGCAGCCCTGACCCGCTCGTAGGGACTGTCCCCCGCAGCCCTGACCCGCTCACAGGGACTGGGCCCCACAGCCCTGTCCCGCTGACAGCGTGCTGCCCCGCGCGGCCGTATCGCGCTCACAGGGTCTGGCCCCCGCAGCCCTGACCCGCTCACGGGGACTGTCCCCCGCAGCCCAGACCCGCTCACGGGGACCGGCCCCCGCAGCCCCGTCACGCTCACGGCTAATTGCCCCCGCAGCCCCGACCCGCTCACGGGGACCGGCCCCCGCAGCCCCGACCCGCTCACGGGGACCGGCCCCCGCAGCCCCGTCCCGCTCACGGCTAATTGCCCCCGCAGCCTCGACCCGCTCACGGGGACCGTCCCCCGCAGCCCCGACCCGCTCACGGGGACCGGCCCCCGCAGCCCCGTCCCGCTCACGGCTAATTGCCCCCGCAGCCCCGACCCGCTCACGGGGACCGTCCCCCGCAGCCCCGACCCGCTCACGGGGACCGGCCCCCGCAGCCCCGACCCGCTCACGGGGACCGGCCCTCGCCGCCCCGTCCCGCTGACGGCTAATTGCCCCCGCAGCCCCGACCCGCTCACGGGGACCGTCCCCCGCAGCCCCGACCCGCTCACGGGGACCGGCCCCCGCAGCCCCGACCTGCTCACGGGGACCGGCCCCCGCAGCCCCGTCCCACTCACGGCTAATTGCCCCCGCAGACCCGACCCGCTCACGGGGACCGTCCCCCGCAGCCCCGACCCGCTCACGGGGACCGTCCCCCGCAGCCCCGACCCGCTCACGGGGACCGGCCCCCGCAGCCCCGACCCGCTCACGGGGACCGGCCCCCGCAGCCCCGACCCGCTCACGGGGACCGGCCCCCGCAGCCCCGACCCGCTCACGGGGACCGTCCCCCGCAGCCCCGACCCGCTCACGGGGACCGGCCCCCGCAGCCCCGACCCGCTCACGGGGACCGGCCCCCGCAGCCCCGACCCGCTCACGGGGACCGGCCCCCGCAGCCCCGACCCGCTCACGGGGACCGTCGCCCGCAACCCAGACCCGCTCACGGGGACCGTCCCCCGCAGCCTTGACCCGCTGAATTGGACTGGCCCCGCAGCCGTGTCCCGCCACAGGGACTGGCCTACGCAGACCTGTGCGGCTGACAGGGACTGGCCCCCGCAGCCCTGGCCCGCTCACAGGGACTGGCCCCCGCAGCCCTGGCCCGCTCACAGGGACTGGCCCCCGCAGCCCTGACCCGCTCCCAGGTACAGGCCCCCGCAGCCCTGACCGGCTCCCAGGGACTGGCCCCCGCAGCCCTGATGATCCGCTCCCAGGGACTGGCCCCCGCAGCCCTGACCCGCTCACAAGGACTGGCCCCCGCAGCCCTGACCCGCTCACAGGGACTGGCCCCCGCAGCCCTGACCCGCTCACAGGGACTGGCCCCGCAGCCCTGACCCGCTCACAGGGACTGGCCCCCGCAGCCCTGACCCGCTCACAGGGACTCGCCCCCGCAGCCCAGACCCGCTCACAGGGGCTGTCCCCCGCAGCCCAGACCCGCTCACAGGGACTGTCCCCCGCAGCCCAGACCCGCTCACAGGGACTGTCCCCCGCAGCCCAGACCCGCTCACAGGGACTGTCCCCCGCAGCCCAGACCCGCTCACAGGGACTGTCCCCCGCAGCCCAGACCCGCTCACAGGGACTGTCCCCCGCAGCCCAGACCCGCTCACAGGGACTGTCCCCCGCAGCCCAGACCCGCTCACAGTGACTGTCCCCCGCAGCCCAGACCCGCTCACAGGGACTGTCCCCCGCAGCCCAGACCCGCTCACAGGGACTGTCCCCCGCAGCCCTGACCCGGTCGTAGGGACTAGGCCCCGCAGCCCTGACCCGCTCGTAGGGACTAGGCCCCGCAGCCCTGACCCGCTCGTAGGGACTAGGCCCCGCAGCCCTGACCCGCTCGTAGGGACGAGGCCCCGCAGCCCTGACCCGCTCGTAGGGACTGTCCCCCGCAGCCCTGACCCGCTCACAGGGACTGGGCCCCACAGCCCTGTCCCGCTGACAGCGTGCTGTCCCGCGCGGCCGTATCGCGCTCACAGGGTCTGGCCCCCGCAGCCCTGACCCGCTCACGGGGACTGTCCCCCGCAGCCCAGACCCGCTCACGGGGACCGGCCCCCGCAGCCCCGTCGCGCTCACGGCTAATTGCCCCCGCAGCCCCGACCCGCTCACGGGGACCGGCCCCCGCAGCCCCGACCCGCTCACGGGGACCGGCCCCCGCAGCCCCGTCCCGCTCACGGCTAATTGCCCCCGCAGCCTCGACCCGCTCACGGGGACCGTCCCCCGCAGCCCCGACCCGCTCACGGGGACCGGCCCCCGCAGCCCCGTCCCGCTCACGGCTAATTGCCCCCGCAGCCCCGACCCGCTCACGGGGACCGTCCCCCGCAGCCCCGACCCGCTCACGGGGACCGGCCCCCGCAGCCCCGACCCGCTCACGGGGACCGGCCCTCGCCGCCCCGTCCCGCTGACGGCTAATTGCCCCCGCAGCCCCGACCCGCTCACGGGGACCGTCCCCCGCAGCCCCGACCCGCTCACGGGGACCGGCCCCCGCAGCCCCGACCTGCTCACGGGGACCGGCCCCCGCAGCCCCGTCCCACTCACGGCTAATTGCCCCCGCAGACCCGACCCGCTCACGGGGACCGTCCCCCGCAGCCCCGACCCGCTCACGGGGACCGTCCCCCGCAGCCCCGACCCGCTCACGGGGACCGGCCCCCGCAGCCCCGACCCGCTCACGGGGACCGGCCCCCGCAGCCCCGACCCGCTCACGGGGACCGGCCCCCGCAGCCCCGACCCGCTCACGGGGACCGGCCCCCGCAGCCCCGACCCGCTCACGGGGACCGGCCCCCGCAGCCCCGACCCGCTCACGGGGACCGTCCCCCGCAGCCCCGACCCGCTCACGGGGACCGGCCCCCGCAGCCCCGACCCGCTCACGGGGACCGGCCCCCGCAGCCCCGACCCGCTCACGGGGACCGGCCCCCGCAGCCCCGACCCGCTCACGGGGACCGTCGCCCGCAACCCAGACCCGCTCACGGGGACCGTCCCCCGCAGCCTTGACCCGCTGAATTGGACTGGCCCCGCAGCCGTGTCCCGCCACAGGGACTGGCCTACGCAGACCTGTGCGGCTGACAGGGACTGGCCCCCGCAGCCCTGGCCCGCTCACAGGGACTGGCCCCCGCAGCCCTGGCCCGCTCACAGGGACTGGCCCCCGCAGCCCTGACCCGCTCCCAGGTACAGGCCCCCGCAGCCCTGACCGGCTCCCAGGGACTGGCCCCCGCAGCCCTGATGATCCGCTCCCAGGGACTGGCCCCCGCAGCCCTGACCCGCTCACAAGGACTGGCCCCCGCAGCCCTGACCCGCTCACAGGGACTGGCCCCCGCAGCCCTGACCCGCTCACAGGGACTGGCCCCGCAGCCCTGACCCGCTCACAGGGACTGGCCCCCGCAGCCCTGACCCGCTCACAGGGACTCGCCCCCGCAGCCCTGACCCGCTCACAGGGACTGGCCCCCGCAGCCCTGACCCGCTCACAGGGACTGGCCCCCGCAGCCCCGACCCGTCACAGGGACTGGCCCCCGCAGCCCTGACCCGCTCACAGGGACTGGCCCCCGCAGCCCCGACCCGCTCACAGGGTCTTGCCCCCGCAGCCCTGACCCGCTCCCAGGGACTGGCCCCCGCAGCCCTGACCCGCTCCCAGGGACTGGCCCCCGCAGCCCTGAACCGCTCCCAGGGACTGGCCCCAGCAGCCCTGACCCGCTCCCAGGTACTGGCCCCCGCAGCCCAGACCGGCTCCCAGGGACTGGCCCCCGCAGCCCTGACCCGCTCCCAGGGACTGGCCCCCGCAGCCCTGACCCGCTCACAGGGACTGGCACCCGCAGCCCTGACCCGCTCACAGGGACTGGCCCCCGCAACCCTGACCCGCTCACAGGGACTGGCCCCCGCAGCCTTGACCCTCTCACAGGGACTGGCCCCCGCAGCCCTGACCCGCTCACAGGGACTGGCCCCCGCAGCCCTGACCCGCTCACAGGGACTGGCCCCCGCAGCCTTGACCCGCTCACAGGGACTGGCCCCCGCAGCCTTGACCCGCTCCCAGGGACTGGCCCCCGCAGCCCTGACCCGCTCACAGGGACTGTCTTCCGCAGCCCTGACCCGCTCCCAGGGACTGGCCCCCGCAGCCCTGACCCGCTCCCAGTTACTGGCCCCCGCAGCCCTGACCCGCTCCCAGGGACTGGCCCCGGCAGCCCTGATCCGCTCCCAGGGACTGGCCCCCGCAGCCCTGACCCGCTCCCAGGTACTGGCCCCCGCAGCCCTGATCGGCTCCAAGGGACCGTCCCACGCAGCCCTGACCCGCTCCCAGGGACTGGCCCCCGCAGCCCTGACCCGCTCACAGGGACCGTCCCCCGCAGCCCTGACCCGCTCACAGGGACTGGCCCCCGCAGCCCTGACCCGCTCACAGGGACCGGCTCCCGCAGCCCTCACCCCCTCACAGGGACCGGCCCCCGCAGCCCTGACCCGCTCACAGGGACCGGCCCCCGCAGCCCTGACCCGCTCACAGGGACTGGCCCCCGCAGCCCTGACCCGATCACAGGGACTGGTCCCCGCAGCCCAGACCCGCTCACGGGAACTGGTCCCCGCAGCCCTGACCCACTCACAGGGACTGGTCCCCGCAGCCCTTACCCGCTCCCAGGGACTGGCCCCCGCAGCCCTGAACCGCTCCCAGGGACTGGCCCCCGCAGCCCTGACCCGCTCCCAGGGACTGGCCCCCGCAGCCCTCACCCCCTGACAGCTATTTGCCACCGCAGCCCTCACCCGCTCACAGGGACTGGCCCCGGTTGCCATGACCAGATCACAGGCACTGTCCCCCGCAGCCCTATCCTGCTGACACGGACTCGCCCCCGCATCCCTGTCCCGCCACAGGGACTGGCCCCTGCAGCCCTGACCCGCTCACAGGGACTGGCCCCCGCAGTCCTGAACCGCTCCCAGGGTCTGGCCCCCGCAGCCCTGATCCGCTCCCAGGTACTGGCCCCCGCAGCCCTGACCGGCTCCCAGGGACTGGCCCCCGCAGCCCTGACCCGCTCCCAGGGACTGGCCCCCGCAGCCCTGACCCGCTCTGAGGGACCGGCCCCCGCAGCCCTGACCCGCTCACAGCGACCGTCCCCCGCAGCCCTGACCCGCTCACAGGGACCGGAACCCGCAGCCCTGACCCCCTCACAGGGACCGGCCTCCGCAGCCCTGACCCGCTCACAGGGACTGGCCCCCCCTGCCCTGGCCCGCTCACAGGGACTGGCCCCCGCAGCCCTGACCCGCTCACAGTGACTGGTCCCCGCAGCCCTGACCCCCTGACAGGGACTGGTCCCCGCAGCCCTGACCCGCTCACGGGAACTGGTCCCCGCAGCCCTGACCCGCTCACGGGAACTGGTCCCCGCAGCCCTGACCCGCTCACAGGGACTGGTCCCCGCAGCCCTTACCCGCTCCCAGGGACTGGCCCCCGCAGCCCTGACCCCCTGACAGCTATTCGCCACCGCAGCCCTCACCCGCTCACAGGGACTGGTCCCCGCAGCCATGACCCGCTCCCAAGGACTGGCCCCCGCAGCCCTGACCCCCTGACAGCTATTTGCCACCGCAGCCCTCACCCGCTCACAGGGATTGGCCCCTGCAGCCCTGACCCGCTCCCAGGGACTGGCCCCCGCCGCCCTGACCCGCTCACAGGGACTGGCCCCCGCAGCCCTGACCCGCTCCCAGGTACTGGCCCCCGCAGCCCAGGCCGGCTCCCAGGGACTGGCCCCCGCAGCCCTGACCCGCTCCCAGGTACTTGCCCCCGCAGCCCTGACCCGCTCACAGGGACTGGCCCCCGCAGCCCTGACCCGCTCACAGGGACTGCCCCCCGCATCCCTGACCCGCTCCCAGGGACTGGCCCCCGCAGCCCAGACCCGCTCCCAGGGACTGGCCCCCGCAGCCCTGACCCGCTCCCAGGGACTGGCCCCCGCAGCCCTGAACCGCTCCCAGGGACTGGCCCCCGCAGCCCTGACCGTCTCCCAGGTACTGGCCCCCACTGCCCTGACCGGCTCCCAGGGACTGGCCCCCGCAGCCCTCACCCGCTCACTGGGACTGGTCCCCGCAGCCCTGACCCGCTCCCAGGGACTGGCCCCCGCAGCCCTGACCTCCTGACAGCTATTTGCCACCGCAGCCCTCACCCGCTCACAGGGACTGGCCCCCGCAGCCCTGACCCGCTCCCAGGGACAGGCCCCCGCAGCCCTGACCTGCTCCCAGGGACTGGCCCCCGCATCCCTGACCCGCTCCCAGGTACTGGCCCCCGCAGCCCAGACCGGCTGCCAGGGACTGGCCCCCGCAGCCCTGACCCGCTCCCAGGGACTGTCCCCCGCAGCCCAGACCCGCTCACAGGGGCTGTCCCCCGCAGCCCAGACCCGCTCACAGGGACTGTCCCCCGCAGCCCAGACCCGCTCACAGGGACTGTCCCCCGCAGCCCAGACCCGCTCACAGGGACTGTCCCCCGCAGCCCAGACCCGCTCACAGGGACTGTCCCCCGCAGCCCAGACCCGCTCACAGGGACTGTCCCCCGCAGCCCAGACCCGCTCACAGGGACTGTCCCCCGCAGCCCAGACCCGCTCACAGGGACTGTCCCCCGCAGCCCAGACCCGCTCACAGTGACTGTCCCCCGCAGCCCAGACCCGCTCACAGGGACTGTCCCCCGCAGCCCAGACCCGCTCACAGGGACTGTCCCCCGCAGCCCTGACCCGGTCGTAGGGACTAGGCCCCGCAGCCCTGACCCGCTCGTAGGGACTAGGCCCCGCAGCCCTGACCCGCTCGTAGGGACTAGGCCCCGCAGCCCTGACCCGCTCGTAGGGACGAGGCCCCGCAGCCCTGACCCGCTCGTAGGGACTGTCCCCCGCAGCCCTGACCCGCTCACAGGGACTGGGCCCCACAGCCCTGTCCCGCTGACAGCGTGCTGCCCCGCGCGGCCGTATCGCGCTCACAGGGTCTGGCCCCCGCAGCCCTGACCCGCTCACGGGGACTGTCCCCCGCAGCCCAGACCCGCTCACGGGGACCGGCCCCCGCAGCCCCGTCACGCTCACGGCTAATTGCCCCCGCAGCCCCGACCCGCTCACGGGGACCGGCCCCCGCAGCCCCGACCCGCTCACGGGGACCGGCCCCCGCAGCCCCGTCCCGCTCACGGCTAATTGCCCCCGCAGCCTCGACCCGCTCACGGGGACCGTCCCCCGCAGCCCCGACCCGCTCATGGGGACCGGCCCCCGCAGCCCCGTCCCGCTCACGGCTAATTGCCCCCGCAGCCCCGACCCGCTCACGGGGACCGTCCCCCGCAGCCCCGACCCGCTCACGGGGACCGGCCCCCGCAGCCCCGACCCGCTCACGGGGACCGGCCCTCGCAGCCCCGTCCCGCTGACGGCTAATTGCCCCCGCAGCCCCGACCCGCTCACGGGGACCGTCCCCCGCAGCCCCGACCCGCTCACGGGGACCGGCCCCCGCAGCCCCGACCTGCTCACGGGGACCGGCCCCCGCAGCCCCGTCCCACTCACGGCTAATTGCCCCCGCAGCCCCGACCCGCTCACGGGGACCGTCCCCCGCAGCCCCGACCCGCTCACGGGGACCGTCCCCCGCAGCCCCGACCCGCTCACGGGGACCGGCCCCCGCAGCCCCGACCCGCTCACGGGGACCGGCCCCCGCAGCCCCGACCCGCTCACGGGGACCGGCCCCCGCAGCCCCGACCCGCTCACGGGGACCGGCCCCCGCAGCCCCGACCCGCTCACGGGGACCGGCCCCCGCAGCCCCGACCCGCTCACGGGGACCGGCCCCCGCAGCCCCGACCCGCTCACGGGGACCGTCGCCCGCAACCCAGACCCGCTCACGGGGACCGTCCCCCGCAGCCTTGACCCGCTGAATTGGACTGGCCCCGCAGCCGTGTCCCGCCACAGGGACTGGCCTACGCAGACCTGTGCGGCTGACAGGGTCTGGCCCCCGCAGCCCTGACCCTGTGACAGCTATTTGCCACCGCATCCCTGACCCTCTCACAGGGACTGGCCCCCGCAGCCCTGGCCCGCTCACAGGGACTGGCCCCCGCAGCCCTGGCCCGCTCACAGGGACTGGCCCCCGCAGCCCTGACCCGCTCCCAGGTACAGGCCCCCGCAGCCCTGACTGGCTCCCAGGGACTGGCCCCCGCAGCCCTGATGATCCGCTCCCAGGGACTGGCCCCCGCAGCCCTGACCCGCTCACAAGGACTGGCCCCCGCAGCCCTGACCCGCTCACAGGGACTGGCCCCCGCAGCCCTGACCCGCTCACAGGGACTGGCCCCGCAGCCCTGACCCGCTCACAGGGACTGGCCCCCGCAGCCCTGACCCGCTCACAGGGACTCGCCCCCGCAGCCCTGACCCGCTCACAGGGACTGGCCCCCGCAGCCCTGACCCGCTCACAGGGACTGGCCCCCGCAGCCCCGACCCGTCACAGGGACTGGCCCCCGCAGCCCTGACCCGCTCACAGGGACTGGCCCCCGCAGCCCCGACCCGCTCACAGGGTCTTGCCCCCGCAGCCCTGACCCGCTCCCAGGGACTGGCCCCCGCAGCCCTGACCCGCTCCCAGGGACTGGCCCCCGCAGCCCTGAACCGCTCCCAGGGACTGGCCCCAGCAGCCCTGACCCGCTCCCAGGTACTGGCCCCCGCAGCCCAGACCGGCTCCCAGGGACTGGCCCCCGCAGCCCTGACCCGCTCCCAGGGACTGGCCCCCGCAGCCCTGACCCGCTCACAGGGACTGGCACCCGCAGCCCTGACCCGCTCACAGGGACTGGCCCCCGCAACCCTGACCCGCTCACAGGGACTGGCCCCCGCAGCCTTGACCCTCTCACAGGGACTGGCCCCCGCAGCCCTGACCCGCTCACAGGGACTGGCCCCCGCAGCCCTGACCCGCTCACAGGGACTGGCCCCCGCAGCCTTGACCCGCTCACAGGGACTGGCCCCCGCAGCCTTGACCCGCTCCCAGGGACTGGCACCCGCAGCCCTGACCCGCTCACAGGGACTGTCTTCCGCAGCCCTGACCCGCTCCCAGGGACTGGCCCCCGCAGCCCTGACCCGCTCCCAGTTACTGGCCCCCGCAGCCCTGACCCGCTCCCAGGGACTGGCCCCGGCAGCCCTGATCCGCTCCCAGGGACTGGCCCCCGCAGCCCTGACCCGCTCCCAGGTACTGGCCCCCGCAGCCCTGATCGGCTCCAAGGGACCGTCCCACGCAGCCCTGACCCGCTCCCAGGGACTGGCCCCCGCAGCCCTGACCCGCTCACAGGGACCGTCCCCCGCAGCCCTGACCCGCTCACAGGGACTGGCCCCCGCAGCCCTGACCCGCTCACAGGGACCGGCTCCCGCAGCCCTCACCCCCTCACAGGGACCGGCCCCCGCAGCCCTGACCCGCTCACAGGGACCGGCCCCCGCAGCCCTGACCCGCTCACAGGGACTGGCCCCCGCAGCCCTGACCCGATCACAGGGACTGGTCCCCGCAGCCCAGACCCGCTCACGGGAACTGGTCCCCGCAGCCCTGACCCACTCACAGGGACTGGTCCCCGCAGCCCTTACCCGCTCCCAGGGACTGGCCCCCGCAGCCCTGACCCGCTCCCAGGGACTGGCCCCCGCAGCCCTGACCCGCTCCCAGGGACTGGCCCCCGCAGCCCTCACCCCCTGACAGCTATTTGCCACCGCAGCCCTCACCCGCTCACAGGGACTGGCCCCGGTTGCCATGACCAGATCACAGGCACTGTCCCCCGCAGCCCTATCCTGCTGACACGGACTCGCCCCCGCATCCCTGTCCCGCCACAGGGACTGGCCCCTGCAGCCCTGACCCGCTCACAGGGACTGGCCCCCGCAGTCCTGAACCGCTCCCAGGGTCTGGCCCCCGCAGCCCTGATCCGCTCCCAGGTACTGGCCCCCGCAGCCCTGACCGGCTCCCAGGGACTGGCCCCCGCAGCCCTGACCCGCTCCCAGGGACTGGCCCCCGCAGCCCTGACCCGCTCTGAGGGACCGGCCCCCGCAGCCCTGACCCGCTCACAGCGACCGTCCCCCGCAGCCCTGACCCGCTCACAGGGACCGGAACCCGCAGCCCTGACCCCCTCACAGGGACCGGCCTCCGCAGCCCTGACCCGCTCACAGGGACTGGCCCCCCCTGCCCTGGCCCGCTCACAGGGACTGGCCCCCGCAGCCCTGACCCGCTCACAGTGACTGGTCCCCGCAGCCCTGACCCCCTGACAGGGACTGGTCCCCGCAGCCCTGACCCGCTCACGGGAACTGGTCCCCGCAGCCCTGACCCGCTCACGGGAACTGGTCCCCGCAGCCCTGACCCGCTCACAGGGACTGGTCCCCGCAGCCCTTACCCGCTCCCAGGGACTGGCCCCCGCAGCCCTGACCCCCTGACAGCTATTCGCCACCGCAGCCCTCACCCGCTCACAGGGACTGGTCCCCGCAGCCATGACCCGCTCCCAAGGACTGGCCCCCGCAGCCCTGACCCCCTGACAGCTATTTGCCACCGCAGCCCTCACCCGCTCACAGGGATTGGCCCCTGCAGCCCTGACCCGCTCCCAGGGACTGGCCCCCGCCGCCCTGACCCGCTCACAGGGACTGGCCCCCGCAGCCCTGACCCGCTCCCAGGTACTGGCCCCCGCAGCCCAGGCCGGCTCCCAGGGACTGGCCCCCGCAGCCCTGACCCGCTCCCAGGTACTTGCCCCCGCAGCCCTGACCCGCTCACAGGGACTGGCCCCCGCAGCCCTGACCCGCTCACAGGGACTGCCCCCCGCATCCCTGACCCGCTCCCAGGGACTGGCCCCCGCAGCCCAGACCCGCTCCCAGGGACTGGCCCCCGCAGCCCTGACCCGCTCCCAGGGACTGGCCCCCGCAGCCCTGAACCGCTCCCAGGGACTGGCCCCCGCAGCCCTGACCGTCTCCCAGGGACTGGCCCCCGCAGCCCTCACCCGCTCACTGGGACTGGTCCCCGCAGCCCTGACCCGCTCCCAGGGACTGGCCCCCGCAGCCCTGACCTCCTGACAGCTATTTGCCACCGCAGCCCTCACCCGCTCACAGGGACTGGCCCCCGCAGCCCTGACCCGCTCCCAGGGACAGGCCCCCGCAGCCCTGACCTGCTCCCAGGGACTGGCCCCCGCATCCCTGACCCGCTCCCAGGTACTGGCCCCCGCAGCCCAGACCGGCTGCCAGGGACTGGCCCCCGCAGCCCTGACCCGCTCCCAAGGACTGGCCCCCGCAGCCCTGACCCGCTTACAGGGACAGGCCCACGCAGCCCTGACCCGCTCCCAGGGACTGGCCCCCGCAGCCCTGGCCCGCTCCCAGGGACTGGCCCCCGCAGCCCTGACCCCCTCCCAGGGACTGGCCCCAGCAGCCCTGACCCGCTCCCAGGAACTGGCCCCCGCAGCCCTGACCCGCTCCCAGGGACTGACCCCCGCAGCCCTGACCGGCTCCCAGGGACTGGCCCCCGCAGCCCTGACCCGCTCCCAGGGACTGGCCCCTGCAGCCCTGACCCGCTCCCAGGTACTGGCTCCCGCTGCCCTGACCGGTTCCCATGGACTGGCCCCCGCAGCCCTGACCAGCTCCCAGGGACTGGACCCCGCAGCCCTGACCCGCTCACACGGACCGGCCCCCGCAGCCCTGGCCCGCTCACAGGCTCTGGCCCCCGCATTCCTGAACCGCTCCCAGGGACTGGCCCCCGCAGCCCTGACCCGCTCCCAGGTACTGGCCCCCGCAGCCCTGACCGGCTCCCAGGGACTGGCCCCCGCAGCCCTGACCCGCTCACAGGGACTGGACCCCGCAGCCCTGACCCGCTCATAGGGACTGGCCCCCGCAACCCCGACCCGCTCACAGGAACTGGTCCCCGCAGCCCTGACCCGCTCACAGGGACTGGTCCCCGCAGCCCTTACCCGCTCCCAGGGACTGGCCCCCGCAGCCCTGACCCGCTCCCAGGGACTGGCCCCCGCAGCCCTGATCCGCTCCCAGGGACTGGCCCCCGCAGTCCTGAACCGCTCCCAGGGACTGGCCCCCGCAGCCCTGACCCGCTCCCAGGTACTGGCCCCCGCAGCCCTGACCGGCTCCCAGGGACTGGCCCCCGCAGCCCTGACCCGCTCCCAGGGACTTGCCCCCGCAGCCCTGACCCGCTCTGAGGGACTGGCCCCCGCAGCCCTGACCCGCTCACAGCGACCGGCCCCTGCAGCCCTCACCCGCTCACAGGGACCGGCCCCCGCAGCCCTGACCCCCTCACAGGGACCGGCCCCCGCAGCCCTGACCCGCTCACAGGGACCGGCCCCCGCAGCCCTGTCCCGCTCACAGGGACTGGCCCCCGCAGCCCTGGCCCGCTCACAGGTACTGGCCCCCGCAGCCCTGACCCGCTCACAGTGACTGGTCCCCGCAGCCCTGACCCGCTCACGGGAACTGGTCCCCGCAGCCCTGACCCGCTCACGGGAACTGGTCCCCGCAGCCCTGACCCGCTCACAGGGACTGGTCCCCGCAGCCCTAACCCGCTCCCAGGGACTGGCCCCCGCAGCCCCGACCCGCTCACGGGGACCGTCGCCCGCAACCCAGACCCGCTCACGGGGACCGTCCCCCGCAGCCTTGACCCGCTGAATTGGACTGGCCCCGCAGCCGTGTCCCGCCACAGGGACTGGCCTACGCAGACCTGTGCGGCTGACAGGGTCTGGCCCCCGCAGCCCTGACCCTGTGACAGCTATTTGCCACCGCATCCCTGACCCTCTCACAGGGACTGGCCCCCGCAGCCCTGGCCCGCTCACAGGGACTGGCCCCCGCAGCCCTGGCCCGCTCACAGGGACTGGCCCCCGCAGCCCTGACCCGCTCCCAGGTACAGGCCCCCGCAGCCCTGACTGGCTCCCAGGGACTGGCCCCCGCAGCCCTGATGATCCGCTCCCAGGGACTGGCCCCCGCAGCCCTGACCCGCTCACAAGGACTGGCCCCCGCAGCCCTGACCCGCTCACAGGGACTGGCCCCCGCAGCCCTGACCCGCTCACAGGGACTGGCCCCGCAGCCCTGACCCGCTCACAGGGACTGGCCCCCGCAGCCCTGACCCGCTCACAGGGACTCGCCCCCGCAGCCCTGACCCGCTCACAGGGACTGGCCCCCGCAGCCCTGACCCGCTCACAGGGACTGGCCCCCGCAGCCCCGACCCGTCACAGGGACTGGCCCCCGCAGCCCTGACCCGCTCACAGGGACTGGCCCCCGCAGCCCCGACCCGCTCACAGGGTCTTGCCCCCGCAGCCCTGACCCGCTCCCAGGGACTGGCCCCCGCAGCCCTGACCCGCTCCCAGGGACTGGCCCCCGCAGCCCTGAACCGCTCCCAGGGACTGGCCCCAGCAGCCCTGACCCGCTCCCAGGTACTGGCCCCCGCAGCCCAGACCGGCTCCCAGGGACTGGCCCCCGCAGCCCTGACCCGCTCCCAGGGACTGGCCCCCGCAGCCCTGACCCGCTCACAGGGACTGGCACCCGCAGCCCTGACCCGCTCACAGGGACTGGCCCCCGCAACCCTGACCCGCTCACAGGGACTGGCCCCCGCAGCCTTGACCCTCTCACAGGGACTGGCCCCCGCAGCCCTGACCCGCTCACAGGGACTGGCCCCCGCAGCCCTGACCCGCTCACAGGGACTGGCCCCCGCAGCCTTGACCCGCTCACAGGGACTGGCCCCCGCAGCCTTGACCCGCTCCCAGGGACTGGCACCCGCAGCCCTGACCCGCTCACAGGGACTGTCTTCCGCAGCCCTGACCCGCTCCCAGGGACTGGCCCCCGCAGCCCTGACCCGCTCCCAGTTACTGGCCCCCGCAGCCCTGACCCGCTCCCAGGGACTGGCCCCGGCAGCCCTGATCCGCTCCCAGGGACTGGCCCCCGCAGCCCTGACCCGCTCCCAGGTACTGGCCCCCGCAGCCCTGATCGGCTCCAAGGGACCGTCCCACGCAGCCCTGACCCGCTCCCAGGGACTGGCCCCCGCAGCCCTGACCCGCTCACAGGGACCGTCCCCCGCAGCCCTGACCCGCTCACAGGGACTGGCCCCCGCAGCCCTGACCCGCTCACAGGGACCGGCTCCCGCAGCCCTCACCCCCTCACAGGGACCGGCCCCCGCAGCCCTGACCCGCTCACAGGGACCGGCCCCCGCAGCCCTGACCCGCTCACAGGGACTGGCCCCCGCAGCCCTGACCCGATCACAGGGACTGGTCCCCGCAGCCCAGACCCGCTCACGGGAACTGGTCCCCGCAGCCCTGACCCACTCACAGGGACTGGTCCCCGCAGCCCTTACCCGCTCCCAGGGACTGGCCCCCGCAGCCCTGACCCGCTCCCAGGGACTGGCCCCCGCAGCCCTGACCCGCTCCCAGGGACTGGCCCCCGCAGCCCTCACCCCCTGACAGCTATTTGCCACCGCAGCCCTCACCCGCTCACAGGGACTGGCCCCGGTTGCCATGACCAGATCACAGGCACTGTCCCCCGCAGCCCTATCCTGCTGACACGGACTCGCCCCCGCATCCCTGTCCCGCCACAGGGACTGGCCCCTGCAGCCCTGACCCGCTCACAGGGACTGGCCCCCGCAGTCCTGAACCGCTCCCAGGGTCTGGCCCCCGCAGCCCTGATCCGCTCCCAGGTACTGGCCCCCGCAGCCCTGACCGGCTCCCAGGGACTGGCCCCCGCAGCCCTGACCCGCTCCCAGGGACTGGCCCCCGCAGCCCTGACCCGCTCTGAGGGACCGGCCCCCGCAGCCCTGACCCGCTCACAGCGACCGTCCCCCGCAGCCCTGACCCGCTCACAGGGACCGGAACCCGCAGCCCTGACCCCCTCACAGGGACCGGCCTCCGCAGCCCTGACCCGCTCACAGGGACTGGCCCCCCCTGCCCTGGCCCGCTCACAGGGACTGGCCCCCGCAGCCCTGACCCGCTCACAGTGACTGGTCCCCGCAGCCCTGACCCCCTGACAGGGACTGGTCCCCGCAGCCCTGACCCGCTCACGGGAACTGGTCCCCGCAGCCCTGACCCGCTCACGGGAACTGGTCCCCGCAGCCCTGACCCGCTCACAGGGACTGGTCCCCGCAGCCCTTACCCGCTCCCAGGGACTGGCCCCCGCAGCCCTGACCCCCTGACAGCTATTCGCCACCGCAGCCCTCACCCGCTCACAGGGACTGGTCCCCGCAGCCATGACCCGCTCCCAAGGACTGGCCCCCGCAGCCCTGACCCCCTGACAGCTATTTGCCACCGCAGCCCTCACCCGCTCACAGGGATTGGCCCCTGCAGCCCTGACCCGCTCCCAGGGACTGGCCCCCGCCGCCCTGACCCGCTCACAGGGACTGGCCCCCGCAGCCCTGACCCGCTCCCAGGTACTGGCCCCCGCAGCCCAGGCCGGCTCCCAGGGACTGGCCCCCGCAGCCCTGACCCGCTCCCAGGTACTTGCCCCCGCAGCCCTGACCCGCTCACAGGGACTGGCCCCCGCAGCCCTGACCCGCTCACAGGGACTGCCCCCCGCATCCCTGACCCGCTCCCAGGGACTGGCCCCCGCAGCCCAGACCCGCTCCCAGGGACTGGCCCCCGCAGCCCTGACCCGCTCCCAGGGACTGGCCCCCGCAGCCCTGAACCGCTCCCAGGGACTGGCCCCCGCAGCCCTGACCGTCTCCCAGGTACTGGCCCCCACTGCCCTGACCGGCTCCCAGGGACTGGCCCCCGCAGCCCTCACCCGCTCACTGGGACTGGTCCCCGCAGCCCTGACCCGCTCCCAGGGACTGGCCCCCGCAGCCCTGACCTCCTGACAGCTATTTGCCACCGCAGCCCTCACCCGCTCACAGGGACTGGCCCCCGCAGCCCTGACCCGCTCCCAGGGACAGGCCCCCGCAGCCCTGACCTGCTCCCAGGGACTGGCCCCCGCATCCCTGACCCGCTCCCAGGTACTGGCCCCCGCAGCCCAGACCGGCTGCCAGGGACTGGCCCCCGCAGCCCTGACCCGCTCCCAAGGACTGGCCCCCGCAGCCCTGACCCGCTCACAGGGACAGGCCCACGCAGCCCTGACCCGCTCCCAGGGACTGGCCCCCGCAGCCCTGGCCCGCTCCCAGGGACTGGCCCCCGCAGCCCTGACCCCCTCCCAGGGACTGGCCCCAGCAGCCCTGACCCGCTCCCAGGAACTGGCCCCCGCAGCCCTGACCCGCTCCCAGGGACTGACCCCCGCAGCCCTGACCGGCTCCCAGGGACTGGCCCCCGCAGCCCTGACCCGCTCCCAGGGACTGGCCCCTGCAGCCCTGACCCGCTCCCAGGTACTGGCTCCCGCTGCCCTGACCGGTTCCCATGGACTGGCCCCCGCAGCCCTGACCAGCTCCCAGGGACTGGACCCCGCAGCCCTGACCCGCTCACACGGACCGGCCCCCGCAGCCCTGGCCCGCTCACAGGCTCTGGCCCCCGCATTCCTGAACCGCTCCCAGGGACTGGCCCCCGCAGCCCTGACCCGCTCCCAGGTACTGGCCCCCGCAGCCCTGACCGGCTCCCAGGGACTGGCCCCCGCAGCCCTGACCCGCTCACAGGGACTGGACCCCGCAGCCCTGACCCGCTCATAGGGACTGGCCCCCGCAACCCCGACCCGCTCACAGGAACTGGTCCCCGCAGCCCTGACCCGCTCACAGGGACTGGTCCCCGCAGCCCTTACCCGCTCCCAGGGACTGGCCCCCGCAGCCCTGACCCGCTCCCAGGGACTGGCCCCCGCAGCCCTGATCCGCTCCCAGGGACTGGCCCCCGCAGTCCTGAACCGCTCCCAGGGACTGGCCCCCGCAGCCCTGACCCGCTCCCAGGTACTGGCCCCCGCAGCCCTGACCGGCTCCCAGGGACTGGCCCCCGCAGCCCTGACCCGCTCCCAGGGACTTGCCCCCGCAGCCCTGACCCGCTCTGAGGGACTGGCCCCCGCAGCCCTGACCCGCTCACAGCGACCGGCCCCTGCAGCCCTCACCCGCTCACAGGGACCGGCCCCCGCAGCCCTGACCCCCTCACAGGGACCGGCCCCCGCAGCCCTGACCCGCTCACAGGGACCGGCCCCCGCAGCCCTGTCCCGCTCACAGGGACTGGCCCCCGCAGCCCTGGCCCGCTCACAGGTACTGGCCCCCGCAGCCCTGACCCGCTCACAGTGACTGGTCCCCGCAGCCCTGACCCGCTCACGGGAACTGGTCCCCGCAGCCCTGACCCGCTCACGGGAACTGGTCCCCGCAGCCCTGACCCGCTCACAGGGACTGGTCCCCGCAGCCCTAACCCGCTCCCAGGGACTGGCCCCCGCAGCCCTGACACCCTGACAGCTATTTGCCACTGCAACCCTCACCCGCTCACAGGGACTGGTCCCCGCAGCCCTGACCCGCTCCCAGGGACTGGCCCCCGCAGCCCTGACCCCCTGACAGCTATTTGCCACCGCAGCCCTCACCCGCTCACAGGGACTGGCCCCCGCAGCCCTGACCCGCTCCCAGGGACTGGCCCCCGCCGCCCTGACCCGCTCACAGGGACTGGCCCCCGCAGCCCTGACCCGCTCCCAGGTACTGGCCCCCGCAGCCCAGGCCGGCTCCCAGGGATTGGCCCCCGCAGCCCTGACCCGCTCCCAGGGACTTGCCCCCGCAGCCCTGACCCGCTCACAGGGACTGGCCCCCGCAGCCCTGACCCGCTCACAGGGACTGGCCCCCGCAGCCCTGACCCGCTCCCAGGGACTGGCCCCCGCAGCCCTGACCCACTCCCAGGGACTGGCCCCCGCAGCCCTGACCCGCTCCCAGGGACTGGCCCCCGCAGCCCTGACCCGCTCCCAGGGACTGGCCCCCGCAGCCCTGAACCGCTCCCAGGGACTGGCCCCCGCAGCCCTGACCGTCTCCCAGGTACTGGCCCCCGCAGCCCTGACCGGCTCCCAGGGACTGGCCCCCGCAGCCCTCACCCGCTGACTGGGACTGGTCCCCGCAGCCCTGACCCGCTCCCAGGGACTGGCCCCCGCAGCCCTGACCCTCTCCCAGGTACTGGCCCCCGCAGCCTAGACCGGCTCCCAGGGACTGGCCCCCGCAGCCCTGACCCGCTCCCAACGACTGGCCCCCGCAGCCCTGACCCGCTCACAGGGACAGGCCCCCGCAGCCCTGACCCGCTCCCAGGGACTGGCCCCCGCAGCCCTGGCCCGCTCCCAGGGACTGGCCCCCGCAGCCCTGACCCCCTCCCAGGGACTGGCCTCCGCAGCCCTGACCCGCTCCCATGGACTGACCCCCGCAGCCCTGACCGGCTCCCAGGGACTGGCCCCCGCAGCCCTGACCCGCTCCCAGGGACTGGCCCCTGCAGCCCTGACCCGCTCCCAGGTACTGGCCCCCGCTGCCCTGACCGGCTCCCATGGACTGGCCCCCGCAGCCCTGACCAGCTCCCAGGGACTGGACCCCGCAGCCCTGACCCGCTCACACGGACCGGCCCCCGCAGCCCTGACCCCCTCACAGGGACCGGCCCCCGCAGCCCTGACCCGCTCAAAGGGACTGGCCCCCGCAGCCCTGACCCGCTCACAGGGACTGGCCCCAGCAGCCCTGACCTGCTCACAGGGACTGGCCCCCGCAGCCCTGACCCGCTCACAGGGACTGGCCCCCGCTGCCCTGACCCGCTCACAGGGACTGGCCCCCGCAGCCCTGACCCGCTCACAGGGACTGGCCCCCGCAGCTCTGACCCGCTCACAGGGACTGGCCCCCGCAGCCCTGACCCGCTCACGGGGACTGGCCCCCGCAGCCCTGACCCCCTGACAGGGACAGGCCCCCGCAGCCCTGACCCCCTGACAGGGACTGGTCCTCGCAGCCCTGACCCCCTGACAGGGACTGGTACCCGCAGCCCTGACCCGCTCACGGGGACTGGTCCCCGCAGCCCTGACCCGCTCACAGGGACTGGCCCCCGCAGCCCTGACCCGCTCACAGGGACTGGTCCCCGCAGCCCTGACCCGCTCATAGGGACTGGCCCCCGCAACCCCGACCTGCTCACAGGGACTGGCGCCCGCAGCCCCGACCCGCTCCCAGGGTCTGGCCCCCGCAGCCCTGACCCGCTCACAGGGACTGGCCCCCGCAGCCCTGACCCGCTCACAGGGACTGGCCTCCGCAGCCCTGACCCGCTCACAGGGACTGGCCCCAGCAGCCCTGACCCGCTCACAGGGACTGGCTCCCGCAGCCCTGACCCGCTCACAGGGACTGGCCCCCGCAGCCCTGACCCGCTCACAGGGACTGGCCCCCGCAGCCCTGACCCGCTCACAGGGACTGGCCCCCGCAGCCCTGACCCGCTCACAGGGACTGGCCCCCGCAGCCCTGACCCGCTCACAGGGACTGGCCCCCGCAGCCCTGAACCGCTCACAGGGACTGGCCCCCGCAGCCGTGACCCGCTCCCAGGGAGAGGCCCCCGCAGCCCTGACCCGCTCCCAGGGACTGGCCCCCGCAGCCCTGACCCGCTCCCAGGTACTGGCCCCCGCAGCCCAGACCGGCTCCCAGGGACTGGCCCCCGCAGCCCTGACCCGCTCCCAACGACTGGCCCCCGCAGCCCTGACCCGCTCCCAACGACTGGCCCCCGTAGCCCTGACCCGCTCCCAGGGACTGGCCCCCGCAGCCCTGGCCCGCTCCCAGGGACTGGCCCCCGCAGCCCTGACCCCCTCACAGGGACCGGCCCCCGCAGCCCTGACCCGCTCACAGGGACCGGCCCCCGCAGCCCTGTCCCGCTCACAGGGACTGGCCCCCGCAGCCCTGGCCCGCTCACAGGGACTGGCCCCCGCAGCCCTGACCCGCTCACAGTGACTGGTCCACGCAGCCCTGACCCGCTCACGGGAACTGGTCCCCGCAGCCCTGACCCGCTCATGGGAACTGGTCCCCGCAGCCCTGACCCGCTCACAGGGACTGGTCCCCGCAGCCCTAACCCGCTCCCAGGGACTGGCCCCCGCAGCCCTGACCCCCTGACAGCTATTTGCCACCGCAACCCTCACCCGCTCACAGGGACTGGTCCCCGCAGCCCTGACCCGCTCCCAGGGACTGGCCCCTGCAGCCCTGACCCCCTGACAGCTATTTGCCACCGCAGCCCTGACCCGCTCACAGGGACTGGCCCCCGCAGCCCTGACCCGCTCCCAGGGACTGGCCCCCGCAGCCCTGACCCGCTCACAGGGACTGGCCCCCGCAGCCCTGACCCGCTCCCAGGTACTGGCCCCCGCAGCCCAGGCCGGCTCCCAGGGACTGGCCCCCGCAGCCCTGACCCGCTCCCAGGGACTTGCCCCCGCAGCCCTGACCCGCTCACATCGACTGGCCCCCGCAGCCCTGACCCGCTCACAGGGACTGGCCCCCGCAGCCCTGACCCGCTCCCAGGGACTGGCCCCCGCAGCCCTGACCCGCTCCCAGGGACTGGCCCCCGCAGCCCTGACCCGCTCCCAGGGACTGGCCCCCGCAGCCCTGAACCGCTCCCAGGGACTGGCCCCCGCAGCCCTGACCGTCTCCCAGGTACTGGCCCCCGCAGCCCTGACCGGCTCCCAGGGACTGGCCCCCGCAGCCCTCACCCGCTCACTGGGACTGGTCCCCGCAGCCCTGACCCGCTCCCAGGGACTGGCCCCCGCAGCCCTGACCCGCTCCCAACGACTGGCCCCCGCAGCCCTGACCCGCTCACAGGGACAGGCCCCCGCAGCCCTGACCCGCTCCCAGGGACTGGCCCCCGCAGCCCTGGCCCGCTCCCAGGGACTGGCCCCCGCAGCCCTGGCCCGCTCCCAGGGACTGGCCCCCGCAGCCCTGACCCCCTCCCAGGGACTGGCCTCCGCAGCCCTGACCCGCTCCCAGGGACTGACCCCCGCAGCCCTGACCGGCTCCCAGGGACTGGCCCCCGCAGCCCTGACCCGCTCCCAGGGACTGGCCCCTGCTGCCCTGACCCGCTCCCAGGTACTGGCCCCCGCTGCCCTGACCGGCTCCCATGGACTGGCACCCGCAGCCCTGACCAGCTCCCAGGGACTGGACCCCGCAGCCCTGACCCGCTCCCAACGACTGGCCCCCGCAGCCCTGACCCGCTCACAGGGACAGGCCCCCGCAGCCCTGACCCGCTCCCAGGGACTGGCCCCCGCAGCCCTGGCCCGCTCCCAGGGACTGGCCCCCGCAGCCCTGGCCCGCTCCCAGGGACTGGCCCCCGCAGCCCTGACCCCCTCCCAGGGACTGGCCTCCGCAGCCCTGACCCGCTCCCAGGGACTGACCCCCGCAGCCCTGACCGGCTCCCAGGGACTGGCCCCCGCAGCCCTGACCCGCTCCCAGGGACTGGCCCCTGCTGCCCTGACCCGCTCCCAGGTACTGGCCCCCGCTGCCCTGACCGGCTCCCATGGACTGGCCCCCGCAGCCCTGACCAGCTCCCAGGGACTGGACCCCGCAGCCCTGACCCGCTCACACGGACCGGCCCCCGCAGCCCTGACCCCCTCACAGGGACCGGCCCCCGCAGCCCTGACCCGCTCAAAGGGACTGGCCCCCGCAGCCCTGACCCGCTCACAGGGACTGGCCCCAGCAGCCCTGACCCGCTCACAGGGACTGGCCCCCGCAGCCCTGACCCGCTCACAGGGACTGGCCCCCGCTGCCCTGACCCGCTCACAGGGACTGGCCCCCGCAGCCCTGACCCGCTCACAGGGACTGGCCCCCGCAGCCCTGAACCGCTCCCAGGGACTGGCCCCCGCAGCCCTGACCGTCTCCCAGGTACTGGCCCCCGCAGCCCTGACCGGCTCCCAGGGACTGGCCCCCGCAGCCCTCACCCGCTCACTGGGACTGGTCCCCGCAGCCCTGACCCGCTCCCAGGGACTGGCCCCCGCAGCCCTGACCCTCTCCCAGGTACTGGCCCCCGCAGCCTAGACCGGCTCCCAGGGACTGGCCCCCGCAGCCCTGACCCGCTCCCAACGACTGGCCCCCGCAGCCCTGACCCGCTCACAGGGACAGGCCCCCGCAGCCCTGACCCGCTCCCAGGGACTGGCCCCCGCAGCCCTGGCCCGCTCCCAGGGACTGGCCCCCGCAGCCCTGACCCCCTCCCAGGGACTGGCCTCCGCAGCCCTGACCCGCTCCCATGGACTGACCCCCGCAGCCCTGACCGGCTCCCAGGGACTGGCCCCCGCAGCCCTGACCCGCTCCCAGGGACTGGCCCCTGCAGCCCTGACCCGCTCCCAGGTACTGGCCCCCGCTGCCCTGACCGGCTCCCATGGACTGGCCCCCGCAGCCCTGACCAGCTCCCAGGGACTGGACCCCGCAGCCCTGACCCGCTCACACGGACCGGCCCCCGCAGCCCTGACCCCCTCACAGGGACCGGCCCCCGCAGCCCTGACCCGCTCAAAGGGACTGGCCCCCGCAGCCCTGACCCGCTCACAGGGACTGGCCCCAGCAGCCCTGACCTGCTCACAGGGACTGGCCCCCGCAGCCCTGACCCGCTCACAGGGACTGGCCCCCGCTGCCCTGACCCGCTCACAGGGACTGGCCCCCGCAGCCCTGACCCGCTCACAGGGACTGGCCCCCGCAGCTCTGACCCGCTCACAGGGACTGGCCCCCGCAGCCCTGACCCGCTCACGGGGACTGGCCCCCGCAGCCCTGACCCCCTGACAGGGACAGGCCCCCGCAGCCCTGACCCCCTGACAGGGACTGGTCCTCGCAGCCCTGACCCCCTGACAGGGACTGGTACCCGCAGCCCTGACCCGCTCACGGGGACTGGTCCCCGCAGCCCTGACCCGCTCACAGGGACTGGCCCCCGCAGCCCTGACCCGCTCACAGGGACTGGTCCCCGCAGCCCTGACCCGCTCATAGGGACTGGCCCCCGCAACCCCGACCTGCTCACAGGGACTGGCGCCCGCAGCCCCGACCCGCTCCCAGGGTCTGGCCCCCGCAGCCCTGACCCGCTCACAGGGACTGGCCCCCGCAGCCCTGACCCGCTCACAGGGACTGGCCTCCGCAGCCCTGACCCGCTCACAGGGACTGGCCCCAGCAGCCCTGACCCGCTCACAGGGACTGGCTCCCGCAGCCCTGACCCGCTCACAGGGACTGGCCCCCGCAGCCCTGACCCGCTCACAGGGACTGGCCCCCGCAGCCCTGACCCGCTCACAGGGACTGGCCCCCGCAGCCCTGACCCGCTCACAGGGACTGGCCCCCGCAGCCCTGACCCGCTCACAGGGACTGGCCCCCGCAGCCCTGAACCGCTCACAGGGACTGGCCCCCGCAGCCGTGACCCGCTCCCAGGGAGAGGCCCCCGCAGCCCTGACCCGCTCCCAGGGACTGGCCCCCGCAGCCCTGACCCGCTCCCAGGTACTGGCCCCCGCAGCCCAGACCGGCTCCCAGGGACTGGCCCCCGCAGCCCTGACCCGCTCCCAACGACTGGCCCCCGCAGCCCTGACCCGCTCCCAACGACTGGCCCCCGTAGCCCTGACCCGCTCCCAGGGACTGGCCCCCGCAGCCCTGGCCCGCTCCCAGGGACTGGCCCCCGCAGCCCTGACCCCCTCACAGGGACCGGCCCCCGCAGCCCTGACCCGCTCACAGGGACCGGCCCCCGCAGCCCTGTCCCGCTCACAGGGACTGGCCCCCGCAGCCCTGGCCCGCTCACAGGGACTGGCCCCCGCAGCCCTGACCCGCTCACAGTGACTGGTCCACGCAGCCCTGACCCGCTCACGGGAACTGGTCCCCGCAGCCCTGACCCGCTCATGGGAACTGGTCCCCGCAGCCCTGACCCGCTCACAGGGACTGGTCCCCGCAGCCCTAACCCGCTCCCAGGGACTGGCCCCCGCAGCCCTGACCCCCTGACAGCTATTTGCCACCGCAACCCTCACCCGCTCACAGGGACTGGTCCCCGCAGCCCTGACCCGCTCCCAGGGACTGGCCCCTGCAGCCCTGACCCCCTGACAGCTATTTGCCACCGCAGCCCTGACCCGCTCACAGGGACTGGCCCCCGCAGCCCTGACCCGCTCCCAGGGACTGGCCCCCGCAGCCCTGACCCGCTCACAGGGACTGGCCCCCGCAGCCCTGACCCGCTCCCAGGTACTGGCCCCCGCAGCCCAGGCCGGCTCCCAGGGACTGGCCCCCGCAGCCCTGACCCGCTCCCAGGGACTTGCCCCCGCAGCCCTGACCCGCTCACATCGACTGGCCCCCGCAGCCCTGACCCGCTCACAGGGACTGGCCCCCGCAGCCCTGACCCGCTCCCAGGGACTGGCCCCCGCAGCCCTGACCCGCTCCCAGGGACTGGCCCCCGCAGCCCTGACCCGCTCCCAGGGACTGGCCCCCGCAGCCCTGAACCGCTCCCAGGGACTGGCCCCCGCAGCCCTGACCGTCTCCCAGGTACTGGCCCCCGCAGCCCTGACCGGCTCCCAGGGACTGGCCCCCGCAGCCCTCACCCGCTCACTGGGACTGGTCCCCGCAGCCCTGACCCGCTCCCAGGGACTGGCCCCCGCAGCCCTGACCCTCTCCCAGGTACTGGCCCCGGCAGCCTAGACCGGCTCCCAGGGACTGGCCCCCGCAGCCCTGACCCGCTCCCAACGACTGGCCCCCGCAGCCCTGACCCGCTCACAGGGACAGGCCCCCGCAGCCCTGACCCGCTCCCAGGGACTGGCCCCCGCAGCCCTGGCCCGCTCCCAGGGACTGGCCCCCGCAGCCCTGGCCCGCTCCCAGGGACTGGCCCCCGCAGCCCTGACCCCCTCCCAGGGACTGGCCTCCGCAGCCCTGACCCGCTCCCAGGGACTGACCCCCGCAGCCCTGACCGGCTCCCAGGGACTGGCCCCCGCAGCCCTGACCCGCTCCCAGGGACTGGCCCCTGCTGCCCTGACCCGCTCCCAGGTACTGGCCCCCGCTGCCCTGACCGGCTCCCATGGACTGGCCCCCGCAGCCCTGACCAGCTCCCAGGGACTGGACCCCGCAGCCCTGACCCGCTCACACGGACCGGCCCCCGCAGCCCTGACCCCCTCACAGGGACCGGCCCCCGCAGCCCTGACCCGCTCAAAGGGACTGGCCCCCGCAGCCCTGACCCGCTCACAGGGACTGGCCCCAGCAGCCCTGACCCGCTCACAGGGACTGGCCCCCGCAGCCCTGACCCGCTCACAGGGACTGGCCCCCGCTGCCCTGACCCGCTCACAGGGACTGGCCCCCGCAGCCCTGACCCGCTCACAGGGACTGGCCCCCACAGCTCTGACCCGCTCACAGGGACTGGCCCCCGCAGCCCTGACCCGCTCACGGGGACTGGCCCCCGCAGCCCTGACCCCCTGACAGGGACAGGCCCCCACAGCCCTGACCCCCTGACAGGGACTGGTCCTCGCAGCCCTAACCCCCTGACAGGGACTGGTACCCGCAGCCCTGACCCGCTCACGGGGACTGGTCCCCGCAGCCCTGACCCGCTCACAGGGACTGGCCCCCGCAGCCTTGACCCGCTCACAGGGACTGGCCCCCGCAGCCCTGACCCGCTCACAGCGACTGGCCCCCGCAGCCCTGACCACCTGACAGCTATTTGCCACCGCAGCCCTCACCCGCTCACAGGGACTGGCCCCCGTAGCCATGACCCGATCACAGGCACTGTCCCCCGCAGCCCTGTCCCGCTGACACGGACTCGCCCCCGCAGCCCTGTCCCGCCACAGGGACTGGCCCCCGCAGCCCTGACCCGCTCACAGGGACTGGCCCCCGCAGCCCTGAACCGCTCATAGGGACTGGCCCCCGCAACCCCGACCCGCTCACAGGGACTGGCGTCCGCAGCCCCGACCCGCTCACAGGGTCTGGCCCCCGCAGCCCTGATCCGCTCACAGGGACTGGCCCCCGCAGCCCTGACCCGCTCACAGGGACGGGCCTCCGCAGCCCTGACCCGCCACAGGGACTGGCCCCCGCAGCCCTGACCCGCTCACAGGGACTGGCCCCCGCAGCCCTGAACCGCTCATAGGGACTGGCCCCCGCAACCCCGACCCGCTCACAGGGACTGGCGTCCGCAGCCCCGACCCGCTCACAGGGTCTGGCCCCCGCAGCCCTGATCTGCTCACAGGGACTGGCCCCCGCAGCCGTGACCCGCTCCCAGGGAGAGGCCCCCGCAGCCCTGACCCGCTCCCAGGGACTGGCCCCCGCAGCCCTGACCCGCTCCCAGGGACTGGCCCCTGCAGCCCTGACCCGCTCCCAGGTACTGGCCCCCGCTGCCCTGACCGGCTCCCATGGACTGGCCCCCGCAGCCCTGACCCGCTCCCAGGGACTGGCCCCTGCAGCCCTGACCCGCTCCCAGGTACTGGCCCCCGCTGCCCTGACCGGCTCCCATGGACTGGCCCCCGCAGCCCTGACCAGCTCCCAGGGACTGGACCCCGCAGCCCTGACCCGCTCACACGGACCGGCCCCCGCAGCCCTGACCCCCTCACAGGGACCGGCCCCCGCAGCCCTGACCCGCTCACAGGGACTGGCCCCCGCAGCCCTGACCCGCTCACAGGGACTGGCCCCAGCAGCCCTGACCCGCTCACAGGGACTGGACCCCGCAGCCCTGACCCGCTCACAGGGACTGGCCCCCGCTACCCTGACCCGCTCACAGGGACTGGCCCCCGCAGCCCTGACCCGCTCACAGGGACTGGCCCCCGCAGCCCTGACCCGCTCACAGGGACTGGCCCCCGCAGCCCTGACCCGCTCACAGGGACTGGCCCCCGCAGCCCTGACCCCCTGACAGGGACAGGCCCCCGCAGCCCTGACCCCCTGACAGGGACTGGTCCTCGCAGCCCTGACCCCCTGACAGGGACTGGTACCCGCAGCCCTGACCCGCTCACAGGGACTGGTCCCCGCAGCCCTGACCCGCTCACAGCGACTGGCCCCCGCAGCCCTGACCCGCTCACAGGGACTGGTCTCCGCAGCCCTGACCCGCTCACAGCGACTGGCCCCCGCAGCCCTGACCACCTGACAGCTATTTGCCACCGCAGCCCTCACCCGCTCACAGGGACTGGCCCCCGTAGCCATGACCCGATCACAGGCACTGTCCCCCGCAGCCCTGTCCCGCTGACACGGACTCGCCCCCGCAGCCCTGTCCCGCCACAGGGACTGGCCCCCGCAGCCCTGATCCGCTCACAGGGACTGGCCCCCGCAGCCCTGAACCGCTCATAGGGACTGGCCCCCGCAACCCCGACCCGCTCACAGGGACTGGCGCCCGCAGCCCCGACCCGCTCACAGGGTCTGGCCCCCGCAGCCCTGACCCGCTCACAGGGACTGGCCCCCGCAGCCCTGACCCGCTCACAGGGACTGGCCTCCGCAGCCCTGACCCGCTCACAGGGACTGGCCCCAGCAGCCCTGACCCGCTCACAGGGACTGGCCCCCGCAGCCCTGACCCGCTCACAGGGACTGGCCCCCGCAGCCCTGACCCGCTCACAGGGACTGGCCCCCGCAGCCCTGACCCGCTCACAGGGACTGGCCCCCGCAGCCCTGACCCGCTCACAGGGACTGGCCCCCGCAGCCCTGACCCGCTCACAGGGACTGGCCCCCGCAGCCCTGACCCGCTCACAGGGACTGGCCCCCGCAGACCTGACCCGCTCACAGGGACTGGCCCCCGCAGCCCTGAACCGCTCACAGGGACTGACCACCGCAGCCCTGACTCCCTGACAGGGACAGGCCCCCGCAGCCCTGACCCCCTGACAGGGACTGGTCCCCGCAGCCCAGACCCCCTGACAGGGACTGGTACCCGCAGCCCTGACCCTGTGTCAGCTGTTTGCCACCGCAGCCCTGACCCGCTCACAGGGACTGGCCCCCGCAGCCCTGACCCGCTCCCAGGTACTGGCCCCCGCTGCCCTGACCGGCTCCCACGGACTGGCCCCCGCAGCCCTGACCAGCTCCCAGGGACTGGACCCCGCAGCCCTGAGCCGCTCACACGGACCGGCCCCCGCAGCCCTGACCCCCTCACAGGGACCGGCCCCCGCAGCCCTGACCCGCTCACAGCTACTGGCCCCCGCAGCCCTGACCCGCTCACAGCGACTGGCCCCAGCAGCCCTGACCCGCTCACAGGGACTGGCCCCCGCAGCCCTGACCCGCTCACAGGGACTGGCCCCCGCTGCCCTGACCCGCTCACAGGGACTGGCCCCCGCAGCCCTGACCCGCTCACAGGGACTGGCCCCCGCAGCCCTGACCCGCTCACAGGGACTGGCCCCCGCAGCCCTGACCCGCTCACAGGGACTGGCCCCCGCAGCCCTGACCCCCTGACAGGGACAGGCCCCCGCAGCCCAGACCCCCTGACAGGGACTGGTCCTCGCAGCCCTGACCCCCTGACAGGGACTGGTACCCGCAGCCCTGACCCGCTCACAGGGACTGGTCCCCGCAGCCCTGACCCGCTCACAGGGACTGGCCCCCGCAGCCCTGACCCGCTCACAGGGACTGGTCCCCGCAGCCCTGACCCGCTCACAGCGACTGGCCCCCGCAGCCCTGACCACCTGACAGCTATTTGCCACCGCAGCCCTCACCCGCTCACAGGGACTGGCCCCCGTAGCCATGACCCGATCACAGGCACTGTCCCCCGCAGCCCTGTCCCGCTGACCCGGACTCGCCCCCGCAGCCCTGTCCCGCCACAGGGACTGGCCCCCGCAGCCCTGACCCGCTCACAGGGACTGGCCCCCGCAGCCCTGAACCGCTCATAGGGACTGGCCCCCGCAACCCCGACCCGCTCACAGGGACTGGCGTCCGCAGCCCCGACCCGCTCACAGGGTCTGGCCCCCGCAGCCCTGACCCGCTCACAGGGACTGGCCCCCGCAGCCCTGACCCGCTCACAGGGACTGGCCTCCGCAGCCCTGACCCGCTCACAGGGACTGGCCCCAGCAGCCCTGACCCGCTCACAGGGACTGGCTCCCGCAGCCCTGACCCGCTCAGAGGGACTGGCCCCCGCAGCCCTGACCCGCTCACAGGGACTGGCCCCCGCAGCCCTGACCCGCTCACAGGGACTGGCCCCCGCAGCCCTGACCCGCTCACAGGGACTGGCCCCCGCAGCCCTGACCCGCTCACAGGGACTGGCCCCCGCAGCCCTGACCCGCTCATAGGGACTGGCCCCCGCAGCCCTGACCCGCTCATAGGGACTGGCCCCCGGAACCCCGACCCGCTTACAGGGACTGGCGCCCGCAGCCCTGACCCGCTCACAGGGACTGGTCCCCGCTGCCCTGACCCGCTCCCAGGGACTGGCCCCCGCAGCCCTGACCCGCTCCCAGGTCCTGGCCCCCGCAGCCCAGGCCGGCTCCCAGGGACTGGCCCCCGCAGCCCTGACCCGCTCCCAGGGACTTGCCCCCGCAGCCCTGACCCGCTCACAGGGACTGGCCCCCGCAGCCCTGACCCGCTCACAGGGACTGGCCCCCGCAGCCCTGACCCGCTCCCAGGGACTGGCCCCCGCAGCCCTGACCCGCTCACAGGGACTGGCCCCCGCAGCCCTGACCCGCTCCCAGGGACTGGCCCCCGCAGCCCTGAACCGCTCCCAGGGACTGGCCCCCGCAGCCCTGACCGTCTCCCAGGAACTGGCCCCCGCAGCCCTGACCGGCTCCCAGGGACTGGCCCCCGCAGCCCTCACCCGCTCACTGGGACTGGTCCCCGCAGCCCTGACCCGCTCCCAGAGACTGGCCCCCGCAGCCCTGACCCCCTCCCAGGGACTGGCCTCCGCAGCCCTGACCCGCTCCCAGGGACTGACCCCCGCAGCCCTGACCGGCTCCCAGGGACTGGCCACCGCAGCCCTGACCCGCTCCCAGGGACTGGCTCCTGCAGCCCTGACCCGCTCCCAGGTACTGGCCCCCGCTGCCCTGACCGGCTCCCATGGACTGGCCCCCGCAGCCCTGACCAGCTCCCAGGGACTGGACCCCGCAGCCCTGACCCGCTCACACGGACCGGCCCCCGCAGCCCTGACCCCCTCACAGGGACCGGCCCCCGCAGCCCTGACCCGCTCAAAGGGACTGGCCCCCGCAGCCCTGACCCGCTCACAGGGACTGGCCCCAGCAGCCCTGACCCGCTCACAGGGACTGGCCCCCGCAGCCCTGACCCGCTCACAGGGACTGGCCCCCGCTGCCCTGACCCGCTCACAGGGACTGGCCCCCGCAGCCCTGACCCGCTCACAGGGACTGGCCCCCGCAGCTCTGACCCGCTCACAGGGACTGGCCCCCGCAGCCCTGACCCGCTCACGGGGACTGGCCCCCGCAGCCCTGACCTCCTGACAGGGACAGGCCCCCGCAGCCCTGACCCCCTGACAGGGACTGGTCCTCGCAGCCCTGACCCCCTGACAGGGACTGGTACCCGCAGCCCTGACCCGCTCACGGGGACTGGTCCCCGCAGCCCTGACCCGCTCACAGGGACTGGCCCCCGCAGCCCTGACCCGCTCACAGGGACTGGTCCCCGCAGCCCTGACCCGCTCACAGCGACTGGCCCCCGCAGCCCTGACCACCTGACAGCTATTTGCCACCGCAGCCCTCTCCCGCTCACAGGGACTGGCCCCCGTAGCCATGACCCGATCACAGGCACTGTCCCCCGCAGCCCTGTCCCGCTGACACGGACTCGCCCCCGCAGCCCTGTCCCGCCACAGGGACTGGCCCCCGCAGCCCTGACCCGCTCACAGGGACTGGCCCCCGCAGCCCTGAACCGCTCATAGGGACTGGCCCCCGCAACCCCGACCCGCTCACAGGGACTGGCGTCCGCAGCCCCGACCCGCTCACAGGGTCTGGCCCCCGCAGCCCTGACCCGCTCACAGGGACTGGCCCCCGCAGCCCTGACCCGCTCACAGGGACTGGCCTCCGCAGCCCTGACCCGCTCACAGGGACTGGCCCCAGCAGCCCTGACCCGCTCACAGGGACTGGCTCCCGCAGCCCTGACCCGCTCACAGGGACTGGCCCCCGCAGCCCTGACCCGCTCACAGGGACTGGCCCCCGCAGCCCTGACCCGCTCACAGGGACTGGCCCCCGCAGCCCTGACCCGCTCACAGGGACTGGCCCCCGCAGCCCTGACCCGCTCACAGGGACTGGCCCCCGCAGCCCTGAACCGCTCACAGGGACTGGCCCCCGCAGCCGTGACGCGCTCCCAGGGAGAGTCCCCCGCAGCCCTGACCCGCTCCCAGGGACTGGCCCCCGCAGCCCTGACCCGCTCCCAGGTACTGCCCCCCGCAGCCCAGACCGGCTCCCAGGGACTGGCCCCCGCAGCCCTGACCCGCTCCCAACGACTGGCCCCCGCAGCCCTGTCCCACTGACACGGACTCGCCCTCGCAGCCCTGTCCCGCCACAGGGACTGGCCCCCGCAGCCCTGACCCGCTCACAGGGACTGGCCCCCGCAGCCCTGAACCGCTCATAGGGACTGGCCCCCGCAACCCCGACCCGCTCACAGGACTGGCGCCCGCAGCCCCGACCCGCTCACAGGGTCTGGCCCCCGCAGCCCTGACCCGCTCACAGGGACTGGCCCCCGCAGCCCTGACCCGCTCACAGGGACTGGCCCCCGCAGCCCTGACCCGCTCCCAACGACTGGCCCCCGCAGCCCTGACCCGCTCCCAGGGACTGGCCCCCGCAGCCCTGACCCCCTCACAGGGACTGGCCCCCGCAGCCCTGGCCCGCTCCCAGGGACTGGCCCCCGCAGCCCTGACCCCCTCACAGGGACCGGCCCCCGCAGCCCTGACCCGCTCACAGGGACCGGCCCCCGCAGCCCTGTCCCGCTCACAGGGACTGGCCCCCGCAGCCCTGGCCCGCTCACAGGGACTGGCCCCCGCAGCCCTGACCCGCTCACAGTGACTGGTCCCCGCAGCCCTGACCCGCTCACGGGAACTGGTCCCCGCAGCCCTGACCCGCTCACGGGAACTGGTCCCCGCAGCCCTGACCCGCTCACAGGGACTGGTCCCCGCAGCCCTAACCCGCTCCCAGGGACTGGCCCCCGCAGCCCTGACCCCCTGACAGCTATTTGCCACCGCAACCCTCACCCGCTCACAGGGACTGGTCCCCGCAGCCCTGACCCGCTCCCAGGGACTGGCCCCCGCAGCCCTGACCCCCTGACAGCTATTTGCCACCGCAGCCCTGACCCGCTCACAGGGACTGGCCCCCGCAGCCCTGACCCGCTCCCAGGGACTGGCCCCCGCAGCCCTGACCCGCTCACAGGGACTGGCCCCCGCAGCCCTGACCCGCTCACAGGGACTGGTCCCCGCAGCCCTGACCCGCTCACAGCGACTGGCCCCCGCAGCCCTGACCACCTGACAGCTATTTGCCACCGCAGCCCTCACCCGCTCACAGGGACTGGCCCCCGTAGCCATGACCCGATCACAGGCACTGTCCCCCGCAGCCCTGTCCCGCTGACACGGACTCGCCCCCGCAGCCCTGTCCCGCCACAGGGACTGGCCCCCGCAGCCCTGACCCGCTCACAGGGACTGGCCCCCGCAGCCCTGAACCGCTCATAGGGACTGGCCCCCCCAACCCCGACCCGCTCACAGGGACTGGCGCCCGCAGCCCCGACCCGCTCACAGGGTCTGGCCCCCGCAGCCCTGACCCGCTCACAGGGACTGGCCCCCGCAGCCCTGACCCGCTCACAGGGACTGGCCTCCGCAGCCCTGACCCGCTCACAGGGACTGGCCCCAGCAGCCCTGACCCGCTCACAGGGTCTGGCTCCCGCAGCCCTGACCCGCTCACAGGGACTGGCCCCCGCAGCCCTGACCCGCTCACAGGGACTGGCCCCCGCAGCCCTGACCCGCTCACAGGGACTGGCCCCCGCAGCCCTGACCCGCTCACAGGGACTGGCCCCCGCAGCCCTGACCCGCTCACAGGGACTGGCCCCCGCAGCCCTGACCCGCTCACAGGGACTGGCCCCCGCAGCCCTGACCCGCTCATAGGGACTCGCCCCCGCAGCCCTGACCCGCTCATAGGGACTGGCCCCCGCAACCCCGACCCGCTTACAGGGACTGGCGCCCGCAGCCCTGACCCGCTCACAGGGACTGGTCCCCGCTGCCCTGACCCGCTCCCAGGGACTGGCCCCCGCAGCCCTGACCCGCTCCCAGGTCCTGGCCCCCGCAGCCCAGGCCGGCTCCCAGGGACTGGCCCCCGCAGCCCTGACCCGCTCCCAGGGACTTGCCCCCGCAGCCCTGACCCGCTCACAGGGACTGGCCCCCGCAGCCCTGACCCGCTCATAGGGACTGGCCCCCGCAGCCCTGACCCGCTCCCAGGGACTGGCCCCCGCAGCCCTGACCCGCTCCCAGGGACTGGACCCCGCAGCCCTGACCCGCTCCCAGGGACTGGCCCCCGCAGCCCTGAACCGCTCCCAGGGACTGGCCCCCGCAGCCCTGACCGTCTCCCAGGTACTGGCCCCCGCAGCCCTGACCGGCTCCCAGGGACTGGCCCCCGCAGCCCTCACCCGCTCACTGGGACTGGTCCCCGCAGCCCTGACCCGCTCCCAGAGACTGGCCCCCGCAGCCCTGACCCTCTCCCAGGTACTGGCCCCCGCAGCCTAGACCGGCTCCCAGGGACTGGCCCCCGCAGCCCTGACCCGCTCCCAACGACTGGCCCCCGCAGCCCTGACCCGCTCACAGGGACAGGCCCCCGCAGCCCTGACCCGCTCCCAGGGACTGGCCCCCGCAGCCCTGGCCCGCTCCCAGGGACTGGCCCCCGCAGCCCTGACCCCCTCCCAGGGACTGGCCTCCGCAGCCCTGACCCGCTCCCAGGGACTGACCCCCGCAGCCCTGACCGGCTCCCAGGGACTGGCCCCCGCAGCCCTGACCCGCTCCCAGGGACTGGCCCCTGCAGCCCTGACCCGCTCCCAGGTACTGGCCCCCGCTGCCCTGACCGGCTCCCATGGACTGGCCCCCGCAGCCCTGACCAGCTCCCAGGGACTGGACCCCGCAGCCCTGACCCGCTCACACGGACCGGCCCCCGCAGCCCTGACCCCCTCACAGGGACCGGCCCCCGCAGCCCTGACCCGCTCAAAGGGACTGGCCCCCGCAGCCCTGACCCGCTCACAGGGACTGGCCCCAGCAGCCCTGACCCGCTCACAGGGACTGGCCCCCGCAGCCCTGACCCGCTCACAGGGACTGGCCCCCGCTGCCCTGACCCGCTCACAGGGACTGGCCCCCGCAGCCCTGACCCGCTCACAGGGACTGGCCCCCGCAGCTCTGACCCGCTCACAGGGACTGGCCCCCGCAGCCCTGACCCGCTCACGGGGACTGGCCCCCGCAGCCCTGACCCCCTGACAGGGACAGGCCCCCGCAGCCCTGACCCCCTGACAGGTACTGGTCCTCGCAGCCCTGACCCCCTGACAGGGACTGGTACCCGCAGCCCTGACCCGCTCACGGGGACTGGTCCCCGCAGCCCTGACCCGCTCACAGGGACTGGCCCCCGCAGCCCTGACCCGCTCACAGGGACTGGACCCCGCAGCCCTGACCCGCTCACAGCGACTGGCCTCCGCAGCCCTGACCACCTGACAGCTATTTGCCACCGCAGCCCTCTCCCGCTCACAGGGACTGGCCCCCGTAGCCATGACCCGATCACAGGCACTGTCCCCCGCAGCCCTGTCCCGCTGACACGGACTCGCCCCCGCAGCCCTGTCCCGCCACAGGGACTGGCCCCCGCAGCCCTGACCCGCTCACAGGGACTGGCCCCCGCAGCCCTGAACCGCTCATAGGGACATGCCCCCGCAACCCCGACCCGCTCACAGGGACTGGCGTCCGCAGCCCCGACCCGCTCACAGGGTCTGGCCCCCGCAGCCCTGACCCGCTCACAGGGACTGGCCCCCGCAGCCCTGACCCGCTCACAGGGACTGGTCTCCGCAGCCCTGACCCGCTCACAGGGACTGGCCCCAGCAGCCCTGACCCGCTCACAGGGACTGGCTCCCGCAGCCCTGACCCGCTCACAGGGACTGGCCCCCGCAGCCCTGACCCGCTCACAGGGACTGGCCCCCGCAGCCCTGACCCGCTCACAGGGACTGGCCCCCGCAGCCCTGACCCGCTCACAGGGACTGGCCCCCGCAGCCCTGAACCGCTCACAGGGACTGGCCCCCGCAGCCGTGACGCGCTCCCAGGGAGAGTCCCCCGCAGCCCTGACCCGCTCCCAGGGACTGGCCCCCGCAGCCCTGACCCGCTCCCAAGTACTGGCCCCCGCAGCCCAGACCGGCTCCCAGGGACTGGCCCCCGCAGCCCTGACCCGCTCCCAACGACTGGCCCCCGCAGCCCTGACCCGCTCCCAGGGACTGGCCCCCGCAGCCCTGACCCCCTCACAGGGACTGGCCCCCGCAGCCCTGGCCCGCTCCCAGGGACTGGCCCCCGCAGCCCTGACCCCCTCACAGGGACCGGCCCCCGCAGCCCTGACCCGCTCACAGGGACCGGCCCCCGCAGCCCTGTCCCGCTCACAGGGACTGGCCCCCGCAGCCCTGGCCTGCTCACAGGGACTGGCCCCCGCAGCCCTGACCCGCTCACAGTGACTGGTCCCCGCAGCCCTGACCCGCTCACGGGAACTGGTCCCCGCAGCCCTGACCCGCTCACGGGAACTGGTCCCCGCAGCCCTGACCCGCTCACAGGGACTGGTCCCCGCAGCCCTAACCCGCTCCCAGGGACTGGCCCCCGCAGCCCTGACCCCCTGACAGCTATTTACCACCGCAACCCTCACCCGCTCACAGGGACTGGTCCCCGCAGCCCTGACCCGCTCCCAGGGACTGGCCCCCGCAGCCCTGACCCCCTGACAGCTATTTGCCACCGCAGCCCTGACCCGCTCACAGGGACTGGCCCCCGCAGCCCTGACCCGCTCCCAGGGACTGGCCCCCGCAGCCCTGACCCGCTCACAGGGACTGGCCCCCGCAGCCCTGACCCGCTCCCAGGTACTGGCCCCCGCAGCCCAGGCCGGCTCCCAGGGACTGGCCCCCGCAGCCCTGACCCGCTCCCAGGGACTTGCCCCCGCAGCCCTGACCCGCTCACAGGGACTGGCCCCCGCAGCCCTGACCCGCTCACAGGGACTGGCCCCCGCAGCCCTGACCCGCTCCCAGGGACTGGCCCCCGCAGCCCTGACCCGCTCCCAGGGACTGGCCCCCGCAGCCCTGACCCGCTCCCAGGGACTGGCCCCCGCAGCCCTGAACCGCTCCCAGGGACTGGCCCCCGCAGCCCTGACCGTCTCCCAGGTACTGGCCCCCGCAGCCCTGACCGGCTCCCAGGGACTGGCCCCCGCAGCCCTCACCCGCTCACTGGGACCTGTCCCCGCAGCCCTGACCCGCTCCCAGGGACTGGCCCCCGCAGCCCTGATCCTCTCCCAGGTACTGGCCCCCGCAGCCTAGACCGGCTCCCAGGGACTGGCCCCCGCAGCCCTGACCCGCTCCCAACGACTGGCCCCCGCAGCCCTGACCCGCTCACAGGGACAGGCCCCCGCAGCCCTGACCCGCTCCCAGGGACTGGCCCCCGCAGCCCTGGCCCGCTCCCAGGGACTGGCCCCCGCAGCCCTGACCCCCTCCCAGGGACTGGCCTCCGCAGCACTGACCCGCTCCCAGGGACTGACCCCCGCAGCCCTGACCGGCTCCCAGGGACTGGCCCCCGCAGCCCAGACCCGCTCCCAGGGACTGGCCCCTGCAGCCCTGACACGCTCCCAGGTACTGGCCCCCGCTGCCCTGACCGGCTCCCATGGACTGGCCCCCGCAGCCCTGACCAGCTCCCAGGGACTGGACCCCGCAGCCCTGACCCGCTCACACGGACCGGCCCCCGCAGCCCTGACCCCCTCACAGGGACCGGCCCCCGCAGCCCTGACCCGCTCAAAGGGACTGGCCCCCGCAGCCCTGACCCGCTCACAGGGACTGGCCCCAGCAGCCCTGACCCGCTCACAGGGACTGGCCCCCGCAGCCCTGACCCGCTCACAGGGACTGGCCCCCGCTGCCCTGACCCGCTCACAGGGACTGGCCCCCGCAGCCCTGACCCGCTCACAGGGACTGGCCCCCGCAGCTCTGACCCGCTCACAGGGACTGGCCCCCGCACCCCTGACCCGCTCACGAGGACTGACCCCCGCAGCCCTGACCCCCTGACAGGGACAGGCCCCCGCAGCCCTGACCCCCTGACAGGGACTGGTCCTCGCAGCCCTGACCCCCTGACAGGGACTGGTACCCGCAGCCCTGACCCGCTCACAGGGACTGGTCCCCGCTGCCCTGACCCGCTCACAGGGACTGGCCCCCGCAGCCCTGACCCGCTCACAGGGACTGGCCCCCGCAGCCCTGACCCGCTCACAGCGACTGGCCCCCGCAGCCCTGACCACCTGACAGCTATTTGCCACAGCAGCCCTCACCCGCTCACAGGGACTGGCCCCCGTAGCCATGACCCGATCACAGGCACTGTCCCCCGCAGCCCTGTCCCGCTGACACGGACTCGCCCCCGCAGCCCTGTCCCGCCACAGGGACTGGCCCCCGCAGCCCTGACCCGCTCACAGGGACTGGCCCCCGCAGCCCTGAACCGCTCATAGGGACTGGCCCCCGCAACCCCGACCCGCTCACAGGGACTGGCGTCCGCAGCCCCGACCCGCTCACAGGGTCTGGCCCCCGCAGCCCTGACCCGCTCACAGGGACTGGCCCCCGCAGCCCTGACCCGCTCACAGGGACTGGCCTCCGCAGCCCTGACCCGCTCACAGGGACTGGCCCCAGCAGCCCTGACCCGCTCACAGGGACTGGCTCCCGCAGCCCTGACCCGCTCACAGGGACTGGCCCCCGCAGCCCTGACCCGCTCACAGGGACTGGCCCCCGCAGCCCTGACCCGCTCACAGGGACTGGCCCCCGCAGCCCTGACCCGCTCACAGGGACTGGCCCCCGCAGCCCTGACCCGCTCACAGGGACTGGCCCCCGCAGCCCTGACCCGCTCACAGGGACTGGCCCCCGCAGCCCTGAACCGCTCACAGGGACTGGCCCCCGCAGCCGTGACCCGCTCCCAGGGAGAGGCCCCCGCAGCCCTGACCCGCTCCCAGGGACTGGCCCCCGCAGCCCTGACCCGCTCCCAGGTACTGGCCCCCGCAGCCCAGACCGGCTCCCAGGGACTGGCCCCCGCAGCCCTGACCCGCTCCCAACGACTGGCCCCCGCAGCCCTGACCCGCTCACAGGGACAGGCCCCCGTAGCCCTGACCCGCTCCCAGGGACTGGCCCCCGCAGCCCTGGCCCGCTCCCAGGGACTGGCCCCCGCAGCCCTGACCCCCTCCCAGGGACTGGCCTCCGCAGCCCTGACCCGCTCCCAGGGACTGGCCCCCGCAGCCCTGACCCGCTCCCAGGGACTGACCCCCGCAGCCCTGACCGGCTCCCAGGGACTGGCCCCCGCAGCCCTGACCCGCTCCCAGGGACTGGCCCCTGCAGCCCTGACCCGCTCCCAGGTACTGGCCCCCGCTGCCCTGACCGGCTCCCATGGACTGGCCCCCGCAGCCCTGACCAGCTCCCAGGGAATGGACCCCGCAGCCCTGACCCGCTCACACGGACCGGCCCCCGCAGCCCTGACCCCCTCACAGGGACCGGTCCCCGCAGCCCTGACCCGCTCACAGGGACCGGCCCCCGCAGCCCTGACCCGCTCACAGGGACTGGCCCCAGCAGCCCTGACCCGCTCACAGGGACTGGACCCCGCAGCCCTGACCCGCTCACAGGGACTGGGCCCCGCTACCCTGACCTGCTCACAGGGACTGGCCCCCGCAGCCCTACCCGCTCACAGGGACTGGCCCCCGCAGCCCTGACCCGCTCACAGGGACTGGCCCCCGCAGCCCTGACCCGCTCACAGGGACTGGCCCCCGCAGCCCTGACCCCCTGACAGGGACAGGCCCCCGCAGCCCTGACCCCCTGACAGGGACTGGTCCTCGCAGCCCTGACCCCCTGACAGGGACTGGTACCCGCAGCCCTGACCCGCTCACAGGGACTGGTCCCCGCAGCCCTGACCCGCTCACAGCGACTGGCCCCCGCAGCCCTGACCCGCTCACAGGGACTGGTCTCCGCAGCTCTGACCCGCTCACAGCGACTGGCCCCCGCAGCCCTGACCACCTGACAGCTATTTGCCACCGCAGCCCTCACCCGCTCACAGGGACTGGCCCCCGTAGCCATGACCCGATCACAGGCACTGTCCCCCGCAGCCCTGTCCCGCTGACACGGACTCGCCCCCGCAGCCCTGTCCCGCCACAGGGACTGGCCCCCGCAGCCCTGACCCGCTCACAGGGACTGGCCCCCGCAGCCCTGAACCGCTCATAGGGACTGGCCCCCGCAACCCCGACCCGCTCACAGGGACTGGCGCCCGCAGCCCCGACCCGCTCACAGGGTCTGGCCCCCGCAGCCCTGACCCGCTCACAGGGACTGGCCCCCGCAGCCCTGACCCGCTCACAGGGACTGGCCTCCGCAGCCCTGACCCGCTCACAGGGACTGGCCCCAGCAGCCCTGACCCGCTCACAGGGACTGGCTCCCGCAGCCCTGACCCGCTCACAGGGACTGGCCCCCGCAGCCCTGACCCGCTCACAGGGACTGGCCCCCGCAGCCCTGACCCGCTCACAGGGACTGGCCCCCGCAGCCCTGACCCGCTCACAGGGACTGGCCCCCGCAGCCCTGACCCGCTCACAGGGACTGGCCCCCGCAGCCCTGACCCGCTCACAGGGACTGGCCCCCGTACCCCTGACCCGCTCACAGGGACTGGCCCCCGCAGCCCTGACCCGCTCACAGGGACTGGCCCCCGCACACCTGACCCGCTCACAGGGACTGGCCCCCGCAGCCCTGAACCGCTCACAGGGACTGACCACCGCAGCCCTGACCCCCTGACAGGGACAGGCCCCCGCAGCCCTGACCCCCTGACAGGGACTGGTCCCCGCAGCCCTGACCCGCTCACACGGACCGGCCCCCGCAGCCCTGACCCCCTCACAGGGACCGGCCCCCGCAGCCCTGACCCGCTCACAGGGACTGGCCCCCGCAGCCCTGACCCGCTCACAGGGACCGGCCCCAGCAGCCCTGACCCGCTCACAGGGACTGGCCCCCGCAGCCCTGACCCGCTCACAGGGACTGGCCCCCGCTGCCCTGACCCGCTCACAGGGACTGGCCCCCGCAGCCCTGACCCGCTCACAGGGACTGGCCCCCGCAGCCCTGACCCGCTCACAGGGACTGGCCCCCGCAGCCCTGACCCCCTGACAGGGACAGGCCCCCGCAGCCCTGACCCTCTGACAGGGACTGGTCGTCGCAGCCCTGACCCCCTGACAGGGACTGGTACCCGCAGCCCTGACCCGCTCACAGGGACTGGTCCCCGCAGCCCTGACCCGCTCACAGGGACTGGCCCCCGCAGCCCAGACCCGCTCACAGGGACTGGTCCCCGCAGCCCTGACCCGCTCACAGCGACTGGCCCCCGCAGCCCTGACCACCTGACAGCTATTTGCCACCGCAGCCCTCACCCGCTCACTGGGACTGGCCCCCGTAGCCATGACCCGATCACAGGCACTGTCCCCCGCAGCCCTGTCCCGCTGACACGGACTCGCCCCCGCAGCCCTGTCCCGCCACAGAGACTGGCCCCCGCAGCCCTGACCCGCTCACAGGGACTGGCCCCCGCAGCCCTGAACCGCTCATAGGGACTGGCCCCCGCAACCCCTGACCCGCTCACAGGGACTGGCGTCCGCAGCCCCGACCCGCTCACAGGGTCTGGCCCCCGCAGCCCTGACCCGCTCACAGGGACTGGCCCCCGCAGCCCTGACCCGCTCACAGGGACTGGCCTCCGCAGCCCTGACCCGCTCACAGGGACTTGCCCCAGCAGCCCTGACCCGCTCACAGGGACTGGCTCCCGCAGCCCTGACCCGCTCACAGGGACTGGCCCCCGCAGCCCTGACCCGCTCACAGGGACTGGCCCCCGCAGCCCTGACCCGCTCACAGGGACTGGCGCCCGCAACACTGACCCGCTCACAGGGACTGGCCCCCGCAGCCCTGACCCGCTCATAGGGACTGGCCCCCGCAGCCCTGACCCGCTCATAGGGACTGGCCCCCGCAACCCCGACCCGCTTACAGGGACTGGCGCCCGCAGCCCTGACCCGCTCACAGGGACTGGTCCCCGCAGCCCTGACCCGCTCCCAGGGACTGGCCCCTGCAGCCCTGACCCGCTCCCAGGTCCTGGCCCCCGCTGCCCTGACCGGCTCCCATGGACTGTCCCCCGCAGCCCTGACCAGCTCCCAGGGACTGGACCCCGCAGCCCCGACCCGCTCACACGGACCGGCCCCCGCAGCCCTGACCCCCTCACAGGGACCGGCCCCCGCAGCCCTGACCCGCTCACGGGGACTGGCCCCCGCAGCCCTGACCCGCTCACAGGGACTGGCCCCAGCAGCCCTGACCCGCTCACAGGGACTGGCCCCCGCAGCCCTGACCCGCTCACAGGGACTGCCCCCCGCAGACCTGACCCGCTCACAGGCACTGGCCCCCGCATCCCTGACCCGCTCACAGGGACTGGCCCCCGCAGCCCTGACCCGCTCACAGGGACTGGCCCTCGCAGCACTGACCCGCTCACAGGGACTGGCCCCCGCAGCCCTGACCCCCTGACAGGGACAGGCCCCTGCAGCCCTGACCCCCTGACAGGGACTGGTCATCGCAGCCCTGACCCCCTGACAGGGACTGGTACCCGCAGCCCTGACCCGCTCACAGGGACTGGTCCCCGCAGACCTGGACCGCTCACAGCGACTGGCCCCCGCAGCCCTGACCCGCTCCCAGGGACTGGTCCCCGCAGCCCTGACCCGCTCACAGCGACTGGCCCCCTCAGCCCTGACCACCTGACAGCTTTTTGCCACCGCAGCCCTCACCCGCTCACAGGGACTGGCCCCCGTAGCCATGACCCGATCACAGGTACTGGCCCCCGCAGCCCTGACCGGCTCCCAGGGACTGGCCCCCGCAGCCCTGACCCGCTCCCAGGGACTGGCCCCTGCAGCCCTGACCCGCTCCCAGGTACTGGCCCCCGCTGCCCTGACCGGCTCCCATGGAGTGGCCCCCGCTGCCCTGACCAGCTCCCAGGGAATGGACCCCACCCCCCTGACCCGCTCACACGGACCGGCCCCCGCAGCCCTGACCCCCTCACAGGGACCGACCCCCGCAGCCCTGACCCACTCACAGGGACCGGTCCCCGCAGCCCTGACCCGCTCAAAGGGACTGGTCCCCGCAGCCCTGACCCCCTGACAGGGACTGGTCCCCGCAGCCCTGACCCCCTGACAGGGACTGGTCCCCGCAGCCCTGTCCCGCTGACATGGACTGGCCCCCGCAGCCCTGTCCCGCCACAGGGACTGGCCCCCGCAGCCCTGTCCCGCTGACATGGACTGGCTCCCGCAGCCCTGTCCCCCCACAGGGACTGGCCCCCGCAGCCCTGACCCGCTCCCAGGGACTGGCCCCCGCAGCCCTGACCCTCTGACAGCTATTTGCCACCGCAGCCCTCACCCGCTCACAGGGACTGGTCCCCGCAACCCTGACCCGCTCCCAGGGACTGGCCCCCGCAGCCCTGACCCCCTGACAGCTATTTGCCACCGCAGCCGTCACCCGCTCATAGGGACTGACCCCCCCAGCCCTGACCCGCTCCCAGGTTCTGGCCCCCGCAGCCCTGACCCGCTCACAGGAACTGTCCCCCGAAGCCCTGACCCGCTCACAGGGACTGGTACCCGCAGCCCTGTCCCGCTCACAGGGACTGGTACCCGCAGCCCTGACCCGCTCCCAGGGACTGGCCCCCGCAGCCCTGACCCGCTCACAGGGACTGGCCCCCGCAGCCCTGACCCACTCACACGGACTGGCCCCCTCAGCCCTGACGCGCTGAAATTGACTGGCCCCCGCCGCCTGTCCCGCCACAGGGACTGGCTCCCGCAGCCCTGACCCGCTCACAGGGACTGGCCCCCGCAGCCCTGACCCGCTGAATTGGACTGGCCCCCGCAGCCCTGTCCCGCCACAGGCACTGGCCTACGCAGACCTGTGCGGCGACAGGGACTGGCCCCCGCAGCCCTGACCCGCTCACACGGACTGGCCCCCTCAGCCCTGGCCCGCTCACAGGGACTGGCCCCCGCAGCCCTGGCCCGCTCACAGGGACTGGCCCCCGCAGCCCTGACCCGCTCACAGGGACTGGCCCCCGCAGCCCTGACCCGCTCACAGGGACTGGCCCCCGCAGCCCTGACCCGCTCACAGGGACTGGCCCCCGCAGCCCTGACCCCCTGACAGGGACAGGCCCCCGCAACCCTGACCCCCTGACAGGGACTGGTCCTCGCAGCCCTGACCCCCTGACAGGGACTGGTACGCGCAGCCCTGACCCGCTCACAGGGACTGGTCCCCGCAGCCCTGGACCGCTCACAGGGACTGGCCCCCGCAGCCCTGACCCCCTGACAGGGACAGGCCCCCGCAGCCCTGACCCCCTGACAGGGACAGGCCCCCGCAGCCCTGACCCCCTGACAGGGACAGGCCCCCGCAGCCCTGACCCCCTGACAGGGACTGGGTCCCGCAGCCCTGACCCGCTCAAAGGGACTGGTCCCCGCAGCCCTGACCCGCTCACAGGGACTGGCCCCCGCAGCCCTGACCCGCTCACAGGGACTGGTCCCCGCAGCCCTGACCCGCTCACTGCGACTGACCCCCGCAGCCCTGACCACCTGACAGCTATTTGCCACCGCAGCCCTCACCCGCTCACAGGCACTGGCCCCCGTAGCCATGACCAGATCACAGGCACTGTCCCCCGCAGCCCTGTCCCGCTGACACGGACTCGCCCCCGCAGCCCTGTCCCGCCACACGGACTTGCCCCCTCAGCCCTGACCCGCTCACAGGGACTGGCCCCCGCAGCCCTGACCCTCTCATAGGGACTGGCCCCCGCAACCCCCACCCGCTCACAGGGACTGGCGCCCGCAGCCCCGACCCGCTCACAGGGACTGGCGCCCGCAGCCCTGACCCGCTCACAGGGACTGGCCCCCGCAGCCCTGACCCGCTGACAGGGACTGGCCCCCCCCAGCCCTGACGCGCTCACAGTGACTGGCCCCCGCAGCCCTGACCCGCTCACAGGGTCTGTCCCCCGCAGCCCTGGCCCGCTCACAGGGACTGGCCCCCGCAGCCCTGGCCAGCTCACAGGGTCTGGCCCCCGCAGGCCTGGCCCGCTCACAGGGACTGGCCCCCGCAGCCCTGACCCGCTCACAGGGACTGGCCCCCGCAGCCCTGACCCGCTCACAGGGACTGGCCCCCGCAGCCCTGACCCGCTCACAGGGACTGGCCCCCGCAGCCCTGACCCGCTCACAGGGACTGGCCCCCGCAGCCCTGACCCGCTCACAGGGACTGGCCCCCGCAGCCCTGACCCGCTCATAGGGACTGGCCCCCGCAACCGCGACCCGCTCACAGGGACTGGCGCCCGCAGCCCTGACCCGCTCACAGGGACTGGCCCCCGCAGCCGTGACCCGCTCCCAAGGAGAGGCCCCCGCAGCCCTGACCCGCTCCCAGGGACTGGCCCCCGCAGCCGTGACCCGCTCCCAGGTACTGGCCCCCGCAGCCTAGACCGGCTCCCAGGGACTGGCCCCCGCAGCCCTGACCCGCTCCCAACGACTGGCCCCCGCAGCCCTGACCCGCTCACAGGGACAGGCCCCCGTAGCCCTGACCCGCTCCCAGGGACTGGCCCCCGCAGCCCTGGCCCGCTCCCAGGGACTGGCCCCCGCAGCCCTGACCCCCTCCCAGGGACTGGCCTCCGCAGCCCTGTCCCGCTCCCAGGGACTGGCCCCCGCAGCCCTGACCCGCTCACAGGGACTGGCCCCCGCAGCCCTGACCCGCTCACAGGGACTGGCATCCTCAGCCCTGACCCGCTCACAGGGACTGGCCCCCGCAGCCCTGACCCGCTCACAGGGACTGGCCCCCTCAGCCCTGGCCTGCTCACAGGGACTGGCCCCCGCAGCCCTGGCCCGCTCACAGGGACTGGCCCCCGCAGACCTGGCCCGCTCACTGGGACTGGCCCCCACAGCCCTGACCCCCTGACAGCTATTGGCCACCGCAGCCCTCACTCGCTCACAGGGACTGCCCCCGCAGCCCTGACCCGCTCCCAGGGACTGGCCCCTGCAACCCTGACCCGCTCCCAGGTACTGGCCCCCGCAGCCTAGACCGGCTCCCAGGGACTGGCCCCTGCAGCCCAGACCCGCTCCCACCGACTGGCCCCCGCAGCCCTGACCCGCTCACAGGGACAGGCCCCCGCAGCCCTGACCCGCTCCCAGGGACTGGCCCCCGCAGCCCTGGCCCGCTCCCAGGGACTGGCCCCCGCAGCCCTGACCCCGTCCCAGGGACTGGCCTCCGCAGCCCTCACTCGCTCAAAGGGACTGCCCCCGCAGCCCTGACCCGCTCCCAGGGACTGGCCCCCGCAGCCCTGACCAGCTCCCAGGTACTGGCCCCCGCAGCCTAGACCGGCTCCCAGGGACTGGCCCCTGCAGCCCTGACCCGCTCCCACCGACTGGCCCCCGCAGCCCTGACCCGCTCACAGGGACAGGCCCCCGCAGCCCTGACCCGCTCCCAGGGACTGGCCCCCGCAGCCCTGGCCCGCTCCCAGGGACTGGCCCCCGCAGCCATGACCCCCTCCCAGGGACTGGCCTCCGCAGCCCTCACCCGCTCCCAGGGACTGGCCCCTGCAGCCCTGACCCGCTCCCGGGTACTGGCCCCTGCTGCCCTGACCGGCTCCCATGGACTGGCCCCCGCAGCCCTGACCAGCTCCCAGGGACTGGACCCCGCTCCCCTGACCCGCTCACACGGACCGGCCCCCGCAGCCCTGACCCCCTCACAGGTACTGGCCCCAGCAACCCTGACCCGCTCACAGGGACTGGCCCCCGCAGCCCTGACCCGCTCACAGGGACAGGCCCCCGCTGCCCTGACCCACTCACAGGGACTGGCCCCCGCAGCCCTGACCCGCTCACAGGGACTGGCCCCCGCAGCCCTGACCCGCTCACAGGGACTGGCCCCCGCAGCCCTGACCCCCTGACAGGGACAGGCCCCCGCAGCCCTGACCCCCTGACAGGGACTGGTCCTCGCAGCCCTGACCCCCTGACAGGGACTGGTACCCGCAGCCCTGACCCGCTCACAGGGACTGGTCCCCGCAGCCCTGACCCGCTCACAGGGACTGGCCCCCGCAGCCCTGACCCGCTCACAGGGACTGGTCCCCGCAGCCCTGACCCGCACACAGCGACTGCCCCCCGCAGCCCTGACCACCTGACAGCTATTTGCCACCGCAGCCCTCACCCGCTCACAGGGACTGGCCCCCGTAGCCATGACCCGATCACAGGCACTGTCCCCCGCAGCCCTGTCCCGCTGACACGGACTCGCCCCCGCAGCCCTGTCCCGCCACAGGGACTGGCCCCCGCAGCCCTGACCCGCTCACAGGGACTGGCCCCCGCAGCCCTGAACCGCTAATAGGGACTGGCCCCCGCAACCCCGACCCGCTCACAGGGACTGGCGTCCGCAGCCCCGACCCGCTCACAGGGTCTTGCGTCCGCAGCCCTGACCCGCTCACAGGGACTGGCCCCCGCAGCCCTGACCCGCTCACAGGGACTGGCCTCCGCAGCCCTGACCCGCTCACAGGGACTGGCCCCAGCAGCCCTGACCCGCTCACAGGGACTGGCTCCCGCAGCCCTGACCCGCTCACAGGGACTGGCCCCAGCAGCCCTGACCCGCTCACAGGGACTGGCCCCCGCAGCCCTGACCCGCTCACAGGGACTGGCCCCCGCAGCCCTGACCCGCTCACAGGGACTGGCCCCCGCAGCCCTGACCCGCTCATAGGGATTGGCCCCCGCAGCCCTGACCCGCTCATAGGGACTGGCCCCCGCAACCCCGACCCGCTCACAGGGACTGGCGCCCGCAGCCCTGACCCGCTCACAGGGACTGGCCCCCGCAGCCGTGACCCGCTCCCAGGGAGAGGCCCCCGCAGCCCTGACCCGCTCCCAGGTCCTGGCCCCCGCAGCCCTGACCCGCTCCCAGGTACTGGCCCCCGCAGCCCAGACCGGCTCCCAGGGACTGGCCTCCGCAGCCCTGACCCGCTCCCAGGGACTGGCCCCCGCAGCCCTGACCCGCTCCCAGGGACTGACCCCCGCAGCCCTGACCGGCTCCCAGGGACTGGCCCCCGCAGCCCTGACCCGCTCCCAGGGACTGGCCCCTGCAGCCCTGACCCGCTCCCAGGTACTGGCCCCCGCTGCCCTGACCGGCTCCCATGGACTGGCCCCCGCAGCCCTGACCAGCTCCCAGGGACTGGACCCCGCAGCCCTGACCCGCTCACACGGACCGGCCCCCGCAGCCCTGACCCCCTCACAGGGACCGGCCCCCGCAGCCCTGACCCGCTCACAGGGACTGGCCCCCGCAGCCCTGACGCGCTCACAGGGACTGGCCCCAGCAGCCCTGACCCGCTCACAGGGACTGGACCCCGCAGCCCTGACCCACTCACAGGGACTGGCCCCCGCTGCCCTGACCCGCTCACAGGGACTGGCCCCCGCAGCCCTGACCCGCTCACAGGGACTGGCCCCCGCAGCCCTGACCCGCTCACAGGGACTGGCCCCCGCAGCCCTGACCCCCTGACAGGGACAGGCCCCCGCAGCCCTGACCCCCTGACAGGGACTGGTCCTCGCAGCCCTGACCCCCTGACAGGGACTGGTACCCGCAGCCCTGACCCGCTCACAGGGACTGGTCCCCGCAGCCCTGACCCGCTCACAGGGACTGGCCCCCGCAGCCCTGACCCGCTCACAGGGACTGGTCTCCGCAGCCCTGACCCGCTCACAGCGACTGGCCCCCGCAGCCCTGACCACCTGACAGCTATTTGCCACCGCAGCCCTCACCCGTTCACAGGGACTGGCCCCCGTAGCCATGACCCGATCACAGGCACTGTCCCCCGCAGCCCTGTCCCGCTGACACGGACTCGCCCCCGCAGCCCTGTCCCGCCACAGGGACTGGCCCCCGCAGCCCTGACCCGCTCACAGGGACAGGCCCCCGCAGCCCTGACCCCCTGACAGGGACTGGTCCTCGCAGCCCTGACCCCCTGACAGGGACTGGTACCCGCAGCCCTGACCCGCTCACAGGGACTGGTCCCCGCAGCCCTGACCCGCTCACAGGGACTGGCCCCCGCAGCCCTGACCCGCTCACAGGGACTGGTCTCCGCAGCCCTGACCCGCTCACAGCGACTGGCCCCCGCAGCCCTGACCACCTGACAGCTATTTGCCACCGCAGCCCTCACCCGCTCACAGGGACTGGCCCCCGTAGCCATGACCCGATCACAGGCACTGTCCCCCGCAGCCCTGTCCCGCTGACACGGACTCGCCCCCGCAGCCCTGTCCCGCCACAGGGACTGGCCCCCGCAGCCCTGACCCGCTCACAGGGACTGGCCCCCGCAGCCCTGACCCCCTGACAGCTATTTGCCACCGCAGCCCTCACCCGCTCATAGGGACTGACCCCCCCAGCCCTGACCCGCTCCCAGGTTCTGGCCCCCGCAGCCCTGACCCGCTCACAGGAACTGTCCCCCGAAGCCCTGACCCGCTCACAGGGACTGGTACCCGCAGCCCTGACCCGCTCACAGGGACTGGTACCCGCAGCCCTGACCCGCTCCCAGGGACTGGCCCCCGCAGCCCTGACCCGCTCACAGGGACTGGCCCCCGCAGCCCTGACCCGCTCACACGGACTGGCCCCCTCAGCCCTGACGCGCTGAAATGGACTGGCCCCCGCAGCCTGTCCCGCCACAGGGACTGGCTCCCGCAGCCCTGACCCGCTCACAGGGACTGGCCCCCGCAGCCCTGACCCGCTGAATTGGACTGGCCCCCGCAGCCCTGTCCCGCCACAGGCACTGGCCTACGCAGACCTGTGCGGCTGACAGGGACTGGACCCGCAGCCCTGACCCGCTCACAGGGACTGGCCCCCTCAGCCCTTGCCCGCGATCAGGGACTGGCACCCGCAGCCCTGGCCCGCTCACATGGACTGGCCCCGGCAGCCCTGATCCGCTCACAGGGTCTGGCCCCCGCAGCCCTGACCCGCTCAGAGGGACTGGCCCCCGCAGCCCTGACCCGCTCACAGGGACCTGCCCCCGCAGCCCTGACCCGCTCACAGGCTCTGGCCCCCACAGCCCTGACCCGCTCACCGGGACTGGCCCCCGCAGCCCTGACCCGCTCCCAGGGACTGGCCCCCGCAGCCCTGACCAACTCTCAGTGTCTAGCCCCCGCAGCCCTGACCCGCTCCCAGGGACTGGCCCCCGCAGCCCTGACCCACTCACAGGGACTGGCCCCCGCAGCCCTGACCCGCTCACAGGGACTGGCCCCCGCAGCCCTGACCCGCTCACAGGGACTGGCGCCCGCAGCCCTGACCCGCTCACAGGGACTGGCCCCGGCAGCCCTGACCCGCTCACAGTGACTGGCCCCCGCAGCCCTGACCCGCTCACAGTGTCTGGCCCCCGCAGCTGTGGCCCGCTCACAGGGACTGTCCCCCGCAGCCCTGTCCCGCTCACAGGGTCTGGCCCCCGCAGCCCTGGCCCGCTCACAGGGACTGGCCCCCGCAGCCCTGACCCGCTCACAGGGACTGGCCCCCGCAGCCCTGACCCGCTCACAGGGACTGGCCCCCGCAGCCCTGACCCCCTGACAGCTATTTGCCACCGCAGCCCTCACCCGCTCACAGGGAGTAGCCCCCGCAGCCATGACACGATCACAGGCACTGTCCCCCGCAGCCCTGTCCCGCTGACATGGACTGGCCCCCGCAGCCCTGTCCCGCCATTGGGACTGGCCCCCGCAGCCCTGACCTGCTCACAGGGACTGGCCCCCGCAGCCCTGACCCGCTCACAGGGACTGGCCCCTGCAGCCCTGACCCGCTCCCAGGCACTGGCCCCCGCGGCCCTGACGCGCTCCCAGGGACTGGCCCCCGCAGCCCTGACCCGCTCTCAGGGACTGGCCCCCGCGGCCCTGACCCGCTCCCAGGGACTGGCCCCCGCAGCCCTTACCCGATCCAAGGGACTGGCCCCCGCAGCTCTGACCCGCTCCCAGGGACTGGCCCCCGCAGCCCTGACCCGCTCCCAGGGACTGGCCCCCGCAGCCCTGACTCCCTCCCAGGGACTGGCCCCCGCAGCCCTGACCCGCTCCCAGGGACTGGCCCCCGCAGCCCTGACCCGCTCCCAGGGACCTGCCCCCGCAGCCCTGACCCGCTCCCAGGGACTGGCCCCCGCAGCCATGACACGATCACAGGCACTGTCCCCCGCAGCCCAGTCCCGCTGACATGGACTGGCCCCCGCACCCCTGTCCCGCCACAGGGACTGGCCCCCGCAACCCTGTCCCGCTGACATGGACTGGCCCCCGCAGCCCTGTCCCGCCACAGGGACTGGCCCCCGCAGCCCTGTCCCGCTCCCAGGGACTGGCCTCCGCAGCCCTGACCCCCTGACAGCTATTTGCCACCGCAGGCCTCACCCGCTCACAGGGACTGGTCCCCGCAGCCGTCACCCGCTCACAGCGACTGGCCCCCGCAGCCCTGACCCGCTCCCAGGGACTGGCCCCCGCAGCCCTGGCCCACTCACAGGGACTGGCCCCCGCAGCCCTGCCCCGCTCACAGGGACTGGCCCCCGCAGCCCTGACCCGCTCACAGGCTCTGGCCCCCACAGCCCTGTCCCGCTCACAGGGACTGGCCCCCGCAGCCCTGACCCGCTCCCAGGGACTGGCCCCTGCAGCCCTGACCCGCTCTCAGTGTCTGGCCCCCGCAGCCCTGACCCGCTCCAAGGGACTGGCCCCCGCAGCCCTGACCCGCTCACAGGGACTGGCCCCCGCAGCCCTGACCCGCTCACAGGGACTGGCCCCCGCAGCCCTGACCCGCTCACAGGGACTGGCGCCCGCAGCCCTGACCCGCTCACAGGGAGTGGCCCCCGCAGCCCTGACCCGCTCACAGTAACTGGCCCCCGCAGCCCTGACCCGCTCACAGGGTCTGGCCCCCGCAGCCCTGGCCCGCTCACAGGGACTGGCCCCCGCAGCCCTGGCCCGCTCACTGGGACTGGCCCCCGCAGCCCTGACCCGCTGAAATGGACTGGCCCCAGCAGCCCTGTCCCGCCACAGGGACTGGCCCCCGCAGCCATGACCCGCTCACAGGGACTGGCCCCCGCTGCCCTGACCCGTTCACAGGGACTGGCCCCCGCAGCCCTGACCCGCTGAATTGGACTGGCCCCCGCAGGCCTGTCCCGCCACAGGGACTGGCCTACGCAGACCTGTGCGGCTGACAGGGACTGGCCCCCGCCCCCCTGACCCGCTCACAGGGACTGGCCCCCGCAGCCCTGACCCGCTCACAGGGACTGGCCCCCGCAGCCCTGGCCCGCTCACAGGGACTGGCCCGCGCAGCCCTGGCCCGCTCACAGGGACTGGCCCCCGCAGCCCTGACGCGCTCTCAGGGACTGGCCCCCGCAACCCTGACCCGCTCTCAGGGACTGGCCCCGCGGCCCTGACCCGCTCCCAGGGACTGGCCCCCGCAGCCCTTACCCGATCCAAGGGACTGGCCCCCGCAGCCCTGACCCGCTCCCAGGGACTGGCCCCCGCAGCCCTGACCCGCTCCCAGGGACTGGCCCCCGCAGCCCTGACCCGCTCCCAGGGACTGGCCCCCGCAGCCCTGACCCGCTCCCAGGGACTGGCCCCCGCAGCCCTGACCCGCTCCCAGGGACTGGCCCCCGCAGCCCTGACTCGCTCCCAGGGACCTGCCCCCGCAGCCCTGACCCGCTGACATGGACTGGCCCCCGCAGCCCTGTCCCGCCACAGGGACTGTCCCCCGCAGCCCTGACCCTCTCCCAGGGACTGGACTCCGCAGCCCTGACCCCCTGACAGCTATTTGCCACCGCTGCCCTCACCCCCTCACAGGGACTGGTCCCCGCAGCCGTCACCCACTCACAGGGATTGGCCCCCGCAGCCCTGACCCGCTCACAGGGACTGGCCCCCGCAGCCCTGACCACCTGACAGCTATTTGCCACCGCAGCCCTCACCCGCTCACAGGGAGTGGCCCCCGCAGCCATGACACGATCACAGGCACTGTCCCCCGCAGCCCTGTCCCGCTGACATGGACTGGCCCCCGCAGCCCTGTCCCGCCACTGGGACTGGCCACCACAGCCCTGACCCGCTCACAGGCTCTGGCCCCCGCAGCCCTGACCCGCTCACAGGGACTGGCCCCCGCAGCCCTGACCCGCTCACAGGGACTGGCCCCCGCAGCCCTGACCCGCTCCCAGGGACTGGCCCCCGCAGCCCTGACCCACTCTCAGTGTCTGGCCCCCGCAGCCCTGACCCGCTCACAGGGACTGGCCCCCGCAGCCCTGACCCCCTGACAGCTATTTGCCACCGCAGCCCTCACCCGCTCACAGGGAGTGGCCCCCGCAGCCATGACACGATCACAGGCACTGTCCCCCGCAGCCCTGTCCCGCTGACATGGACTGGCCCCCGCAGCCCTGTCCCGCCACTGGGACTGGCCCCCGCAGCCCTGACCCGCTCACAGGGACTGGCCCCCGCAGCCCTGACCCGCTCACAGGGACTGGCCCCTGCAGCCCTGGCCCGCTCACAGGGACTGGCCCCCGCAGCCCTGCCCCGCTCACAGGGACTGGCCCCCGCAGCCCTGACCCGCTCACAGGCTCTGGCCACCACAGCCCTGACCCGCTCACAGGCTCTGGCCCCCGCAGCCCTGACCCGCTCACAGGGACTGGCCCCCGCAGCCCTGACCCGCTCACAGGGACTGGCCCCCGCAGCCCTGACCCGCTCCCAGGGACTGGCCCCCGCAGCCCTGACCCACTCTCAGTGTCTGGCCCCCGCAGCCCTGACCCGCTCCCAGGGACTGGCCCCCGCAGCCCTGACCCGCTCACAGGGACTGGCCCCCGCAGCCCTGACCCGCTCACAGGGACTGGCCCCCGCAGCCCTGACCCGCTCACAGGGACTGGCGCCCGCAGCCCTGACCCGCTCACAGGGACTGGCCCCCGCAGCCCTGACCCGCTCACAGTGACTGGCCGCCGCAGCCCTGACCCGCTCACAGGGTCTGGCCCCCGCAGCCCTGGCCCGCTCACAGGGTCTGGCCCCCGCAGCCCTGGCCCGCTCACAGGGTCTGGCCCCCGCAGCCCTGGCCCGCTCACAGGGACTGGCCCCCGCAGCCCTGACCCGCTCACAGGGACTGGCCCCCGCAGCCCAGACCCGCTCACAGGGACTGCCCCCCGCAGCCCTGACCCCCTGACAGCTATTTGCCACCGCAGCCCTCACCCGCTCACAGGGAGTGGCCCCCGCAGCCATGACACGATCACAGGCACTGTCCCCCTCAGCCCTGTCTCGCTGACATGGACTGGCCCCCGCAGCCCTGACCTGCTCACAGGGACTGGCCCCCGCACCCCTGACCCGCTCACAGGGACTGGCCCCTGCAGCCCTGACCCGCTCACAGGGACTGGTCCCCGCAGCCCTGACCCCCTGACAGGGACTGGGCCCCGCAGGCCTTACCCGATCCAAGTGACTGGCCCCCGCAGCCCTGACCCGCTCCCAGGGACTTGCCCCCGCAGCCCTGATCCGCTCCCAGGTACTGGCCCCCGCAGCCCTGACGCGCTCCCAGGGACTGGCCCCCGCAGCCCTGACCCGCTCTCAGGGACTGGCCCCCGCGGCCCTGACCCGCTCCCAGGGACTGGCCCCCGCAGCCCTAACCCGATGCAAGGGACTGGCCCCCGCAGCCCTGACCCGCTCCCAGGGACTGGCGCCCGCAGCCCTGACCCGCTCACAGGGACTGGCCCCGGCAGCCCTGACCCGCTCACAGTGACTGGCCCCCGCAGCCCTGACCCGCTCACAGGGTCTGGCCCCCGCAGCTGTGGCCCGCTCACAGGGACTGGCCCCCGCAGCCCTGGCCCGCTCACAGGCTCTGGCCCCCGCAGCCCTGGCCCGCTCACAGGGACTGGCCCCCGCAGCCCTGCCCCGCTCACAGGGACTGGCCCCCGCAGCCCTGATCCGCTCACAGGCTCTGGCCCCCACAGCCCTGACCCCCTGACAGCTATTTGCCACTGCAGCCGTCACCCGCTCACAGGGACTGGCCCCCGCAGCCCTCACCCGCTCCCAGGGACTGGCCCCCGCAGCCCTGACCCGCTCCCAGGAACTGGCCCCCGCAGCCCTGACCCGCTCACATGGACTGTCCCCCGCAGCCCTGACCCGCTCACAGTGACTGGCCCCCGCAGCTCTGACCCGCTCACAGGGTCTGGCCCCCGCAGCCCTGGCCCGCTCACAGGGATTGGCCCCCGCAGCCCTGCCCCGCTCACAGGGACTGGCCCCCGCAGCCCTGACCCGCTCACAGGCTCTGGCCCCCACAGCCCTGACCCGCTCACAGGGACTGGCCCCCGCAGCCCTGACCCGCTCCCAGGGACTGGCCCCCGCAGCCCTGACCCACTCTCAGTGTCTAGCCCCCGCAGCCCTGACCCGCTCCCAGGGACTGGCCCCCGCAGCCCTGACCCGCTCACAGGGACTGGCCCCCGCAGCCCTGACCCGCTCACAGGGACTGGCCCCCGCAGCCCTGACCCGCTCACAGGGACTGGCGCCCGCAGCCCTGACCCGCACACAGGGACTGGCCCCGGCAGCCCTGACCCGCTCACAGTGACTGGCCCCCCCAGCCCTGACCCGCTCACAGGGTCTGGCCCCCGCAGCTGTGGCCCGCTCACAGGGACTGGCCCCCGCAGCCCTGGCCCGCTCACAGGATCTGGCCCCCGCAGCCCTGGCCCGCTCACAGGGACTGGCCCCCGCAGCCCTGACCCGCTCACAGGGACTGGCCCCCGCAGCCCTGACCCGCTCACAGGGACTGGCCCCCGCAGCCCTGACCCCCTGACAGCTATTTGCCACCGCAGCCCTCACCCGCTCACAGGGAGTAGCCCCCGCAGCCATGACACGATCACAGGCACTGTCCCCCGCAGCCCTGTCCCGCTGACATGGACTGGCCCCCGCAGCCCTGTCCCGCCATTGGGACTGGCCCCCGCAGCCCTGACCTGCTCACAGGGACTGGCCCCCGCAGCCCTGACCCGCTCACAGGGACTGGCCCCTGCAGCCCTGACCCGCTCACAGGGACTGGCCCCCGCAGCCCTGACCCCCTGACAGGGACTGGGCCCCGCAGCCCTTACCCGATCCAAGGGACTGGCCCCCGCAGCCCTGACCCGCTCCCAGGGACTTGCCCCCGCAGCCCTGACCCGCTCCCAGGCACTGGCCCCCGCGGCCCTGACGCGCTCCCAGGGACTGGCCCCCGCAGCCCTGACCCGCTCTCAGGGACTGGCCCCCGCGGCCCTGACCCGCTCCCAGGGACTGGCCCCCGCAGCCCTTACCCGATCCAAGGGACTGGCCCCCGCAGCCCTGACCCGCTCCCAGGGACTGGCCCCCGCAGCCCTGACCCGCTCCCAGGGACTGGCCCCCGCACCCCTGACCCGCTCCCAGGGACTGGCCCCCGCAGCCCTGACTCCCTCCCAGGGACTGGCCCCCGCAGCCCTGACCCGCTCCCAGGGACTGGCCCCCGCAGCCCTGACCCGCTCCCAGGGACCTGCCCCCGCAGCCCTGACCCGCTCCCAGGGACTGGCCCCCGCAGCCATGACACGATCACAGGCACTGTCCCCCGCAGCCCAGTCCCGCTGACATGGACTGGCCCCCGCACCCCTGTCCCGCCACAGGGACTGGCCCCCGCAGCCCTGTCCCGCAGACATGGACTGGCCCCCGCAGCCGTGTCCCGCCACAGGGACTGGCCCCCGCAGCCCTGACCCGCTACCAGGGACTGGCGTCCGCAGCCCTGACCCCCTGACAGCTATTTGCCACCGCAGCCCTCACCCGCTCACAGGGACTGGTCCCCGCAGCCGTCACCCGCTCACAGCGACTGGCCCCCGCAGCCCTGACCCGCTCCCAGGGACTGGCCCCCGCAGCCCTGGCCCGCTCACAGGGACTGGCCCCCGCAGCCCTGCCCCGCTCACAGGGACTGGCCCCCGCAGCCCTGACCCGCTCACAGGCTCTGGCCCCCACAGCCCTGACCCGCTCACAGGGACTGGCCCCCGCAGCCCTAACCCGCTCCCAGGGACTGGCCCCCGCAGCCCTGACCCGCTCTCAGTGTCTGGCCCCCGCAGCCCTGACCCTCTCCCAGGTACTGGCCCCCGCAGCCCTGACGCGCTCCCAGGGACTGGCCCCCGCAGCCCTGACCCGCTCTCAGGGACTGGCCCCCGCGGCCCTGACCCGCTCCCAGGGACTGGCCCCCGCAGCCCTTACCCGATCCAAGGGACTGGCCCCCGCAGCCCTGACCCGCTCCCAGGGACTGGCCCCCGCAGCCCTGACCCGCTCACAGGGTCTGGCCCCCGCAGCTGTGGCCCGCTCACAGGGACTGGCCCCCGCAGCCCTGACCCGCTCACAGGGTCTGGCCCCCGCAGCCCTGGCCCGCTCACAGGGACTGGCCCCCGCAGCCCTGACCCGCTCACAGGGACTGGCCCCCGCAGCCCTGACCCGCTCACAGGGACTGGCCCCCGCAGCCCTGACCCCCTGACAGCTATTTGCCACCGCAGCCCTCACCCGCTCACAGGGAGTAGCCCCCGCAGCCATGACACGATCACAGGCACTGTCCCCCGCAGCCCTGTCCCGCTGACATGGACTGGCCCCCGCAGCCCTGTCCCGCCATTGGGACTGGCCCCCGCAGCCCTGACCTGCTCAGAGGGACTGGCCCCCGCAGCCCTGACCCGCTCACAGGGACTGGCCCCTGCAGCCCTGACCCGCTCACAGGGACTGGCCCCCGCAGCCCTGACCCCCTGACAGTGACTGGGCCCCGCAGCTCTTACCCGATCCAAGGGACTGGCCCCCGCAGCCCTGACCCGCTCCCAGGGACTTGCCCCCGCAGCCCTGACCCGCTCCCAGGCACTGGCCCACGCGGCCCTGACGCGCTCCCAGGGACTGGCCCCCGCAGCCCTGACCCGCTCTCAGGGACTGGCCCCCGCGGCCCTGACCCGCTCCCAGGGACTGGCCCCCGCAGCCCTTACCCGATCCAAGGGACTGGCCCCCGCAGCCCTGACCCGCTCCCAGGGACTTGCCCCCGCAGCCCTGACCCGCTCCCAGGCACTGGCCCCCGCGGCCCTGACGCGCTCCCAGGGACTGGCCCCCGCAGCCCTGACCCGCTCTCAGGGACTGGCCCCCGCGGCCCTGACCCGCTCCCAGGGACTGGCCCCCGCAGCCCTTACCCGATCCAAGGGACTGGCCCCCGCAGCCCTGACCCGCTCCCAGGGACTGGCCCCCGCAGCCCTGACCCGCTCCCAGGGACTGGCCCCCGCAGCCCTGACCCGCTCCCAGGGACTGGCCCCCGCAGCCCTGACTCCCTCCCAGGGACTGGCCCCCGCAGCCCTGACCCGCTCCCAGGGACTGGCCCCCGCAGCCCTGACCCGCTCCCAGGGACCTGCCCCCGCAGCCCTGACCCGCTCCCAGGGACTGGCCCCCGCAGCCATGACACGATCACAGGCACTGTCCCCCGCAGCCCAGTCCCGCTGACATGGACTGGCCCCCGCACCCCTGTCCCGCCACAGGGACTGGCCCCCGCAGCCCTGTCCCGCAGACATGGACTGGCCCCCGCAGCCGTGTCCCGCCACAGGGACTGGCCCCCGCAGCCCTGACCCGCTCCCAGCGACTGGCCCCCGCAGCCCTGACCCGCTCCCAGGGACTGGCCCCCGCAGCCCTGACCCGCTCCCACGGACTGGCCCCCGCAGCCCTGACCCCCTCCCAGGGACTGGCCCCCGCAGCCCTGACCCCCTCCCAGGGACTGGCCCCCGCAGCCCTGACCCGCTCCCAGGGACTGGCCCCCGCAGCCCTGACCCGCTCCCAGGGACCTGCCCCCGCAGCCCTGACCCGCTCCCAGGGACTGGCCCCCACATCCCTGACCCGCTCACAGGGTCTGGCCCCCGCAGCCGTGGCCCGCTCACAGGGACTGGCCCCCGCAGCCCAGGCCCGCTCACAGGGTCTGGCCCCCGCAACCCTGGCCCGCTCACAGGGACTGGCCCCCGCAGCCCTGACCCGCTCACAGGGACTGCCCCCCGCAGCCCTGACCCGCTCACCGGGACTGGCCTCCGCAGCCCTGACCCCCTGACAGCTATTTGCCACCGCAGCCCTCACCCGCTCACAGGGACTGGCCCCCGCAGCCATGACACGATCACAGGCACTGTCCCCCGCAGCCCTGTCCCACTGACATGGACTGGCCCCCGCAGCCCTGTCCCGCCACTGGGACTGGCCCCCGCAGCCCTGACCTGCTCACAGGGACTGGCCCCCGCTGCCCTGACTTGCTCACAGGGACTGGCCCCTGCAGCCCTGACCCGCTCCCAGGGACTGGTCCCCGCAGCCCTGACCCCCTGACAGGGACTGGGCCCCGCAGCCCTTGCTCGATCCAAGGGACTGGCCCCCGCAGCCCTGACCCGCTCCCAGTACTGGCCCCCGCAGCCCTGACGCGCTCCCAGGGACTGGCCCCCGCAGCCCTGACCCGCTCTCAGGGACTGGCCCCCGCGGCCCTGACCCGCTCCCAGGGACTGGCCCCCGCAGCCCTTACCCGATCCAAGGGGATGGCCCCCGCAGCCCTGACCCGCTCCCAGGGACTGGCCCCCGCAGCCCTGACCCGCTCCCAGGGACTGGCCCCCGCAGCCCTGACCCCCTCCCAGGGACTGGCCCCCGCAGCCCTGACCCGCTCCCAGGGACTGGCCCCCGCAGCCCTGTCCCACTGACATGGACTGGCCCCCGCAGCCCAGTCCCGCCACAGGGACTGGCCCCCGCAGCCCTGTCCCGCTGACATGGACTGGCCCCCGCAGCCCTGTCCCGCCACAGGGACTGGCCCCCGCAGCCCTGACCCGCTACCAGGGACTGGCCTCCGCAGCCCTGACCCCCTGACAGCTATTTGCACCGCAGCCCTGACCCGCTCACAGGGACTGGTCCCCGCAGCCCTGACCCGCTCCCAGGGACTGGCCCCCGCAGCCCTGGCCCGCTCACAGGGACTGGCCCCCGCAGCCCTGCCCCGCTCACAGGGACTGGCCCCCGCAGCCCTGACCCGCTCACAGGCTCTGGCCCCCACAGCCCTGACCCCCTGACAGCTATTTGCCCCTGCAGCCGTCACCCGCTCACAGGGACTGGCCCCCGCAGCCCTCACCCGCTCCCAGGGACTGGCCCCCGCAGCCCTGACCCGCTCCCAGGAACTGGCCCCCGCAGCCCTGACCCGCTCACATGGACTGTCCCCCGCAGCCCTGACCCGCTCACAGTGACTGGCCCCCGCAGCCCTGACCCGCTCACAAGGTCTGGCCCCCGCAGCCCTGGCCCGCTCACAGGGACTGGCCCCCGCAGCCCTGACCCGCTCCCAGGGACTGGCCCCCGCAGCCCTGACCCACTCTCAGTGTCTGGCCCCCGCAGCCCTGACCCGCTCCCAGGGACTGGCCCCCGCAGCCCTGACCCGCTCACAGGGACTGGCCCCCGCAGCCCTGACCCGCTCACAGGGACTGGCCCCCGCAGCCCTGACCCGCTCACAGGGACTGGCGCCCGCAGCCCTGACCCGCTCACAGGGACTGGCCCCCGCAGCCCTGACCCGCTCACAGTGACTGGCCCCCGCAGCCCTGACCCGCTCACAGGGTCTGGCCCCCGCAGCCCTGGCCCGCTCACAGGGTCTGGCCCCCGCAGCCCTGGCCCGCTCACAGGGTCTGGCCCCCGCAGCCCTGGCCCGCTCACAGGGACTGGCCCCCGCAGCCCTGACCCGCTCACAGGGACTGGCCCCCGCAGCCCAGACCCGCTCACAGGGACTGGCCCCCGCAGCCCTGACCCCCTGACAGCTATTTGCCACCGCAGCCCTCACCCGCTCACAGGGAGTGGCCCCCGCAGCCATGACACGATCACAGGCACTGTCCCCCTCAGCCCTGTCCCGCTGACATGGACTGGCCCCCGCAACCCTGACCTGCTCACAGGGACTGGCCCCCGCTCCCCTGACCCGCTCACAGGGACTGGCCCCTGCAGCCCTGACCCGCTCACAGGGACTGGTCCCCGCAGCCCTGACCCCCTGACAGGGACTGGGCCCCGCAGCCCTTACCCGATCCAAGTGACTGGCCCCCGCAGCCCTGACCCGCTCCCAGGGACTTGCCCCCGCAGCCCTGATCCGCTCCCAGGTACTGGCCCCCGCAGCCCTGACGCGCTCCCAGGGACTGGCCCCCGCAGCCCTGACCCGCTCTCAGGGACTGGCCCCCGCGGCCCTGACCCGCTCCCAGGGACTGGCCCCCGCAGCCCTTAGCCGATCCAAGGGACTGGCCCCCGCAGCCCTGACCCGCTCCCAGGGACTGGCCCCCGCAGCCCTGACCCGCTCACAGGGACTGGCCCCGGCAGCCCTGACCCGCTCACAGTGACTGGCCCCCGCAGCCCTGACCCGCTCACAGGGTCTGGCCCCCGCAGCTGTGGCCCGCTCACAGGGACTGGCCCCCGCAGCCCTGGCCCGCTCACAGGGTCTGGCCCCCGCATCCCTGGCCCGCTCACAGGGACTGGCCCCCGCAGCCCTGCCCCGCTCACAGGGACTGGCCCCCGCAGCCCTGATCCGCTCACAGGCTCTGGCCCCCACAGCCCTGACCTCCTGACAGCTATTTGCCACTGCAGCCGTCACCCGCTCACAGGGACTGGCCCCCGCAGCCCTCACCCGCTCCCAGGGACTGGCCCCCGCAGCCCTGACCCGCTCCCAGGAACTGGCCCCCGCAGCCCTGACCCGCTCACATGGACTGTCCCCCGCAGCCCTGACCCGCTCACAGTGACTGGCCCCCGCAGCCCTGACCCGCTCACAGGGTCTGGCCCCCGCAGCCCTGGCCCGCTCACAGGGACTGGTCCCCGCAGCCCTGCCCCGCTCACAGGGACTGGCCCCCGCAGCCCTGACCCGCTCACAGGCTCTGGCCCCCACAGCCCTGACCCGCTCACAGGGACTGGCCCCCGCAGCCCTGACCCGCTCCCAGGGACTGGCCCCCGCAGCCCTGACCCACTCTCAGTGTCTAGACCCCGCAGCCCTGACCCGCTCCCAGGGACTGGCCCCCGCAGCCCTGACCCGCTCACAGGGACTGGCCCCCGCAGCCCTGACCCGCTCACAGGGACTGGCCCCCGCAGCCCTGACCCGCTCACAGGGACTGGCGCCCGCAGCCCTGACCCGCTCACAGGGACTGGCCCCGGCAGTCCTGACCCGCTCACAGTGACTGGCCCCCGCAGCCCTGACCCGCTCACAGGGTCTGGCCCCCGCAGCTGTGGCCCGCTCACAGGGACTGGCCCCCGCAGCCCTGGCCCGCTCACAGGGTCTGGCCCCCGCAGCCCTGGCCCGCTCACAGGGACTGGCGCCCGCAGCCCTGACCCGCTCACAGGGACTGGCCCCGGCAGTCCTGACACGCTCACAGTGACTGGCCCCCGCAGCCCTGACCCGCTCACAGGGTCTGGCCCCCGCAGCTGTGGCCCGCTCACAGGGACTGGCCCCCGCAGCCCTGGCCCGCTCACAGGGTCTGGCCCCCGCAGCCCTGACCCGCTCACAGGGACTGGCGCCCGCAGCCCTGACCCGCTCACAGGGACTGGCCCCGGCAGTCCTGACCCGCTCACAGTGACTGGCCCCCGCAGCCCTGACCCGCTCACAGGGTCTGGCCCCCGCAGCTGTGGCCCGCTCACAGGGACTGGCCCCCGCAGCCCTGGCCCGCTCACAGGGTCTGGCCCCCGCAGCCCTGGCCCGCTCACAGGGACTGGCCCCCGCAGCCCTGACCCGCTCACAGGGACTGGCCCCCGCAGCCCTGACCCGCTCACAGGGACTGGCCCCCGCAGCCCTGACCCCCTGACAGCTATTTGCCACCGCAGCCCTCACCCGCTCACAGGGAGTAGCCCCCGCAGCCATGACACGATCACAGGCACTGTCCCCCGCAGCCCTGTCCCGCTGACATGGACTGGCCCCCGCAGCCCTGTCCCGCCATTGGGACTGGCCCCCGCAGCCCTGACCTGCTCACAGGGACTGGCCCCCGCACCCCTGACCCGCTCACAGGGACTGGCCCCTGCAGCCCTGACCCGCTCACAGGGACTGGCCCCCGCAGCCCTGACCCCCTGACAGGGACTGGGCCCCGCAGCCCTTACCCGATCCAAGGGACTGGCCCCCGCAGCCCTGACCCGCTCCCAGGGACTTGCCCCCGCAGCCCTGACCCGCTCCCAGGCACTGGCCCCCGCGGCCCTGACGCGCTCCCAGGGACTGGCCCCCGCAGCCCTGACCCGCTCTCAGGGACTGGCCCCCGCGGCCCTGACCCGCTCCCAGGGACTGGCCCCCGCAGCCCTTACCCGATCCAAGGGACTGGCCCCCGCAGCCCTGACCCGCTCCCAGGGACTGGCCCCCGCAGCCCTGACCCGCTCCCAGGGACTGGCCCCCGCACCGCTGACCCGCTCCCAGGGACTGGCCCCCGCAGCCCTGACTCCCTCCCAGGGACTGGCCCCCGCAGCCCTGACCCGCTCCCAGGGACTGGCCCCCGCAGCCCTGACCCACTCTCAGTGTCTAGCCCCCGCAGCCCTGACCCGCTCCCAGGGACTGGCCCCTGCAGCCCTGACCCGCTCACAGGGACTGGCCCCCGCAGCCCTGACCCGCTCACAGGGACTGGCCCCCGCAGCCCTGACCCGCTCACAGGGACTGGCGCCCGCAGCCCTGACCCGCTCACAGGGACTGGCCCCGGCAGTCCTGACCCGCTCACAGTGACTGGCCCCCGCAGCCCTGACCCGCTCACAGGGTCTGGCCCCCGCAGCTGTGGCCCGCTCACAGGGACTGGCCCCCGCAGCCCTGGCCCGCTCACAGGGTCTGGCCCCCGCAGCCCTGGCCCGCTCACAGGGACTGGCCCCCGCAGCCCTGACCCGCTCACAGGGACTGGCCCCCGCAGCCCTGACCCGCTCACAGGGACTGGCCCCCGCAGCCCTGACCCCCTGACAGCTATTTGCCACCGCAGCCCTCACCCGCTCACAGGGAGTAGCCCCCGCAGCCATGACACGATCACAGGCACTGTCCCCCGCAGCCCTGTCCCGCTGACATGGACTGGCCCCCGCAGCCCTGTCCCGCCATTGGGACTGGCCCCCGCAGCCCTGACCTGCTCACAGGGACTGGCCCCCGCAGCCCTGACCCGCTCACAGGGACTGGCCCCTGCAGCCCTGACCCGCTCACAGGGACTGGCCCCCGCAGCCCTGACCCCCTGACAGGGACTGGGCCCCGCAGCCCTTACCCGATCCAAGGGACTGGCCCCCGCAGCCCTGACCCGCTCCCAGGGACTTGCCCCCGCAGCCCTGACCCGCTCCCAGGCACTGGCCCCCGCGGCCCTGACGCGCTCCCAGGGACTGGCCCCCGCAGCCCTGACCCGCTCTCAGGGACTGGCCCCCGCGGCCCTGACCCGCTCCCAGGGACTGGCCCCCGCAGCCCTTACCCGATCCAAGGGACTGGCCCCCGCAGCCCTGACCCGCTCCCAGGGACTGGCCCCCGCAGCCCTGACCCGCTCCCAGGGACTGGCCCCCGCACCCCTGACCCGCTCCCAGGGACTGGCCCCCGCAGCCCTGACTCCCTCCCAGGGACTGGCCCCCGCAGCCCTGACCCGCTCCCAGGGACTGGCCCCCGCAGCCCTGACCCGCTCCCAGGGACCTGCCCCCGCAGCCCTGACCCGCTCCCAGGGACTGGCCCCCGCAGCCATGACACGATCACAGGCACTGTCCCCCGCAGCCCAGTCCCGCTGACATGGACTGGCCCCCGCACCCCTGTCCCGCCACAGGGACTGGCCCCCGCAGCCCTGTCCCGCTGACATGGACTGGCCCCCGCAGCCGTGTCCCGCCCTAGGACTGGCCCCCGCAGCCCTGACCCGCTCCCAGGGACTGGCCTCCGCAGCCCTGACCCCCTGACAGCTATTTGCCACCGCAGCCCTCACCCGCTCACAGGGACTGGTCCCCGCAGCCGTCACCCGCTCACAGCGACTGGCCCCCGCAGCCCTGACCCGCTCCCAGGGACTGGCCCCCGCAGCCCTGGCCCGCTCACAGGGACTGGCCCCCGCAGCCCTGCCCCGCTCACAGGGACTGGCCCCCGCAGCCCTGACCCGCTCACAGGCTCTGGCCCCCACAGCCCTGACCCGCTCACAGGGACTGGCCCCCGCTGCCCTGACCCGCTCCCAGGGACTGGCCCCCGCAGCCCTGACCAGCTCTCAGTGTCTGGCCCCCGCAGCCCTGACCCCCTGACAGTGACTGGGCCCCGCAGCCCTTACCCGATCCAAGGGACTGGCCCCCGCAGCCCTGACCCGCTCCCAGGGACTTGCCCCCGCAGCCCTGACCCGCTCCCAGGCACTGGCCCCCGCGGCCCTGACGCGCTCCCAGGGACTGGCCCCCGCAGCCCTGACCCGCTCTCAGGGACTGGCCCCCGCGGCCCTGACCCGCTCCCAGGGACTGGCCCCCGCAGCCCTTACCCGATCCAAGGGACTGGCCCCCGCAGCCCTGACCCGCTCCCAGGGACTGGCCCCCGCAGCCCTGACCCGCTCCCAGGGACTGGCCCCCGAAGCTCTGACCCGCTCCCAGGTACTGGCCCCCGCAGCCCTGACTCCCTCCCAGGGACTGGCCCCCGCAGCCCTGACCCGCTCCCACGGACTGGCCCCCGCAGCCCTGACCCGCTCCCAGGGACCTGCCCCCGCAGCCCTGACCCGCTCCCAGGGACTGGCCCCCGCAGCCATGACACGATCACAGGCACTGTCCCCCGCAGCCCAGTCCCGCTGACATGGACTGGCCCCCGCACCCCTGTCCCGCCACAGGGACTGGCCCCCGCAGCCCTGTCCCGCTGACATGGACTGGCCCCCGCAGCCGTGTCCCGCCACAGGGACTGGCCCCCGCAGCCCTGACCCGCTCCCAGGGACTGGCCCCCGCAGCCCTGACCCGCTCCCAGGGACTGGCCCCCGCAGCCCTGACCCGCTCCCACGGACTGGCCCCCGCAGCCCTGACCCCCTCCCAGGGACTGGCCCCCTCAGCCCTGACCCCCTCCCAGGGACTGGCCCCCGCAGCCCTGACCCGCTCCCAGGGACTGGCCCCCGCAGCCCTGACCCGCTCCCAGGGACCTGCCCCCGCAGCCCTGACCCGCTCCCAGGGACTGGCCCCCGCATCCCTGACCCGCTCACAGGGTCTGGCCCCCGCAGCCGTGGCCCGCTCACAGGGACTGGCCCCCGCAGCCCAGGCCCGCTCACAGGGTCTGGCCCCCGCAACCCTGGCCCGCTCACAGGGACTGGCCCCCGCAGCCCTGACCCGCTCACAGGGACTGCCCCCCGCAGTCCTGACCCGCTCACCGGGACTGGCCTCCGCAGCCCTGACCCCCTGACAGCTATTTGCCACCGCAGCCCTCACCCGCTCACAGGGACTGGCCCCCGCAGCCATGACACGATCACAGGCACTGTCCCCCGCAGCCCTGTCCCACTGACATGGACTGGCCCCCGCAGCCCTGTCCCGCCACAGGGACTGGCCCCCGCAGCCCTGACCTGCTCACAGGGACTGGCCCCCGCTGCCCTGACTTGCTCACAGGGACTGGCCCCTGCAGCCCTGACCCGCTCACAGGGACTGGTCCCCGCAGCCCTGACCCCCTGACAGGGACTGGGCCCCGCAGCCCTTACTCGATCCAAGGGACTGGCCCCCGCAGCCCTGACCCGCTCCCAGGGACTTGCCCCCGCAGCCCTGACCCGCTCCCAGTACTGGCCCCCGCAGCCCTGACGCGCTCCCTGGGACTGGCCCCCGCAGCCCTGACCCGCTCTCAGGGACTGGCCCCCGCGGCCCTGACCCGCTCCCAGGGACTGGCCCCCGCAGCCCTTACCCGATCCAAGGGGATGGCCCCCGCAGCCCTGACCCGCTCCCAGGGACTGGCCCCCGCAGCCCTGACCCGCTCCCAGGGACTGGCCCCCGCAGCCCTGACCCCCTCCCAGGGACTGTCCCCCGCAGCCCTGACCCGCTCCCAGGGACTGGCCCCCGCAGCCCTGTCCCACTGACATGGACTGGCCCCCGCAGCCCTGTCCCGCCACAGGGACTGGCCCCCGCAGCCCTGTCCCGCTGACATGGACTGGCCCCCGCAGCCCTGTCCCGCCACAGGGACTGGCCCCCGCAGCACTGACCCGCTACCAGGGACTGGCCTCCGCAGCCCTGACCCCCTGACAGCTATTTGCCACCGCAGCCCTCACCCGCTCACAGGGACTGGTCCCCGCAGCCCTGACCCGCTCCCAGGGACTGGCCCCCGCAGCACTGGCCCGCTCACAGGGACTGGCCCCCGCAGCCCTGCCCCGCTCACAGGGACTGGCCCCCGCAGCCCTGACCCGCTCACAGGCTCTGGCCCCCACAGCCCTGACCCCCTGACAGCTATTTGCCACTGCAGCCATCACCCGCTCACAGGGACTGGCCCCCGCAGCCCTCACCCGCTCCCAGGGACTGGCCCCCGCAGCCCTGACCCGCTCCCAGGAACTGGCCCCCGCAGCCCTGACCCGCTCACATGGACTGTCCCCCGCAGCCCTGACCCGCTCACAGTGACTGGCCCCCGCAGCCCTGACCCGCTCACAAGGTCTGGCCCCCGCAGCCCTGGCCCGCTCACAGGGACTGGCCCCCGCAGCCCTGCCCCGCTCACAGGGACTGGCCCCCGCAGCCCTGACCCGCTCACAGGCTCTGGCCCCCACAGCCCTGACCCGCTCACAGGGACTGGCCCCCGCAGCCCTGACCCGCTCCCAGGGACTGGCCCCCGCAGCCCTGACCCACTCTCAGTGTCTAGCCCCCGCAGCCCTGACCCGTTCCCAGGGACTGGCCCCCGCAGCCCTGACCCGCTCACAGGGACTGGCCCCCGCAGCCCTGACCCGCTCACAGGGACTGGCCCCCGCAGCCCTGACACGCTCACAGGGACTGGCGCCCGCAGCCCTGACCCGCTCACAGGGACTGGCCCCGGCAGCCCTGACCCGCTCACAGTGACTGGCCCCCGCAGCCCTGACCCGCTCACAGGGTCTGGCCCCCGCAGCTGTGGCCCGCTCACAGGGACTGGCCCCCGCAGCCCTGGCCCGCTCACAGGGTCTGGCCCCCGCAGCCCTGGCCCTATCACAGGGACTGGCCCCCGCAGCCCTGCCCCGCTCACAGGGACTGGCCCCCGCAGCCCTGACCCGCTCACAGGCTCTGGCCCCCACAGCCCTGACCCGCTCACAGGGACTGGCCCCCGCAGCCCTGACCCGCTCACAGGCTCTGGCCCCCACAGCCCTGACCCCCTGACAGCTATTTGCCACCGCAGGCCTCACCCGCTCACAGGGACTGGTCCCCGCAGCCGTCACCCGCTCACAGCGACTGGCCCCCGCAGCCCTGACCCGCTCCCAGGGACTGGCCCCCGCAGCCCTGGCCCACTCACAGGGACTGGCCCCCGCATCCTGCCCCGCTCACAGGGACTGGCCCCCGCAGCCCTGACCCGCTCACAGGCTCTGGCCCCCACAGCCCTGACCCGCTCACAGGGACTGGCCCCCGCAGCCCTGACCCGCTCCCAGGGACTGGCCCCCGCAGCCCTGACCCGCTCACAGGGACTGGCCCCCGCAGCCCTGACCCGCTCTCAGGGACTGGCCCCCGCAGCACTCACCCGCTCACAGGGACTGGCGCCCGCAGCCCTGACCCGCTCACAGGGACTGGCCCCCGCAGCCCTGACCCGCTCACAGTAACTGGCCCCCGCAGCCCTGACCCGCTCACAGGGTCTGGCCCCCGCAGCCCTGGCCCGCTCACAGGGACTGGCCCCCGCAGCCCTGGCCCGCTCACAGGGTCTGGCCCCCGCAGCCCTGGCCCGCTCACAGGGACTGGCCCCCGCAGCCCTGACCCGCTGAAATGGACTGGCCCCAGCAGCCATGACACGATCACAGGCACTGTCCCCTGCAGCCCAGTCCCGCTGACATGGACTGGCCCCCGCAGCCCTGTCCCGCCACAGGGACTGGCCCCCGCAGCCCTGTCCCGCTGACATGGACTGGCCCCCGCAGCCCTGTCCCGCCTCAGGGACTGGCCCCCGCAGCCCTGACCCGCTCCCAGGGAATGGCCTCCGCAGCCCTGACCCCCTGACAGCTATTTGCCACCGCAGCCCTCACCCGCTCACAGGGACTGTTCCCCGCAGCCGTCACCCGCTCACAGGGACTGGCCCCCGCAGCCCTGACCCGCTCCCAGGGACTGGCCCCCGCAGCCCTGGCCCGCTCACAGGGACAGGCCCCCGCAGCCCTGACCCGCTCCCAGGGACTGGCCCCCGCAGCCCTGAACCACTCCCAGGGACTGGCCCCCGCAGCCCTGACCCGCTCCCAGGTACTGGCCCCCGCAGCCCAGACCGGCTCCCAGGGACTGGCACGCGCAGCCCTGACCCGCTCCCAGGGACTGGCCCCCGCAGCCCTGACCCGCTCACAAGGACTGACCCTCACAGCCCTCACCCGCTCCCAGGGACTGGCCCCCACAGCCCTGACCCGCTCACAAGGACCGGCCCCCGTAGCCCTGGCCCGCTCACAGGGACAGGCCCCCGCAGCCCTGGCCCGCTCACAGGGACTGGCCCCCGCAGCCCTGACCCGCTCACAGTGACTGGTCCCCGCAGCCCTGACCCCCTGACAGGGACTGGCCCCCGCAGCCCTGACCCGCTCACAGGGACTGGTCCCCGCAGCCCTGACCCGCTCCCTGGGTCTGGCCCCCGCAGCCCTGACCCCCTGACAGCTATTTGCCACCGCAGCCCTCACCCGCTCACAGGGACTGGTCCCCGCAGCCCTGACCCGCTCCCAGGGACTGGCCCCCGCAGCCCTGACCCCCTGACAGCTATTTGCCACCGCAGCGCTCACCCGCTCACAAGGACTGGCCCCCGCAGCCCTGACCCGCTCCCAGGGACTGGCCCCCGCAGCCCTGACCCGCTCCCAGGGACTGACCCCCGCAGCCCTGAACCGCTCCCAGGGACTGGCCCCCGCAGCCCTGACCCGCGCCCAGGTACTTTCCCCCGCAGCCCAGACCGGCTCCCAGCGACTGTCCCCCGCAGCCCTGACCCGCTCCCAGGGACTGGCCCCCGCAGCCCTGACCCGCTCACAGGGACTGGCCCCCGCAGCCCTGGCCCGCTCACAGGGACTGGCCCCCGCAGCCCTGGCCCGCTCACAGGGTCTGGCCCCCGCAGCCCTGGCCCGCTCACAGGGACTGGCCCCCGCAGCCCTGACCCGCTCACAGTGACTGGCCCCCGCAGCCCTGACCCGCTCACAGGGACCGGCCCCCGCAGCCCTGACCCGCTCACAGGGACCGGCCCCTGCAGCCCTCACCCGCTCACAGGGACCGGCCCCCGCAGCCCTGACCCGCTCACAGGGACTGGCCCCCGCAGCCCTGTCCCGCTGACGTGGACTGGCCCCCGCAGCCCTGACCCGCTCACAGGGTCTGGCCCCCGCAGCCCTGGACCGCTCACAGGGACTGGCCCCCGCAGCCCTGGCCCGCTCCCAGGGACTGGCCCCCGCACCCCTGACCCCCTGACAGCTATTTGCCACCGCAGCCCTCACCCGCTCACAGGGACTGGCCCCCGCAGCCCTGACCCGCTCCCAGGGACTGGCCCCCGCAGCCCTTACCCGCTCCCAGGGACTGGCCCCCGCAGCCCAGACCCGCTCACAGGGACTGGCCCCCGCAGCCCTGACCCGCTCACAGTGACTGGCCCCCGCAGCCCTGACCCGCTCTGAGGGACCGGCCCCCGCAGCCCTGACCCGCTCACAGGGACCGGCCCCTGCAGCCCTCACCCGCTCACAGGGACCGGCCCCCGCAGCCCTGACCCCCTCACAGGGACCGGCCCCCGCATCCCTGACCCGCTCACAGGGACCGGCCCCCGCAGCCCTGGCCCGCTCACAGGGACTGGCCCCCGCAGCCCTGTCCCGCTGACATGGACTGGCCCCCGCAGCCCTCACCCGCTAACAGGGACTGGTCCCCGCAGCCTTGACCCGCTCCCAGGGACTGGCCCCTGCAGCCCTGACCCCCTGACAGCTATTTGCCACCTCAGCCCTCACCCGCTCACAGGGACTGGCCCCCGCAGCCCTGACCCGCTCCCAGGGACTGGCCCCCGCAGCCCTGGCCCGCTCACAGGGACTGGCCCCCGCAGCCCTGCCCCGCTCACAGGGACTGGCCCCCGCAGCCCTGACCCGCTCACAGGCTCTGGCCCCCACAGCCCTGACCCGCTCACAGGGACTGGCCCCCGCAGCCCTGACCCGCTCCCAGGGACTGGCCCCCGCAGCCCTGACCCACTCTCAGTGTCTAGCCCCCGCAGCCCTGACCCGTTCCCAGGGACTGGCCCCCGCAGCCCTGACCCGCTCACAGGGACTGGCCCCCGCAGCCCTGACCCGCTCACAGGGACTGGCCCCCGCAGCCCTGACCCGCTCACAGGGACTGGCGCCCGCAGCCCTGACCCGCTCACAGGGACTGGCCCCGGCAGCCCTGACCCGCTCACAGTGACTGGCCCCCGCAGCCCTGACCCGCTCACAGGGTCTGGCCCCCGCAGCTGTGGCCCGCTCACAGGGACTGGCCCCCGCAGCCCTGGCCCGCTCACAGGGTCTGGCCCCCGCAGCCCTGGCCCGATCACAGGGACTGGCCCCCGCAGCCCTGCCCCGCTCACAGGGACTGGCCCCCGCAGCCCTGACCCGCTCACAGGCTCTGGCCCCCACAGCCCTGACCCGCTCACAGGGACTGGCCCCCGCAGCCCTGACCCGCTCACAGGCTCTGGCCCCCACAGCCCTGACCCCCTGACAGCTATTTGCCACCGCAGGCCTCACCCGCTCACAGGGACTGGTCCCCGCAGCCGTCACCCGCTCACAGCGACTGGCCCCCGCAGCCCTGACCCGCTCCCAGGGACTGGCCCCCGCAGCCCTGGCCCACTCACAGGGACTGGCCCCCGCATCCTGCCCCGCTCACAGGGACTGGCCCCCGCAGCCCTGACCCGCTCACAGGCTCTGGCCCCCACAGCCCTGACCCGCTCACAGGGACTGGCCCCCGCAGCCTTGACCCGCTCCCAGGGACTGGCCCCCGCAGCCCTGACCCGCTCACAGGGACTGGCCCCCGCAGCCCTGACCCGCTCTCAGGGACTGGCCCCCGCAGCACTCACCCGCTCACAGGGACTGGCGCCCGCAGCCCTGACCCGCTCACAGGGACTGGCCCCCGCAGCCCTGACCCGCTCACAGTAACTGGCCCCCGCAGCCCTGACCCGCTCACAGGGTCTGGCCCCCGCAGCCCTGGCCCGCTCACAGGGACTGGCCCCCGCAGCCCTGGCCCGCTCACAGGGTCTGGCCCCCGCAGCCCTGGCCCGCTCACAGGGACTGGCCCCCGCAGCCCTGACCCGCTGAAATGGACTGGCCCCAGCAGCCATGACACGATCACAGGCACTGTCCCCTGCAGCCCAGTCCCGCTGACATGGACTGGCCCCCGCAGCCCTGTCCCGCCACAGGGACTGGCCCCCGCAGCCCTGTCCCGCTGACAGGAACTGGCCCCCGCAGCCCTGTCCCGCCTCAGGGACTGGCCCCCGCAGCCCTGACCCGCTCCCAGGGAATGGCCTCCGCAGCCCTGACCCCCTGACAGCTATTTGCCACCGCAGCCCTCACCCGCTCACAGGGACTGTTCCCCGCAGCCGTCACCCGCTCACAGGGACTGGCCCCCGCAGCCCTGACCCGCTCCCAGGGACTGGCCCCCGCAGCCCTGGCCCGCTCACAGGGACAGGCCCCCGCAGCCCTGACCCGCTCCCAGGGACTGGCCCCCGCAGCCCTGAACCACTCCCAGGGACTGGCCCCCGCAGCCCTGACCCGCTCCCAGGTACTGGCCCCCGCAGCCCAGACCGGCTCCCAGGGACTGGCACGCGCAGCCCTGACCCGCTCCCAGGGACTGGCCCCCGCAGCCCTGACCCGCTCACAGGGACTGACCCTCACAGCCCTCACCCGCTCCCAGGGACTGGCCCCCACAGCCCTGACCCGCTCACAAGGACCGGCCCCCGTAGCCCTGGCCCGCTCACAGGGACAGGCCCCCGCAGCCCTGGCCCGCTCACAGGGACTGGCCCCCGCAGCCCTGACCCGCTCACAGTGACTGGTCCCCGCAGCTCTGACCCCCTGACAGGGACTGGCCCCCGCAGCCCTGACCCGCTCACAGGGACTGGTCCCCGCAGCCCTGACCCGCTCCCTGGGTCTGGCCCCCGCAGCCCTGACCCCCTGACAGCTATTTGCCACCGCAGCCCTCACCCGCTCACAGGGACTGGTCCCCGCAGCCCTGACCCGCTCCCAGGGACTGGCCCCCGCAGCCCTGACCCCCTGACAGCTATTTGCCACCGCAGCGCTCACCCGCTCACAAGGACTGGCCCCCGCAGCCCTGACCCGCTCCCAGGGACTGGCCCCCGCAGCCCTGACCCGCTCCCAGGGACTGACCCCCGCAGCCCTGAACCGCTCCCAGGGACTGGCCCCCGCAGCCCTGACCCGCGCCCAGGTACTTTCCCCCGCAGCCCAGACCGGCTCCCAGCGACTGTCCCCCGCAGCCCTGACCCGCTCCCAGGGACTGGCCCCCGCAGCCCTGACCCGCTCACAGGGACTGGCCCCCGCAGCCCTGACCTGCTCACAGGGTCTGGCCCCCGCAGCCCTGGCCCGCTCACAGGGACTGGCCCCCGCAGCCCTGGCCCGCTCACAGGGTCTGGCCCCCGCAGCCCTGGCCCGCTCACAGGGACTGGCCCCCGCAGCCCTGACCCGCTCACAGTGACTGGCCCCCGCAGCCCTGACCCGCTCACAGGGACCGGCCCCCGCAGCCCTGACCCGCTCACAGGGACCGGCCCCTGCAGCCCTCACCCGCTCACAGGGACCGGCCCCCGCAGCCCTGACCCGCTCACAGGGACTGGCCCCCGCAGCCCTGTCCCGACGACGTGGACTGGCCCCCGCAGCCCTGACCCGCTCACAGGGTCTGGCCCCCGCAGCCCTGGACCGCTCACAGGGACTGGCCCCCGCAGCCCTGGCCCGCTCCCAGGGACTGGCCCCCGCACCCCTGACCCCCTGACAGCTATTTGCCACCGCAGCCCTCACCCGCTCACAGGGACTGGCCCCCGCAGCCCTGACCCGCTCCCAGGGACTGGCCCCCGCAGCCCTTACCCGCTCCCAGGGACTGGCCCCCGCAGCCCAGACCCGCTCACAGGGACTGGCCCCCGCAGCCCTGACCCGCTCACAGTGACTGGCCCCCGCAGCCCTGACCCGCTCTGAGGGACCGGCCCCCGCAGCCCTGACCCGCTCACAGGGACCGGCCCCTGCAGCCCTCACCCGCTCACAGGGACCGGCCCCCGCAGCCCTGACCCCCTCACAGGGACCGGCCCCCGCATCCCTGACCCGCTCACAGGGACCGGCCCCCGCAGCCCTGGCCCGCTCACAGGGACTGGCCCCCGCAGCCCTGTCCCGCTGACATGGACTGGCCCCCGCAGCCCTCACCCGCTAACAGGGACTGGTCCCCGCAGCCTTGACCCGCTCCCAGGGACTGGCCCCTGCAGCCCTGACCCCCTGACAGCTATTTGCCACCTCAGCCCTCACCCGCTCACAGGGACTGGCCCCCGCAGCCCTGACCCGCTCCCAGGGACTGGCCCCCGCAGCCCTGACCCGCTCCCAGGGACTGGCCCCCGCAGCCCTGAACCGCTCCCAGGGACTGGCCCCCGCAGCCCAGACCCGCTCACAGGGACTGGCCCCCGCAGCCCTGGCCCGCTCACAGGGACTGGCCCCCGCAGCCCTGCCCCGCTCACAGGGTCTGGCCCCCGCAGCCCTGGCCCGCTCACAGGGACTGTCCCCCGCAGCCCTGACCCGCTCACAGTGACTGGCCCCCGCAGCCCTGACCCGCTCTGTTGGACCGGCTCCCGCAGCCCTGACCCGCTCACAGGGACCGGCCCCTGCAGCCCTCACCCCCTCACAGGGACCGGCCCCCGCAGCCCTGACCCCCTCACAGGGACCGGCCCCCGCAGCCCTGACCCGCTCACAGGGACCGGCCCCCGCAGCCCTGACCCGCTCACAGGGACCGGCCCCCGCAGCTCTGACCCGCTCACAGGGACTGGCCCCCGCAGCCCTGGCCTGCTCACAGGGACTGGCCCCCGCAGCCCTGACTCGCTCACAGTGACTGGTCCCCGCAGCCCTGACCCCCTGTCAGGGAGTGGTCCCCGCAGCCCTGACCCGCTCACAGGGACTGGTCCCCGCAGCCCTGACCCGCTCACAGGGACTGGTCCCCGCAGCCCTGACCCGCTCCCAGTGACTGACCCCTGCAGCCCTGACCCCCTGACAGCTATTTGCCACCGCAGCCCTCACCCGCTCACAGGGACAGGTCCCCGCAGCCCTGACCCGCTCCCAGGGACTGGCCCCCGCAGCCCTGACTCCCTGACAGCTATTTGCCACCGCAGCCCTCACCCGCTCACAGGGACTGGCCCCCGCAGCCCTGACCCGGTCCCAGGGACTGGCCCCCGCAGCCCTGACCCGCTCCCAGGGACTGGCCCCCGCAGCCCTGACCCGCTCCCAGGGACTGGCCCCCGCAGCCCTGACCCGCTCCCAGGTACTTGCCCCCGCAGCCCAGACCGGCTCCCAGGGACTGGCCCCCGCAGCCCTGACCCGCTCCCAGGGACTGGCCCCCACAGCCCTGACCCGCTCAGAGGGACTGGCCCCCGCAGCCCTGACCCGCTCACAGGGACTGGCCCCCACAGCCCTGACCCGCTCACAGGGTCTGGCCCCCGCAGCCCTGGCCCGCTCACAGGGACTGGCCCCCGCAGCCCTGGCCCGCTCACAGGGTCTGGCCCCCGCAGCCCTGGCCCTCTCACAGGCACTGGCCCCCGCAGCCCTGACCCGCTCACAGTGACTGGCCCCCGCAGCCCTGACCCGCTCTGAGGGACCGGCCCCCGCAGCCCTGACCCGCTCACAGGGACCGGCCCCTGCAGCCCTCACCCGCTCACATGGACCGGCCCCCGCAGCCCTGACCCCCTCACAGGGACCGGCCCCCGCAGCCCTGACCCGCTCACAGGGACCGGCCCCCGCAGCCCTGACCCGCTCACAGGGACCGGCCCCCGCAGCCCTGTCCCGCTCACAGGGACTGGTCCCCGCGGCCCTGACCCGCTCACAGGGACTGGTCCCCGCAGCCCTGACCCGCTCCCAGGGTCTGGCCCCCGCAGCCCTGACCCCCTGACAGCTATTTGCCACCGCAGCCCTGACCCGCTCACAGGGACTGGTCCCCGCAGCCCTGACCCCCTGACAGCTATTTGCAACCGCAGCCCTCACCCGCTCACAGGGACTGGCCCCCGCAGCCCTGACCCGCTCCCAGGGACTGGCCCCCGCAGCCCTGACCCGCTCCCAGGCACTGGCCCCCGCAGCCCTGAACCGCTCCCAGGGACTGGCCCCCGCAGCCCTGACCCGCTCCCAGGTACTTGCCCCCGCAGCCCAGACCGGCTCCCAGGAACTGGCCCCCGCAGCCCTGACCCCCTCCCAGGGACTGGCCCCCGCAGCCCTGACCCGCTCACAGGGACTGGCCCCCGCAGCCCTGACCCGCTCACAGGGACTGTCCCCCGCAGCCCTGACCCGCTCACAGGGACTGGCCCCCGCAGCTCTCACCCGCTCACGGGGACTGGCCCCCGCAGCCCTGACCCGCTCACGGGGACTGGCCCCCGCAGCCCTGACCCGCTCACGGGTACTGGCCCCCGGAGCCCAGACCCGCTCACGGGGACTGGCCCCCGCAGCCCTGGCCCGCACACAGGGACAGGCCCCCGCAGCCCTGACCCGCTCACAGGGACTGGCCCCCGCAGCCCTGACCCGCTCACAGGGACTGGCCCCCACAGCCCTGACCCGCTGAAATGGACTGGCCCCTGCAGCCCTGTCCCGCCACAGGGACTGGCCCCCGCATCCCTGACCCGCTCACAGGGACTGGCCCCCGCAGCCCTGACCCTCTCACAGGGACTGGCCCCCGCAGCCCTGACCCGCTGAATTGGACTGGCCCCCGCAGCCCTGTCCCGCCACAGGGACTGGCCTACGCAGACCTGTGCGGCTGACAGGGACTGGCTCCTGCAGCCCTGACCCGCTAACAGGGACTGGCCCCCGCAGCCCTGACCCGCTCCCAGGGACTGGTCCCCGCAGCCCTGGCCCGCTCACATGGACTGGCCCCCGCAGCCCTGGCCCGCTCACAGGGACTGGCCCCCGCAGCCCTGGCCAGCTCACAGGGACTGTCCCCCGCAGCCCTGACCCCCTGACAGCTACTTGCCACCGCAGCCCTCACCCGCTCCCATGGACTGGCCCCCGCAGCCCTGACCCGCTCCCATGGACTGGCCCCCGCAGCCCTGTCCCGCTCCCAGGGACTGGCCCCCGCAGCCCTGAACCGCTCCCAGGGACTGGCCCCCGCAGCCCTTACCCGCTCCCAGGTACTGGCCCCCGCAGCCCTGACCCGCTCCCAGGGACTGGCCCCCGCAGCCCTTACCCGCTCCCAGGGACTGGCCCCCGCAGCCCTGAACCGCACCCAGGGACTGGCCCCCGCAGCCCTGACCCGCTCCCAGGTACTTGCCCCCGCAGTCCAGACCGGCTCCCAGGGACTGGCCCCCGCAGCCCTGACCCGCTCCCACGGACTGGCCCCCGCAGCCCTGACCCGCTCACAGGGACTGGCCCCCGCAGCCCTGACCCGCTCACGGGGACTGGCCCCCGCAGCCCTGACCCGCTCACAGGGACTGGCCCCCGCAGCCCTGACCCGCTCACAGTGACTGGCCCCCGCAGCCCTGACCCGCTCACAGGGACTGGCCCCCGCAGCCCTGACCCGCTCACAGTGACTGGCCCCCGCAGCCCTGACCCGCTCTGAGGGACCGGCCCCCGCATCCCTGACCCGCTCACAGGGACCAGCCCCTGCAACTCTCACCCGCTCACAGGGACCAGTCCCCGCAGCCCTGACCCCCTCACAGGGACCGGCCCCCGCAGCCCTGACCCGCTCACAGGGACCGGCCCCCGCAGCCCTGACCGCTCACAGGGACCGGCCCCCGCAGCCCTGGCCCGCTCACAGGGACTGGCCCCCGCAGCCCTGGCCCGCTCACAGGGACTGGCCCCCGCAGCCCTGACCCCCTGACAACTATTTGCCACCGCAGCCCTGACCCGCTGACATGGACTGTCCCCCGCAGCCCTGTCCCGCCACAGGGACTGGCCCCCGCATCCCTGACCCGCTCACCGGGACTGGCCCCCGCAGCCCTGACCCGCTCACATGGACTGGCCCCCGCAGCCCTGACCCGCTGAATTGGACTGGCCCCCGCAGCCCTGACCCGCTCACAGGGACTGGCCCCCGCAGCCCTGACCCCCTGACAGCTATATGCCACCGCAGCCCTCACCCGCTCACAGGGACTGGCCCCCGCAGCCATGACACGATCACAGGCACTGTCCCCCGCAGCCCTGTCCCGCTGACAAGGACTGGCCCCCGCAGCCCTGACCCGCTCACAGGGGCTGGCCCCCGCAGCCCTGACCCTCTGACTGCTATTTGCCACCGCAGCCCTGACCCGCTCACAGGGACTGGTCCCCGCAGCCCTGACCCACTCACAGGGACTGGTACCCGCTGCCCTGACCCGCTCACAGGGACTCGTCCCCGTAGCCCTGACCCGCTCACAGGGACTGGTCCCCGCAGCCCTAACCTGCTCACAGGGACTGGTCCCCGCAGCCCTGACCCGCCACAGGGACTGGCCCCCGCAGCCCTGCCCCCCTGACAGCTATTTGCCACCGCAGCCCTCACCCGCTCACAGGGACTGGCCCCCTCACCGATGACACGATCACACGCACTGTCCCCCGCAGCCCTGACCCGCTCACAGGGACTGGCCCCCGCAGCCCTGGCCCGCTCACAGGGACTGGCCCCCGCAGCCCTGGCCCGCTCACAGGCACTGGCCCCCGCAGCCCTGACCCGCTCACAGGCACTTGCCCCCGCAGCCCTGACCCGCTCACAGGGACTGGCCCCCGCAGCCCTGACCCGCTCTCAGGGACTGGTCCCCGCAGCCCTGTTCCCCTGACAGGGACTGGCCCCCGCAGCCCTGACCCGCTCACAGGGACTGGCCCCCGCAGCCCTGACCCGCTCACAGGGACTGGCCCCCGCAGCCCTGACCCCCTCACAGGGACTGGTACCCGCAGCCCTGGCCCGCTCACAGGGACTGGCCCCCGCAGCCATGACCCGATCACAGGGACTGGCCCCCGCAGCCCTGACCCGCTCACAGGGACTGGTCCCCGCAGCCCTGACCCCCTGACAGGGACTCGTCCCCGCAGCCCTGACCCGCTCACAGGGACTGGTCCCCGCAGCCCTGACCCGCTCACAGGGACTGGTCCCCGCTGCCCTGACCCGCTCACAGGGACTGGTCCCCGTAGCCCAGACCAACTCACAGGGACTGGTCCCCGCAGCCATGACCCGCTCACAGGGACTGGCCCCCTCAGCCATGACATGATCACACGCACTTTCCCCCGCAGCCCTGACCCGCTCACAGGGACTGGTCCCCGCCGCCCTGACTCGCACACAGGGACTGGTCCCCGCAGCCCTGACCCGCTCAAAGGGACTGGTCCCCGCAGCCCTGACCGGCTCACAGGGACTGGTCCCCGCAGCCCTGACCCGCTCACAGGGACTGGTCACCGCCGCCCTGACTCGCACACAGGGACTGGCCCCCGCAGCCCTGGCCCGCTCACAGTGACTGGCCCCCGCAGCCCTGACCCGCTCTGAGGGACCGGCCCCCGCAGCCCTGACCCGCTCACAGGGACCGGCCCCTGCAGCCCTCACCCGCTCACATGGACCGGCCCCCGCAGCGCTGACCCCCTCACAGGGACCGGTCCCCGCAGCCCTGACCCGCTCACAGGGACTGGTCCCCGCAGCCCTGACCCGCTCAAAGGGACTGGTCCCCGCAGCCCTGACCCCCTGACAGCTATATGCCACCGCAGCCCTCACCCGCTCACAGGGACTGGCCCCCGCAGCCATGACACGATCACAGTTACTGTCCCCCGCAGCCGTGTCCCGCTGACAAGGACTGGCACCCGCAGCCCTGACCCGCTCACAGGGGCTGGCCCCCGCAGCCCTGACCCTCTGACTGCTATTTGCCACCGCAGCCCTGACCCGCTCACAGGGATTGTCCCCCGCAGCCCTGACCCGCTCACAGGGACTGGCCCCCGCAGCCATGACCCGCTCACAGGGACTGGTCCCCGCAGCCCTGACCCCCTGACAGGGACTGGTCCCCGCAGCCCTGACCCGCTCACAGGGACTGGTCCCCGCAGCCCTGACCCACTCACAGGGACTGGTACCCGCTGCCCTGACCCGCTCACAGGGACTCGTCCCCGTAGCCCTGACCCGCTCACAGGGACTGGTCCCCGCAGCCCTAACCCGCTCACAGGGACTGGTCCCCGCAGCCCTGACCCGCCACAGGGACTGGCCCCCGCAGCCCTGCCCCCCTGACAGCTATTTGCCACCGCAGCCCACACCCGCTCACAGGGACTGGCCCCCTCAGCCATGACACGATCACACGCACTGTCCCCCGCAGCCCTGTCCCGCTGACATGGACTGTCCCCCGCAGCCCTGACCCGCTGACAGGGACTGTCCCCCGCAACCCTGACCCGCTCAGAGGGACTGGCCCCCGCAGCCCTGACCCGCTCACAGGCACTGGCCCCCGCAGCCCTGACCCGCTCACAGGGACTGTCCCCCGCAGCCCTGACCCGCTCACAGGGACTGGCCCCCGCAGCCCTTGCCCGCTCACAGGGACTGGCCCCCGCAGCCCTGGCCCGCTCACAGGCACTGGCCCCCGCAGCCCTGACCCGCTCACAGGCACTTGCCCCCGCAGCCCTGACCCGCTCACAGGGACTGGCCCCCGCAGCCCTGACCCGCTCTCAGGGACTGGTCCCCGCAGCCCTGTCCCCCTGACAGGGACTGGCCCCCGCAGCCCTGACCCGCTCACAGGGACTGGCCCCCGCAGCCCTGACCCGCTCACAGGGACAGGCCCCCGCAGCCCTGACCCCCTCACAGGGACCTGTACCCGCAGCCCTGGCCCGCTCACAGGGACTGGCCCCCGCAGCCATGACCCGATCACAGGCACTGTCCCCCGCAGCCCTGTCCCGCTGACATGGAATGGCCCCCGCAGCCCTGTCCCGCCACTGGGACTGGCCCCCGCAGCCCTGACCCACTCACAGGGACTGTCCCGCGCAGCCCTGCCTGCTCGCAGGGACTGGCCACGCAGCCCTGACCCTCAGACAGCTATTTGCCACCGCAGCCCTGACCCGCTAACAGGGACTGTCCCCCGCAGCCCTGACCCGCTCACAGGGACTGGCCCCCGCAGCCCTGACCCGCTCACAGGGACTGGCCCCCGCATCCCTGACCCGCTCACAGGGACTTGCCCCCGCAGCCCTGACCTGCTCACAGGGACTGGTCCCCGCATCCCTGACCCCCTGACAGGGACTGGACCTCGCAGCCCTGACCCGCTCACAGGTACTGGTCCCCGCAGCCCAGACCGGCTCACAGGTGTCTGGTCCCCGCAGCCCTGACCGGCTCACAGGGACTGGTCCCCGCAGCCCTGACCGGCTCACAGGGACTGGCCCCCGCAGCCCTGACCCGCTCACAGGGACAGGTCCCCGCAGCCCTGACCCGCTCACAGGGACAGGTCCCCGCAGCCCTGACCCGCTCACAGGGACTGGCCCCCGCAGCCCTGACCCGCTCACAGGGACTGGCCCCCACAGCCCTGACCCCCTGACAGCTATATGCCACCGCAGCCCTCACCCGCTCACAGGGACTGGCCCCAGCAGCCATGACACGATCACAGGCACTGTCCCCCGCAGCCCTGTCCCGCGGACATGGACTGTCCCCCGCAGCCCTGTCCCGCTGACATGGACTGGCCCCCGCAGCCCTGACCCGCTCACAGGGGCTGGCCCCCACAGCCCTGACCCTCTGACTGCTATTTGCCACCGCAGCCCTGACCCGCTGACAGGGATTGTCCCCCGCAGCCCTGACCCGCTCACAGGGACTAGCCCCCGCAGCCCTGACCCGCTCACAGGGACTGGCCCCCGCAGCCCTGACCCCCTGACAGGGACTGGTCCCCGCAGCCCTGACCCGCTCACAGGGACTGGTCCCCGCAGCCCTGACCCGCTCACAGGGACTGGTCCCCGCTGCCCTGACCCGCTCACAGGGACTGGTCCCCGTAGCCCAGACCCGCTCACAGGGACTGGTCCCCGCAGCCCTGACCCGCTCACAGGGACTGGCCCCCTCAGCCATGACATGATCACACGCACTTTCCCCCGCAGCCCTGACCCGCTCTCAGGGACTGGTCCCCGCCGCCCTGACTCGCACACAGGGACTGGTCCCCGCAGCCCTGACCCGCTCAAAGGGACTGGTCCCCGCAGCCCTGACCGGCTCACAGGGACTGGTCCCCGCAGCCCTGAACCGCTCACAGGGACTGGTCCCCGCATCCCTGACCCGCTCACAGGGACTGGGCCCCGCTCCCATGACCCCCTGACAGCTATTTGTCACCGCAGCCCTCACCCGCTCACAGGGACTGGCCCCCGCAGGCATGACACGATCACAGGCACTGTCCCCCGCAGCCCTGTCCCGCTGACATGGAATGGCCCCTGCAGCCCTGTCCCGCCACTGGGACTGGCCCCCGCAGCCCTGACCCGCTCACAGGGACTGGCCCCCGCAGCCCTGACCCGCTCACAGGCACTGGCCCCCGCAGCCCTGACCCGCTCACAGGGACTGTCCCCCGCAGCCCAGACCCGCTCACAGGGACTGGCCCCCGCAGCCCTGGCCCGCTCACAGGCACTGGCCCCCGCAGCCCTGACCTGCTCACAGGGACTGTCCCCCGCATCCCTGACCCGCTCACAGGGACTGGCCCCCGCAGCCCTGGCCCGCTCACAGGCACTGGCCCCCGCAGCCCTGACCCGCTCACAGGCACTTGCCCCCGTAGCCCTGACCCGCTCACAGGGACTGGCCCCCGCAGCCCTGACCCGCTCACAGGGACTGGCCCCCGCAGCCCTGACCCGCTCACAGGGACTGGTCCCCGCAGCCCTGTCACCCTGACAGGGACTGGCCCCCGCAGCCCTGACCCGTTCACAGGGACTGTCCCCCGCAGCCCTGACCCGCTCACAGGGACTGGCCCCCGCAGCCCTGACCCACTCACAGGGACTGGTACCCGCAGCCCTGGCCCGCTCACAGGGACTGGCCCCCGCCGCCATGACCCGATCACAGGCACTGTCCCCCGCAGCCCTGACCCCCTGACAGCTATATGCCACCGCAGCCCTCACCCGCTCACAGGGACTGGCCCCCGCAGCCATGACACGATCACAGGCACTGTCTCCCGCAGCCCTGTCCCGCTGACATGGACTGGCCCCCGCAGCCCTGACCCGCTCACAGGGGCTGGCCCGCGCAGCCCTGACCCTCTGACAGCTATTTGCCACCGCAGCCCTGACCCGCTGACAGGGATTGTCCCCCGCATCCCTGACCCGCTCACAGGGACTGGCCCCCGCAGCCCTGACCCGCTCACAGGGACTGGTCCCCGCAGCCCTGACCACCTGACAGGGACTCGTCCCCGCAGCCCTGACCCGCTCACAGGGACTGGTCCCCGCAGCCCTGACCCGCTCACAGGGACTGGTCCCTGCTGCCCTGACCCGCTCACAGGGACTGGTCCCCGTAGCCCTGACCCGATCACAGGGACTGGTCCCCGCAGCCCTGACCCGCTCACAGGGACTGGTCCCCGCAGCCCTGTCCCGCCACAGGGACTGGCCCCCGCAGCCCTGCCCCCCTGACAGCTATTTGCCACCGCAGCCCTCACCAGCTCACAGGGACTGGCCCCCTCAGCCATGACACGATCACACGCACTGTCCCCCGCAGCCCTGTCCCGCTGACATGGACTGTCCCCCGCAGCCCTGACCCGCTGACAGGGACTGTCCCCCGCAGCCCTGACCCGCTCACAGGGACTGGCCCCCGCAGCCCTGACCCGCTCACAGGCACTGGCCCCCGCAGCCCTGACCCGATCACAGGGACTGTCCCCCGCAGCCCTGACCCGCTCACAGGGACTGGCCGCCGCAGCCCTGGCCCGCTCACAGGCACTGGCACCCGCAGCCCTGACCCGCTCACAGGGACTGGCCCCCGCAGCCTTGACCCGCTCACAGGGACTGGCCCCCGCAGCCCTGACCCGCTCACAGGGACTGGTCCCCGCAGCCCTGACCCCCTGACAGGGACTGGCCCCCGCAGCCCTGACCCGCTCACAGGGACTGGCCCCCGCAGCCCTGACCCGCTCACAGGGACTGGTCCCCGCAGCCCTGACCCACTCACAGGGACTGGTACCCGCAGCCCTGGCCCGCTCACAGGGACTGGCCCCCGCAGCCATGACCCGATCACAGGCACTCTCCCCCGCAGCCCTGTCCCGCTGACATGGACTGGCCCCCGCAGCCCTGACTCGCACACAGGGACTGGTCCCCGCAGCCCTGACCCGCTCAAAGGGACTGGTCCCCGCAGCCCTGACCTGCTCACAGGGACTGGTCCCCGCAGCCCTGAACCGCTCACAGGGACTGGTCCCCGCAGCCCTGACCCGCTCACAGGGACTGGGCCCCGCTCCCATGACCCCCTGACAGCTATTTGTCACCGCAGCCCTCACCCGCTCACAGGGACTGGCCGCGGCATGCATGACACGATCACAGGCACTGTCCCCCGCAGCACTGTCCCGCTGACATGGAATGGCCCCCGCAGCCCTGTCCCGCCACTGGGACTGGCCCCCGCAGCCCTGACCCGCTCACAGGGACTGTCCCGCGCAGCCCTGCCTGCTCGCAGGGACTGGCCCCGCAGCCCTGACCCTCTGACAGCTATTTGCCACCGCAGCCCTGACCCGCTAACAGGGACTGTCCCCCGCAGCCCTGACCCGCTCACAGGGGCTGGCCCCCGCAGCCCTGACCCGCTCACAGGGACTGGCCCCCGCATCCCTGACCCGCTCACAGGGACTGGCCCCCGCATCCCTGACCCGCTCACAGGGACTTGCCCCCGCAGCCCTGACCTGCTCACAGGGACTGGTCCCCGCAGCCCTGACCCCCTGACAGGGACTGGACCTCGCAGCCCTGACCCGCTCACAGGGACTGGTCCCCGCAGCCCTGACCGGCTCACAGGGACTGGTCCCCGCAGCCCTGACCGGCTCACAGGGACTGTTCCCCGCAGCCCTGACCGGCTCACAGGGACTGGCCACCGCAGCCCTGACCCGCTCACAGGGACAGGTCCGCGCAGCCTTGACCCGCTCACAGGGACAGGTCCCCGCAGCCCTGACCCGCTCACAGGGACTGGCCCCCGCAGCCCTGACCCGCTCCCAGGGACTGGCCCCCAAAGCCCTGACCCCCTGACAGGTATATGCCACCGCAGCCCTCACCCGCTCACAGGGACTGGCCCCCGCAGCCATGACACGATCACAGGCACTGTCCCCCGCAGCCCTGTCCCGCTGACATGGACTGTCCCCCGCAGCCCTGTCCCGCTGACATGGACTGGCCCCCGCAGCCCTGACCCGCTCACAGGGGCTGGCCCCCGCAGCCCTGACCCTCTGACTGCTATTTGCCACCGCAGCCCTGACCCGCTGACAGGGATTGTCCCCCGTAGCCCTGACCCGCTCACAGGGACTGGCCCCCGCAGCCCTGACCCGCTCACAGGGACTGGTCCCCGCAGCCCTGACCCCCTGACAGGGACTCGTCCCCGCAGCCCTGACCCGCTCACAGGGACTGGTCCCCGCTGCCCTGACCCGCTCACAGGGACTGGTCCCCGCAGCCCTGACCCGCTCACAGGGACTGGTCCCTGCTGCCCTGACCCGCTCACAGGGACTGGTCCCCGTAGCCCTGACCCGATCACAGGGACTGGTCCCCGCAGCCCTGACCCGCTCACAGGGACTGGTCCCCGCAGCCCTGTCCCGCCACAGGGACTGGCCCCCGCAGCCCTGCCCCCCTGACAGCTATTTGCCACCGCAGCCCTCACCAGCTCACAGGGACTGGCCCCCTCAGCCATGACACGATCACACGCACTGTCCCCCGCAGCCCTGTCCCGCTGACATGGACTGTCCCCCGCAGCCCTGACCCGCTGACAGGGACTGTCCCCCGCAGCCCTGACCCGCTCACAGGGACTGGCCCCCGCAGCCCTGACCCGCTCACAGGCACTGGCCCCCGCAGCCCTGACCCGATCACAGGGACTGTCCCCCGCAGCCCTGACCCGCTCACAGGGACTGGCCGCCGCAGCCCTGGCCCGCTCACAGGCACTGGCACCCGCAGCCCTGACCCGCTCACAGGGACTGGCCCCCGCAGCCTTGACCCGCTCACAGGGACTGGCCCCCGCAGCCCTGACCCGCTCACAGGGACTGGTCCCCGCAGCCCTGACCCCCTGACAGGGACTGGCCCCCGCAGCCCTGACCCGCTCACAGGGACTGGCCCCCGCAGCCCTGACCCGCTCACAGGGACTGGTCCCCGCAGCCCTGACCCACTCACAGGGACTGGTACCCGCAGCCCTGGCCCGCTCACAGGGACTGGCCCCCGCAGCCATGACCCGATCACAGGCACTCTCCCCCGCAGCCCTGTCCCGCTGACATGGACTGGCGCCCGCAGCCCTGACTCGCACACAGGGACTGGTCCCCGCAGCCCTGACCCGCTCAAAGGGACTGGTCCCCGCAGCCCTGACCGGCTCACAGGGACTGGTCCCCGCAGCCCTGAACCGCTCACAGGGACTGGTCCCCGCAGCCCTGACCCGCTCACAGGGACTGGGCCCCGCTCCCATGACCCCCTGACAGCTATTTGTCACCGCAGCCCTCACCCGCTCACAGGGACTGGCCGCGGCATGCATGACACGATCACAGGCACTGTCCCCCGCAGCACTGTCCCGCTGACATGGAATGGCCCCCGCAGCCCTGTCCCGCCACTGGGACTGGCCCCCGCAGCCCTGACCCGCTCACAGGGACTGTCCCGCGCAGCCCTGCCTGCTCGCAGGGACTGGCCCCGCAGCCCTGACCCTCTGACAGCTATTTGCCACCGCAGCCCTGACCCGCTAACAGGGACTGTCCCCCGCAGCCCTGACCCGCTCACAGGGACTGGCCCCCGCAGCCCTGACCCGCTCACAGGGACTGGCCCCCGCATCCCTGACCCGCTCACAGGGACTGGCCCCCGCATCCCTGACCCGCTCACAGGGACTTGCCCCCGCAGCCCTGACCTGCTCACAGGGACTGGTCCCCGCAGCCCTGACCCCCTGACAGGGACTGGACCTCGCAGCCCTGACCCGCTCACAGGGACTGGTCCCCGCAGCCCTGACCGGCTCACAGGGACTGGTCCCCGCAGCCCTGACCGGCTCACAGGGACTGTTCCCCGCAGCCCTGACCGGCTCACAGGGACTGGCCACCGCAGCCCTGACCCGCTCACAGGGACAGGTCCCCGCAGCCTTGACCCGCTCACAGGGACAGGTCCCCGCAGCCCTGACCCGCTCACAGGGACTGGCCCCCGCAGCCCTGACCCGCTCCCAGGGACTGGCCCCCAAAGCCCTGACCCCCTGACAGGTATATGCCACCGCAGCCCTCACCCGCTCACAGGGACTGGCCCCCGCAGCCATGACACGATCACAGGCACTGTCCCCCGCAGCCCTGTCCCGCTGACATGGACTGTCCCCCGCAGCCCTGTCCCGCTGACATGGACTGGCCCCCGCAGCCCTGACCCGCTCACAGGGGCTGGCCCCCGCAGCCCTGACCCTCTGACTGCTATTTGCCACCGCAGCCCTGACCCGCTGACAGGGATTGTCCCCCGTAGCCCTGACCCGCTCACAGGGACTGGCCCCCGCAGCCCTGACCCGCTCACAGGGACTGGTCCCCGCAGCCCTGACCCCCTGACAGGGACTCGTCCCCGCAGCCCTGACCCGCTCACAGGGACTGGTCCCCGCTGCCCTGACCCGCTCACAGGGACAGGTCCCCGCAGCCCTGACCCGCTCACAGGGTCAGGTCCCCGCAGCCCTGACCCGCTCACAGGGACTGGCCCCCGCAGCCCTGACCCGCTCACAGGGACTGGTCCCCGCAGCCCTGTCCCACCACAGGGACTGGCCCCCGCAGCCCTGCCCCCCTGACAGCTATTTGCCACCGCAGCCCTCACCCGCTCACAGGGACTGGCCCCCTCAGCGATGACACGATCACACGCACTGTCCCCCGCAGCCCTGACCCGCTGACAGGGACTGTCCCCCGCAACCCTGACCCGCTCAGAGGGACTGGCCCCCGCAGCCCTGACCCGCTCACAGGCACTGGCCCCCGCAGCCCTGACCCGCTCACAGGGACTGTCCCCCGCAGCCCTGACCCGCTCACAGGGACTGGCCCCCGCAGCCCTGGCCCGCTCACAGGCACTGGCCCCCGCAGCCCTGACCCGCTCACAGGGACTGTCCCCCGCAGCCCTGACCCGCTCACAGGGACAGGTCCCCGCAGCCCTGACACGCTCACAGGGACTGGCCCCCGCAGCCCTGACCCGCTCACAGGGACTGGTCCCTGCACCCCTGTCCCGCCACAGGGACTGGCCCCTGCAGCCCTGCCCCCCTGACAGCTATTTGCCACCGCAGCCCTCACCCGCTCACAGGGACTGGCCCCCTCAGCGATGACACGATCACACGCACTGTCCCCCGCAGCCCTGTCCCACTGACATGGACTGTCCCCCGCAGCCCTGACCCGCTGACAGGGACTGTCCCCCGCAACCCTGACCCGCTCAGAGGGACTGGCCCCCGCAGCCCTGACCCGCTCACAGGCACTGGCCCCCGCAGCCCTGACCCGCTCACAGGGACTGTCCCCCGCAGCCCTGACCCGCTCACAGGGACTGGCCCCCGCAGCCCTGGCCCGCTCACAGGCACTGGCCCCCGCAGCCCTGACCCGCTCACAGGGACTGTCCCCCGCAGCCCTGACCCTCTCACAGGGACTGGCCCCCGCAGCCCTGGCCCGCTCACAGGCACTGGCCCCCGCAGCCCTGACCCGCTCACAGGCACTTGCCCCCGCAGCCCTGACCCGCTCACAGGGACTGGCCCCCGCAGCCCTGACCCGCTCACAGGGACTGGTCCCCGCAGCCATGTCCCCCTGACAGGGACTGGCCCCCGCAGCCCTGACCCGCTCACAGGGACTGGCCCCCGCAGCCCTGACCCGCTCACAGGGACTGGCCCCCGCAGCCCTGACCCACTCACAGGGACTGCTACCCGCAGCCCTGGCCCGCTCACAGGGACTGGCCCCCGCAGCCATGACCCGATCACAGGCACTGTCCCACGCAGCCCTGTCCCGCTGACATGGACTGTCCCCCGCAGCCCTGTCCCGCTGACATGGACTGGCCCCCGCAGCCCTGACCCGCTCACAGGGGCTGGCCCCCGCAGCCCTGACCCCCTGACAGCTATATGCCACCGCAGCCCTCACCCGCTCACAGGGACTGGCCCCCGCAGCCATGACACGATCACAGGCACTGTCCCCCGCAGCCCTGTCCCGCTGACATGGACTGGCCCCCGCAGCCCTGACCCGCTCACAGGGGCTGGCCCCCGCAGCCCTGACCCTCTGACAGCTATTTGCCACCGCAGCCCTGACCCGCTGACAGGGATTGTCCCCCGCAGCCCTGACCCGCTCACAGGGACTGGCCCCCGCAGCCCTGACCCGCTCACAGGGACTGGTCCCCGCAGCCCTGACCACCTGACAGGGACTCGTCCCCGCAGCACTGACCCGCTCACAGGGACTGGTCCCCGCAGCCCTGACCCGCTCACAGGGACTGGTCCCCGCAGCCCTGACCCCCTGACAGGGACTGGCCCCCGCAGCCCTGACCCGCTCACAGGGACTGGCCCCCGCAGCCCTGACCCGCTCACAGGGACTGGTCCCCGCAGCCCTGACCCACTCACAGGGACTGGTCCCCGCAGCCCTGACCCGCTCACAGGGACTGGTCCCCGCAGCCCTGTCCCGCCACAGGGACTGGCCCCCGCAGCCCTGCCCCCCTGACAGCTATTTGCCACCGCAGCCCTCACCCGCTCACAGGGACTGGCCCCCTCAGCGATGACACGATCACACGCACTGTCCCCCGCAGCCCTGTCCCACTGACATGGACTGTCCCCCGCAGCCCTGACCCGCTGACAGGGACTGTCCCACGCAACCCTGACCCGCTCAGAGGGACTGGCCCCCGCAGCCCTGACCCGCTCACAGGCACTGGCCCCCGCAGCCCTGACCCGCTCACAGGGACTGTCCCCCGCAGCCCTGACCCGCTCACAGGGACTGGCCCCCGCAGCCCTGGCCCGCTCACAGGCACTGGCCCCCGCAGCCCTGACCCGCTCACAGGGACTGTCCCCCGCAGCCCTGACCCGCTCACAGGGACTGGCCCCCGCAGCCCTGGCCCGCTCACAGGCACTGGCCCCCGCAGCCCTGACCCGCTCACAGGCACTTGCCCCCGCAGCCCTGACCCGCTCACAGGGACTGGCCCCCGCAGCCCTGACCCGCTCACAGGGACTGGCCCCCGCAGCCCTGACCCGCTCACAGGGACTGGTCCCCGCAGCCCTGTCCCCCTGACAGGGACTGGCCCCCGCAGCCCTGACCTGCTCACAGGGACTGGCCCCCGCAGCCCTGACCCGCTCACAGGGACTGGCCCCCTCAGCCCTGACCCACTCACAGGGACTGCTACCCGCAGCCCTGGCCCGCTCACAGGGACTGGCCCCCGCAGCCATGACCCGATCACAGGCACTGTCCCCCGCAGCCCTGTCCCGCTGACATGGACTGTCCCCCGCAGCCCTGTCCCGCTGACATGGACTGGCCCCCGCAGCCCTGACCCGCTCACAGGGGCTGGCCCCCGCAGCCCTGACCCCCTGACAGCTATATGCCACCGCAGCCCTCACCCGCTCACAGGGACTGGCCCCCGCAGCCATGACACGATCACAGGCACTGTCCCCCGCAGCCCTGTCCCGCTGACATGGACTGGCCCCCGCAGCCCTGACCCGCTCACAGGGGCTGGCCCCCGCAGCCCTGACCCTCTGACAGCTATTTGCCACCGCAGCCCTGACCCGCTGACAGGGATTGTCCCCCGCAGCCATGACCCGATCACTGGGACTGTTCCCCGCAGCCCTGACCGGCTCACAGGGACTGGCCACCGCAGCCCTGACCCGCTCACAGGGACAGGTCCCCGCAGCCTTGACCCGCTCACAGGGACAGGTCCCCGCAGCCCTGACCCGCTCACAGGGACTGGCCCCCGCAGCCCTGACCCGCTCCCAGGGACTGGCCCCCAAAGCCCTGACCCCCTGACAGGTATATGCCACCGCAGCCCTCACCCGCTCACAGGGACTGGCCCCCGCAGCCATGACCCGATCACAGGCACTGTCCCCCGCAGCCCTGTCCGGCTGACATGGACTGTCCCCCGCAGCCCTGTCCCCCTGACATGGACTGGCCCCCGCAGCCCTGACCCGCTCACAGGGGCTGGCCCCCGCAGCCCTGACCCTCTGACTGCTATTTGCCACCGCAGCCCTGACCCGCTGACAGGGATTGTCCCCCGTAGCCCTGACCCGCTCACAGGGACTGGCCCCCGCAGCCCTGACCCGCTCACAGGGACTGGTCCCCGCAGCCCTGACCCCCTGACAGGGACTCGTCCCCGCAGCCCTGACCCGCTCGCAGGGACTGGTCCCCGCTGCCCTGACCCGCTCACAGGGACAGGTCCCCGCAGCCCTGACCCGCTCACAGGGTCAGGTCCCCGCAGCCCTGACCCGCTCACAGGGACTGGCCCCCGCAGCCCTGACCCGCTCACAGGGACTGGTCCCCGCAGCCCTGTCCCACCACAGGGACTGGCCCCCGCAGCCCTGCCCCCCTGACAGCTATTTGCCACCGCAGCCCTCACCCGCTCACAGGGACTGGCCCCCTCAGCGATGACACGATCACACGCACTGTCCCCCGCAGCCCTGTCCCGCTGACATGGACTGTCCCCCGCAGCCCTGACCCGCTGACAGGGACTGTCCCCCGCAACCCTGACCCGCTCAGAGGGACTGGCCCCCGCAGCCCTGATCCGCTCACAGGCACTGGCCCCCGCAGCCCTGACCCGCTCACAGGGACTGTCCCCCGCAGCCCTGACCCGCTCACAGGGACTGGCCCCCGCAGCCCTGGCCCGCTCACAGGCACTGGCCCCCGCAGCCCTGACCCGCTCACAGGGACTGTCCCCCGCAGCCCTGACCCGCTCACAGGGACAGGTCCCCGCAGCCCTGACCCGCTCACAGGGACTGGCCCCCGCAGCCCTGACCCGCTCACAGGGACTGGTCCCCGCAGCCCTGACCCGCTCACAGGGACTGGCCCCCGCAGCCCTGACCCGCTCACAGGGACTGGTCCCCGCAGCCCTGTCCCCCTGACAGGGACTGGCCCCCGCAGCCCTGACCCGCTCACAGGGACTGGCCCCCGCAGCCCTGACCCGCTCACAGGGACTGGCACCCGCTGCCCTGACCAACTCACAGGGACTGCTACCCGCAGCCCTGGCCCGCTCACAGGGACTGGCCCCCGCAGCCATGACCCGATCACAGGCACTGTCCCCCGCAGCCCTGTCCCGCTGACATGGACTGTCCCCCGCAGCCCTGTCCCGCTGACATGGACTGGCCCCCGCAGCCCTGACCCGCTCACAGGGGCTGGCCCCCGCAGCCCTGACCCCCTGACAGCTATATGCCACCGCAGCCCTCACCCGCTCACAGGGACTGGCCCCCGCAGCCATGACACGATCACAGGTACTGTCCCCCGCAGCCCTGTCCCGCTGACATGGACTGGCCCCCGCAGCCCTGACCCGCTCACAGGGGCTGGCCCCCGCAGCCCTGACCCTCTGACAGCTATTTGCCACCGCAGCCCTGACCCGCTGACAGGGATTGTCCCCCGCAGCCCTGACCCGCTCACAGGGACTGGCCCCCGCAGCCCTGACCCGCTCACAGGGACTGGTCCCCGCAGCCCTGACCACCTGACAGGGACTCGTCCCCGCAGCCCTGACCCGCTCACAGGGACTGGTCCCCGCAGCCCTGACCCGCTCACAGGGACTGGTCCCTGCTGCCCTGACCCGCTCACAGGGACTGGTCCCCGTAGCCCTGACCCGATCACAGGGACTGGTCCCCGCAGCCCTGACCCGCTCACAGGGACTGGTCCCCGCAGCCCTGTCCCGCCACAGGGACTGGCCCCCGCAGCCCTGCCCCCCTGACAGCTATTTGCCACCGCAGCCCTCGCCAGCTCACAGGGACTGGCCCCCTCAGCCATGACACGATCACACGCACTGTCCCCCGCAGCCCTGTCCCGCTGACATGGACTGTCCCCCGCAGCCCTGACCCGCTCACAGGGACTGGTCCCCCGCAGCCCTGACCCGCTCACAGGGACTGGCCCCCGCAGCCCTGACCCGCTCACAGGCACTGGCCCCCGCAGCCCTGACCCGCTCACAGGGACTGGCCCCCGCATCCCTGACCCGCTCACAGGGACTGGCCCCCGCAGCCCTGACCTGCTCACAGGGACTGGTCCCCGCAGCCCTGACCCCCTGACAGGGACTGGACCTCGCAGCCCTGACCCGCTCACAGGGACTGGTCCCCGCAGCCCTGACCCGCTCACAGGGACTGGCCCCCGCAGCCCTGACCCTCTGACTGCTATTTGCCACCGCAGCCCTGACCCGCTCACAGGGACTGGCCCCCGCAGCCCTGACCCGCTCACAGGGACTGGTCCCCGCAGCCCTGACCCCCTGACAGGGACTCGTCCCCGCAGCCCTGACCCGCTCACAGGGACTGGTCCCCGCTCCCCTGTCCCGCTCACAGGGACTGGTCCCCGCTGCCCTGACCCGCTCACAGGGACTGGTCCCCGCAGCCCTGACCCGCTCACAGGGACTGGTCCCCGCAGCCCTGTCCCGCCACAGGGACTGGCCCCCGCAGCCCTGCCCCCCTGACAGCTATTTGCCACCGCAGCCCTCACCCGCTCACAGGGACTGGCCCCCTCAGCGATGACACGATCACACGCACTGTCCCCCGCAGCCCTGTCCCGCTGACATGGACTGTCCCCCGCAGCCCTGACCCGCTGACAGGGACTGTCCCCCGCAACCCTGACCCGCTCACAGGGACTGGCCCCCGCAGCCCTGGCCCGCTCACAGGGACTGTCCCCCGCAGCCCTGACCCGCTCACAGGGACTGGCCCCCGCAGCCCTGGCCCGCTCACAGGCACTGGCCCCCGCAGCCCTGACCCGCTCACAGGGACTGTCCCCCGCAGCCCTGACCCGCTCACAGGGACTGGCCCCCGCAGCCCTGGCCCGCTCACAGGCACTGGCCCCCGCAGCCCTGACCCGCTCACAGGCACTTGCCCCCGCAGCCCTGACCCGCTCACAGGGACTGGCCCCCGCAGCCCTGACCCGCTCACAGGGACTGGCCCCCGCAGCCCTGACCCGCTCACAGGGACTGGTCCCCGCAGCCCTGTCCCCCTGACAGGGACTGGCCCCCGCAGCCCTGACCCGCTCACAGGGACTGGCCCCCGCAGCCCTGCCCCCCTGACAGCTATTTGCCACCGCAGCCCTCACCAGCTCACAGGGACTGGCCCCCTCAGCCATGACACGATCACACGCACTGTCCCCCGCAGCCCTGACCCGCTCACAGGGACTGTCCCCCGCAGCCCTGACCCGCTCACAGGGACTGGCCCCCGCAGCCCTGACCCGCTCACAGGCACTGGCCCCCGCAGCCCTGACCCGCTCACAGGGACTGTCCCCCGCAGCCCTGACCCGCTCACAGGCACTGGCCCCCGCAGCCCTGGCCCGCTCACAGGCACTGGCCCCCGCAGCCCTGCCCCGCTCACAGGCACTGGCACCCGCAGCCCTGACCCGCTCACAGGGACTGGCCCCCGCAGCCCTGACCCGCTCACATGGACTGGCCCCCGCAGCCCTGACCCGCTCACAGGGACTGGTCCCCGCAGCCCTGACCCCCTGACAGGGACTGGCCCCCGCAGCCCTGACCCGCTCACAGGGACTGGCCCCCGCAGCCCTGACCCGCTCACAGGGACTGGTCCCCGCAGCCCTGACCCACTCACAGGGACTGGTACCCGCAGCACTGGCCCGCTCACAGGGTCTGGCCCCCGCAGCCATGACCCGATCACAGGCACTGTCCCCCGCAGCCCTGTCTCGCTGACATGGACTGGCCCCCGCAGCCCTGACTCGCACACAGGGACTGGTCCCCGCAGCCCTGACCCGCTCAAAGGGACTGGTCCCCGCAGCCCTGACCGGCTCACAGGGACTGGTCCCCGCAGCCCTGAACCGCTCACAGGGACTGGTCCCCGCAGCCCTGACCCGCTCACAGGGACTGGGCCCCGCTCCCATGACCCCCTGACAGCTATTTGCCACCGTAGCCCTCACCCGCTCACAGGGACTGGCCCCCGCAGGCATGACACGATCACAGGCACTGTCCCCCGCAGCACTGTCCCGCTGACATGGAATGGCCCCCGCAGCCCTGTCCCGCCACTGGGACTGGCCCCCGCAGCCCTGACCCGCTCACAGGGACTGTCCCGCGCAGCCCTGCCTGCTCGCAGGGACTGGCCCCGCAGCCCTGACCCTCTGACAGCTATTTGCCACCGCAGCCCTGACCCGCTAACAGGGACTGTCCCCCGCAGCCCTGACCCGCTCACAGGGACTGGCCCCCGCAGCCCTGACCCGCTCACAGGGACTGGCCCCCGCATCCCTGACCCGCTCACAGGGACTGGCCCCCGCAGCCCTGACCTGCTCACAGGGACTGGTCCCCGCAGCCCTGACCCCCTGACAGGGACTGGACCTCGCAGCCCTGACCCGCTCACAGGGACTGGTCCCCGCAGCCCTGACCGGCTCACAGGGACTGGTCCCCGCAGCCCTGACCGGCTCACAGGGACTGGTCCCCGCAGCCCTCACCGGCTCACAGGGACTGGCCCCCGCAGCCCTGACCCGCTCACAGGGACAGGTCCCCGCAGCCCTGACCCGCTCACAGGGACAGGTCCCCGCAGCCCTGACCTGCTCACAGGGACTGGCCCCCGCAGCCCTGACCCGCTCACAGGGACTGGCCCCCACAGCCCTGACCCCCTGACAGCTATATGCCACCGCAGCCCTCACCCGCTCACAGGGACTGGCCCCCGCAGCCATGACACGATCACAGGCACTGTCCCCCGCAGCCCTGTCCCGCTGACATGGACTGTCCCCCGCAACCCTGTCCCGTCCCCCGCAGCCCTGTCCCGCCCCCCGCAGCCCTGTCCCGCTGACATGGACTGGCCCCTGCAGCCCTGACCCGCTCACAGGGACTGGCCCCCGCAGCCCTGACCCGCTCACAGGGACTGGTCCCCGCAGCCCTGACCCCCTGACAGGGACTCGTCCCCGCTGCCCTGACCCGCTCACAGGGACTGGTCCCCGCAGCCCTGACCTGCTCACAGGGACTGGTCCCCGCTGCCCTGACCCGCTCACAGGGACTCGTCCCCGTAGCCCTGACCCGCTCACAGGGACTGGTGCCCGCAGCCCTGACCAGCTCACAGGGACTGGTCCCCGCAGCCCTGTCCCGCCACAGGGACTGGCCCCCGCAGCCCTGCCCCCCTGACAGCTATTTGCCACCGCAGCCCTCACCCGCTCACAGGGACTGGCCCCCTCAGCCATGACACGATCACACGCACTGTCCCCTGCAGCCCTGTCCCGCTGACATGGACTGTCCCCCGCAGCCCTGACCCGCTGACAGGGACTGTCCCCCGCAGCCCTGACCCGCTCAGAGGGACTGGCCCCCGCAGCCCTGACCCGCTCACAGGCACTGGCCCCCGCAGCCCTGACCCGCTCACAGGGACTGTCCCCCGCAGCCCTGACCCGCTCACAGGGACTGGCCCCCGCAGCCCTGGCCCGCACAGAGGCACTGGCCCCCGCAGCCCTGACCCGCTCACAGGGACTGTCCCCCACAGCCCTGACCCGCTCACAGGGACTGGCCCCCGCATCCCTGACCCGCTCACAGGGACTGGCCCCCGCAGCCCTGACCTGCTCACAGGGACTGGTCCCCGCAGCCCTGACCCCCTGACAGGGACTGGACCTCGCAGCCCTGACCCGCTCACAGGGACTGGTCCCCGCAGCCCTGACCCGCTCACAGGGACTGGCCCCCGCAGCCCTGACCCTCTGACTGCTATTTGCCACCGCAGCCCTGACCCGCTCACAGGGACTGGCCCCCGCAGCCCTGACCCGCTCACAGGGACTGGTCCCCGCAGCCCTGACCCCCTGACAGGGACTCGTCCCCGCAGCCCTGACCCGCTCACAGGGACTGGTCCCCGCTCCCCTGTCCCGCTCACAGGGACTGGTCCCCGCTGCCCTGACCCGCTCACAGGGACTGGTCCCCGCAGCCCTGACCCGCTCACAGGGACTGGTCCCCGCAGCCCTGTCCCGCCACAGGGACTGGCCCCCGCAGCCCTGCCCCCCTGACAGCTATTTGCCACCGCAGCCCTCACCCGCTCACAGGGACTGGCCCCCTCAGCGATGACACGATCACACGCACTGTCCCCCGCAGCCCTGTCCCGCTGACATGGACTGTCCCCCGCAGCCCTGACCCGCTGACAGGGACTGTCCCCCGCAACCCTGACCCGCTCAGAGGGACTGGCCCCCGCAGCCCTTACCCGCTCACAGGCACTGGCCCCCGCAGCCCTGACCCGCTCACAGGGACTGTCCCCCGCAGCCCTGACCCGCTCACAGGGACTGGCCCCCGCAGCCCTGGCCCGCTCACAGGCACTGGCCCCCGCAGCCCTGACCCGCTCACAGGGACTGTCCCCCGCAGCCCTGACCCGCTCACAGGGACTGGCCCCCGCAGCCCTGGCCCGCTCACAGGCACTGGCCCCCGCAGCCCTGACCCGCTCACAGGCACTTGCCCCCGCAGCCCTGACCCGCTCACAGGGACTGGCCCCCGCAGCCCTGACCCGCTCACAGGGACTGGCCCCCGCAGCCCTGACCCGCTCACAGGGACTGGTCCCCGCAGCCCTGTCCCCCTGACAGGGACTGGCCCCCGCAGCCCTGACCCGCTCACAGGGACTGGTCCCCGCAGCCCTGACCCGCCACAGGGACTGGCCCCCGCAGCCCTGCCCCCCTGACAGCTATTTGCCACCGCAGCCCTCACCAGCTCACAGGGACTGGCCCCCTCAGCCATGACACGATCACACGCACTGTCCCCCGCAGCCCTGACCCGCTCACAGGGACTGTCCCCCGCAGCCCTGACCCGCTCACAGGGACTGGCCCCCGCAGCCCTGACCCGCTCACAGGCACTGGCCCCCGCAGCCCTGACCCGCTCACAGGGACTGTCCCCCGCAGCCCTGACCCGCTCACAGGCACTGGCCCCCGCAGCCCTGGCCCGCTCACAGGCACTGGCCCCCGCAGCCCTGCCCCGCTCACAGGCACTGGCACCCGCAGCCCTGACCCGCTCACAGGGACTGGCCCCCGCAGCCCTGACCCGCTCACATGGACTGGCCCCCGCAGCCCTGACCCGCTCACAGGGACTGGTCCCCGCAGCCCTGACCCCCTGACAGGGACTGGCCCCCGCAGCCCTGACCCGCTCACAGGGACTGGCCCCCGCAGCCCTGACCCGCTCACAGGGACTGGTCCCCGCAGCCCTGACCCACTCACAGGGACTGGTACCCGCAGCACTGGCCCGCTCACAGGGTCTGGCCCCCGCAGCCATGACCCGATCACAGGCACTGTCCCCCGCAGCCCTGTCTCGCTGACATGGACTGGCCCCCGCAGCCCTGACTCGCACACAGGGACTGGTCCCCGCAGCCCTGACCCGCTCAAAGGGACTGGTCCCCGCAGCCCTGACCGGCTCACAGGGACTGGTCCCCGCAGCCCTGAACCGCTCACAGGGACTGGTCCCCGCAGCCCTGACCCGCTCACAGGGACTGGGCCCCGCTCCCATGACCCCCTGACAGCTATTTGCCACCGTAGCCCTCACCCGCTCACAGGGACTGGCCCCCGCAGGCATGACACGATCACAGGCACTGTCCCCCGCAGCACTGTCCCGCTGACATGGAATGGCCCCCGCAGCCCTGTCCCGCCACTGGGACTGGCCCCCGCAGCCCTGACCCGCTCACAGGGACTGTCCCGCGCAGCCCTGCCTGCTCGCAGGGACTGGCCCCGCAGCCCTGACCCTCTGACAGCTATTTGCCACCGCAGCCCTGACCCGCTAACAGGGACTGTCCCCCGCAGCCCTGACCCGCTCACAGGGACTGGCCCCCGCAGCCCTGACCCGCTCACAGGGACTGGCCCCCGCATCCCTGACCCGCTCACAGGGACTGGCCCCCGCAGCCCTGACCTGCTCACAGGGACTGGTCCCCGCAGCCCTGACCCCCTGACAGGGACTGGACCTCGCAGCCCTGACCCGCTCACAGGGACTGGTCCCCGCAGCCCTGACCGGCTCACAGGGACTGGTCCCCGCAGCCCTGACCGGCTCACAGGGACTGGTCCCCGCAGCCCTCACCGGCTCACAGGGACTGGCCCCCGCAGCCCTGACCCGCTCACAGGGACAGGTCCCCGCAGCCCTGACCCGCTCACAGGGACAGGTCCCCGCAGCCCTGACCTGCTCACAGGGACTGGCCCCCGCAGCCCTGACCCGCTCACAGGGACTGGCCCCCACAGCCCGGACCCCCTGACAGCTATATGCCACCGCAGCCCTCACCCGCTCACAGGGACTGGCCCCCGCAGCCATGACACGATCACAGGCACTGTCCCCCGCAGCCCTGTCCCGCTGACATGGACTGTCCCCCGCAACCCTGTCCCGTCCCCCGCAGCCCTGTCCCGCCCCCCGCAGCCCTGTCCCGCTGACATGGACTGGCCCCTGCAGCCCTGACCCGCTCACAGGGACTGGCCCCCGCAGCCCTGACCCGCTCACAGGGACTGGTCCCCGCAGCCCTGACCCCCTGACAGGGACTCGTCCCCGCTGCCCTGACCCGCTCACAGGGACTGGTCCCCGCAGCCCTGACCTGCTCACAGGGACTGGTCCCCGCTGCCCTGACCCGCTCACAGGGACTCGTCCCCGTAGCCCTGACCCGCTCACAGGGACTGGTGCCCGCAGCCCTGACCAGCTCACAGGGACTGGTCCCCGCAGCCCTGTCCCGCCACAGGGACTGGCCCCCGCAGCCCTGCCCCCCTGACAGCTATTTGCCACCGCAGCCCTCACCCGCTCACAGGGACTGGCCCCCTCAGCCATGACACGATCACACGCACTGTCCCCTGCAGCCCTGTCCCGCTGACATGGACTGTCCCCCGCAGCCCTGACCCGCTGACAGGGACTGTCCCCCGCAGCCCTGACCCGCTCAGAGGGACTGGCCCCCGCAGCCCTGACCCGCTCACAGGCACTGGCCCCCGCAGCCCTGACCCGCTCACAGGGACTGTCCCCCGCAGCCCTGACCCGCTCACAGGGACTGGCCCCCGCAGCCCTGGCCCGCACAGAGGCACTGGCCCCCGCAGCCCTGACCCGCTCACAGGGACTGTCCCCCACAGCCCTGACCCGCTCACAGGGACTGGCCCCCGCAGCCCTGGCCCGCTCACAGGCACTGGCCCCCGCAGCCCTGACCCGCTCACAGGCACTTGCCCCCGCAGCCCTGACCCGCTCACAGGGACTGGCCCCCGCAGCCCTGACCCGCTCACAGGGACTGGTCCCCGCAGCCCTGTCCCCCTGACTGGGACTGGCCCCCGCAGCCCTGACCCGCTCACAGGGACTGGCCCCCGCAGCTCTGACCCGCTCACAGGGACTGGCCCCCGCAGCCCTGACCCACTCACAGGGACTGGTACCCGCAGCCCTGACCCGCTCACAGGGACTGGCCCCCGCAGCCATGACCCGATCACAGGCAATGTCCCCCGCAGCCCTGACCACCTCACAGCTATATGCCACCGCAGCCCTCACCCGCTCACAGGGACTGGCCCCCGCAGCCATGACACGATCACAGGCACTGTCCCCCGCAGCCCTGTCCTGCTGACATGGACTGTCCCCCGCAGCCCAGTCCCGCTGACATGGACTGGCCCCCGCAGCCCTTACCCGCTCACAGGGGCTGGCCCCCGCAGCCCTGACCCTCTGACAGCTATTTGCCACCGCAGCCCTGACCCGCTGACAGGGATTGTCCCCCGCAGCCCTGACCCGCTCACAGGGACTGGCCCCCGCAGCCCTGACCCGCTCACAGGGACTGGTCCCCGCAGCCCTGACCACCTGACAGGGACTCGTCCCCGCAGCCCTGATCCGCTCACAGGGACTGGTCCCCGCAGCCCTGACCCGCTCACAGGGACTGGTCCCCGCTGCCCTGACCCGCTCACAGGGACTGGTCCCCGTAGCCCTGACCCGATCACAGGGACTGGTCCCCGCAGCCCTGACCCGCTCACAGGGACTGGTCCCCGCAGCCCTGTCCCGCCACAGGGACTGGCCCCCGCAGCCCTGCCCCCCTGACAGCTATTTGCCACCGCAGCCCTCACCAGCTCACAGGGACTGGCCCCCTCAGCCATGACACGATCACACGCACTGTCCCCCGCAGCCCTGTCCCGCTGACATGGACTGTCCCCCGCAGCCCTGACCGGCTCACAGGGACTGTTCCCCGCAGCCCTGACCCGCTCACAGGGACTGGCCCCCGCAGCCCAGACCCGCTCACAGGCACTGGCCCCCGCAGCCCTGACCCGCTGACAGGGACTGTCCCCCGCAGCCCTGACCCGCTCACAGGGACTGGCCCCCGCAGCCCTGGCCCGCTCACAGGCACTGGCCCCCGCAGCCCTGGCCAGCTCACAGGCACTGGCACCCGCAGCCCTGACCCGCTCACAGGGACTGGCCCCCGCAGCCCTGACTCGCTCACAGGGACTGGCCTCCGCAGCCCTGACCCGCTCACAGGGACTGGTCCCCGCAGCCCTGACCCCCTGACAGGGACTGGCCCCCGCAGCCCTGACCCGCTCACAGGGACTGGCCCCCGCAGCCCTGACCCGCTCACAGGGACTGGTCCCCGCAGCCCTGACCCACTCACAGGGACTGGTACCCGCAGCCCTGGCCCGCTCACAGGGACTGGCCCCCGCAGCCATGACCCGATCACAGGCACTGTCCCCCGCAGCCCTGTCCCGCTGACATGGACTGGCCCCCGCAGCCCTGCCTGCTCACAGGGACTGGACCCCGCAGCCCTGCCCGCTCACAGGGACTGGCCCCCGCAGCCCTGACCGGCTCACAGGGACTGGTCCCCGTAGCCCTGACCGGCTCACAGGGACTGGTGCCCACAGCCCTGACCCGCTCACAGGGACTGGCTCCCGCAGCACTGACCCCCTGACAGCTATTTGCCACCGCAGCCCTGGCCCGCTCACAGGGGCTGGCCCCCGCAGCCCTGGCCCGCTCACAGGGACTGGCCCCCGCAGCCCTGACCCGCTCACAGGGACTGGCCCCCGCTGCCCTGGCCCGCTCACAGGGACTGGTCCCCGCAGCCCTGACCCGCTCACAGGGACTGGTCCCCACAGCCCTGACCCGGTCACAGGGACTGGTCCCCGCAGCCCTCTCCGGATCACAGGCACTGGTCCCCGCAGCCCTGACCCGCTCACAGGGACTGTTCCCCGCAGCCCTGACCCGCTCACAGGGACTGGTACCCGCAGTCCTGACCCGCTCACAGGGACTGGTCCCCGCAGCCCTGACCCGCTCACAGGGACTGGCCCCCGCAGCCCTGACCCCCTGACATCTATTTGCCACCGCACCCCTCACCCGCTCTCAGGGATTGGCCCCCGCAGCCATGACACGAACACAGGCACTGTCCCCCGCACCCCTGTCCCGCTGACATGGACTGGCCCCCGCAGCCCTGTCCCGCACAGGGACTGGCCCCCTCAGCTCTGACCCGCTCACAGGGACTGGCCCGCGCAGCCCTGCCCGCTCACAGGGACTGGCCCCCGCAGCCCTGGCCCGCTCACAGGGACTGGCCCCCGCAGCCCTGGCCTGCTTAAAGGTACTGGCCCGCGCAGCCCTGCCCGCTCACAGGGACTGGCCTCCGCAGCCCTGGCCCACTCACAGGGACTGGCCCCCGCAGCCCTGGCCCGCGCAGACCTACCCGCTCACAGGGACTGTCCCGCGCAGCCCTGGCCCGCTGACAGGGACTGGCCCCCGCAGCCCTGGCCCGCTCACAGGGACTTGCCCCCGCAGCCATGACCCGATCACAGGCACTGTCCCCCGCAGCCCTGTCCCGCTGACATGGACAGGCCCCCGCAGCCCTGCCCGCTCACCGGGACTTGCCCCCGCATCCCTGACCCTCTGACAGCTTTTTGCCACCGCAGCCCTGACCCGCTAACAGGGACTGCCCCCGCATCCCTGGCCCGCTCACAGGGACTGGCCCCAGCAGCCATGGCCCGCTCACAGGGACTGGCCCCCGCAGCCCTGGCCCGCTCACAGGGACTGGCCCCCGCAGCCCTCTCCCGCTCTCAGGGACTGGCCCCCGCAGCCCTGGCCCGCTCACAGGGACTGGCCCCCGCTGCCCTGGCCCGCTCACAGGGACTGGCCCCCGCACCCCTGGCCCGCTCACAGGGACTGGCCCCCGCAGCCCTGTCCCGCTGACGTGGACTGTCCCCCGCAGCCCTGTCCCGCTGACATGGACTGGCCCCCGCAGCCCTGACCCGCTCACAGGAGCTCGCCCCTGCAGCCCTGACCTTCTGACAGCTATTTGCCACCGCAGCCCTGACCCGCTGACAGAGATTGTCCCCCGCAGCCCTGACCCGCTCACAGGGACTGGCCCCCGCAGCCCTGACCCGCTCACAGGGACTGGTCCCCGCAGCCCTGACCACCTGTCAGGGACTCGTCCACGCAGCCCTGACCCGCTCACAGGGACTGGCCCCCGCAGCCATGGCCCGCTCACAGGGACTGGCCCCCGCAGCCCTGGCCCGCTGACAGGGACTGGCCCCCGCAGCCCTGGCCCGCTCACAGGGACTGGCCCCCGCAGCCCTGGCCCGCTCACAGGCACTGTCCCCCGCAGCCCTGTCCCGCTGACATGGACTGGCCCGCGCAGCCCTGACCCGCTCACAGCGACTTGCCCCCGCAGCCCTCACCCGCTCACAGGGACTGGTCCCCGCAGCCCTCACCCCCTGACAGGGACTGGTCCCCGCAGCCCTGAGCGGCCCACAGGGACTGGTCCCCGCAGCCATGACTCGCCCACAGGGACTGGTCCCCGCAGCCCTGACCGGCTCACAGGGACTGGTCCCCGCAGCCCTGACCGGCACACAGGGACTGTTGCCCGCAGCCCTGACCCGCTCACAGGGACTGGTCCCCGCAGCCCTGATCTGCTCACAGGGACTGGTACCCGCAGCCCTGACCCGCTCACAGGGACCTGCACCCGCAGCCCTGACCCCCTGACAGCTATTTGCCACCGCAGCCCTGTCCCGCTCACAGGGACTGTCCCCCGCAGCCCTGACCCGCTCACAGGGACTGGCCCCCGCAGCCCTGACCCGCTCACAGGGACTGGCCCCCGCAGCCCTGACCCGCTCACAGGGACTGGTCCCCGCAGCCCTGACTCGCACACAGGGACTGGTCCCCGCAGCCCTGACCTGCTCAAAGGGACTGGTCCCCGCAGCCCTGACCGGCTCACAGGGACTGGTCCCCGCAGCCCTGACCCGCTCACAGGGACTGGGCCCCGCTCCCCTGACCCCCTGACAGCTATTTGTCACCGCAGCCCTCACCCGCTCACAGGGACTGGCCCCCTCAGGCATGACACGATCACAGGCACTGTCCCCCGCAGCACTGTCCCGCTGACATGGAATGGCTCCCGCAGCCCTGCCCCGCCACTGGGACTGGTCCCCGCAGCCCTGACCCGCTCACAGGGACTGGCCCGCGCAGCCCTGCCCGCTCGCAGGGACTGGCCCCGCAGCCCTGACCCTCTGACAGCTATTTGCCACCGCAGCCCTGACCCGCTAACAGGGACTGTCCCCCGCAGCCCTGACCCGCTCACAGGGACTGGCCCCCGCAGCCCTGACCCGCTCACAGGGACTGGCCCCCGCAGCCCTGACCCGCTCACAGGGACTTGCCCCCACAGCCCTGACCCGCTCACAGGGACTTGTCCCCGCAGCCCTGACCCCCTGACAGGGACTGGTCCCCGCAGCCCTGACCCGCTCACAGGGACTGGTCCCCGCAGCCCTGACCCTCTCACAGGGACTGGCCCGCGCAGCCCTGCCCGCTCACAGGGACTGGCCGCCGCAGCCCTGACCAGCTAACTGGGACTGTCCCCCGCAGCCCTGACCCGCTAACAGGGACTGTCCCCCGCACCCCTGAACGGCTCACAGGGACTGGTCCCCGCAACCCTGACCCGCTCACAGGGACTGGCCCCCGCAGCCCTGACCCGCTCACAGGGACTGGCCCCCGCAGCCCTGATCCGCTCACAGGGACTGGTCCCCGCAGCCCTGACCCGCTCACAGGGACTGATCCCCGCAGCCCTGACCCCCTGACAGGGACTGGTCCCCGCAGCCCTGACCCGCTCACAGGGACTGGTCCCCGCAGCCCTGACCCGCTCACAGGGACTGGTCGCCGCAGCCCTGACCCGCTCACAGGGACTGGCCCCGGCAGCCCTGACCCGCTCACAGGGACTGGCCCCCGCAGCCCTGACCCGCTCACAGGGACTGGTCCCCGCAGCCATGACACAATCACAGGCACTGTCCCCCGCAGCCCTGACCAGCTCACAGGGACTGGTCCCCGCAACCCTGACCGACTGACAGGGACTGGTCCCCGCAGCCCTGACCCGCTCACAGGGACTGGTCCCCGCAGCCCTGACCCGCTCACAGGGACTGGTCCCCGCAGCCCTGACCCGGTCACAAGGACTGGTCCCGGCAGCCCTGACCCGCTCACAGGGACTGGTCCCCGCAGCACTGACCCCCAGACAGCTATTTGCCACCGCAGCCCTCACCCGCTCACAGGGACTGGCCCCCGCAGCCATGACACGATCACAGGCACTGTCCCCCGCAGCCCTGACCCGCTCACAGGGACTGTCCCCCGCAGCCCTGACCCGCTCCAAGGGACTGTCCCCCGCAGCCCTGGCCCGCTGCCAGGGACTGGCCCCCGTAGCCCTGGCCCGCCCACAGGGAATGGCCCCCGCAGCCCTGGCCCGCTCACAGGGACTGGCCCCCGCAGCCCTGGCCCGCTCACAGGGACTGGCCCCCGCAGCCCTGACCCGCTCACAGGGACTGGCCCCCGCAGCCCTGGCCCACTGACAGGGACTGGTCCCCGCAGCCCTGACCCGCTCACAGGGACTGGTCCCCGCAGCACTGACCCGCTCACAGGGACTGGTCCCCGCAGCCCTGACCCGCTCACAGGGACTGGCCCCCGCAGCCCTGACCCCCTGACAGCTATTTGCCACCGCAGCCCTGACCCGCTCACAGGGACTGGTCCCCGCAGCCCTGACCCGCTCACAGGGACTGGTCCCCGCAGCCGTGACCCGGTCACAAGGACTGGTCCCGGCAGCCCTGACCCGCTCACAGGGACTGGTCCCCGCAGCACTGACCCCCAGACAGCTATTTGCCACCGCAGCCCTCACCCGCTCACAGGGACAGGCCCCCGCAGCCATGACACGATCACAGGCACTGTCCCCCGCAGCCCTGTCCCGCTGACATGGACTGGCCCCCGCAGCCCTGACCCGCTCACATGGACTGTCCCCCGCAGCCCTGACCCGCTCACAGGGACTGTCCCCCGCAGCCCTGACCCGCTCACAGTGACTGTCCCCCGCAGCCCTGACCCGCTCCAAGGGACTGTCCCCCGCAGCCCTGGCCCGCTGCCAGGGACTGGCCCCCGTAGCCCTGGCCCGCCCACAGGGAATGGCCCCCGCAGCCCTGGCCCGCTCACAGGGACTGGCCCCCGCAGCCCTGGCCCGCTCACAGGGACTGGCCCCCGCAGCCCTGACCCGCTCACAGGGACTGGCCCCCGCAGCCCTGGCCCACTGACAGGGACTGGCCCCCGCAGCCCTGGCCCACTCACAGGGACTGGCCCCCGCAGCCCTGGCCCGCTCACAGGGACTGGCCCCCGCAGACCTGGCCCGCTCACAGGGACTGTCCCCCGCAGCCCTGGCCCGCTCACAGGGAATGGCCCCCGCAGCACTGACCTGCTCACAGGTACTGGTCCCCGCAGCCCTGACCCGCTCACAGGGACTGGTCCCCGCAGCCCTGACCCGCTCACAGGGACTGGTCCCCGCAGCCCTGACCCGTTCACAGAGACTGGTCCCCTCAGCCATGACCCGCTCACAGGGACTGGTCCCCGCGGCCCTGGCCCGCTCACAGGGACTGGCCCCCGCACCCCTGGCCCGCAGACAGGGACTGGCCCCCGCTGCCATAACCCGATCACAGGGACTGGCCCCCGCAGCCCTGACCCGCTCACAGGGACTGGCCCACACAGCCCTGACCCGCTCACAGGCACTGGCCCCCGCAGCCCTGGCCCGCTCACAGGCACTGGCCCCCGCAGCCCTGGCCCGCTCACAGGCACTGGCCCCGGCATCCCTGACCCGCTCACAGGAACTGGCCCCCGCAGCCCTGACCCGCTCACAGGGACTGGCCCCCGCAGCCCTGATCCGCTCACAGGGACTGGCCCCCGCAGCCCTGACCCGCTCACAGGGACTGGTCCCCGCAGCCCTGACCCCCTGACAGGGACTGGTCCCCGCAGCCCTGACCCGCTCACAGGGACAGGTCCCCGCAGCCCTGACCCGCTCACAGGGACTGGTCGCCGCAGCCCTGACCCGCTCACAGGGACTGGCCCCGGCAGCCCTGACCCGCTCACAGGGACTGGCCCCCGCAGCCCTGACCCGCTCACAGGGACTGGTCCCCGCAGCCATGACACAATCACAGGCACTGTCCCCCGCAGCCCTGTCCTGCTGACATGGACTGGCCCCCGCAGCCCTGACCCACTCACAGGGACTGGTCCCCGCAGCCACGACACAATCACAGGCACTGTCCCCCGCAGCCCTGTCCTGCTGACATGGACTGGCCCCCGCAGCCCTGACCCGCTCACAGGGACTGTCCCCCGCAGCCCTGACCCGTTCACAGGGACTGTCCCCCGCACCCCTGACCCGCTCACAGGGACTGGCCCCCGCAGCACTGGCCCGCTCACAGGGACTGGCCCCCGCAGCCCTTGCCCGCTCACAGGGACTGGCCCCCGCAGCCCTGGCCCGCTCACAGGGTCTCGCCCCCGCAGCACTGACCCGCTCACAGGGACTGGTCCCCGCAGCCCTTACCCGCTCACAGGGACTGGTCCCCGCAGCCCTGACCCGCTCACAGGGACTGGTCCCCGCAGCCCTGACCCGCTCACAGGGACTGGTCCCCGCAGCCCTTACCCGCTCACAGGGACTGGTCCCCGCAGCCAAGGCCCGCTCACAGGGACTGGCCCCCGCAGCCCTGGCCCGCTCACAGGGACTGGCCCCCGCAGCCATGACCCGATCACAGGAACTGGCTCCGGCAGCCCTGACCCGCTCACAGGGACTGGTCCCCGCAGCCCTGACCCGCTCACAGGGACTGGTCCCCGCAGCCCTTACCCGCTCACAGGGACTGGTCCCCGCAGCCAAGGCCCGCTCACAGGGACTGGCCCCCGCAGCCCTGGCCCGCTCACAGGGACTGGCCCCCGCAGCCCTGACCCGCTCACAGGGACTGGCTCCGGCAGCCCTGACCCGCTCACAGGGACTGTCCCCCGCAGCCCTGACCCGCTTACAGGGACTGGTCCCCGCAGCCATGACACAATCACAGGCACTGTCCCCCGCAGCCCTGTCCTGCTGACATGGACTGGCCACCGCAGCCCTGACTCGCTCACAGGGACTGGTCCCCGCAGCCATGACACAATCACAGGCACTGTCCCCCGCAGCCCTGTCCTGCTGTCATGGACTGGCCCCCACAGCCCTGGCCCGCTCACAGGCACTGGCCCCCGCAGCCCTGAACCGCTCACAGGGACTGGCCCCCGCAGCCCTGACCCGCTGACAGGGACTGGCCCCTGCAGCCCTGACCCGCTCACAGTGACAGGTCCCCGCAACCCTGACCTCCTGACAGGGACTGGTCCCCGCAGCCCTGACCCGCTCACAGGCTCTGGCCGCCGCAGCCCTGGCCCGCTCACAGGCACTGTCCCCCACAGCCCTGGCCCGCTCACAGGCTCTGGCCCCCGCAGCCCTGACCCGCTCACAGGGACTGGCCCCCGCAGCCCTGACCCGCTCACAGCGACTGGCCCCCGCAGCTCTGACCAGCTCACAGGGACTGGTCCCCGCAACCCTGACCCCCTGACAGGGACTGGTCCCCGCAGCCCTGACCCGCTCACAGGGAATGGTCCCCGCAGCCCTGACCCGCTCACAGGGACTGGTCCCCGCAGCCCTGACCCGCTCACAGGGACTGGTCCCCGCAGCCCTGACCCGCTCACAGGGACTGGTCCCCGCAGCACTGACCCGCTCACAGGGACTGGTCCCCGCAGCCCTGACCCGCTCACAGGGACTGGCCCCCGCAGCCCTGACCCCCTGACAGCTATTTGCCACCGCAGCCCTGACCCGCTCACAGGGACTGGTCCCCGCAGCCCTGACCCGCTCACAGGGACTGGTCCCCGCAGCCCTGACCCGGTCACAAGGACTGGTCCCGGCAGCCCTGACCCGCTCACAGGGACTGGTCCCCGCAGCACTGACCCCCAGACAGCTATTTGCCACCGCAGCCCTCACCCGCTCACAGGGACTGGCCCCCGCAGCCATGACACGATCACAGGCACTGTCCCCCGCAGCCCTGTCCCGCTGACATGGACTGGCCCCCGCAGCCCTGACCCGCTCACAGGGACTGTCCCCCGCAGCCCTGACCCGCTCACAGGGACTGTCCCCCGCAGCCCTGACCCGCTCACAGGGACTGTCCCCCGCAGCCCTGACCCGCTCCAAGGGACTGTCCCCCGCAGCCCTGGCCCGCTGCCAGGGACTGGCCCCCGTAGCCCTGGCCCGCCCACAGGGAATGGCCCCCGCAGCCCTGGCCCGCTCACAGGGACTGGCCCCCGCAGCCCTGGCCCGCTCACAGGGACTGGCCCCCGCAGCCCTGACCCGCTCACAGGGACTGGCCCCCGCAGCCCTGGCCCACTGACAGGGACTGTCCCCCGCAGCCCTGGCCCGCTCACAGGGACTGGCCCCCGCAGCCCTGGCCCGCTCACAGGGACTGGCCCCCGCAGACCTGGCCCGCTCACAGGGACTGGCCCCCGCAGCCCTGGCCCGCTCACAGGGAATGGCCCCCGCAGCACTGACCCACTCACAGGTACTGGTCCCCGCAGCCCTGACCCGCTCACAGGGACTGGTCCCCGCAGCCCTGACCCGCTCACAGGGACTGGTCCCCGCAGCCCTGACCCGTTCACAGGGACTGGTCCCCTCAGCCATGACCCGCTCACAGGGACTGGTCCCCGCGGCCCTGGCCCGCTCACAGGGACTGGCCCCCGCAGCCCTGGCCCGCAGACAGGGACTGGCCCCCGCAGCCATGACCCGATCACAGGGACTGGCCCCCGCAGACCTGACCCGCTCACAGGGACTGGCCCACACAGCCCTGACCCGCTCACAGGCACTGGCCCCCGCAGCCCTGGCCCGCTCACAGGCACTGGCCCCCGCAGCCCTGGCCCGCTCACAGGCACTGGCCCCCGCATCCCTGACCCGCTCACAGGAACTGGCCCCCGCAGCCCTGACCCGCTCACAGGGACTGGCCCCCGCAGCCCTGACCCGCTCACAGGGACTGGTCCCCGCAGCCCTGACCCCCTGACAGGGACTGGCCCCCGCAGCCCTGACCCGCTCACAGGGACTGGTCCCCGCAGCCCTGACCCGCTCACAGGGACTGGTCGCCGCAGCCCTGACCCGCTCACAGGGACTGGCCCCGGCAGCCCTGACCCGCTCACAGGGACTGGCCCCCGCAGCCCTGACCCGCTCACAGGGACTGGTCCCCGCAGCCATGACACAATCACAGGCACTGTCCCCCGCAGCCCTGTCCTGCTGACATGGACTGGCCCCCGCAGCCCTGACCCACTCACAGGGACTGGTCCCCGCAGCCATGACACAATCACAGGCACTGTCCCCCACAGCCCTGTCCTGCTGACATGGACTGGCCCCCGCAGCCCTGACCCGCTCACAGAGACTGTCCCCCGCAGCCCTGACCCGTTCACAGGGACTGTCCCCCGCACCCCTGACCCGCTCACATGGACTGGCCCCCGCAGCCCTGGCCCGCTCACAGGGACTGGCCCCCGCAGCCCTGGCCCGCTCACAGGGACTGGCCCCCGCAGCCCTGGCCCGCTCACAGGGACTCGCCCCCGCAGCACTGACCCGCTCACAGGGACTGGTCCCCGCAGCCCTTACCCGCTCACAGGGACTGGTCCCCGCAGCCCTGACCCGCTCACAGGGACTGGTCCCCGCAGCCCTGACCCGCTCACAGGGACTGGTCCCCGCAGCCCTGACCCGTTCACACGGACTGGTCCTCTCAGCCATGACCCGCTCACAGGGACTGGTCCCCGCAGCCCTGGCCCGCTCACAGGGACTGGCCCCCGCAGCCCTGGCACGCAGACAGGGACTGGCCCCCGCAGCCATGACCCGATCACAGGGACTGGCCCCCGCAGCCCTGACCCGCTCGCAGGGACTGGCCCACACAGCCCTGACCCGCTCACAGGCACTGGCCCCCGCAGCCCTGGCCCGCTCACAGGCACTGGCCCCCGCAGCCCTGGCCCGCTCACAGGCACTGGCCCCCGCATCACTGACCCGCTCACAGGGACTGGCCCCCGCAGCCCTGACCCGCTCACAGGGACTGGCCCCTTCAGCCCTGACCCGCTCACAGGCACTGTCCCCCGCAGCCCTGACCCGCTCACAGGGACTGGTCCCCGCAGCCCTGACCCCCTGACAGGGACTGGTCCCCGCAGCCCTGACCCGCTCACAGGAACTGGTCCCCGCAGCCCTGACCCGCTCACAGGGACTGGTCGCCGCAGTCCTGACCCGCTCACAGGGACTGGTCCCCGCAGCCCAGACCCGCTCACAGGGACTGGTCCCCGCTGCACTGACCCGCTCACAGGGGCTGGTTCCCGCACCCCTGACCTGCTCACAGGGACAGGTCCCTGCAGCCCTCACCCCCTGACAGCTATTTGCCACCGCAGCCCTCACCCGCACACAGGGACTGGCCCCCGCAGCCATGACACGATCACAGGCACTTTGCCCCGCAGCCCTGTCCCGCTGTCATGGACTGGCCCCCGCAGCCCTGGCCCGCTCACAGGGACTGGCCCCCGCAGCCATGGCCCGCTCACAGGGACTAGCCCCCGCAGCCCTGGCCCGCTCACAGGGACTGGCCCCCGCAGCCCTGGCCCCCTCACAGGGACTGGCCCCCGCAGCCCTGGCTCGCTCACAGGAACTGGCCCCCGCAGCCCTGGCCCGCTCACAGGGACTCGCCCCCGCAGCCCTGGCCCGCTCACAGGGACTGGCCCCCGCAGCCCTGACCCGCTCACAGGGACTGGCCCCCGCAGCCCTGACCCGCTCACAGGGACTGGCCCCCGCAGCCCTGACCCGCTCACAGGGACTGGTCCCCGCAGCCCTGACCCTCTGACTTGGACTGGTCCCCGCAGCCCTGACCCGCTCGCAGCGACAGGTCCCCGCAGCCCTGTCCCGCTCACAGGGACTGGTCCCCGCAGCCCTGACCCGCTCACAGGGACTGGTCCCCGCAGCACGGACCCGCTCACAGGGACTGATCCCCGCAACCGTGACCCGCTCACAGGGACTGGCCCCCGCAGCCCTGACCCCCTGACAGCTATTTGCCACCGCAGCCCTCACCGGCACACAGGTACTGGCCCCCGCAGCCATGACACGATCACAGACACTGTGCCCCGGAGCCCTGTCCCGCTGACATGGACTGGCCCCCGCAGCCCTGGCCTGCTCACAGGGACTGGCCCCCGCAGCCCATGCCCGCTCACAGGGACTAGCCCCTGCAGCCCTGGCCCGCTCACAAGGACTGGCCCCCGCAGCCCTGGCCCGCTCACAGGGACTGGCCCCCGCAGCCCTGACCCGCTCACAGGAACTGGCCCCCGCAGCCCTGGCCCGCTCACAGGGACTGGCCCCCGCAGCCCTGGCCCGCTCACAGGGACTGGCCCCCGCAGCCCTGGCCCGCTCACTGGGGGTGGCCCCCGCAGACCTGGCCCGCTGACAGGGACTGGCCTTCGCAGCCATGACCCGATCACAGGGACTGGTCCCCGCAGCCCTGACCCGCTCACAGGGACTGGTCCCCGCAGCCCTGACCCGCTCACAGGGACTGGTCCCCGCAGCCCTGACCCGCTCACAGGGACTGGTCCCCGCAGCACTGACCCGCTCACAGGACTGGTCCCCGCAGCCCTGACCCGCTCCCAGGGACTGGCCCCCGCAGCCCTGACCCCCTGACAGCTATTTGCCACCGCAGCCCTGACCCGCTCACAGGGACTGGTCCCCGCAGCCCTGACCCGCTCACAGGGACTGGTCCCCGCAGCCCTGGCCCGCTCACAGGCACTGGCCCCCGCATCCCTGACCCGCTCACAGGAACTGGCCCCCGCAGCCCTGACCCGCTCACAGGGACTGGCCCCCGCAGCCCTGATCCGCTCACAGGGACTGGCCCCCGCAGCCCTGACCCGCTCACAGGGACTGGTCCCCGCAGCCCTGACCCCCTGACAGGGACTGGTCCCCGCAGCCCTGACCCGCTCACAGGGACTGGTCCCCGCAGCCCTGACCCGCTCACAGGGACTGGTCGCCGCAGACCTGACCCGCTCACAGGGACTGGTCCCCGCAGCCCTGACCCGTTCACAGGGACTGGTCCTCTCAGCCATGACCCGCTCACAGGGACTGGTCCCCGCAGCCCTGGCCCGCTCACAGGGACTGGCCCCCGCAGCCCTGGCACGCAGACAGGGACTGGCCCCCGCAGCCAAGACCCGATCACAGGGACTGGCCCCCGCAGCCCTGACCCGCTCGCAGGGACTGGCCCACACAGCCCTGGCCCGCTCACAGGCACTGGCCCCCGCAGCCATAGCCCGCTCACAGGGACTAGCCCCCGCAGCCCTGGCCCGCTCACAGGGACTGGCCCCCGCAGCCCTGGCCCCCTCACAGGGACTGGCCCCCGCAGCCCTGGCCCGCTCACAGGAACTGGCCCCCGCAGCCCTGGCCCGCTCACAGGGACTGGCCCCCGCAGCCCTGGCCCGCTCACAGGGACTGGCCCCCGCAGCCCTGGCCCGCTCACAGGGACTGGCCCCCGCAGCCCTGGCCCGCTCACAGGGACTGGCCCCCGCAGCCATGAGCCGATCACAGGGACTGGCCCCCGCAGCCCTGACCCGCTCACAGGGACTGGCCCCCGCAGCCCTGACCCGCTCACAGGGGCTGGCCCCCGCAGCCCTGACCCGCTCACAGGGACTGGTCCCCGCAGCCCTGACCCTCTGACAGCGACTGGTCCCCGCAGCCCTGACCCGCTCACAGCGACAGGTCCCCGCAGCCCTGTCCCGCTCACAGGGACTGGTCCCCGCAGCCCTGACCCGCTCACAGGGACTGGTCCCCGCAGCACTGACCCGCTCACAGGGACTGATCCCCGCAACCCTGACCCGCTCACAGGGACAGGCCCCCGCAGCCCTGACCCATTGACAGCTATTTGCCACCGCAGCCCTCACCGGCTCACAGGTACTGGCCCCCGCAGCCATGACACGATCACAGACACTGTGCCCCGCAGCCCTGTCCCGCTGACATGGACTGGCCCCCGCAGCCCTGGCCCGCTCACAGGGACTGGCCCCCGCAGCCCAGGCCCGCTCACAGGGACTAGCCCCTGCAGCCCTGGCCCGCTCACAGGGACTGGCCCCCGCAGCCCTGGCCCGCTCACAGGGACTGGCCCCCGCAGCCCTGGCCCGCTCACAGGAACTGGCCCCCGCAGCCCTGGCCCGCTCACAGGGACTGGCCCCCGCAGCCCTGGCCCGCTCACAGGGACTGGCCCCCTCAGCCCTGGCCCGCTCACAGGTGGTGGCCCCGGCAGACCTGGCCCGCTGACAGGCACTGGCCCCCGCAGCCCTGAACCGCTCACAGGGACTGGCCCCCGCAGCCCTGACCCGCTGACAGGGACTGGCCCCTGCAGCCCTGACCCGCTCACAGGGACTGGTCCCCGCAACCCTGACCTCCTGACAGGGACTGGTCCCCGCAGCCCTGACCCGCTCACAGGCACTGGCCCCCGCAGCCCTCAACCGCTCACAGGGACTGGCCCCCGCAGCCCTGACCCGCTGACAGGGACTGGCCCCTGCAGCCCTGACCCGCTCACAGGGACTGGTCCCCGCAACCCTGACCTCCTGACAGGGACTGGTCCCCGCTGCACTGACCCGCTCACAGGGGCTGGTTCCCGCACCCCTGACCCGCTCACAGGGACAGGCCCCCGCAGCCCTGACCCCCTGACAGCTATTTGCCACCGCAGCCCTCACCCGCACACAGGGACTGGCCCCCGCAGCCATGACACGATCACAGGCACTTTGCCCCGCAGCCCTGTCCCGCTGACATGGACTGGCCCCCGCAGCCCTGGCCCGCTCACAGGGACTGGCCCCCGCAGCCATGGCCCGCTCACAGGGACTAGCCCCCGCAGCCCTGGCCCGCTCACAGGGACTGGCCCCCGCAGCCCTGGCCCCCTCACAGGGACTGGCCCCCGCAGCCCTGGCTCGCTCACAGGAACTGGCCCCCGCAGCCCTGGCCCGCTCACAGGGACTCGCCCCCGCAGCCCTGGCCCGCTCACAGGGACTGGCCCCCGCAGCCCTGGCCCGCTCACAGGGACTGGCCCCCGCAGACCTGGCCCGCTCACAGGGACTGGCCCCCGCAGCCATGACCCGATCACTGGGACTGGCCCCCGCAGCCCTGACCCGCTCACAGGGACTGGCCCCCGCAGCCCTGACCCGCTCACAGGGACTGGCCCCCGCAGCCCTGACCCGCTCACAGGGACTGGTCCCCGCAGCCCTGACCCTCTGACTTGGACTGGTCCCCGCAGCCCTGACCCGCTCACAGCGACAGGTCCCCGCAGCCCTGTCCCGCTCACAGGGACTGGTCCCCGCAGCCCTGACCCGCTCACAGGGACTGGTCCCCGCAGCACGGACCCGCTCACAGGGACTGATCCCCGCAACCGTGACCCGCTCACAGGGACTGGCCCCCGCAGCCCTGACCCCCTGACAGCTATTTGCCACCGCAGCCCTCACCGGCTCACAGGTACTGGCCCCCGCAGCCATGACACGATCACAGACACTGTGCCCCGCAGCCCTGTCCCGCTGACATGGACTGGCCCCCGCAGCCCTGGCCCGCTCACAGGGACTGGCCCCCGCAGCCCATGCCCGCTCACAGGGACTAGCCCCTGCAGCCCTGGCCCGCTCACAAGGACTGGCCCCCGCAGCCCTGGCCCGCTCACAGGGACTGGCCCCCGCAGCCCTGACCCGCTCACAGGAACTGGCCCCCGCAGCCCTGGCCCGCTCACAGGGACTGGCCCCCGCAGCCCTGGCCCGCTCACAGGGACTGGCCCCCGCAGCCCTGGCCCGCTCACTGGGGGTGGCCCCCGCAGACCTGGCCCGCTGACAGGGACTGGCCTTCGCAGCCATGACCCGATCACAGGGACTGGTCCCCGCAGCCCTGACCCGCTCACAGGGACTGGTCCCCGCAGCCCTGACCCGCTCACAGGGACTGGTCCCCGCAGCCCTGACCCGCTCACAGGGACTGGTCCCCGCAGCACTGACCCGCTCACAGGACTGGTCCCCGCAGCCCTGACCCGCTCACAGGGACTGGTCCCGCAGCCCTGACCCTCTGACTTGGACTGGTCCCCGCAGCCCTGACCCGCTCGCAGCGACAGGTCCCCGCAGCCCTGTCCCGCTCACAGGGACTGGTCCCCGCAGCCCTGACCCGCTCACAGGGACTGGTCCCCGCAGCACGGACCCGCTCACAGGGACTGATCCCCGCAACCGTGACCCGCTCACAGGGACTGGCCCCCGCAGCCCTGACCCCCTGACAGCTATTTGCCACCGCAGCCCTCACCGGCTCACAGGTACTGGCCCCCGCAGCCAAGACACGATCACAGACACTGTGCCCCGCAGCCCTGTCCCGCTGACATGGACTGGCCCCCGCAGCCCTGGCCCGCTCACAGGGACTGGCCCCCGCAGCCCATGCCCGCTCACAGGGACTAGCCCCTGCAGCCCTGGCCCGCTCACAAGGACTGGCCCCCGCAGCCCTGGCCCGCTCACAGGGACTGGCCCCCGCAGCCCTGACCCGCTCACAGGAACTGGCCCCCGCAGCCCTGGCCCGCTCACAGGGACTGGCCCCCGCAGCCCTGGCCCGCTCACAGGGACTGGCCCCCGCAGCCCTGGCCCGCTCACTGGGGGTGGCCCCCGCAGACCTGGCCCGCTCACAGGGACTGGCCTTCGCAGCCATGACCCGATCACAGGGACTGGTCCCCGCAGCCCTGACCCGCTCACAGGGACTGGTCCCCGCAGCCCTGACCCGCTCACAGGGACTGGTCCCCGCAGCCCTGACCCGCTCACAGGGACTGGTCCCCGCAGCACTGACCCGCTCACAGGACTGGTCCCCGCAGCCCTGACCCGCTCACAGGGACTGGCCCCCGCAGCCCTGACCCCCTGACAGCTATTTGCCACCGCAGCCCTGACCCGCTCACAGGGACTGGTCCCCGCAGCCCTGACCCGCTCACAGGGACTGGTCCCCGCAGCCCTGGCCCGCTCACAGGCACTGGCCCCCGCATCCCTGACCCGCTCACAGGAACTGGCCCCCGCAGCCCTGACCCGCTCACAGGGACTGGCCCCCGCAGCCCTGATCCGCTCACAGGGACTGGCCCCCGCAGCCCTGACCCGCTCACAGGGACTGGTCCCCGCAGCCCTGACCCCCTGACAGGGACTGGTCCCCGCAGCCCTGACCCGCTCACAGGGACTGGTCCCCGCAGCCCTGACCCGCTCACAGGGACTGGTCGCCGCAGCCCTGACCCGCTCACAGGGACTGGTCCCCGCAGCCCTGACCCGTTCACAGGGACTGGTCCTCTCAGCCATGACCCGCTCACAGGGACTGGTCCCCGCAGCCCTGGCCCGCTCACAGGGACTGGCCCCCGCAGCCCTGGCACGCAGACAGGGACTGGCCCCCGCAGCCATGACCCGATCACAGGGACTGGCCCCCGCAGCCCTGACCCGCTCGCAGGGACTGGCCCACACAGCCCTGGCCCGCTCACAGGCACTGGCCCCCGCAGCCATAGCCCGCTCACAGGGACTAGCCCCCGCAGCCCTGGCCCGCTCACAGGGACTGGCCCCCGCAGCCCTGGCCCCCTCACAGGGACTGGCCCCCGCAGCCCTGGCCCGCTCACAGGAACTGGCCCCCGCAGCCCTGGCCCGCTCACAGGGACTGGCCCCCGCAGCCCTGGCCCGCTCACAGGGACTGGCCCCCGCAGCCCTGGCCCGCTCACAGGGACTGGCCCCCGCAGCCCTGTCCCGCTCACAGGGACTGGCCCCCGCAGCCATGAGCCGATCACAGGGACTGGCCCCCGCAGCCCTGACCCGCTCACAGGGACTGGCCCCCGCAGCCCTGACCCGCTCACAGGGGCTGGCCCCCGCAGCCCTGACCCGCTCACAGGGACTGGTCCCCTCAGCCCTGACCCTCTGACAGCGACTGGTCCCCGCAGCCCTGACCCGCTCACAGCGACAGGTCCCCGCAGCCCTGTCCCGCTCACAGGGACTGGTCCCCGCAGCCCTGACCCGCTCACAGGGACTGGTCCCCGCAGCACTGACCCGCTCACAGGGACTGATCCCCGCAACCCTGACCCGCTCACAGGGACAGGCCCCCGCAGCCCTGACCCATTGACAGCTATTTGCCACCGCAGCCCTCACCGGCTCACAGGTACTGGCCCCCGCAGCCATGACACGATCACAGACACTGTGCCCCGCAGCCCTGGCCCGCTCACAGGGACTGGCCCCCGCAGACCTGGCCCGCTCACAGGGACTGGCCCCCGCAGCCATGACCCGATCACTGGGACTGGCCCCCGCAGCCCTGACCCGCTCACAGGGACTGGCCCCCGCAGCCCTGACCCGCTCACAGGGACTGGCCCCCGCAGCCCTGACCCGCTCACAGGGACTGGTCCCCGCAGCCCTGACCCTCTGACTTGGACTGGTCCCCGCAGCCCTGACCCGCTCACAGCGACAGGTCCCCGCAGCCCTGTCCCGCTCACAGGGACTGGTCCCCGCAGCCCTGACCCGCTCACAGGGACTGGTCCCCGCAGCACGGACCCGCTCACAGGGACTGATCCCCGCAACCGTTACCCGCTCACAGGGACTGGCCCCCGCAGCCCTGACCCCCTGACAGCTATTTGCCACCGCAGCCCTCACCGGCTCACAGGTACTGGCCCCCGCAGCCATGACACGATCACAGACACTGTGCCCCGCAGCCCTGTCCCGCTGACATGGACTGGCCCCCGCAGCCCTGGCCCGCTCACAGGGACTGGCCCCCGCAGCCCATGCCCGCTCACAGGGACTAGCCCCTGCAGCCCTGGCCCGCTCACAAGGACTGGCCCCCGCAGCCCTGGCCCGCTCACAGGGACTGGCCCCCGCAGCCCTGACCCGCTCACAGGAACTGGCCCCCGCAGCCCTGGCCCGCTCACAGGGACTGGCCCCCGCAGCCCTGGCCCGCTCACAGGGACTGGCCCCCGCAGCCCTGGCCCGATCACTGGGGGTGGCCCCCGCAGACCTGGCCCGCTGACAGGGACTGGCCTTCGCAGCCATGACCCGATCACAGGGACTGGTCCCCGCAGCCCTGACCCGCTCACAGGGACTGGTCCCCGCAGCCCTGACCCGCTCACAGGGACTGGTCCCCGCAGCCCTGACCCGCTCACAGGGACTGGTCCCCGCAGCACTGACCCGCTCACAGGACTGGTCCCCGCAGCCCTGACCCGCTCACAGGGACTGGTCCCGCAGCCCTGACCCTCTGACTTGGACTGGTCCCCGCAGCCCTGACCCGCTCGCAGCGACAGGTCCCCGCAGCCCTGTCCCGCTCACAGGGACTGGTCCCCGCAGCCCTGACCCGCTCACAGGGACTGGTCCCCGCAGCACGGACCCGCTCACAGGGACTGATCCCCGCAACCGTGACCCGCTCACAGGGACTGGCCCCCGCAGCCCTGACCCCCTGACAGCTATTTGCCACCGCAGCCCTCACCGGCTCACAGGTACTGGCCCCCGCAGCCATGACACGATCACAGACACTGTGCCCCGCAGCCCTGTCCCGCTGACATGGACTGGCCCCCGCAGCCCTGGCCCGCTCACAGGGACTGGCCCCCGCAGCCCATGCCCGCTCACAGGGACTAGCCCCTGCAGCCCTGGCCCGCTCACAAGGACTGGCCCCCGCAGCCCTGGCCCGCTCACAGGGACTGGCCCCCGCAGCCCTGACCCGCTCACAGGAACTGGCCCCCGCAGCCCTGGCCCGCTCACAGGGACTGGCCCCCGCAGCCCTGGCCCGCTCACAGGGACTGGCCCCCGCAGCCCTGGCCCGCTCACTGGGGGTGGCCCCCGCAGACCTGGCCCGCTCACAGGGACTGGCCTTCGCAGCCATGACCCGATCACAGGGACTGGTCCCCGCAGCCCTGACCCGCTCACAGGGACTGGTCCCCGCAGCCCTGACCCGCTCACAGGGACTGGTCCCCGCAGCCCTGACCCGCTCACAGGGACTGGTCCCCGCAGCACTGACCCGCTCACAGGACTGGTCCCCGCAGCCCTGACCCGCTCACAGGGACTGGCCCCCGCAGCCCTGACCCCCTGACAGCTATTTGCCACCGCAGCCCTGACCCGCTCACAGGGACTGGTCCCCGCAGCCCTGACCCGCTCACAGGGACTGGTCCCCGCAGCCCTGGCCCGCTCACAGGCACTGGCCCCCGCATCCCTGACCCGCTCACAGGAACTGGCCCCCGCAGCCCTGACCCGCTCACAGGGACTGGCCCCCGCAGCCCTGATCCGCTCACAGGGACTGGCCCCCGCAGCCCTGACCCGCTCACAGGGACTGGTCCCCGCAGCCCTGACCCCCTGACAGGGACTGGTCCCCGCAGCCCTGACCCGCTCACAGGGACTGGTCCCCGCAGCCCTGACCCGCTCACAGGGACTGGTCGCCGCAGCCCTGACCCGCTCACAGGGACTGGTCCCCGCAGCCCTGACCCGTTCACAGGGACTGGTCCTCTCAGCCATGACCCGCTCACAGGGACTGGTCCCCGCAGCCCTGGCCCGCTCACAGGGACTGGCCCCCGCAGCCCTGGCACGCAGACAGGGACTGGCCCCCGCAGCCATGACCCGATCACAGGGACTGGCCCCCGCAGCCCTGACCCGCTCGCAGGGACTGGCCCACACAGCCCTGGCCCGCTCACAGGCACTGGCCCCCGCAGCCATAGCCCGCTCACAGGGACTAGCCCCCGCAGCCCTGGCCCGCTCACAGGGACTGGCCCCCGCAGCCCTGGCCCCCTCACAGGGACTGGCCCCCGCAGCCCTGGCCCGCTCACAGGAACTGGCCCCCGCAGCCCTGGCCCGCTCACAGGGACTGGCCCCCGCAGCCCTGGCCCGCTCACAGGGACTGGCCCCCGCAGCCCTGGCCCGCTCACAGGGACTGGCCCCCGCAGCCCTGTCCCGCTCACAGGGACTGGCCCCCGCAGCCATGAGCCGATCACAGGGACTGGCCCCCGCAGCCCTGACCCGCTCACAGGGACTGGCCCCCGCAGCCCTGACCCGCTCACAGGGGCTGGCCCCCGCAGCCCTGACCCGCTCACAGGGACTGGTCCCCGCAGCCCTGACCCTCTGACAGCGACTGGTCCCCGCAGCCCTGACCCGCTCACAGCGACAGGTCCCCGCAGCCCTGTCCCGCTCACAGGGACTGGTCCCCGCAGCCCTGACCCGCTCACAGGGACTGGTCCCCGCAGCACTGACCCGCTCACAGGGACTGATCCCCGCAACCCTGACCCGCTCACAGGGACAGGCCCCCGCAGCCCTGACCCATTGACAGCTATTTGCCACCGCAGCCCTCACCGGCTCACAGGTACTGGCCCCCGCAGCCATGACACGATCACAGACACTGTGCCCCGCAGCCCTGTCCCGCTGACATGGACTGGCCCCCGCAGCCCTGGCCCGCTCACAGGGACTGGCCCCCGCAGCCCAGGCCCGCTCACAGGGACTAGCCCCTGCAGCCCTGGCCCGCTCACAGGGACTGGCCCCCGCAGCCCTGGCCCGCTCACAGGGACTGGCCCCCGCAGCCCTGGCCCGCTCACAGGAACTGGCCCCCGCAGCCCTGGCCCGCTCACAGCGACTGGCCCCCGCAGCCCTGGCCCGCTCACAGGGACTGGCCCCCTCAGCCCTGGCCCGCTCACAGGTGGTGGCCCCGGCAGACCTGGCCCGCTGACAGGCACTGGCCCCCGCAGCCCTGAACCGCTCACAGGGACTGGCCCCCGCAGCCCTGACCCGCTGACAGGGACTGGCCCCTGCAGCCCTGACCCGCTCACAGGGACTGGTCCCCGCAACCCTGACCTCCTGACAGGGACTGGTCCCCGCAGCCCTGACCCGCTCACAGGCACTGGCCCCCGCAGCCCTGAACCGCTCACAGGGACTGGCCCCCGCAGCCCTGACCCGCTGACAGGGACTGGCCCCTGCAGCCCTGACCCGCTCACATGGACTGGTCCCCGCAACCCTGACCTCCTGACAGGGACTGGTCCCCGCTGCCCTGACCCGCTCACAGGGGCTGGTTCCCGCACCCCTGACCCGCTCACAGGGACAGGCCCCCGCAGCCCTGACCCCCTGACAGCTATTTGCCACCGCAGCCCTCACCCGCACACAGGGACTGGCCCCCGCAGCCATGACACGATCACAGGCACTTTGCCCCGCAGCCCTGTCCCGCTGACATGGACTGGCCCCCGCAGCCCTGGCCCGCTCACAGGGACTGGCCCCCGCAGCCATGGCCCGCTCACAGGGACTAGCCCCCGCAGCCCTGGCCCGCTCACAGGGACTGGCCCCCGCAGCCCTGGCCCCCTCACAGGGACTGGCCCCCGCAGCCCTGGCTCGCTCACAGGAACTGGCCCCCGCAGCCCTGACCCGCTCACAGGGACTCGCCCCCGCAGCCCTGGCCCGCTCACAGGGACTGGCCCCCGCAGCCCTGGCCCGCTCACAGGGACTGGCCCCCGCAGACCTGGCCCGCTCACAGGGACTGGCCCCCGCAGCCATGACCCGATCACTGGGACTGGCCCCCGCAGCCCTGACCCGCTCACAGGGACTGGCCCCCGCAGCCCTGACCCGCTCACAGGGACTGGCCCCCGCAGCCCTGACCCGCTCACAGGGACTGGTCCCCGCAGCCCTGACCCTCTGACTTGGACTGGTCCCCGCAGCCCTGACCCGCTCACAGCGACAGGTCCCCGCAGCCCTGTCCCGCTCACAGGGACTGGTCCCCGCAGCCCTGACCCGCTCACAGGGACTGGTCCCCGCAGCACGGACCCGCTCACAGGGACTGATCCCCGCAACCGTGACCCGCTCACAGGGACTGGCCCCCGCAGCCCTGACCCCCTGACAGCTATTTGCCACCGCAGCCCTCACCGGCTCACAGGTACTGGCCCCCGCAGCCATGACACGATCACAGACACTGGTCCCCGCAGCCCTGACCCGCTCACAGGGACTGGTCCCCGCAGCACTGACCCGCTCACAGGACTGGTCCCCGCAGCCCTGACCCGCTCACAGGGACTGGCCCCCGCAGCCCTGACCCCCTGACAGCTATTTGCCACCGCAGCCCTGACCCGCTCACAGGGACTGGTCCCCGCAGCCCTGACCGGCTCACAGGGACTGGTCCCCGCAGCCCTGGCCCGCTCACTGGCACTGGCCCCCGCATCCCTGACCCGCTCACAGGAACTGGCCCCCGCAGCCCTTACCAGCTCACAGGGACTGGCCCCCGCAGCCCTGATCCGCTCACAGGGACTGGCCCCCGCAGCCCTGACCCGCTCACAGGGACTGGTCCCCGCAGCCCTGACCCCCTGACAGGGACTGGTCCCCGCAGCCCTGACCCGCTCACAGGGACTGGTCCCCGCAGCCCTGACCCGCTCACAGGGACTGTTCGCCGCAGCCCTGGCCCGCTCACAGGGACTGGTCCCCGCAGCCCTGACCCGTTCACAGGGACTGGTCCTCTCAGCCATGACCCGCACAGGGACTGGTCCCCGCAGCCCTGGCCCGCTCACAGGGACTGGCCCCCGCAGCCCTGGCACGCAGACAGGGACTGGCCCCCGCAGCCATGACCCGATCACAGGGACTGGCCCCCGCAGCCCTGACCCGCTCGCAGGGACTGGCCCACACAGCCCTGGCCCGCTCACAGGCACTGGCCCCCGCAGCCATAGCCCGCTCACAGGGACTAGCCCCCGCAGCCCTGGCCCGCTCACAGGGACTGGCCCCCGCAGCCCTGGCCCCCTCACAGGGACTGGCCCCCGCAGCCCTGGCCCGCTCACAGGAACTGGCCCCCGCAGCCCTGGCCCGCTCACAGGGACTGGCCCCCGCAGCCCTGGCCCGCTCACAGGGACTGGCCCCCGCAGCCCTGGCCCGCTCACAGGGACTGGCCCCCGCAGCCCTGGCCCGCTCACAGGGACTGGCCCCCGCAGCCATGACCCGATCACAGGGACTGGCCCCCGCAGCCCTGACCCGCTCACAGGGACTGGCCCCCGCAGCCCTGACCCGCTCACAGGGCTGGCCCCCGCAGCCCTGACCCGCTCACAGGGACTGGTCCCCGCAGCCCTGACCCTCTGACACCGACTGGTCCCCGCAGCCCTGACCCGCTCACAGAGACAGGTCCCCGCAGCCCTGTCCCGCTCACAGGGACTGGTCCCCGCAGCCCTGACCCGCTCACAGGGACTGGTCCCCGCAGCACTGACCCGCTCACAGGGACTGATCCCCGCAACCCTGACCCGCTCACAGGGACAGGCCCCCGCAGCCCTGACCCACTGACAGCTATTTGCCACCGCAGCCCTCACCGGCTCACAGGTACTGGCCCCCGCAGCCATGACACGATCACAGACACTGTGCCCCGCAGCCCTGTCCCGCTGACATGGACTGGCCCCCGCAGCCCTGGCCCGCTCACAGGGCCTGGCCCCCGCAGCCCAGGCCCGCTCACAGGGACTAGCCCCTGCAGCCCTGGCCCGCTCACAGGGACTGGCCCCCGCAGCCCTGGCTGGCTCACAGGGACTGGCCCCCGCAGCCCTGGCCAGCTCACAGGAACTGGCCCCCGCAGCCCTGGCCCGCTCACAGGGACTGGCCCCCGCAGCCCTGGCCCGCTCACAGGGACTGGCCCCCTCAGCCCTGGCCCGCTCACAGGGGGTGGCCCCCGCAGACCTGGCCCGCTGACAGGCACTGGTCCCCGCTGCCCTGACCCGCTCACAGGGACTGGCCCCCGCAGCCCTGACCAGCTCACAGGGACTGGTCCCCGCAACCCTGACCCCCTGACAGGGACTGGTCCCCGCAGCCCTGACCCGCTCACAGGGAATGGTCCCCGCAGCCCTGACCCGCTCACAGGGACTGGTCCCCGCAGCCCTGACCCGCTCACAGTGACTGGTCCCCGCAGCCCTGGCACGCAGACAGGGACTGGCCCCCGCAGCCATGACCCGATCACAGGGACTGGCCCCCGCAGCCCTGACCCGCTCGCAGTGACTGGCCCACACAGCCCTGACCCGCTCACAGGCACTGGCCCCCGCAGCCCTGGCCCGCTCACAGGCACTGGCCCCCGCAGCCCTGGCCCGCTCACAGGCACAGGCCCCCGCATCCCTGACCCGCTCACAGGGACTGGTCCCCGCAGCCCAGACCCGCTCACAGGGACTGGTCCCCGCTGCACTGACCCGCTCACAGGGACTGGTTCCCGCAGCCCTGACCCGCTCACAGGGACTGGCCCCCGCAGCCCTGACCCCCTGACAGCTATTTGCCACCGCAGCCCTCACCCGCTCACAGGGACTGGCCCCCGCAGCCATGACACGATCACAGGCACTTTGCCCCGCAGCCCTGTCCCGCTGTCATGGACTTGCCCCCGCAGCCCTGGCCCGCTCACAGGGACTGGCCCCCGCAGCCATGGCCCGCTCACAGGGACTAGCCCCCGCAGCCCTGGCCCGCTCACAGGGACCGGCCCCCGCAGCCCTGGCCCCCTCACAGGGACATGCCCCCGCAGCCCTGGCCCGCTCACAGGAACTGGCCCCCGCAGCCCTGGCCCGCTCACAGGGACTGGCCCCCGCAGCCCTGGCCCGCTCACAGGGGGTGGCCCCCGCAGACCTGGCCCGCTGACAGGCACTGGCCCCCGCAGCCCTGAACCGCTCACAGGGACTGGCCCCCGCAGCCCTGACCCGCTGACAGGGACTGGCCCCTGCAGCCCTGTCCCGCTCACAGGGTCTGGTCCCCGCAACCCTGACCTCCTGACAGGGACTGGTCCCCGCAGCCCTGACCCGCTCACAGGCACTGGCCGCCGCAGCCCTGTCCCGCTCACAGGCACTGGCCCCCACAGCCCTGGCCCGCTCACAGGCACTGGCCCCCGCAGCCCTGACCCGCTCACAGGGACTGGTCCCCGCTGCCCTGACCCGCTCACAGGGACTGGCCCCCGCAGCCCTGACCAGCTCACAGGGACTGGTCCCCGCAACCCTGACCCCCTGACAGGGACTGGTCCCCGCAGCCCTGACCCGCTCACAGGGAATGGTCCCCGCAGCCCTGACCCGCTCACAGGGACTGGTCCCCGCAGCCCTGACCCGCTCACAGGGACTGGTCCCCGCAGCCGTAACCCGCTCACAGGGACTGGTCCCCACAGCACTGACCCGCTCACAGGGACTGGTCCCCGCAGCCCTGACCCGCTCACAGGGACTGGCCCCCGCAGCCCTGACCCCCTGACAGCTATTTGCCACCGCAGCCCTGACCCGCTCACAGGGACTGGTCCCCGCAGCCCTGACCCGCTCACAGGGACTGGTCCCCGCAGCCCTGACCCGGTCACAAGGACTGGTCCCGGCAGCCCTGACCCGCTCACAGGGACTGGTCCCCGCAGCCCTGACCCCCAGACAGCTATTTGCCACCGCAGCCCTGACCCGCTCACAGGGACTGGTCCCCGCAGCCCTGACCCGCTCACAGGGACTGTTCCCCGCAGCCCTGGCCCGCTCACAGGCACTGGCCACCGCATCCCTGACCCGCTCACAGGAACTGGCCCCCGCAGCCCTGACCCGCTCACAGGGACTGGCCCCCGCAGCCCTGATCCGCTCACAGGGACTGGCCCCCGCAGCCCTGACCCGCTCTCAGGGACTGGTCCCCGCAGCCCTGACCCCCTGACAGGGACTGGTCCCCGCAGCCCTGACCCGCTCACAGGGACTGGTCGCCGCAGCCCTGACCCGCTCACAGGGACTGGTCCCCGCAGCCCTGACCCGTTCACAGGGACTGGTCCTCTCAGCCATGACCCGCTCACAGGGACTGGTCCCCGCAGCCCTGGCCCGCTCACAGGGACTGGCCCCCGCAGCCCTGGCACGCAGACAGGGACTGGCCCCCGCAGCCATGACCCGATCACAGGGACTGGCCCCCGCAGCCCTGACCCGCTCGCAGGGACTGGCCCCCGCAGCCCTGGCCCGCTCACAGGCACTGGCCCCCGCAGCCCTGGCCCGCTCACAGGCACAGGCCCCCGCATCCCTGACCCGCTCACAGGGACTGGTCCCCGCAGCCCAGACCCGCTCACAGGGACTGGTCCCCGCTGCACTGACCCGCTCACAGGGACTGGTTCCCGCAGCCCTGACCCGCTCACAGGGACTGGCCCCCGCAGCCCTGACCCCCTGACAGCTATTTGCCACCGCAGCCCTCACCCGCTCACAGGGACTGGCCCCCGCAGCCATGACACGATCACAGGCACTTTGCCCCGCAGCCCTGTCCCGCTGACATGGACTTGCCCCCGCAGCTCTGGCCCGCTCACAGGGACTGGCCCCCGCAGCCATGGCCCGCTCACAGGGACTAGCCCCCGCAGCCCTGACCCGCTCACAGGGACCGGCCCCCGCAGCCCTGGCCCCCTCACAGGGACTTTCCCCCGCAGCCCTGGCCCGCTCACAGGAACTGGCCCCCGCAGCCCTGGCCCGCTCACAGGGACTGGCCCCCGCAGCCCTGGCCCGCTCACAGGGACTGGCCCCCGCAGCCCTGGCCCGCTCACAGGGACTGGCCCCCGCAGACCTGGCCCGCTGACAGGGACTGGCCCCCGCAGCCATGACCCGATCACAGGGACTGGCCCCCGCAGCCCTGTCCCGCTCACAGGGACTGGCCCCCTCAGCCCTGACCCGCTCACAGGGACTGGCACCCGCAGCCCTGACCCGCTCACAGGGACTGGTCCCCGCAGCCCTGACCCTCTGACAGGGACTGGTCCCCGCAGCCCTGACCCGCTCACAGCGACAGGCCCCCGCAGCCCTGTCCCGCTCACAGGGACTGGTCTCCGCAGCCCTGACCCGCTCACAGGGACTGGTCCCCGCAGCACTGACCCGCTCACAGGGACTGATCCCCGCAACCCTGACCCGCTCACAGGGACTGGCCCCCGCAGCCCTGACCCCCTGACAGCCATTTGCCACCGCAGCCCTCACCGGCTCACAGGTACTGGCCCCCGCAGCCATGACACGATCACAGACACTGTGCCCCGCAGCCCTGTCCCGCTGACATGGACTGGCCCCCGCAGCCCTGGCCCGCTCACAGGGACTGGCCCCCGCAGCCCTGGCCCGCTCACAGGGACTAGCCCCTGCAGCCCTGGCCCGCTCACAGGGACTGTCCCCCGCAGCCATGACCCGCTCACAGGGACTGGTCCCCGCAGCCCTGACCCCCTGACAGGGACTGGTCCCCGCAGCCCTGACCCGCTCACAGGGACTGGTCCCAGCAGCCCTGACCCGCTCACAGGGACTGGTCGCCGCAGCCCTGACCCGCTCACAGGGACTGGTCCCCGCAGCCCAGACCCGCTCACAGGGACTGGTCCCCGCAGCACTGACCCGCACACAGGGGCTGGTTCCCGCAGCCCTGACCCGCTCACAGGGACTGGCCCCCGCAGCCCTGACCCGTTCACAGGGACTGGTCGCCGCAGCCCTGACCCGCTCACAGGGACTGGCCCCTGCAGCCCTAACCCGCTCACAGGGACTGGCCCCCGCAGCCCTGACCCGCTCACAGGGACTGGCCCACACAGCCCTGACCCGCTCACAGGCACTGGCCCCCGCAGCCCTGGCCCGCTCACAGGCACTGGCCCCCGCAGCCCTGGCCCGCTCACAGGCACAGGCCCCCGCATCCCTGACCCGCTCACAGGGACTGGCCCCCGCAGCCCTGACCCGCTCACAGGGACTGGCCCCTGCAGCCCTGACCCGCTCACAGGGACTGACCCCGCAGCCCTGACCCGCTCACAGGGACTGGTCCCCGCAGCCCTGACCCCCTGACAGGGACTGGTCCCCGCAGCCCTGACCCGCTCACAGGGACTGGTCCCCGCAGCCCTGACCCGCTCACAGGGACTGGTCCCCGCAGCCCTGACCCGCTCACAGGGACTGGTCGCCGCAGCCCTGACCCGCTCACAGGGACTGGTCCCCGCAGCCCAGACCCGCTCACAGGGACTGGTCCCCGCTGCACTGACCCGCTCACCGGGGCTGGTTCCCGCAGCCCTGACCCGCTCACAGGGACTGGCCCCCGCAGCCCTGACCCCCTGACAGCTATTTGCCACCGCAGCCCTCACCCGCTCACAGGGACTGGCCCCCGCAGCCATGACACGATCACAGGCACTTTGCCCCGCAGCCCTGTCCCGCTGACATGGACTGGCCCCCGCAGCCCTGGCCCGCTCACAGGGACTGGCCCCCGCAGCCCTGGCCCGCTCACAGGGACTAGCCCCCGCAGCCCTGGCCCGCTCACAGGGACTGGCCCCCGCAGCCCTGGCCCCCTCACAGGGACTGGCCCCCGCAGCCCTGGCCCGCTCACAGGGACTAGCCCCTGCAGCCCTGGCCCGCTCACAGGGACTGGCCCCCGCAGCCCTGGCCCGCTCACAGGGACTGGCTCCCGCAGCCCTGGCCCGCTCACAGGAACTGGCCCCCGCAGCCCTGGCCCGCTCACAGGGGGTGGCCCCCGCAGACCTGGCCCGCTGACAGGGACTGGCCTTCGCAGCCATGACCCGATCACAGGGACTGGTCCCCGCAGCCCTGACCCGCTCACAGGGACTGGTCCCCGCAGCCCTGACCCGCTCACAGGGACTGGTCCCCGCAGCCCTAACCCGCTCACAGGGACTGGTCCCCGCAGCACTGACCCGCTCACAGGGACTGGCCCCCGCCGCCATGACCCCCTGACAGCTATTTGCCACCGCAGCCCTGACCCGCTCACAGGGACTGGTCCCCGCAACCCTGACCCGCTCACAGGGACTGGTCCCCGCAGCCGTGACCCGCTCACAAGGACTGGTCCCTGCAGCCCTGACCCGCTCACAGGGACTGGTCCCCGCAGCACTGACCCCCAGACAGCTATTTGCCACCGCAGCCCTCACCCGCTCACAGGGACTGGCCCCCGCAGCCCTGGCCCGCTCACAGGGCCTGGCCCCTGCAGCCCTGGCCCGCTCACAGGGACTGGCCCCCGCAGCCCTGGCTGGCTCACAGGGACTGGCCCCCGCAGCCCTGGCCAGCTCACAGGAACTGGCCCCCGCAGCCCTGGCCCGCTCACAGGGACTGGCCCCCGCAGCCCTGGCCCGCTCACAGGGACTGGCCCCCGCAGCCCTGGCCCGCTCACAGGGACTGGCCCCCGCAGCCCTGGCCAGCTCACAGGAACTGGCCCCCGCAGCCCAGGCCCGCTCACAGGGACTAGCCCCTGCAGCCCTGGCCCGCTCACAGGGACTGGCCCCCGCAGCCCTGGCCCGCTCACAGGGACTGGCCCCCGCAGCCCTGGCCCGCTCACAGGAACTGGCCCCCGCAGCCCTGGCCCGCTCACAGGGACTGGCCCCCGCAGCCCTGGCCCGCTCACAGGGACTGGCCCCCTCAGCCCTGGCCCGCTCACAGGTGGTGGCCCCGGCAGACCTGGCCCGCTGACAGGCACTGGCCCCCGCAGCCCTGAACCGCTCACAGGGACTGGCCCCCGCAGCCCTGACCCGCTGACAGGGACTGGCCCCTGCAGCCCTGACCCGCTCACAGGGACTGGTCCCCGCAACCCTGACCTCCTGACAGGGACTGGTCCCCGCAGCCCTGACCCGCTCACAGGCACTGGCTGCCGCAGCCCTGGCCCGCTCACAGGCACTGGCCCCCACAGCCCTGGCCCGCTCACAGGCACTGGCCCCCGCAGCCCTGACCCGCTCACACGGACTGGTCCCCGCTGCCCTGACCCGCTCACAGGGACTGGCCCCCGCAGCCCTGACCAGCTCACAGGGACTGGTCCCCGCAACCCTGACCCCCTGACAGGGACTGGTCCCCGCAGCCCTGACCCGCTCACAGGGAATGGACCCCGCAGCCCTGACCCGCTCACCGGGACTGGTCCCCGCAGCCCTGACCCGCTCACAGGGACTGGTCCCCGCAGCCCTAACCCGCTCACAGGGACTGGTCCCCACTGCACTGACCCGCTCACAGGGACTGGTCCCCGCAGCCCTGACCCGCTCACCGGGACTGGCCCCCGCAGCCCTGACCCCCTGACAGCTATTTGCCACCGCAGCCCTAACCCGCTCACAGGGACTGGTCCCCGCAGCCCTGACCCGCTCACAGGGACTGGTCCCCGCAGCCCTGACCCGGTCACAAGGACTGGTCCCGGCAGCCCTGACCCGCTCACAGGGACTGGTCCCCGCAGCCCTGACCCCCAGACAGCTATTTGCCACCGCAGCCCTGACCCGCTCACAGGGACTGGTCCCCGCAGCCCTGACCCGCTCACAGGGACTGGTCCCCGCAGCCCTGGCCCGCTCACAGGCACTGGCCACCGCATCCCTGACCCCCTCACAGGAACTGGCCCCCGCAGCCCTGACCCGCTCACAGGGACTGGCCCCCGCAGCCCTGATCCGCTCACAGGGACTGGCCCCCGCAGCCCTGACCCGCTCACAGGGACTGGTCCCCGCAGCCCTGACCCCCTGACAGGGACTGGTCCCCGCAGCCCTGACCCGCTCACAGGGACTGGTCGCCGCAGCCCTGACCCGCTCACAGGGACTGGTCCCCGCAGCCCTGACCCGTTCACAGGGACTGGTCCTCTCAGCCATGACCCGCTCACAGGGACTGGTCCCCGCAGCCCTGGCCCGCTCACAGGGACTGGCCCCCGCAGCCCTGGCACGCAGACAGGGACTGGCCCCCGCAGCCATGACCCGATCACAGGGACTGGCCCCCGCAGCCCTGACCCGCTCGCAGGGACTGGCCCACACAGCCCTGACCCGCTCACAGGCACTGGCCCCCGCAGCCCTGGCCCGCTCACAGGCACTGGCCCCCGCAGCCCTGGCCCGCTCACAGGCACAGGCCCCCGCATCCCTGACACGCTCACAGGGACTGGTCCCCGCAGCCCTGACCCGCTCACAGGGACTGGTCCCCGCTGCACTGACCCGCTCACAGGGACTGGTTCCCGCAGCCCTGACCCGCTCACAGGGACTGGCCCCCGCAGCCCTGACCCCCTGACAGCTATTTGCCACCGCAGCCCTCACCCGCTCAGAGGGACTGGCCCCCGCAGCCATGACACGATCACAGGCACTTTGCCCCGCAGCCCTGTCCCGCTGACATGGACTTGCCCCCGCAGCCCTGGCCCGCTCACAGGGACTGGCCCCCGCAGCCATGGCCCGCTCACAGGGACTAGCCCCCGCAGCCCTGGCCCGCTCACAGGGACCGGCCCCCGCAGCCCTGGCCCCCTCACAGGGACTGGCCCCCGCAGCCCTGGCCCGCTCACAGGAACTGGCCCCCGCAGCCCTGGCCCGCTCACAGGGACTGGCCCCCGCAGCCCTGGCCCGCTCACAGGGACTGGTCCCCGCAGCCCTGACCCCCTGACAGGGACTGGTCCCCGCAGCCCTGACCCGCTCACAGGGACTGGTCCCCGCAGCCCTGACCCGGTCACAGGGACTGGTCCCCGCAGCCCTGACCCGCTCACAGGGACTGGTCGCCGCAGCCCTGACCCGCTCACAGGGACTGGTCCCCGCAGCCCAGACCCGCTCACAGGGACTGGTCCCCGCAGCACTGACCCGCTCACAGGGGCTGGTTCCCGCAGCCCTGACCCGCTCACAGGGACTGGCCCCCGCAGCCCTGACCCCCTGACAGCTATTTGCCACCGCAGCCCTCACCCGCTCACAGGGACTGGCCCCCGCAGCCATGACACGATCACAGGCACTTTGCCCCGCAGCCCTGTCCCGCTGACATGGACTGGCCCCCGCAGCCCTGGCCCGCTCACAGGGACTGGCCCCCGCAGCCCTGGCCCGCTCACAGGGACTAGCCCCCGCAGCCCTGGCCCGCTCACAGGGACTGGCCCCCGCAGCCCTGGCCCCCTCACAGGGACTGGCCCCCGCAGCCCTGGCCCGCTCACAGGGACTAGCCCCTGCAGCCCTGGCCCGCTCACAGGGACTGGCCCCCGCAGCCCTGGCCCGCTCACAGGGACTGGCTCCCGCAGCCCTGGCCCGCTCACAGGAACTGGCCCCCGCAGCCCTGGCCCGCTCACAGGGGGTGGCCCCCGCAGACCTGGCCCGCTGACAGGGACTGGTCCCCGCAGCCATGACCCGATCACAGGGACTGGTCCCCGCAGCCCTGACCCGCTCACAGGGACTGGTCCCCGCAGCCCTGACCCGCTCACAGGGACTGGTCCCCGCAGCCCTAACCCGCTCACAGGGACTGGTCCCCGCAGCACTGACCCGCTCACAGGGACTGGCCCCCGCCGCCCTGACCCCCTGACAGCTATTTGCCACCGCAGCCCTGACCCGCTCACAGGGACTGGTCCCCGCAACCCTGACCCGCTCACAGGGACTGGTCCCCGCAGCCCTGACCCGCTCACAAGGACTGGTCCCTGCAGCCCTGACCCGCTCACAGGGACTGGTCCCCGCAGCACTGACCCCCAGACAGCTATTTGCCACCGCAGCCCTCACCCGCTCACAGGGACTGGCCCCCGCAGCCATGACACGATCACAGGCACTGTCCCCCGCAGCCCTGTCCCGCTGACATGGACTGGCCCCCGCAGCCCTGACCCGCTCACAGGGACTGTCCCCCGCAGCCCTGACCCGCTCACAGGGACTGTCCGCCGCAGCCCTGACCCGCTTCAAGGGACTGTCCCCCGCAGCCCTGGCCCGCTGACAGGGACTGGCCCCCGTAGCCCTGGCCCGCCCACAGGGAATGGCCCCCGCAGCCCTGGCCCGCTCACTGGCACTGGCCCCCGCAGCCCTTGCCCGCTCACAGGGACTGGCCCCCGCAGCCCGGGCCCGCTCACAGGTACTGACCCCCGCAGCCCTGGCCCACTGACAGGGACTGGCCCCCGCAGCCCTGGCCCGCTCACAGGGACTGGCCCCCGCAGCCCTGGCCCGCTCACAGGGACTGGCCCCCGCAGACCTGGCACGCTCACAGGGACTGGCACCCGCAGCCCTGGCCCGCTCACAGGGAATGGCCCCCGCAGCACTGACCCGCTCACAGGTACTGGTCCCCGCAGCCCTGACCCGCTCACAGGGACTGGTCCCCGCAGCCCTGACCCGCTCACAGGGACTGGTCCCCGCAGCCCTGACCCGTTCACAGGGACTGGTCCCCTCAGCCATGACCCGCTCACAGGGACTGGTCCCCGCGGCCCTGGCCCGCTCACAGGGACTGGCCCCCGCAGCCCTGGCCCGCAGACAGGGACTGTCCCCCGCAGCCATGACCCGATCACAGGGACTGGCCCCCGCAGCCCTGACCCGCTCACAGGCACTGGCCCCCGCAGCCCTGGCCCGCTCACAGGCACTGGCCCCCGCATCCCTGACCCGCTCACAGGAACTGGCCCCCGCAGCCCTGACCCGCTCACAGGGACTGGCCCCCGCAGCCCTGAACCGCTCACAGGGACTGGCCCCCGCAGCCCTGACCCGCTCACAGGGACTGGTCCCCGCAGCCCTGACCCCCTGACAGGGACTGGTCCCCGCAGCCCTGACCCGCTCACAGGGACTGGTCCCCGCAGCCCTGACCCGCTCACAGGGACTGGTCGCCACAGCCCTGACCCGCTCACAGGGACTGGTCCCCGCAGCCCTGACCCGTTCACGGGACTGGTCCTCTCAGCCATGACCCGCTCACAGGGACTGGTCCCCGCAGCCCTGTCCGGCTCACAGGGACTGGTCCTCGCAGCCCTGACCGGATCACAGGGACGGGTCCCCGCAGCCCTGACCCGCTCATAGGGATTGGTTCCCGCAGCCCTGACCCGCTCACAGGGACTGGCCCCCGCAGCCCTGACCCCCTGACAGCTATTTGCCACCGCAGCCCTGACCCGCTAACAGGGATTGTCCCCCGCAGCCCTGACCCGCTCACAGGGACTGGCCCCCGCAGCCCTGACCAGCTCACAGGGACTGGTCCCCGCAACCCTGACCCCCTGACAGGGACTGGTCCCCGCAGCCCTGACCCGCTCACAGGGAATGGTCCCCGCAGCCCTGACCCGCTCACAGGGACTGGTCCCCGCAGCCCTGACCCGCTCACAGGGACTGGTCCCCGCAGCCCTAACCCGCTCACAGGGACTGGTCCCCACAGCACTGACCCGCTCACAGGGACTGGTCCCCGCAGCCCTGACCCGCTCACAGGGACTGGCCCCCGCAGCCCTGACCCCCTGACAGCTATTTGCCACCGCAGCCCTGACCCGCTCACAGGGACTGGTCCCCGCAGCCCTGACCCGCTCACAGGGACTGGTCCCCGCAGCCCTGACCCGGTCACAAGGACTGGTCCCGGCAGCCCTGACCCGCTCACAGGGACTGGTCCCCGCAGCCCTGACCCCCAGACAGCTATTTGCCACCGCAGCCCTGACCCGCTCACAGGGACTGGTCCCCGCAGCCCTGACCCGCTCACAGGGACTGGTCCCCGCAGCCCTGGCCCGCTCACAGGCACTGGCCCCCGCATCCCTGACCCGCTCACAGGAACTGGCCCCCGCAGCCCTGACCCGCTCACAGGGACTGGCCCCCGCAGCCCTGATCCGCTCACAGGGACTGGCCCCCGCAGCCCTGACCCGCTCACAGGGACTGGTCCCCGCAGCCCTGACCCCCTGACAGGGACTGGTCCCCGCAGCCCTGACCCGCTCACAGGGACTGGTCGCCGCAGCCCTGACCCGCTCACAGGGACTGGTCCCTGCAGCCCTGACCCGTTCACAGGGACTGGTCCTCTCAGCCATGACCCGCTCACAGGGACTGGTCCCCGCAGCCCTGGCCCGCTCACAGGGACTGGCCCCCGCAGCCCTGGCACGCAGACAGGGACTGGCCCCCGCAGCCATGACCCGATCACAGGTACTGGCCCCGGCAGCCCTGACCCGCTCGCAGGGACTGGCCCACACAGCCCTGACCCGCTCACAGGCACTGGCCCCCGCAGCCCTGGCCCGCTCACAGGCACTGGCCCCCGCAGCCCTGGCCCGCTCACAGGCACAGGCCCCCGCATCCCTGACCCGCTCACAGGGACTGGCAACCGCAGCCCTGACCCGCTCACAGGGACTGGCCCCTGCAGCCCTGACCCGCTCACAGGGACTGGCCCCCGCAGCCCTGACCCGCTCACAGGGACTGGTCCCCGCAGCCCTGACCCCCTGACAGGGACTGGTCCCCGCAGCCCTGACCCGCTCACAGGGACTGGTCCCCGCAGCCCTGACCCGCTCACAGGGACTGGTCGCCGCAGCGCTGACCCGCTCACAGGGACTGGTCCCCGCAGCCCAGACCCGCTCACAGGGACTGGTCCCCGCTGCACTGACCCGCTCACAGGGGCTGGTTCCCGCAGCCCTGACCCGCTCACAGGGACTGGCCCCCGCAGCCCTGACCCCCTGACAGCTATTTGCCACCGCAGCCCTCACCCGCTCACAGGGACTGGCCCCCGCAGCCATGACACGATCACAGGCACTTTGCCCCGCAGCCCTGTCCCGCTGACATGGACTGGCCCCCGCAGCCCTGGCCCGCTCACAGGGACTAGCCCCCGCAGCCATGGCCCGCTCACAGGGACTGGCCCCCGCAGCCCTGGCCCGCTCACAGGAACTGGCCCCCGCAGCCCTGGCCCGCTCACAGGGACTGGCCACCGCAGACCTGGCCCACTCACAGGGACTGGCCCCCGCAGCCCTGGCCCGCTCACAGGGACTGGCCCCCGCAGACCTGGCCCGCTCACAGGGACTGGCCCCCGCAGCCATGACCCGATCACTGGGACTGGCCCCCGCAGCCCTGACCCGCTCACAGGGACTGGCCCCCGCATCCCTGACCCGCTCACAGGGACTGGCACCCGCAGCCCTGACCCGCTCACAGGGACTGGTCCCCGCACCCCTGACCCTCTGACAGGGACTGGTCCCCGCAGCCCTGACCCGCTCACAGCGACAGGTCCCCGCAGCCCTGTCCCGCTCACAGGGACTGGTCTCCGCAGCCCTGATCCGCTCACAGGGACTGGCCCCTGCAGCCCTGACCCGCTCACAGGGACTGACCCCGCAGCCCTGACCCGCTCACAGGGACTGGTCCCCGCAGCCCTGACCCCCTGACACGGACTGGTCCCCGCAGCCCTGACCCGCTCACAGGGACTGGTCCCCGCAGCCCTGACCCGCTCACAGGGACTCGTCCCCGCAGCCCTGACCCGCTCACAGGGACTGGTCGCCGCAGCCCTGACCCGCTCACTGGGACTGGTCCCCGCAGCCCAGACCCGCTCACAGGGACTGGTCCCCGCAGCACTGACCCGCTCACAGGGGCTGGTTCCCGCAGCCCTGACCCGCTCACAGGGACTGGCCCCCGCAGCCCTGACCCCCTGACAGCTATTTGCCACCGCAGCCCTCACCCGCTCACAGGGACTGGCCCCCGCAGCCATGACACGATCACAGGCACTTTGCCCCGCAGCCCTGTCCCGCTGACATGGACTGGCCCCCGCAGCCCTGGCCCGCTCACAGGGACTGGCCCCCGCAGCCCTGGCCCGCTCACAGGGACTAGCCCCCGCAGCCCTGGCCCGCTCACAGGGACTGGCCCCCGCAGCCCTGGCCCGCTCACAGGGACTGGCCCCCGCAGCCCTGGCCCGCTCACAGGAACTGGCCCCCGCAGCCCTGGCCCGCTCACAGGGGGTGGCCCCCGCAGACCTGGCCCACTCACAGGACTGGCCCCCGCAGCCCTGACCCCCTGACAGCTATTTGCCACCGCAGCCCTGACCCGCTCACAGGGACTGGTCCCCGCAGCCCTGACCCGCTCACAGGGACTGGTCCCCGCAGCCCTGACCCGCTCACAAGGACTGGTCCCTGCAGCCCTGACCCGCTCACAGGGACTGGTCCCCGCAGCACTGACCCCCAGACAGCTATTTGCCACCGCAGCCCTCACCCGCTCACAGGGACTGGCCCCTGCAGCCATGACACGATCACAGGCACTGTCCCCCGCAGCCCTGTCCCGCTGACATGGACTGGCCCCCGCAGCCCTGACCCGCTCACAGGGACTGTCCCCCGCAGCCCTGACCCGCTCACAGGGACTGGTCCCCGCAGCCCTGACCCGCTCACAGGGACTGGTCCCCGCAGCCCTGACCCGCTCACAAGGACTGGTCCCTGCAGCCCTGACCCGCTCACAGGGACTGGTCCCCGCAGCACTGACCCCCAGACAGCTATTTGCCACCGCAGCCCTCACCCGCTCACAGGGACTGGCCCCTGCAGCCATGACACGATCACAGGCACTGTCCCCCGCAGCCCTGTCCCGCTGACATGGACTGGCCCCCGCAGCCCTGACCCGCTCACAGGGACTGTCCCCCGCAGCCCTGACCCGCTCACAGGGACTGTCCCCCGCAGCACTGACCCGCTCCAAGGGACTGTCCCCCGCAGCCCTGGCCCGCTGACAGGGACTGGCCCCCGTAGCCCTGGCCCGCCCACAGGGAATGGCCCCCGCAGCCCTGGCCCGCTCACTGGCACTGGCCCCCGCAGCCCTTGCCCGCTCACAGGGACTGGCCCCCGCAGCCCGGGCCCGCTCACAGGGACTGACCCCCGCAGCCCTGGCCCACTGACAGGGACTGGCCCCCGCAGCCCTGGCCCGCTCACAGGTACTGGCCCCCGCAGCCCTGGCCCGCTCACAGGGACTGGCCCCCGCAGACCTGGCCCGCTCACAGGGACTGGCCCCCGCAGCCCTGGCCCGCTCACAGGGAATGGCCCCCGCAGCACTGACCCGCTCACAGGTACTGGTCCCCGCAGCCCTGACCCGCTCACAGGGACTGGTCCCCGCAGCCCTGACCCGTTCACAGGGACTGGTCCCCTCAGCCATGACCCGCTCACAGGGACTGGTCCCCGCGGCCCTGGCCCGCTCACAGGGACTGGCCCCCGCAGCCCTGGCCCGCAGACAGGGACTGGCCCCCGCAGCCATGACCCGATCACAGGGACTGGTCCCCGCAGCCCTGACCCGCTCACAGGGACTGGTCCCCGCAGCCCTGACCCGTTCACAGGGACTGGTCCCCTCAGCCATGACCCGCTCACAGGGACTGGTCCCCGCGGCCCTGGCCCGCTCACAGGGACTGGCCCCCGCAGCCCTGGCCCGCAGACAGGGACTGGCCCCCGCAGCCATGACCCGATCACAGGGACTGGCCCCCGCAGCCCTGACCCGTTCACAGGCACTGGCCCCCGCAGCCCTGGCCCGCTCACAGGCACTGGCCCCCGCAGCCCTGGCCCGCTCACAGGCACTGGCCCCCGCATCCCTGACCCGCTCACAGGAACTGGCCCCCGCAGCCCTGAACCGCTCACAGGGACTGGCCCCCGCAGCCCTGACCCGCTCACAGGGACTGGTCCCCGCAGCCCTGACCCCCTGACAGGGACTGGTCCCCGCAGCCCTGACCCGCTCACAGGGACTGGTCCCCGCAGCCCTGACCCGCTCACAGGGACTGGTCGCCGCAGCCCTGACCCGCTCACAGGGACTGGTCCCCGCAGCCCTGACCCGTTCACAGGGACTGGTCCTCTCAGCCATGACCCGCTCACAGGGACTGGTCCCCGCAGCCCTGTCCGGCTCACAGGGACTGGTCCCCGCAGCCCTGACCGGATCACAGGGACTGGTCGCCGCAGCCCTGACCCGCTCATAGGGATTGGTTCCCGCAGCCCTGACCCGCTCACAGGGACTGGCCCCCGCAGCCCTGACCCCCTGACAGCTATTTGCCACCGCAGCCCTGACCCGCTAACAGGGATTGTCCCCCGCAGCCCTGACCCGCTCACAGGGACTGGCCCCCGCAGCCCTGACCAGCTCACAGGGACTGGTCCCCGCAACCCTGACCCCCTGACAGGGACTGGTCCCCGCAGCCCTGACCCGCTCACAGGGAATGGTCCCCGCAGCCCTGACCCGCTCACAGGGACTGGTCCCCGCAGCCCTGACCCGCTCACAGGGACTGGTCCCCGCAGCCCTAACCCGCTCACAGGGACTGGTCCCCACAGCACTGACCCGCTCACAGGGACTGGTCCCCGCAGCCCTGACCCGCTCACAGGGACTGGCCCCCGCTGCCCTGACCCCCTGACAGCTATTTGCCACCGCAGCCCTGACCCGCTCACAGGGACTGGTCCCCGCAGCCCTGACCCGCTCACAGGGACTGGTCCCCGCAGCCCTGACCCGGTCACAAGGACTGGTCCCGGCAGCCCTGACCCGCTCACAGGGACTGGTCCCCGCAGCCCTGACCCCCAGACAGCTATTTGCCACCGCAGCCCTGACCCGCTCACAGGGACTGGTCCCCGCAGCCCTGACCCGCTCACAGGGACTGGTCCCCGCAGCCCTGGCCCGCTCACAGGCACTGGCCCCCGCATCCCTGACCCGCTCACAGGAACTGGCCCCCGCAGCCCTGACCCGCTCACAGGGACTGGCCCCCGCAGCCCTGATCCGCTCACAGGGACTGGCCCCCGCAGCCCTGACCCGCTCACAGGGACTGGTCCCCGCAGCCCTGACCCCCTGACAGGGACTGGTCCCCGCAGCCCTGACCCGCTCACAGGGACTGGTCGCCGCAGCCCTGACCCGCTCACAGGGACTGGTCCCCGCAGCCCTGACCCGTTCACAGGGACTGGTCCTCTCAGCCATGACCCGCTCACAGGGACTGGTCCCCGCAGCCCTGGCCCGCTCACAGGGACTGGCCCCCGCAGCCCTGGCACGCAGACAGGGACTGGCCCCCGCAGCCATGACCCGATCACAGGGACTGGCCCCCGCAGCCCTGACCCGCTCGCAGGGACTGGCCCACACAGCCCTGACCCGCTCACAGGCACTGGCCCCCGCAGCCCTGGCCCGCTCACAGGCACTGGCCCCCGCAGCCCTGGCCCGCTCACAGGCACAGGCCCCCGCATCCCTGACCCGCTCACAGGGACTGGCAACCGCAGCCCTGACCCGCTCACAGGGACTGGCCCCTGCAGCCCTGACCCGCTCACAGGGACTGGCCCCCGCAGCCCTGACCCGCTCACAGGGACTCGTCCCCGCAGCCCTGACCCGCTCACAGGGACTGGTCGCCGCAGCCCTGACCCGCTCACAGGGACTGGTCCCCGCAGCCCAGACCCGCTCACAGGGACTGGTCCCCGCAGCACTGACCCGCTCACAGGGGCTGGTTCCCGCAGCCCTGACCCGCTCACAGGGACTGGCCCCCGCAGCCCTGACCCCCTGACAGCTATTTGCCACCGCAGCCCTCACCCGCTCACAGGGACTGGCCCCCGCAGCCATGACACGATCACAGGCACTTTGCCCCGCAGCCCTGTCCCGCTGACATGGACTGGCCCCCGCAGCCCTGGCCCGCTCACAGGGACTGGCCCCCGCAGCCCTGGCCCGCTCACAGGGACTAGCCCCCGCAGCCCTGGCCCGCTCACAGGGACTGGCCCCCGCAGCCCTGGCCCCCTCACAGGGACTGGCCCCCGCAGCCCTGGCCCGCTCACAGGGACTAGCCCCTGCATCCCTGACCCGCTCACAGGGACTGGCCCCCGCAGCCCTGGCCCGCTCACAGGGACTGGCCCCCGCAGCCCTGGCCCGCTCACAGGAACTGGCCCCCGCAGCCCTGGCCCGCTCACAGGGGGTGGCCCCCGCAGACCTGGCCCGCTGACAGGGACTGGCCTTCGCAGCCATGACCCGATCACAGGGACTGGTCCCCGCAGCCCTGACCCGCTCACAGGGACTGGACCCCGCAGCCCTGACCCGCTCACAGGGACTGGTCCCCGCAGCCCTAACCCGCTCACAGGGACTGGTCCCCGCAGCACTGACCCGCTCACAGGACTGGTCCCCGCAGCCCTGACCCGCTCACAGGGACTGGCCCCCGCAGCCCTGACCCCCTGACAGCTATTTGCCACCGCAGCCCTGACCCGCTCACAGGGACTGGTCCCCGCAGCCCTGACCCGCTCACAGGGACTGGTCCCCGCAGCCCTGACCCGCTCACAAGGACTGGTCCCTGCAGCCCTGACCCGCTCACAGGGACTGGTCCCCGCAGCACTGACCCCCAGACAGCTATTTGCCACCGCAGCCCTCACCCGCTCACAGGGACTGGCCCCCGCAGCCATGACACGATCACAGGCACTGTCCCCCGCAGCCCTGTCCCGCTGACATGGACTGGCCCCCGCAGCCCTGACCCGCTCACAGGGACTGTCCCCCGCAGCCCTGACCCGCTCACAGGGACTGTCCCCCGCAGCCCTGACCCGCTCCAAGGGACTGTCCCCCGCAGCCCTGGCCCGCTGACAGGGACTGGCCCCCGTAGCCCTGGCCCGCCCACAGGGAATGGCCCCCGCAGCCCTGGCCCGCTCACTGGGACTGGCCCCCGCAGCCCTTGCCCGCTCACAGGGACTGGCCCCCGCAGCCCGGGCCCGCTCACAGGGACTGACCCCCGCAGCCCTGGCCCACTGACAGGGACTGGCCCCCGCAGCCCTGGCCCGCTCACAGGGACTGGCCCCCGCAGCCCTGGCCCGCTCACAGGGACTGGCCCCCGCAGACCTGGCCCGCTCACAGGGACTGGCCCCCGCAGCCCTGGCCCGCTCACAGGGAATGGCCCCCGCAGCACTGACCCGCTCACAGGTACTGGTCCCCGCAGCCCTGACCCACTCACAGGGACTGGTCCCCGCAGCCCTGACCCGCTCACAGGGACTGGTCCCCGCAGCCCTGACCCGTTCACAGGGACTGGTCCCCTCAGCCATGACCCGCTCACAGGGACTGGTCCCCGCGGCCCTGGCCCGCTCACAGGGACTGGCCCCCGCAGCCCTGGCCCGCAGACAGGGACTGGCCCCCGCAGCCATGACCCGATCACAGGGACTGGCCCCCGCAGCCCTGACCCGCTCACAGGCACTGGCCCCCGCAGCCCTGGCCCGCTCACAGGCACTGGCCCCCGCAGCCCTGGCCCGCTCACAGGCACTGGCCCCCGCATCCCTGACCCGCTCACAGGAACTGGCCCCCGCAGCCCTGACCCGCTCACAGGGACTGGCCCCCGCAGCCCTGAACTGCTCACAGGGACTGGCCCCCGCAGCCCTGACCCGCTCACAGGGACTGGTCCCCGCAGCCCTGACCCCCTGACAGGGACTGGTCCCCGCAGCCCTGACCCGCTCACAGGGACTGGTCCCCGCTGCCCTGACCCGCTCACAGGGACTGGTCGCCGCAGCCCTGACCCGCTCACAGGGACTGGTCCCCGCAGCCCTGACCCGTTCACGGGACTGGTCCTCTCAGCCATGACCCGCTCACAGGGACTGGTCCCCGCAGCCCTGTCCGGCTCACAGGGACTGGTCCCCGCAGCCCTGACCGGATCACAGGGACTGGTCCCCGCATCCCTGACCCGCTCATAGGGATTGGTTCCCGCAGCCCTGACCCGCTCACAGGGACTGGCCCCCGCAGCCCTGACCCCCTGACAGCTATTTGCCACCGCAGCCCTGACCCGCTAACAGGGATTGTCCCCCGCAGCCCTGACCCGCTCACAGGGACTGGCCCCCGCAGCCCTGACCCGCTCACAGGGACTTGCCCCCGCAGCCCTGACCCGCTCACAGGGACTGGTCCGCGCAGCCCAGACCCCCTGACAGGGACTGGTCCCCGCAGCCCTCACCCGCTCACAGGGACTGGTCCCCGCATCCCTGACCCGCTCTCAGGGACTGGCCCCCGCAGCCCTGGCCCGCTCACAGGGACTGGCCCCCGCAGACCTGGCCCGCTCACAGGGACTCGCCCCCGCAGCACTGACCCGCTCACAGGGACTGGTCCCCGCAGCCCTTACCCGCTCACAGGGACTGGTCCCCGCAGCCCTGACCCGCTCACAGGGTCTGGTCCCCGCAGCCCTGACCCGCTCACAGGGACTGGTCCCCGCAGCCCTTACCCGCTCACAGGGACTGGTCCCCGCAGCCAAGGCCCGCTCACAGGGACTGGCCCCCGCAGCCCTGGCCCGCTCACAGGGACTGGCCCCCGCAGCCATGACCCGATCACAGGGACTGGCCCCCGCAGCCCTGACCCGCTCACAGGGACTGGCCCCGGCATCCCTGACCCGCTCACAGGGACTGGCCCCCGCAGCCCTGACCCGCTCACAGGGACTGGTCCCCGCAGCCATGACACAATCACAGGCACTGTCCCCCGCAGCCCTGTCCTGCTGACATGGACTGGCCCCTGCAGCCCTGACCCGCTCACAGGGACTGGTCCCCGCAGCCATGACACAATCACAGGCACTGTCCCCCGCAGCCCTGTCCTGCTGACATGGACTGGCCCCCGCAGCCCTGACCCGTTCACAGGGACTGTCCCCCGCAGCCCTGACCCGCTCACAGGGACTGGCCCCCGCTGCCCAATCCCGCTGACAGCTATTTGCCACCGCAGCCCTGACCTGCTCTCAGGGACTGTCCCCCGCAGCCCTGACCCGCTCTCAGGGACTGTCCCCCGCAGCCCTGACCCGCTTACAGGGACTGACCCCCGCAGCCCTGACCCGCTCACAGGGACTGACCCCCCGCAGCCCTCATCCACTCACAGGGACTGTCCCCCGCAGCCCTGACCCGCTCACAGGCACTGGCCGCCGCAGCCCTGGCCCACTCACAGGCACTGGCCCCCACAGCCTTGAACCGCTCACAGGGACTGGCTCCCGCAGACCTGACCCGCTCACATGGACTGGCCCCTGCAGCCCTGACCCGCTCACAGTGACTGGTCCCCGCAACCCTGACCTCCTGACAGGGACTGGTCCCCGCAGCCCTGACCCGCTCACAGGCACTGGCCGCCGCAGCCCTGGCCCGCTCACAGGCACTGGCCCCCACAGCCCTGGCCCGCTCACAGGCAGTGGCCCCCGCAGCCCTGACCCGCTCACAGGGACTGGCCCCCGCAGCCCTAACCCGCTCACAGCGACTGGCCCCCGCAGCCCTGACCAGCTCACAGGGACTGGTCCCCACAACCCTGACCCCCTGACAGGGACTGGTCCCCGCAGCCCTGAACCGCTCACAGGGAATGGTCCCCGCAGCCCTGACCCGCTCACAGGGACTGGTCCCCGCAGCCCTGACCCGCTCACAGGGACTGGTCCCCGCAGCCCTAACCCGCTCACAGGGACTGGTCCCCGCAGCACTGACCCACTCACAGGGACTGGTCCCCGCAGCCCTGACCCGCTCACAGGAACTGGCCCCCGCAGCCCTCACCCCCTGACAGCTATTTGCCACCGCAGCCCTGACCCGCTCACAGGGACTGGTCCCCGCAGCCCTGACCCGGTCACAAGGACTGGTCCCGGCAGCCCTGACCCGCTCACAGGGACTGGTCCCCGCAGCACTGACCCCCAGACAGCTATTTGCCACCGCAGCCCTCACCCTCTCACAGGGACTGGCACCCGCAGCCATGACACGATCACAGGCACTGTCCCCCGCAGCCCTGTCCCGCTGACATGGACTGGCCCCCGCAGCCCTGACCCGCTCACAGGGACTGTCCCCCGCAGCCCTGACCCGCTCACAGGGACTGTCCCCCGCAGCCCTGACCCGCTCCAAGGGACTGTCCCCCGCAGCCCTGGCCCGCTGCCAGGGACTGGCCCCCGTAGCCCTGGCCCGCCCACAGGGAATGGCCCCCGCAGCCCTGGCCCGCTGACAGGGACTGGCCCCCGCAGCCCTGGCCCGCTCACAGGGACTGGCCCCCGCAGCCCTGACCCGCGCACAGGGACTGGCCCCCGCAGCCCTGGCCCACTGACAGGGACTGGCCCCCGCATCCCTGGCCCGCTCACAGGGACTGGCCCCCGCAGCCCTGGCCCGCTCACAGGGACTGGCCCCCGCAGCCCTGGCCCGCTCACAGGGACTGGCCCCCGCAGCCCTGCCCCACTCACAGGGAATGGCCCCCGCAGCACTGACCCGCTCACAGGTACTGGTCCCCGCAGCCCTGACCCGCTCACAGGGACTGGTCCCCGCAGCCCTGACCCGCTCACAGGGACTGGTCCCCGCAGCCCTGACCCGTTCACAGGGACTGGTCCCCTCAGCCATGACCCGCTCACAGGGACTGGTCCCCGCGGCCCTGGCCCGCTCACAGGGACTGGCCCCCGCAGCCCTGGCCCGCAGACAGGGACTTGCCCCCGCAGCCATGACCCGATCACAGGGACTGGCCCCCGCAGCCCTGACCCGCTCACAGGGACTGGCCCACACAGCCCTGACCCGCTCACAGGCACTGGCCCCCGCAGCCCTGGCCCGCTCACAGGCACAGGCCCCCGCAGCCCTGGCCCGCTCACAGGCACTGGCCCCCGCATCCCTGACCCGCTCACAGGAACTGGCCCCCGCAGCCCTGACCCGCTCACAGGGACTGGCCCCCGCAGCCCTGAACCGCTCACAGGGACTGGCCCCCGCAGCCCTGACCCGCTCACAGGGACTGGTCCCCGCAGCCCTGACCCCCTGACAGGGACTGGTCCCCGCAGCCCTGACCCGCTCACAGGGACTGGTCCCCGCAGCCCTGACCCGCTCACAGGGACTGGTCGCCGCAGCCCTGACCCGCTCACAGGGACTGGTCCCCGCAGCCCTGACCCGTTCACAGGGACTGGTCCTCTCAGCCATGACCCGCTCACAGGGACTGGTCCCCGCAGCCCTGGCCCGCTCACAGGGACTGGCCCCCGCAGCCCTTGCACGCAGACAGGTACTGGCCCCCGCAGCCATGACCCGATCACAGGGACTGGCCCCCGCAGCCCTGACCCGCTCACAGGGACTGGCCCACACAGCCCTGACCCGCTCACAGGCACTGGCCCCCGCAGCCCAGGCCCGCTCACAGGCACAGGCCCCCGCATCCCTGATCCGCTCACAGGTACTGGCCCCCGCAGCCCTGACCCGCCCACAGGGACTGGTCCCCGCAGCCCTGACCCCCTGACAGGGACTGGTCCCCGCAGCCCTGACCCGCTCACAGGGACTGGCCCACACATCCCTGAACCGCTCACAGGCACTGGCCCCCGCAGCCCTGGCCCGCTCACAGGCACAGGCCCCCGCATCCCTGATCCGCTCACAGGGACTGGCCCCCGCAGCCCTGACCCGCTCACAGGGACTGGCCCCTGCAGCCCTGACCCGCTCACAGGGACTGGTCGCCGCAGCCCTGACCCGCTCACAGGGACTGGTCCCCGCAGCCCAGACCCGCTCACAGGGACTGGCCCCCGCAGCACTGACCCGCTCACAGGGGCTGGTTCCCGCAGCCCTGACCCGCTCACTAGGTCTGGCCCCCGCAGCCCTGACCCCCTGACAGCTATTTGCCACCGCAGCCCTCACCCGCTCACAGGGACTGGCCCCCGCAGCCATGACACGATCACAGGCACTTTGCCCCGCAGCCCTGTCCCGCTGACATGGACTGGCCCCCGCAGCCCTGGCCCGCTCACAGGGACTGGCCCCCGCAGCCCTGGCCCGCTCACAGGGACTAGCCCCCGCAGCCCTGGCCCGCTCACAGGGACTGGCCCCCGCAGCCCTGGCCCCCTCACAGGGACTGGCCCCCGCAGCCCTGGCCCGCTCACAGGAACTGGCCCCCGCAGCCCTGACCCGCTCACAGGGACTGGTCCCCGAAGCCCTGACCCTCTGACAGGGACTGGTCCCCGCAGCCCTGACCCGCTCACAGCGACAGGTCCCCGCAGCCCTGTCCCGCTCACAGGGACTGGTCCCCTCAGCCCTGACCCGCTCACAGGGACTGGTCCCCGCAGCACTGACCCGCTCACAGGGACTGATCCCCGCAACCCTGACCCGCTCACAGGGACTGGCCCCCGCAGCCCTGACCCCCTGACAGCTATTTGCCACCGCAGCCCTCACCGGCTCACAGGTACTGGCCCCCGCAGCCATGACACGATCACAGACACTGTGCCCCGCAGCCCTGTCCCGCTGACATGGACTGGCCCCCGCAGCCCTGGCCCGCTCACAGGGACTGGCCCCCGCAGCCCAGGCCCGCTCACAGGGACTAGCCCCTGCAGCCCTGGCCCGCTCACAGGGACTGGCCCCCGCAGCCCTGGCCCGCTCACAGGGACTGGCCCCCGCAGCCCTGGCCCGCTCACAGGGACTGGCCCCCGCAGCCCTGGCCCGCTCACAGGGACTGGCCCCCGCAGCCCTGGCCCGCTCACAGGGACTGGCCCCCGCTGCCCTGGCCCGCTCACAGGGGGTGGCCCCCGCAGACCTGGCCCGCTGACAGGGACTGGCCTTCGCAGCCATGACCCGATCACAGGGACTGGTCCCCGCAGCCATGACCCGATCACAGGGTCTGGTCCCCGCAGCCCTGACCCGCTCACAGGGACTGGTCCCCGCAGCCCTGACCCGCTCACAGGGACTGGTCCCCGCAGCCCTAACCCGCTCACAGGGACTGGTCCCAGCAGCACTGACCCGCTCACAGGACTGGTCCCCGCAGCCCTGACCCGCTCACAGGGACTGGCCCCCGCAGCGCTGACCCCCTGACAGCTATTTGCCACCGCAGCCCTGACCCGCTCACAGGGACTGGTCCCCGCAGCCCTGACCCGCTCACAGGGACTGGTCCCCGCAGCCCTGACCCGGTCTCAAGGACTGGTCCCTGCAGCCCTGACCCGCTCACAGGGACTGGTCCCCGCAGCACTGACCCCCAGACAGCTATTTGCCACCGCAGCCCTCACCCGCTCACAGGGACTGGCCCCCTCAGCCATGACACGATCACAGGCACTGTCCCCCGCAGCCCTGTCCCGCTGACATGAACTGGCCCCCGCAGCCCTGACCCGCTCACAGGGACTGTCCCCCGCAGCCCTGACCCGCTCACAGGGACTGTCCCCCGCAGCCCTGACCCGCTCACAGGGACTGTCCCCCGCAGCCCTGACCCGCTCACAGGGACTGTCCCCCGCAGCCCTGACCCGCTCCAAGGGACTGTCCCCCGCAGGCCTGGCCCGCTGCCAGGGACTGGCCCCCGTAGCCCTGGCCCGCCCACAGGGAATGGCCCTTGCAGCCCTGGCCCGCTCACTGGGACTGGCCCCCGCAGCCCTGGCCCGCTCACAGGGACTGGCCCCCGCAGCCCTGGCCCACTGACAGGGACTGGCCCCCGCAGCCCTGGCCCGCTCACAGGGACTGGCCCCCGCAGCCCTGGCCCGCTCACAGGGACTGATCCCCGCAACCCTGACGCGCTCACAGGGACTGGCCCCCGCAGCCCTGACCCCCTGACAGCTATTTGCCACCGCAGCCCTCACCGGCTCACAGGTACTGGCCGCCGCAGCCATGACACGATCACAGACACTGTGCCCCGCAGTCCTGTCCCGCTGACATGGACTGGCCCCCGCAGCCCAGGCCCGCTCACAGGGACTGGCCCCCGCGGCCCAGGCCCGCTCACAGGGACTAGCCCCTGCAGCCCTGGCCCGCTCACAGGGACTGGCCCCCGCAGCCCTGGCCCGCTCACAGGGACTGGCCCCCGCAGACCTGGCCCGCTCACAGGAACTGGCCCCCGCAGCCCTGGCCCGCTCACAGGGACTGGCCCCCGCAGCCCTGGCCCGCTCACAGGGACTGGCCCCCGCAGCCCTGGCCCGCTCACAGTGGGTGGCCCCCGCAGACCTGGCCCACTGACAGGGACTGCCCTTCGCAGCCATGACCCGATCACAGGGACTGGTCCCCGCAGCCCTGACCCGCTCACAGGGATTGGTCCCCGCAGCCCTGACCCGCTCACAGGGACTGGTCCCCGCAGCCCTAACCCGCTCACAGGGACTGGTCCCCGCAGCACTGACGCGCTCACAGGACTGGTCCCCGCAGCCCTGACCGGCTCACAGGGACTGGCCCCCGCAGCCCTGACCCCCTGACAGTTATTTGCCACCGCAGCCCTGACCCGCTCACAGGGACTGGTCCCCGCAGCCCTGACCCGCTCACAGGGACTGGTCCCCGCAGCCCTGACCCGGTCTCAAGGACTGGTCCCTGCAGCCCTGACCCGCTCACAGGGACTGGTCCCCGCAGCACTGACCCCCAGACAGATATTTGCCACCGCAGCCCTGACCCGCTCACAGGGACTGTCCCCCGCAGCCCTGACCCGCTCACAGGGACTGTCCCCCGCAGCCCTGACCCGCTCCAAGGGACTGTCCCCCGCAGCCCTGGCCCGCTGCCAGGGACTGGCCCCCGTAGCCCTGGCCCGCCCACAGGGAATGGCCCCTGCAGCCCTGGCCCGCTCACTGGGACTGGCCCCCGCAGCCCTGGCCCGCTCACAGGGACTGGCCCCCGCAGCCCTGGCCCGCTCACAGGGACTGGCCCCCGCAGCCCTGGCCCGCTCACTGGGACTGGCCCCCGCAGCCCTGGCCCGCTCACAGGGACTGGCCCCTGCAGACCTGGCCCGCTCACAGGGACTGGCCGCCGCAGCCCTGGCCCGCTCACAGGGAATGGCCCCCGCAGCACTGACCCGCTCACAGGTACTGGTCCCCGCAGCCCTGACCCGCTCACAGGGACTGGTCCCCGCAGCCCTGACCCGCTCACAGGGACTGGTCCCCGCAGCCCTGACCCGTTCACAGGGACTGGTCCCCTCAGCCATGACCCGCTCACAGGGACTGGTCCCCGCGGCCCTCGCCCGCTCACAGGGACTGGCCCCCGCAGCCCTGAACCGCTCACAGGGACTGGCCCCCGCAGCCCTGACCCGCTCACAGGGACTGGTCCCCGCAGCCCTGGCCCGCTCACAGGGACTGGCCCCCGCAGCCCTGGCACGCAGACAGGGACTGGCCCCCGCAGCCATGACCCGATCACAGGGACTGGCCCCCGCAGCCCTGACCCGCTCACAGGGACTGGCCCACACAGCCCTGACCCGCTCACAGGCACTGGCCCCCGCAGCCCTGACCAGCTCACAGGCACTGGCCCCCGCAGTCCTGGCCCGCTCACAGGGACTGGTCCCCGCAGCCCAGACCCGCTCACAGGGACTGGTCCCCGCAGCACTGACCCGCTCACAGGGACTGGCCCCCGCAGCCCTGGCCCCCCTCACAGGGACTGGCCCCCGCAGCCCTGGCCCGCTCACAGGAACTGGCCCCCGCAGCCCTGGCCCGCTCACAGGGACTGGCCCCCGCTGCCCTGGCCCGCTCACAGGGACTGGCCCCCGCAGCCCTGGCCCGCTCACAGGGACTGGCCCCCGCAGACCTGGCCCGCTCACAGGGACTGGCCCCCGCAGCCATGACCCGATCACAGGGACTGGCCCCCGCAGCCCTGACCCGCTCACAGGGACTTGCCCCCGCAGCCCTGACCCGCTCACAGGGACTGGCCCCCGCAGCCCTGACCCGCTCACAGGGACTGGTCCCCGCAGCCCTGACCCGCTCACAGGGACTGGTCCCCGCAGCCCTGACCCGGTCTCAAGGACTGGTCCCTGCAGCCCTGACCCGCTCACAGGGACTGGTCCCCGCAGCACTGACCCCCAGACAGCTATTTGCCACCGCAGCCCTCACCCGCTCACAGGGACTGGCCCCCGCAGCCATGACACGATCACAGGCACTGTCCCCCGCAGCCCTGTCCCGCTGACATGGACTGGCCCCCGCAGCCCTGACCCGCTCACAGGGACTGTCCCCCGCAGCCCTGACCCGCTCACAGGGACTGTCCCCCGCAGCCCTGACCCGCTCCAAGGGACTGTCCCCCGCAGCCCTGGCCCGCTGCCAGGGACTGGCCCCCGTAGCCCTGGCCCGCCCACAGGGAATGGCCCCTGCAGCCCTGGCCCGCTCACTGGGAATGGCCCCCGCAGCCCTGGCCCGCTCACAGGGACTGGCCCCCGCAGCCCTGGCCCACTGACAGGGACTGGCCCCCGCAGCCCTGGCCCGCTCACAGGGACTGGCCCCCGCAGCCCTGGCCCGCTCACAGGGACTGATCCCCGCAACCCTGACCCGCTCACAGGGACTGGCCCCCGCAGCCCTGGCCCGCTCACAGTGGGTGGCCCCCGCAGACCTGGCCCGCTGACAGGGACTGGCCTTCGCAGCCATGACCCGATCACAGGGACTGGTCCCCGCAGCCCTGACCCGCTCACAGGGATTGGTCCCCGCAGCCCTGACCCGCTCACAGGGACTGGTCCCCGCAGCCCTAACCCGCTCACAGGGACTGGTCCCCGCAGCACTGACGCGCTCACAGGACTGGTCCCCGCAGCCCTGACCGGCTCACAGGGACTGGCCCCCGCAGCCCTGACCCCCTGACAGTTATTTGCCACCGCAGCCCTGACCCGCTCACAGGGACTGGTCCCCGCAGCCCTGACCCGCTCACAGGGACTGGTCCCCGCAGCCCTGACCCGGTCTCAAGGACTGGTCCCTGCAGCCCTGACCCGCTCACAGGGACTGGTCCCCGCAGCACTGACCCCCAGACAGCTATTTGCCACCGCAGCCCTGACCCGCTCACAGGGACTGTCCCCCGCTGCCCTGACCCGCTCACAGGGACTGTCCCCCGCAGCCCTGACCCGCTCCAAGGGACTGTCCCCCGCAGCCCTGGCCCGCTGCCAGGGACTGGCCCCCGTAGCCCTGGCCCGCCCACAGGGAATGGCCCCTGCAGCCCTGGCCCGCTCACTGGGACTGGCCCCCGCAGCCCTGGCCCGCTCACAGGGACTGGCCCCCGCAGCCCTGGCCCGCTCACAGGGACTGGCCCCCGCAGCCCTGGCCCGCTCACAGGGACTGGCCCCCGCAGCCCTGGCCCGCTCACAGGGACTGGCCCCCGCAGACCTGGCCCGCTCACAGGGACTGGCCCCCGCAGCCCTGAACCGCTCACAGGGACTGGTCCCCGCAGCCCTGACCCGCTCACAGGGACTGGTCGCCGCAGCCCTGACCCGCTCACAGGGACTGGTCCCCGCAGCCCTGACCCGCTCACAGGGACTGGTCCCCGCAGCCCTGACCCGTTCACAGGGACTGGTCCCCTCAGCCATGACCCGCTCACAGGGACTGGTCCCCGCGGCCCTGGCCCGCTCACAGGGACTGGCCCCCGCAGCCCTGAACCGCTCACAGGAACTGGCCCCCGCAGCCCTGACCCGCTCACAGGGACTGGTCCCCGCAGCCCTGACCCCCTGACAGGGACTGGTCCCCGCAGCCCTGACCCGCTCACAGGGACTGGTCCCCGCAGCCCTGACCCGCTCACAGGGACTGGTCGCCGCAGCCCTGACCCGCTCACAGGGACTGGTCCCCGCAGCCCTGACCCGTTCACAGGGACTGGTCCTCTCAGCCATGACCCGCTCACAGGGACTGGTCCCCGCAGCCCTGGCCCGCTCACAGGGACTGGCCCCCGCAGCCCTGGCCCACTGACAGGGACTGGCCCCCGCAACCCTGGCCCGCTCACAGGGACTGGCCCCCGCAGCCCTGGCCCGCTCACAGGGACTGATCCCCGCAACCCTGACCCGCTCACAGGGACTGGCCCCCGCAGCCCTGGCCCGCTCACAGTGGGTGGCCCCCGCAGACCTGGCCCGCTGACAGGGACTGGCCTTCGCAGCCATGACCCGATCACAGGGACTGGTCCCCGCAGCCCTGACCCGCTCACAGGGATTGGTCCCCGCAGCCCTGACCCGCTCACAGGGACTGGCCCCCGCAGCCATGACACGATCACAGGCACTGTCCCCCGCTGCCCTGTCCCGCTGACATGGACTGGCCCCCGCAGCCCTGACCCGCTCACAGGGACTGTCCCCCGCAGCCCTGACCCGCTCACAGGGACTGTCCCCCGCAGCCCTGACCCGCTCACAGGGACTGTCCCCCGCAGCCCTGACCCGCTCCAAGGGACTGTCCCCCGCAGCCCTGGCCCGCTGCCAGGGACTGGCCCCCGTAGCCCTGGCCCGCCCACAGGGAATGGCCCCTGCAGCCCTGGCCCGCTCACTGGGACTGGCCCCCGCAGCCCTGGCCCGCTCACAGGGACTGGCCCCCGCAGCCCTGGCCCACTGACAGGGACTGGCCCCCGCAGCCCTGGCCCGCTCACAGGGACTGGCCCCCGCAGCCCTGGCCCGCTCACAGGGACTGATCCTCGCAACCCTGACCCGCTCACAGGGACTGGCCCCCGCAGCCCTGGCCCGCTCACAGTGGGTGGCCCCCGCAGACCTGGCCCGCTGACAGGGACTGGCCTTCGCAGCCATGACCCGATCACAGGGAATGGTCCCCGCAGCCCTGACCCGCTCACAGGGATTGGTCCCCGCAGCCCTGACCCGCTCACAGGGACTGGTCCCCGCAGCCCTAACCCGCTCACAGGGACTGGTCCCCGCAGCACTGACGCGCTCACAGGACTGGTCCCCGCAGCCCTGACCGGCTCACAGGGACTGGCCCCCGCAGCCCTGACCCCCTGACAGTTATTTGCCACCGCAGCCCTGACCCGCTCACAGGAACTGGTCCCCGCAGCCCTGACCCGCTCACAGGGACTGGTCCCCGCAGCCCTGACCCGGTCTCAAGGACTGGTCCCTGCAGCCCTGACCCGCTCACAGGGACTGGTCCCCGCAGCACTGACCCCCAGACAGCTATTTGCCACCGCAGCCCTGACCCGCTCACAGGGACTGTCCCCCGCTGCCCTGACCCGCTCACAGGGACTGTCCCCCGCAGCCCTGACCCGCTCCAAGGGACTGTCCCCCGCAGCCCTGGCCCGCTGCCAGGGACTGGCCCCCGTAGCCCTGGCCTGCCCACAAGGAATGGCCCCTGCAGCCCTGGCCCGCTCACTGGGACTGGCCCCCGCAGCCCTGGCCCGCTCACAGGGACTGGCCCCCGCAGCCCTGGCCCGCTCACAGGGACTGGCCCCCGCAGCCCTGGCCCGCTCACAGGGACTGGCCCCCGCAGCCCTGGCCCGCTCACAGGGACTGGCCCCCGCAGACCTGGCCCGCTCACAGGGACTGGCCCCCGCAGCCCTGAACCGCTCACAGGGACTGGCCCCCGCAGCCCTGACCCGCTCACAGGGACTGGTCCCCGCAGCCCTGACCCCCTGACAGGGACTGGTCCCCGCAGCCCTGACCCGCTCACAGGGACTGGTCCCCGCAGCCCTGACCCGCTCACAGGGACTGGTCGCCGCAGCCCTGACCCGCTCACAGGGACTGGTCCCCGCAGCCCTGACCCGTTCACAGGGACTGGTCCTCTCAGCCATGACCCGCTCACAGGGACTGGTCCCCGCAGCCCTGGCCCGCTCACAGGGACTGGCCCCCGCAGCCCTGGCACGCAGACAGGGACTGGCCCCCGCAGCCATGACCCGATCACAGGGACTGGCCCCCGCAGCCCTGACCCGCTCACAGGGACTGGCCCACACAGCCCTGACCCGCTCACAGGCACTGGCCCCCGCAGCCCTGACCCGCTCACAGGCACTGGCCCCCGCAGTCCTGGCCCGCTCACAGGCACTGGCCCCCGCATCCCTGACCCGCTCACAGGGACTGGCCCCCGCAGCCCTGACCCGCTCACAGGGACTGGCCCCTGCAGCCCTGACCCGCTCACAGGGACTGGCCCCCGCAGCCCTGACCCGCTCACAGGGACTGGTCCCCGCAGCCCTGTCCCCCTGACAGGGACTGGTCCCCGCAGCCCTGACCCGCTCACAGGGACTGGTCCCCGCAGCCCTGACCCGCTCACAGGGACTGGTCGCCGCAGCCCTGACCCGCTCATAGGGACTGGTCCCCGCAGCCCTGACCCGCTCACAGGGACTGGTCCCCGCAGCCCTGACCCGCTCACAGGGACTGGTCCCCGCAGCCCTGTCCCGCTCACAGGGACTGGTCCCCGCAGCCCAGACCCGCTCACAGGGACTGGTCCCCGCAGCACTGACCCGCTCACAGGGGCTGGTTCCCGCAGCCCTGACCCGCTCGCAGGGACTGGCCCCCGCAGCCCTGACCCCCTGACAGCTATTAGCCACCGCAGCCCTCAGCCGCTCACAGGGACTGGCCCCCGCAGCCATGACACGATCACAGGCACTGTGCCCCGCAGCCCTGTCCCGCTGACATGGAATGGCCCCCGCAGCCCTGGCCCGCTCACAGGGACTGGCCCCCGCAGCCCTGGCCCGCTCACAGGGACTAGCCCCCGCAGCCCTGGCCCGCTCACAGGGACTGGCCCCCGCAGCCCTGGCCCCCTCATAGGGACTGGCCCCCGCAGCCCTGGCCCGCTCACAGGGACTGGCCCCCGCAGCCCTGGCCCGCTCACAGGGACTGGCCCCCGCAGCCCTGGCCCGCTCACAGGGACTGGCCCCCGCAGCCCTGGCCCGCTCACAGGGACTGGCCCCCGCAGACCTGGCCCTCTCACAGGGACTGGCCCCCGCAGCCATGACCCTATCACAGGGACTGGCCCCCGCAGCCCTGACCCGCTCACAGGGACTGTCCCCCGCAGCCCTGACCCGCTCACAGGGACTGGCCCACACAGCCCTGAACCGCTCACAGGCACTGGCCCCCGCAGCACTGGCCCGCTCACAGGCACAGGCCCCCGCATCCCTGATCCGCTCACAGGGACTGGCCCCCGCAGCCCTGACCCGCTCACAGGGACTGGCCCCTGCAGCCCTGACCCGCTCACAGGGACTGGTCGCCGCAGCCCTGACCCGCTCACAGGGACTGGTCCCCGCAGCCCAGACCCGCTCACAGGGACTGGTCCCCGCAGCACTGACCCGCTCACAGGGGCTGGTTCCCGCAGCCCTGACCCGCTCACTAGGTCTGGCCCCCGCAGCCCTGACCCCCTGACAGCTATTTGCCACCGCAGCCCTCACCCGCTCACAGGGACTGGCCCCCGCAGCCATGACACGATCACAGGCACTTTGCCCCGCAGCCCTGACCCGCTGACATGGACTGGCCCCCGCAGCCCTGGCCCGCTCACAGGGACTGGCCCCCGCAGCCCTGGCCCGCTCACAGGGACTAGCCCCCGCAGCCCTGGCCCGCTCACAGGACTGGCCCCCGCAGCCCTGGCCCCCTCACAGGGACTGGCCCCCGCAGCCCTGGCCCGCTCACAGGAACTGGCCCCCGCAGCCCTGGCCCGCTCACAGGGACTGGCCCCCGCAGCCCTGGCCCGCTCACAGGGACTGGCCCCCGCAGCCCTGGCCCGCTCACAGGGACTGGCCCCCGCAGACCTGGCCCGCTCACAGGGACTGGCCCCCGCAGCCATGACCCGATCACAGGGACTGGCCCCCGCAGCCCTGACCCGCTCACAGGGACTTGCCCCCGCAGCCCTGACCCGCTCACAGGGACTGGCCCCCGCAGCCCTGACCCGCTCACAGGGACTGGTCCCCGCAGCCCTGACCCTCTGACAGGGACTGGTCCCCGCAGCCCTGACCCGCTCACAGCGACAGGTCCCCGCAGCCCTGTCCCGCTCACAGGGACTGGTCCCCTCAGCCCTGACCCGCTCACAGGGACTGGTCCCCGCAGCACTGACCCGCTCACAGGGACTGATCCCCGCAACCCTGACCCGCTCACAGGGACTGGCCCCCGCAGCCCTGACCCCCTGACAGCTATTTGCCACCGCAGCCCTCACCGGCTCACAGGTACTGGCCCCCGCAGCCATGACACGATCACAGACACTGTCCCCGCAGCCCTGTCCCGCTGACATGGACTGGCCGCCGCAGCCCTGGCCCGCTCACAGGGACTGGCCCCCGCAGCCCAGGCCCGCTCACAGGGACTAGCCCCTGCAGCCCTGGCCCGCTCACAGGGACTGGCCCCCGCAGCCCTGGCCCGCTCACAGGGACTGGCCCCCGCAGCCCTGGCCCGCTCACAGGAACTGGCCCCCGCAGCCCTGGCCCGCTCACAGGGACTGGCCCCCGCAGCCCTGGCCCGCTCACAGGGACTGGCCCCCGCTGCCCTGGCCCGCTCACAGGGGGTGGCCCCCGCAGACCTGGCCCGCTGACAGGGACTGGCCTTCGCAGCCATGACCCGATCACTGGGACTGGTCCCCGCAGCCATGACCCGATCACAGGGACTGGTCCCCGCAGCCCTGACCCGCTCACAGGGACTGGTCCCCGCAGCCCTGACCCGCTCACAGGGACTGGTCCCCGCAGCCCTAACCCGCTCACAGGGACTGGTCCCCGCAGCACTGACCCGCTCACAGGACTGGTCCCCGCAGCCCTGACCCGCTCACAGGGACTGGCCCCCGCAGCCCTGACCCCGTGACAGCTATTTGCCACCGCAGCCCTGACCCGCTCACAGGGACTGGTCCCCGCAGCCCTGACCCGCTCACAGGGACTGGTCCCCGCAGCCCTGACCCGGTCTCAAGGACTGGTCCCTGCAGCCCTGACCCGCTCACAGGGACTGGTCCCCGCAGCACTGACCCCCAGACAGCTATTTGCCACCGCAGCCCTCACCATCTCACAGGGACTGGCCCCCGCAGCCATGACACGATCACAGGCACTGTCCCCCGCAGCCCTGTCCCGCTGACATGGACTGGCCCCCGCAGCCCTGACCCGCTCACAGGGACTGTCCCCCGCAGCCCTGACCCGCTCACAGGGACTGTCCCCCGCAGCCCTGACCCGCTCACAGGGACTGTCCCCCGCAGCCCTGACCCGCTCACAGGGACTGTCCCCCGCAGCCCTGACCCGCTCCAAGGGACTGTCCCCCGCAGCCCTGGCCCGCTGCCAGGGACTGGCCCCCGTAGCCCTGGCCCGCCCACAGGGAATGGCCCCTTCAGCCCTGGCCCGCTCACTGGGACTGGCCCCCGCAGCCTTGGCCCGCTCACAGGGACTGGCCCCCGCAGCCCTGGCCCGCTCACAGGGACTGGCCCCCGCAGCCCTGGCCCACTGACAGGGACTGGCCCCCGCAGCCCTGGCCCGCTCACAGGGACTGGCCCCCGCAGCCCTGACCCCCTGACAGCTATTTGCCACCGCAGCCCTCACCGGCTCACAGGTACTGTCCCCCGCAGCCATGACACGATCACAGACACTGTGCCCAGCAGCCCTGTCCCGCTGACATGGACTGGCCCCCGCAGCCCAGGCCCGCTCACAGGGACTGGCCCCCGCAGCCCAGGCCCGCTCACAGGGACTAGCCCCTGCAGCCCTGGCCCGCTCACAGGGACTGGCCCCCGCAGCCCTGGCCCGCTCACAGGGACTGGCCCCCGCAGCCCTGGCCCGCTCACAGGAACTGGCCCCCGCAGCCCTGGCCCGCTCACAGGGACTGGCCCCCGCAGCCCTGGCCCGCTCACAGGGACTGGCCCCCGCAGCCCTGGCCCGCTCACTGTGGGTGGCCCCCGCAGACCTGGCCCGCTGACAGGGACTGGCCTTCGCAGCCATGACCCGATCACAGGGACTGGTCCCCGCAGCCCTGACCCGCTCACAGGGATTGGTCCCCGCAGCCCTGACCTGCTCACAGGGACTGGTCCCCGCAGCCCTAACCCGCTCAAAGGGACTGGTCCCCGCAGCACTGACGCGCTCACAGGACTGGTCCCCGCAGCCCTGACCCGCTCACAGGGACTGGCCCCCGCAGCCCTGACCCCCTGACAGTTATTTGCCACCGCAGCCCTGACCCGCTCACAGGGACTGGTCCCCGCAGCCCTGACCCGCTCACAGGGACTGGTCCCCGCAGCCCTGACCCGGTCTCAAGGACTGGTCCCTGCAGCCCTGACCCGCTCACAGGGACTGGTCCCCGCAGCACTGACCCCCAGACAGCTATTTGCCACCGCAGCCCTGACCCGCTCACAGGGACTGTCCCCCGCAGCCCTGACCCGCTCACAGGGACTGTCCCCCGCAGCCCTGACCCGCTCCAAGGGACTGTCCCCCGCAGCCCTGGCCCGCTGCCAGGGACTGGCCCCCGTAGCCCTGGCCCGCCCACAGGGAATGGCCCCTGCAGCCCTGGCCCGCTCACTGGGACTGGCCCCCGCAGCCCTGGCCCGCTCACAGGGACTGGCCCCCGCAGCCCTGGCCCGCTCACAGGGACTGGCCCCCGCAGCCCTGGCCCGCTCACAGGGACTGGCCCCCGCAGCCCTGGCCCGCTCACAGGGACTGGCCCCCGCAGACCTGGCCCGCTCACAGGGACTGGCCCCCGCAGCCCTGGCCCGCTCACAGGGAATGGCCCCCGCAGCACTGACCCGCTCACAGGTACTGGTCCCCGCAGCCCTGACCCGCTCACAGGGACTGGTCCCCGCAGCCCTGACCCGTTCACAGGGACTGGTCCCCTCAGCCATGACCCGCTCACAGGGACTGGTCCCCGCGGCCCTGGCCCGCTCACAGGGACTGGCCCCCGCAGCCCTAGCCGGCAGACAGGGACTGGCCGCCGCAGCCATGACCTGATCACAGGGACTGGCCCCCGCAGCCCTGACCCGCTCACAGGGACTGGCCCCCGCAGCCCTGAACCGCTCACAGGGAATGGCCCCCGCAGCCCTGACCCGCTCACAGGGACTGGTCCCCGCAGCCCTGACCCCCTGTCAGGGACTGGTCCCCGCAGCCCTGACCCGCTCACAGGGACTGGTCCCCGCAGCCCTGACCCGCTCACAGGGACTAGTCGCCGCAGCCCTGACCCGCTCACAGGGACTGGTCCCCGCAGCCCTGACCCGTTCACAGGGACTGGTCCTCTCAGCCATGACCCGCTCACAGGGACTTGTCCCCGCAGCCCTGGCCCGCTCACAGGGACTGGCCCCCGCAGTCCTGGCACGCAGACAGGGACTGGCCCCCGCGGCCATGACCCGATCACAGGGACTGGTCCCCGCAGCCCTGACCCGCTCACAGGGACTGGTCCCCGCAGCCCTGACCCGCTCACAGGGACTGGTCCCCGCAGCCCAGACCCGCTCACAGGGACTGGTCCCCGCAGCACTGACCCGCTCACAGGGGCTGGTTCCCGCAGCCCTGACCCGCTCACAGGGACTGGCCCCCGCAGCCCTGACCCCCTGACAGCTATTTGCCACCGCAGCCCTCAGCCGCTCACAGGGACTGGCCCCCGCAGCCATGACACGATCACAGGCACTGTGCCCCGCAGCCCTGTCCCGCTGACATGGACTGGCCCCCGCAGCCCTGGCCCGCTCACAGGGACTGGCCCCCGCAGCCCTGGCCCGCTCACAGGGACTAGCCCCCGCAGCCCTGGCCCGCTCACAGGGACTGGCCCCCGCAGCCCTGGCCCCCTCACAGGGACTGGCCCCCGCAGCCCTGGCCCGCTCACAGGGACTGGCCCCCGCAGCCCTGGCCCGCTCACAGGAACTGGCCCCCGCAGCCCTGGCCCGCTCACAGGGACTGGCCCCCGCAGCCCTGGACGGCTCACAGGGACTGGTCCCCGCAGCCCTGACCCGCTCACAGGGACTGTCCCCCGCAGCCCTGACCCGCTCACAGGGACTGGACCCCGCAGCCCTGACCCGCTCACAGGGACTGGTCCCCGCAGCCCTGACCCTCTGACAGGGACTGGTCCCCGCAGCCCTGACCCGCTCACAGCGACAGGTCCCCGCAGCCCTGACCCGCTCACAGGGACTGGTCCCCGCCGCCCTGACCCGCTCACAGGGACTGGTCCCCGCAGCACTGACCCGCTCACAGGGACTGATCCCCGCAGCCCTGACCCGCTCACAGGGACTGGCCCCCGCAGCCCTGACCCCCTGACAGCTATTTGCCACCGCAGCCCTCACCGGCTCACAGGTACTGGCCCCCGCAGCCCTGACACGATCACAGACACTGTGCCCCGCAGCCCTGTCCCGCTGACATGGACTGGCCCCCGCAGCCCTGGCCCGCTCACAGGGACTGGCCCCCGCAGCCCAGGCCCGCTCACAGGGACTAGCCCCTGCAGCCGTGGCCCGCTCACAGGGACTGGCCCCCGCAGCCCTGGCCCGCTCACAGGGACTGGCCCACGCAGCCCTGGCCCGCTCACAGGAACTGGCCCCCGCAGCCCTGGCCCGCTCACAGGGACTGGCCCCCGCAGCCCTGGCCCGCTCACAGGGACTGGCCCCCGCAGCCCTGGCCCGCTCACAGGGGGTGGCCCCCGCAGCCCTGGCCCGCTGACAGGGACTGGCCTTCGCAGCCATGACCCGATCACAGGGACTTGCCCCCGCAGCCCTGACCCGCTCACAGGGACTGGCCCCCGCAGCCCTGACCCGCTCACAGGGACTGGCCCCCGCAGCCCTGACCCGCTCACAGGGACTGGTCCCCGCAGCCCTGACCCTCTGACAGGGACTGGTCCCCGCAGCCCTGACCCGCTCACAGTGACAGGTCCCCGCAGCCCTGTCCCGCTCACAGGGACTGGTCCCCGCAGCCCTGACCGGCTCACAGGGACTGTTCTCCGCAGCCCGGACCGGCTCACAGGGACTGGTTCCCGCAGCCCTGACCCGCTCACAGGGATTGGTTCCCGCAGCCCTGACCCGCTCACAGGGACTGGCCCCCGCAGCCCTGACCCGCTCACAGGGACTGGCCCCCGCAGCCCTGACCCCCTGACAGCTATTTGCCACGGCAGCCCTCACCCGCTCACAGGGACTGGCCCCCGCAGCCATGACACGATCACAGGCACTGTGCCCCGCAGCCCTGTCCCGCTGACATGGACTGGCCCGCGCAGCCCTGCCCGCTCACAGGGACTGGCCCCCGCAGCCCTGGCCCGCTCACAGGGACTGGCCCCCGCAGCCCTGGCCCGCTCACAGGGACTGGCCCCTGCAGCCCTGGCCCGCTCACAGGGACTGGCCCCCGCAGCCCTGGCCCGCTCACAGGGACTGGCCCCCGCAGCCACGAACTGATCACAGGGACTGGCCCCCGCAGCCATGACCCGATCACAGGGACTGGCCCCAACAGCCCTGACCCGCTCACAGGGACTGTCCCCCGCAGCCCTGACACGCTCACAGGGACTGTCCCCCGCAGCCCTGACCCGCTCACAGGGACTATCCCCCGCAGCCCTGACCCGCTCACAGGGACTGGCCCCCGCAGACCTGACCCGTTCACAGGCACTGGCCCCCGCAGCCCTGGCCCGCTCACAGTCACTGGCCCCCGCAGCCCTGACCCGCTCAAAGGGACTGGTCCCCGCAGCCCCGACCCCCTGACAGGGACTGGGCCCCGCAGCCCTGACCCGCTCACAGGGACTGGTCCCCGCAGCCCTGACCCGCTCACAGGGACTGGTCGCCGCAGCCCTGACCCGCTCATAGGGACTGGTCCCCGCAGCCCTGACCTGCTCACAGGGACTTGTCCCCGCAGCCCTGACCCGCTCACAGGGACTGGTCCCCGCAGCCGTCACCCGCTCACAGGGACTGGTCCCCGCAGCCCAGACCCGCTCACAGGGACTGGTCCCCGCAGCACTGACCCGCTCACAGGGGCTGGTTCCCGCAGCCCTGACCCGCTCACAGGGACTGGCCCCCGCAGCCCTGACCCCCTGACAGCTATTTGCCACCGCAGCCCTCACCCGCTCACAGGGACTGGCCCCCGCAGCCATGACACGATCAGAGGCACTGTGCTCCGCAGCCCTGTCCCGCTGACATGGACCGGCCCCCGCAGCCCTGGCCCGCTCACAGGGACTGGCCGCCGCAGCCCTGGCCCGCTCACAGGGACTAGCCCCCGCAGCCCTGGCCCGCTCACTGGGACTGGCCCCCGCAGCCCTGGCCCCCTCACAGGGACTGGTCCCCGCAGCCCTGGCCCGCTCACAGGACTGGTCCCCGCAGCCCTGACCCGCTCACAGGGACTGGCCCCCGCAGCCCTGACCCCCTGACAGCTATTTGCCACCGCAGCCCTGACCCGCTCACAGGGACTGGTCCCCGCAGCCCTGACCCGCTCACAGGGACTGGTCCCCGCAGCCCTGACCCGGTCTCAAGGACTGGTCCCTGCAGCCCTGACCCGCTCACAGGGACTGGTCCCCGCAGCACTGACCCCCAGACAGCTATTTGCCACCGCAGCCCTCACCATCTCACAGGGACTGGCCCCCGCAGCCATGACACGATCACAGGCACTGTCCCCCGCAGCCCTGTCCCGCTGACATGGACTGGCCCCCGCAGCCCTGACCCGCTCACAGGGACTGTCCCCCGCAGCCCTGACCCGCTCACAGGGACTGTCCCCCGCAGCCCTGACCCGCTCACAGGGACTGTCCCCCGCAGCCCTGACCCGCTCACAGGGACTGTCCCCCGCAGCCCTGACCCGCTCACAGGGACTGTCCCCCGCAGCCCAGACCCGCTCCAAGGGACTGGCCCCCGCAGCCCTGGCCCGCTGCCAGGGACTGGCCCCCGTAGCCCTGGCCCGCCCACAGGGAATGGCCCCTGCAGCCCTGGCCCGCTCACTGGGACTGGCCCCCGCAGCCCTGGCCCGCTCACAGGGACTGGCCCCCGCAGCCCTGGCCCGCTCACAGGGACTGATCCCCGCAACCCTGACCCGCTCACAGGGACTGGCCCCCGCAGCCCTGACCCCCTGACAGCTATTTGCCACCGCAGCCCTCACCGGCTCACAGGTACTGGCCCCCGCAGCCATGACACGATCACAGACACTGTGCCCCGCAGCCCTGTCCCGCTGACATGGACTGGCCCCCGCAGCCCAGGCCCGCTCACAGGGACTGGCCCCCGCAGCCCAGGCCCGCTCACAGGGACTAGCCCCTGCAGCCCTGGCCCGCTCACAGGGACTGGCCCCCGCAGCCCTGGCCCGCTCACAGGGACTGGCCCCCGCAGCCCTGGCCCGCTCACAGGGACTGGCCCCCGCAGCCCTGGCCCGCTCACAGGGACTGGCCCCCGCAGCCCTGGCCCGCTCACAGTGGGTGTCCCCCGCAGACCTGGCCCGCTGACAGGGACTGGCCTTCGCAGCCATGACCCGATCACAGGGACTGGTCCCCGCAGCCCTGACCCGCTCACAGGGATTGGTCCCCGCAGCCCTGACCCGCTCACAGGGACTGGTCCCCGCAGCCCTAACCCGCTCACAGGGACTGGTCCCCGCAGCACTGACGCGCTCACAGGACTGGTCCCCGCAGCCCTGACCCGCTCACAGGGACTGGCCCCCGCAGCCCTGACCCCCTGACAGTTATTTGCCACCGCAGCCCTGACCCGCTCACAGGGACTGGTCCCCGCAGCCCTGACCCGCTCACAGGGTCTGGTCCCCGCAGCCCTGACCCGGTCTCAAGGACTGGTCCCTGCAGCCCTGACCCGCTCACAGGGACTGGTCCCCGCAGCACTGACCCCCAGACAGCTATTTGCCACCGCAGCCCTGACCCGCTCACAGGGACTGTCCCCCGCAGCCCTGACCCGCTCACAGGGACTGTCCCCCGCAGCACTGACCCGCTCCAAGGGACTGTCCCCCGCAGCCCTGGCCCGCTGCCAGGGACTGGCCCCCGTAGCCCTGGCCCGCCCACAGGAAATGGCCCCTGCAGCCCTGGCCCGCTCACTGGGACTGGCCCCCGCAGCCCTGGCCCGCTCACAGGGACTGGCCCCCGCAGCCCTGGCCCGCTCACAGGGACTGGCCCCCGCAGCCCTGGCCCGCTCACAGGGACTGGCCCCCGCAGCCGTGGCCCGCTCACAGGGACTGGCCCCCGCAGACCTGGCCCGCTCACAGGGACTGGCCCCCGCAGCCCTGGCCCGCTCACAGGGAATGGCCCCCGCAGCACTGACCCGCTCACAGGTACTGGTCCCCGCAGCCCTGACCCGCTCACAGGGACTGGTCCCCGCAGCCCTGACCCGTTCACAGGGACTGGTCCCCTCAGCCATGACCCGCTCACAGGGACTGGTCCCCGCGGCCCTTGCCCGCTCACAGGGACTGGCCCCCGCAGCCCTAGCCGGCAGACAGGGACTGGCCGCCGCAGCCATGACCTGATCACAGGGACTGGCCCCCGCAGCCCTGACCCGCTCACAGGGACTGGCCCCCGCAGCCCTGAACCGCTCACAGGGACTGGCCCCCGCAGCCCTGACCCGCTCACAGGGACTGGTCCCCGCAGCCCTGACCCCCTGACAGGGACTGGTCCCCGCAGCCCTGACCCGCTCACAGGGACTGGTCCCCGCAGCCCTGACCCGCTCACAGGGACTAGTCGCCGCAGCCCTGACCCGCTCACAGGGACTGGTCCCCGCAGCCCTGACCCGTTCACAGGGACTGGTCCTCTCAGCCATGACCCGCTCACAGGGACTTGTCCCCGCAGCCCTGGCCCGCTCACAGGGACTGGCCCCCGCAGCCCTGGCACGCAGACAGGGACTGGCCCCCGCAGCCATGACCCGATCACAGGGACTGGCCCCCGCAGCCCTGACCCGCTCACAGGGACTGGCCCACACAGCCCTGACCCGCTCACAGGCACTGGCCCCCGCAGCCCTGACCCGCTCACAGGCACTGGCCCCCGCAGTCCTGGCCCGCTCACAGGCACTGGCCCCCGCATCCCTGACCCGCTCACAGGGACTGGCCCCCGCAGCCCTGACCCGCTCACAGGGACTGGCCCCTGCAGCCCTGACCCGCTCACAGGGACTGGCCCCCGCAGCCCTGACCCGCTCACAGGGACTGGTCCCCGCAGCCCTGACCCCCTGACAGGGACTGGTCCCCGCAGCCCTGACCCGCTCACAGGGACTGGTCCCCGCAGCCCTGACCCGCTCACAGGGACTGGTCGCCGCAGCCCTGACCCGCTCATAGGGACTGGTCCCCGCAGCCCTGACCCGCTCACAGGGACTGGTCCCCGCAGCCCTGACCCGCTCACAGGGACTGGCCCCCGCAGCCCTGGACGGCTCACAGGGACTGGTCCCCGCAGCCCTGACCCGCTCACAGGGACTGTCCCCCGCAGCCCTGACCCGCTCACAGGGACTGGCCCCCGCAGCCCTGACCCGCTCACAGGGACTGGTCCCCGCAGCCCTGACCCTCTGACAGGGACTGGTCCCCGCAGCCCTGACCCGCTCACAGCGACAGGTCCCCGCAGCCCTGACCTGCTCACAGGGACTGGTCCCCGCAGCCCTGACCCGCTCACAGGGACTGGTCCCCGCAGCACTGACCCGCTCACAGGGACTGATCCCCGCAGCCCTGACCCGCTCACAGGGACTGGCCCCCGCAGCCCTGACCCCCTGACAGCTATTTGCCACCGCAGCCCTCACCGGCTCACAGGTACTGGCCCCCGCAGCCCTGACACGATCACAGACACTGTGCCCCGCAGCCCTGTCCCGCTGACATGGACTGGCCCCCGCAGCCCTGGCCCGCTCACAGGGACTGGCCCCCGCAGCCCAGGCCCGCTCACAGGGACTAGCCCCTGCAGCCGTGGCCCGCTCACAGGGACTGGCCCCCGCAGCCCTGGCCCGCTCACAGGGACTGGCCCCCGCAGCCCTGGCCCGCTCACAGGAACTGGCCCCCGCAGCCCTGGCCCGCTCACAGGGACTGGCCCCCGCAGCCCTGGCCCGCTCACAGGGACTGGCCCCCGCAGCCCTGGCCCGCTCACAGGGGGTGGCCCCCGCAGCCCTGGCCCGCTGACAGGGACTGGCCTTCGCAGCCATGACCCGATCACAGGGACTTGCCCCCGCAGCCCTGACCCGCTCACAGGGACTGGCCCCCGCAGCCCTGACCCGCTCACAGGGACTGGCCCCCGCAGCCCTGACCCGCTCACAGGGACTGGTCCCCGCAGCCCTGACCCTCTGACAGGGACTGGTCCCCGCAGCCCTGACCCGCTCACAGCGACAGGTCCCCGCAGCCCTGTCCCGCTCACAGGGACTGGTCCCCGCAGCCCTGACCGGCTCACAGGGACTGTTCTCCGCAGCCCGGACCGGCTCACAGGGACTGGTTCCCGCAGCCCTGACCCGCTCACAGGGATTGGTTCCCGCAGCCCTGACCCGCTCACAGGGACTGGCCCCCGCAGCCCTGACCCGCTCACAGGGACTGGCCCCCGCAGCCCTGACCCCCTGACAGCTATTTGCCACCGCAGCCCTCACCCGCTCACAGGGACTGGCCCCCGCAGCCATGACACGATCACAGGCACTGTGCCCCGCAGCCCTGTCCCGCTGACATGGACTGGCCCGCGCAGCCCTGCCCGCTCACAGGGACTGGCCCCCGCAGCCCTGGCCCGCTCACAGGGACTGGCCCCCGCAGCCCTGGCCCGCTCACAGGGACTGGCCCCTGCAGCCCTGGCCCGCTCACAGGGACTGGCCCCCGCAGCCCTGGCCCGCTCACAGGGACTGGCCCCCGCAGCCACGAACTGATCACAGGGACTGGCCCCCGCAGCCATGACCCGATCACAGGGACTGGCCCCAACAGCCCTGACCCGCTCACAGGGACTGTCCCCCGCAGCCCTGACACGCTCACAGGGACTGTCCCCCGCAGCCCTGACCCGCTCACAGGGACTATCCCCCGCAGCCCTGACCCGCTCACAGGGACTGGCCCCCGCAGACCTGACCCGTTCACAGGCACTGGCCCCCGCAGCCCTGGCCCGCTCACAGTCACTGGCCCCCGCAGCCCTGACCCGCTCACAGGGACTGGTCCCCGCAGCCCTGACCCCCTGACAGGGACTGGGCCCCGCAGCCCTGACCCGCTCACAGGGACTGGTCCCCGCAGCCCTGACCCGCTCACAGGGACTGGTCGCCGCAGCCCTGACCCGCTCATAGGGACTGGTCCCCGCAGCCCTGACCTGCTCACAGGGACTTGTCCCCGCAGCCCTGACCCGCTCACAGGGACTGGTCCCCGCAGCCGTCACCCGCTCACAGGGACTGGTCCCCGCAGCCCAGACCCGCTCACAGGGACTGGTCCCCGCAGCACTGACCCGCTCACAGGGGCTGGTTCCCGCAGCCCTGACCCGCTCACAGGGACTGGCCCCCGCAGCCCTGACCCCCTGACAGCTATTTGCCACCGCAGCCCTCACCCGCTCACAGGGACTGGCCCCCGCAGCCATGACACGATCAGAGGCACTGTGCTCCGCAGCCCTGTCCCGCTGACATGGACTGGCCCCCGCAGCCCTGGCCCGCTCACAGGGACTGGCCGCCGCAGCCCTGGCCCGCTCACAGGGACTAGCCCCCGCAGCCCTGGCCCGCTCACTGGGACTGGCCCCCGCAGCCCTGGCCCCCTCACAGGGACTGGTCCCCGCAGCCCTGGCCCGCTCACAGGACTGGTCCCCGCAGCCCTGACCCGCTCACAGGGACTGGCCCCCGCAGCCCTGACCCCCTGACAGCTATTTGCCACCGCAGCCCTGACCCGCTCACAGGGACTGGTCCCCGCAGCCCTGACCCGCTCACAGGGACTGGTCCCCGCAGCCCTGACCCGGTCTCAAGGACTGGTCCCTGCAGCCCTGACCCGCTCACAGGGACTGGTCCCCGCAGCACTGACCCCCAGACAGCTATTTGCCACCGCAGCCCTCACCATCTCACAGGGACTGGCCCCCGCAGCCATGACACGATCACAGGCACTGTCCCCCGCAGCCCTGTCCCGCTGACATGGACTGGCCCCCGCAGCCCTGACCCGCTCACAGGGACTGTCCCCCGCAGCCCTGACCCGCTCACAGGGACTGTCCCCCGCAGCCCTGACCCGCTCACAGGGACTGTCCCCCGCAGCCCTGACCCGCTCACAGGGACTGTCCCCCGCAGCCCAGACCCGCTCCAAGGGACTGTCCCCCGCAGCCCTGGCCCGCTGCCAGGGACTGGCCCCCGTAGCCCTGGCCCGCCCACAGGGAATGGCCCCTGCAGCCCTGGCCCGCTCACTGGGACTGGCCCCCGCAGCCTTGGCCCGCTCACAGGGACAGGCCCCCGCAGCCCTGGCCCGCTCACAGGGACTGGCCCCCGCAGCCCTGGCCCACTGACAGGGACTGGCCCCCGCAGCCCTGGCCCGCTCACAGGGACTGGCCCCCGCAGCCCTGGCCCGCTCACAGGGACTGATCCCCGCAACCCTGACCCGCTCACAGGGACTGGCCCCCGCAGCCCTGACCCCCTGACAGCTATTTGCCACCGCAGCCCTCACCGGCTCACAGGTACTGGCCCCCGCAGCCATGACACGATCACAGACACTGTGCCCCGCAGCCCTGTCCCGCTGACATGGACTGGCCCCCGCAGCCCAGGCCCGCTCACAGGGACTGGCCCCCGCAGCCCAGGCCCGCTCACAGGGACTAGCCCCTGCAGCCCTGGCCCGCTCACAGGGACTGGCCCCCGCAGCCCTGGCCCGCTCACAGGGACTGGCCCCCGCAGCCCTGGCCCGCTCACAGGGACTGGCCCCCGCAGCCCTGGCCCGCTCACAGGGACTGGCCCCCGCAGCCCTGGCCCGCTCACAGTGGGTGTCCCCCGCAGACCTGGCCCGCTGACAGGGACTGGCCTTCGCAGCCATGACCCGATCACAGGGACTGGTCCCCGCAGCCCTGACCCGCTCACAGGGATTGGTCCCCGCAGCCCTGACCCGCTCACAGGGACTGGTCCCCGCAGCCCTAACCCGCTCACAGGGACTGGTCCCCGCAGCACTGACGCGCTCACAGGACTGGTCCCCGCAGCCCTGACCCGCTCACAGGGACTGGCCCCCGCAGCCCTGACCCCCTGACAGTTATTTGCCACCGCAGCCCTGACCCGCTCACAGGGACTGGTCCCCGCAGCCCTGACCCGCTCACAGGGACTGGTCCCCGCAGCCCTGACCCGGTCTCAAGGACTGGTCCCTGCAGCCCTGACCCGCTCACAGGGACTGGTCCCCGCAGCACTGACCCCCAGACAGCTATTTGCCACCGCAGCCCTGACCCGCTCACAGGGACTGTCCCCCGCAGCCCTGACCCGCTCACAGGGACTGTCCCCCGCAGCACTGACCCGCTCCAAGGGACTGTCCCCCGCAGCCCTGGCCCGCTGCCAGGGACTGGCCCCCGTAGCCCTGGCCCGCCCACAGGGAATGGCCCCTGCAGCCCTGGCCCGCTCACTGGGACTGGCCCCCGCAGCCCTGGCCCGCTCACAGGGACTGGCCCCCGCAGCCCTGGCCCGCTCACAGGGACTGGCCCCCGCAGCCCTGGCCCGCTCACAGGGACTGGCCCCCGCAGCCGTGGCCCGCTCACAGGGACTGGCCCCCGCAGACCTGGCCCGCTCACAGGGACTGGCCCCCGCAGCCCTGGCCCGCTCACAGGGAATGGCCCCCGCAGCACTGACCCGCTCACAGGTACTGGTCCCCGCAGCCCTGACCCGCTCACAGGGACTGGTCCCCGCAGCCCTGACCCGTTCACAGGGACTGGTCCCCTCAGCCATGACCCGCTCACAGGGACTGGTCCCCGCGGCCCTGGCCCGCTCACAGGGACTGGCCCCCGCAGCCCTAGCCGGCAGACAGGGACTGGCCGCCGCAGCCATGACCTGATCACAGGGACTGGCCCCCGCAGCCCTGACCCGCTCACAGGGACTGGCCCCCGCAGCCCTGAACCGCTCACAGGGACTGGCCCCCGCAGCCCAGACCCGCTCACAGGGACTGGTCCCCGCAGCCCTGACCCCCTGACAGGGACTGGTCCCCGCAGCCCTGACCCGCTCACAGGGACTGGTCCCCGCAGCCCTGACCCGCTCACAGGGACTAGTCGCCGCAGCCCTGACCCGCTCACAGGGACTGGTCCCCGCAGCCCTGACCCGTTCACAGGGACTGGTCCTCTCAGCCATGACCCGCTCACAGGGACTTGTCCCCGCAGCCCTGGCCCGCTCACAGGGACTGGCCCCCGCAGCCCTGGCACGCAGACAGGGACTGGCCCCCGCAGCCATGACCCGATCACAGGGACTGGCCCCCGCAGCCCTGACCCGCTCACAGGGACTGGCCCACACAGCCCTGACCCGCTCACAGGCACTGGCCCCCGCAGCCCTGACCCGCTCACAGGCACTGGCCCCCGCAGTCCTGGCCCGCTCACAGGCACTGGCCCCCGCATCCCTGACCCGCTCACAGGGACTGGCCCCCGCAGCCCTGACCCGCTCACAGGGACTGGCCCCTGCAGCCCTGACCCGCTCACAGGGACTGGCCCCCGCAGCCCTGACCCGCTCACAGGGACTGGTCCCCGCAGCCCTGACCCCCTGACAGGGACTGGTCCCCGCAGCCCTGACCCGCTCACAGGGACTGGTCCCCGCAGCCCTGACCCGCTCACAGGGACTGGTCGCCGCAGCCCTGACCCGCTCATAGGGACTGGTCCCCGCAGCCCTGACCCGCTCACAGGGACTGGTCCCCGCAGCCCTGACCCGCTCACAGGGACTGGCCCCCGCAGCCCTGGACGGCTCACAGGGACTGGTCCCCGCAGCCCTGACCCGCTCACAGGGACTGTCCCCCGCAGCCCTGACCCGCTCACAGGGACTGGCCCCCGCAGCCCTGACCCGCTCACAGGGACTGGTCCCCGCAGCCCTGACCCTCTGACAGGGACTGGTCCCCGCAGCCCTGACCCGCTCACAGCGACAGGTCCCCGCAGCCCTGACCTGCTCACAGGGACTGGTCCCCGCAGCCCTGACCCGCTCACAGGGACTGGTCCCCGCAGCACTGACCCGCTCACAGGGACTGATCCCCGCAGCCCTGACCCGCTCACAGGGACTGGCCCCCGCAGCCCTGACCCCCTGACAGCTATTTGCCACCGCAGCCCTCACCGGCTCACAGGTACTGGCCCCCGCAGCCCTGACACGATCACAGACACTGTGCCCCGCAGCCCTGTCCCGCTGACATGGACTGGCCCCCGCAGCCCTGGCCCGCTCACAGGGACTGGCCCCCGCAGCCCAGGCCCGCTCACAGGGACTAGCCCCTGCAGCCGTGGCCCGCTCACAGGGACTGGCCCCCGCAGCCCTGGCCCGCTCACAGGGACTGGCCCCCGCAGCCCTGGCCCGCTCACAGGAACTGGCCCCCGCAGCCCTGGCCCGCTCACAGGGACTGGCCCCCGCAGCCCTGGCCCGCTCACAGGGACTGGCCCCCGCAGCCCTGGCCCGCTCACAGGGGGTGGCCCCCGCAGCCCTGGCCCGCTGACAGGGACTGGCCTTCGCAGCCATGACCCGATCACAGGGACTTGCCCCCGCAGCCCTGACCCGCTCACAGGGACTGGCCCCCGCAGCCCTGACCCGCTCACAGGGACTGGCCCCCGCAGCCCTGACCCGCTCACAGGGACTGGTCCCCGCAGCCCTGACCCTCTGACAGGGACTGGTCCCCGCAGCCCTGACCCGCTCACAGTGACAGGTCCCCGCAGCCCTGTCCCGCTCACAGGGACTGGTCCCCGCAGCCCTGACCGGCTCACAGGGACTGTTCTCCGCAGCCCGGACCGGCTCACAGGGACTGGTTCCCGCAGCCCTGACCCGCTCACAGGGATTGGTTCCCGCAGCCCTGACCCGCTCACAGGGACTGGCCCCCGCAGCCCTGACCCGCTCACAGGGACTGGCCCCCGCAGCCCTGACCCCCTGACAGCTATTTGCCACCGCAGCCCTCACCCGCTCACAGGGACTGGCCCCCGCAGCCATGACACGATCACAGGCACTGTGCCCCGCAGCCCTGTCCCGCTGACATGGACTGGCCCGCGCAGCCCTGCCCGCTCACAGGGACTGGCCCCCGCAGCCCTGGCCCGCTCACAGGGACTGGCCCCCGCAGCCCTGGCCCGCTCACAGGGACTGGCCCCTGCAGCCCTGGCCCGCTCACAGGGACTGGCCCCCGCAGCCCTGTCCCGCTCACAGGGACTGGCCCCCGCAGCCATGAACTGATCACAGGGACTGGCCCCCGCAGCCATGACCCGATCACAGGGACTGGCCCCCGCAGCCCTGACCCGCTCACAGGGACTGTCCCCCGCAGCCCTGACACGCTCACAGGGACTGTCCCCCGCAGCCCTGACCCGCTCACAGGGACTATCCCCCGCAGCCCTGACCCGCTCACAGGGACTGGCCCCCGCAGACCTGACCCGTTCACAGGCACTGGCCCCCGCAGCGCTGGCCCGCTCACAGTCACTGGCCCCCGCAGCCCTGACCCGCTCACAGGGACTGGTCCCCGCAGCCCTGACCCCCTGACAGGGACTGGTCCCCGCAGCCCTGACCCGCTCACAGGGACTGGTCCCCGCAGCCCTGACCCGCTCACAGGGACTGGTCGCCGCAGCCCTGACCCGCTCATAGGGACTGGTCCCCGCAGCCCTGACCCGCTCACAGGGACTTGTCCCCGCAGCCCTGACCCGCTCACAGGGACTGGTCCCCGCAGCCGTCACCCGCTCACAGGGACTGGTCCCCGCAGCCCAGACCCGCTCACAGGGACTGGTCCCCGCAGCACTGACCCGCTCACAGGGGCTGGTTCCCGCAGCCCTGACCCGCTCACAGGGACTGGCCCCCGCAGCCCTGACCCCCTGACAGCTATTTGCCACCGCAGCCCTCACCCGCTCACAGGGACTGGCCCCCGCAGCCATGACACGATCAGAGGCACTGTGCTCCGCAGCCCTGTCCCGCTGACATGGACTGGCCCCCGCAGCCCTGGCCCGCTCACAGGGACTGGCCCCCGCAGCCCTGGCCCGCTCACAGGGACTAGCCCCCGCAGTCCTGGCCCGCTCACTGGGACTGGCCCCCGCAGCCCTGGCCCGCTCACTGGGACTGGCCCCCGCAGCCCTGGCCCCCTCACAGGGACTGGCCCCCGCAGCCCTGGCCCGCTCACAGGAACTGGCCCCCGCAGCCCTGGCCCGCTCACAGGCACTGGCCCCCGCAGCCCTGGCCCGCTCACAGGGACTGGCCCCCGCGGCCCTGGCCCGCTCACAGGGACTGGCCCCCGCAGACCTGGCCCGCTCACAGGGACTGGCCCCCGCAGCCATGACCCGATCACAGGGACTGGCCCCCGCAGCCCTGACCCGCTCACAGGGACTGGCCCCCGCAGCCCTGACCCGCTCACAGGGACTGGCCCCCGCAGCCCTGACCCGCTCACAGGGACTGGTCCCTGCAGCCCTGACCCGCTCACTGCGACAGGTCCCCGCAGCCCTGTCCCGCTCACAGGGACTGGTCCCCGCAGCCCTGACCCGCTCACAGGGACTGGTCCCCGCAGCACTGACCCGCTCACAGGGACTGATCCCCGCAGCGCTGACCCGCTCACAGGGACTGGCCCCCGCAGCCCTGACCCCCTGACAGCTATTTGCCACCGCAGCCCTCACCGGCTCACAGGTACTGGCCCCCGCAGCCATGACACGATCACAGACACTGTGCCCCGCAGCCCTGTCCCGCTGACATGGACTGGCCCCCGCAGCCCTGGACCGCTCACAGGGACTTGCCCCCGCAGCCCAGGCCCGCTCACAGGGACTAGCCCCTGCAGCCCTGGCCCGCTCACAGGGACTGGCTCCCGCAGCCCTGGCCCGCTCACAGGGACTGGCCCCCGCAGCCCTGGCCCGCTCACAGGAACTGGCCCCCGCAGCCCTGGCCCGCTCACAGGGACTGGACCCCGCAGCACTGGCCCACTCACAGGGACTGGCCCCCGCAGCCCTGGCCCGCTCACAGTGGGTGGCCCCCGCAGACCTGGCCCGCTGACAGGGACTGGCCTTCGCAGCCATGACCCGATCACAGGGACTGGTCCCCGCAGCCCTGACCCGCTCACAGGGACTGGTCCCCGCAGCCCTGACCCGGTCTCAAGGACTGGTCCCTGCAGCCCTGACCCGCTCACAGGGACTGGTCCCCGCAGCACTGACCCCCAGACAGCTATTTGCCACCGCAGCCCTCACCATCTCACAGGGACTGGCCCCCGCAGCCATGACACGATCACAGGCACTGTCCCCCGCAGCCCTGTCCCGCTGACATGGACTGGCCCCCGCAGCCCTGACCCGCTCACAGGGACTGTCCCCCGCAGCCCTGACCCGCTCACAGGGACTGTCCCCCGCAGCCCTGACCCGCTCACAGGGACTGTCCCCCGCAGCCCTGACCCGCTCACAGGGACTGTCCCCCGCAGCCCAGACCCGCTCCAAGGGACTGTCCCCCGCAGCCCTGGCCCGCTGCCAGGGACTGGCCCCCGTAGCCCTGGCCCGCCCACAGGGAATGGCCCCTGCAGCCCTGGCCCGCTCACTGGGACTGGCCCCCGCAGCCTTGGCCCGCTCACAGGGACAGGCCCCCGCAGCCCTGGCCCGCTCACAGGGACTGGCCCCCGCAGCCCTGGCCCACTGACAGGGACTGGCCCCCGCAGCCCTGGCCCGCTCACAGGGACTGGCCCCCGCAGCCCTGGCCCGCTCACAGGGACTGATCCCCGCAACCCTGACCCGCTCACAGGGACTGGCCCCCGCAGCCCTGACCCCCTGACAGCTATTTGCCACCGCAGCCCTCACCGGCTCACAGGTACTGGCCCCCGCAGCCATGACACGATCACAGACACTGTGCCCCGCAGCCCTGTCCCGCTGACATGGACTGGCCCCCGCAGCCCAGGCCCGCTCACAGGGACTGGCCCCCGCAGCCCAGGCCCGCTCACAGGGACTAGCCCCTGCAGCCCTGGCCCGCTCACAGGGACTGGCCCCCGCAGCCCTGGCCCGCTCACAGGGACTGGCCCCCGCAGCCCTGGCCCGCTCACAGGGACTGGCCCCCGCAGCCCTGGCCCGCTCACAGGGACTGGCCCCCGCAGCCCTGGCCCGCTCACAGTGGGTGTCCCCCGCAGACCTGGCCCGCTGACAGGGACTGGCCTTCGCAGCCATGACCCGATCACAGGGACTGGTCCCCGCAGCCCTGACCCGCTCACAGGGATTGGTCCCCGCAGCCCTGACCCGCTCACAGGGACTGGTCCCCGCAGCCCTAACCCGCTCACAGGGACTGGTCCCCGCAGCACTGACGCGCTCACAGGACTGGTCCCCGCAGCCCTGACCCGCTCACAGGGACTGGCCCCCGCAGCCCTGACCCCCTGACAGTTATTTGCCACCGCAGCCCTGACCCGCTCACAGGGACTGGTCCCCGCAGCCCTGACCCGCTCACAGGGACTGGTCCCCGCAGCCCTGACCCGGTCTCAAGGACTGGTCCCTGCAGCCCTGACCCGCTCACAGGGACTGGTCCCCGCAGCACTGACCCCCAGACAGCTATTTGCCACCGCAGCCCTGACCCGCTCACAGGGACTGTCCCCCGCAGCCCTGACCCGCTCACAGGGACTGTCCCCCGCAGCACTGACCCGCTCCAAGGGACTGTCCCCCGCAGCCCTGGCCCGCTGCCAGGGACTGGCCCCCGTAGCCCTGGCCCGCCCACAGGGAATGGCCCCTGCAGCCCTGGCCCGCTCACTGGGACTGGCCCCCGCAGCCCTGGCCCGCTCACAGGGACTGGCCCCCGCAGCCCTGGCCCGCTCACAGGGACTGGCCCCCGCAGCCCTGGCCCGCTCACAGGGACTGGCCCCCGCAGCCGTGGCCCGCTCACAGGGACTGGCCCCCGCAGACCTGGCCCGCTCACAGGGACTGGCCCCCGCAGCCCTGGCCCGCTCACAGGGAATGGCCCCCGCAGCACTGACCCGCTCACAGGTACTGGTCCCCGCAGCCCTGACCCGCTCACAGGGACTGGTCCCCGCAGCCCTGACCCGTTCACAGGGACTGGTCCCCTCAGCCATGACCCGCTCACAGGGACTGGTCCCCGCGGCCCTGGCCCGCTCACAGGGACTGGCCCCCGCAGCCCTAGCCGGCAGACAGGGACTGGCCGCCGCAGCCATGACCTGATCACAGGGACTGGCCCCCGCAGCCCTGACCCGCTCACAGGGACTGGCCCCCGCAGCCCTGAACCGCTCACAGGGACTGGCCCCCGCAGCCCAGACCCGCTCACAGGGACTGGTCCCCGCAGCCCTGACCCCCTGACAGGGACTGGTCCCCGCAGCCCTGACCCGCTCACAGGGACTGGTCCCCGCAGCCCTGACCCGCTCACAGGGACTAGTCGCCGCAGCCCTGACCCGCTCACAGGGACTGGTCCCCGCAGCCCTGACCCGTTCACAGGGACTGGTCCTCTCAGCCATGACCCGCTCACAGGGACTTGTCCCCGCAGCCCTGGCCCGCTCACAGGGACTGGCCCCCGCAGCCCTGGCACGCAGACAGGGACTGGCCCCCGCAGCCATGACCCGATCACAGGGACTGGCCCCCGCAGCCCTGACCCGCTCACAGGGACTGGCCCACACAGCCCTGACCCGCTCACAGGCACTGGCCCCCGCAGCCCTGACCCGCTCACAGGCACTGGCCCCCGCAGTCCTGGCCCGCTCACAGGCACTGGCCCCCGCATCCCTGACCCGCTCACAGGGACTGGCCCCCGCAGCCCTGACCCGCTCACAGGGACTGGCCCCTGCAGCCCTGACCCGCTCACAGGGACTGGCCCCCGCAGCCCTGACCCGCTCACAGGGACTGGTCCCCGCAGCCCTGACCCCCTGACAGGGACTGGTCCCCGCAGCCCTGACCCGCTCACAGGGACTGGTCCCCGCAGCCCTGACCCGCTCACAGGGACTGGTCGCCGCAGCCCTGACCCGCTCATAGGGACTGGTCCCCGCAGCCCTGACCCGCTCACAGGGACTGGTCCCCGCAGCCCTGACCCGCTCACAGGGACTGGCCCCCGCAGCCCTGGACGGCTCACAGGGACTGGTCCCCGCAGCCCTGACCCGCTCACAGGGACTGTCCCCCGCAGCCCTGACCCGCTCACAGGGACTGGCCCCCGCAGCCCTGACCCGCTCACAGGGACTGGTCCCCGCAGCCCTGACCCTCTGACAGGGACTGGTCCCCGCAGCCCTGACCCGCTCACAGCGACAGGTCCCCGCAGCCCTGACCTGCTCACAGGGACTGGTCCCCGCAGCCCTGACCCGCTCACAGGGACTGGTCCCCGCAGCACTGACCCGCTCACAGGGACTGATCCCCGCAGCCCTGACCCGCTCACAGGGACTGGCCCCCGCAGCCCTGACCCCCTGACAGCTATTTGCCACCGCAGCCCTCACCGGCTCACAGGTACTGGCCCCCGCAGCCCTGACACGATCACAGACACTGTGCCCCGCAGCCCTGTCCCGCTGACATGGACTGGCCCCCGCAGCCCTGGCCCGCTCACAGGGACTGGCCCCCGCAGGCCAGGCCCGCTCACAGGGACTAGCCCCTGCAGCCGTGGCCCGCTCACAGGGACTGGCCCCCGCAGCCCTGGCCCGCTCACAGGGACTGGCCCCCGCAGCCCTGGCCCGCTCACAGGAACTGGCCCCCGCAGCCCTGGCCCGCTCACAGGGACTGGCCCCCGCAGCCCTGGCCCGCTCACAGGGACTGGCCCCCGCAGCCCTGGCCCGCTCACAGGGGGTGGCCCCCGCAGCCCTGGCCCGCTGACAGGGACTGGCCTTCGCAGCCATGACCCGATCACAGGGACTTGCCCCCGCAGCCCTGACCCGCTCACAGGGACTGGCCCCCGCAGCCCTGACCCGCTCACAGGGACTGGCCCCCGCAGCCCTGACCCGCTCACAGGGACTGGTCCCCGCAGCCCTGACCCTCTGACAGGGACTGGTCCCCGCAGCCCTGACCCGCTCACAGTGACAGGTCCCCGCAGCCCTGTCCCGCTCACAGGGACTGGTCCCCGCAGCCCTGACCGGCTCACAGGGACTGTTCTCCGCAGCCCGGACCGGCTCACAGGGACTGGTTCCCGCAGCCCTGACCCGCTCACAGGGATTGGTTCCCGCAGCCCTGACCCGCTCACAGGGACTGGCCCCCGCAGCCCTGACCCGCTCACAGGGACTGGCCCCCGCAGCCCTGACCCCCTGACAGCTATTTGCCACCGCAGCCCTCACCCGCTCACAGGGACTGGCCCCCGCAGCCATGACACGATCACAGGCACTGTGCCCCGCAGCCCTGTCCCGCTGACATGGACTGGCCCGCGGAGCCCTGCCCGCTCACAGGGACTGGCCCCCGCAGCCCTGGCCCGCTCACAGGGACTGGCCCCCGCAGCCCTGGCCCGCTCACAGGGACTGGCCCCTGCAGCCCTGGCCCGCTCACAGGGACTGGCCCCCGCAGCCCTGTCCCGCTCACAGGGACTGGCCCCCGCAGCCATGAACTGATCACAGGGACTGGCCCCCGCAGCCATGACCCGATCACAGGGACTGGCCCCCGCAGCCCTGACCCGCTCACAGGGACTGTCCCCCGCAGCCCTGACACGCTCACAGGGACTGTCCCCCGCAGCCCTGACCCGCTCACAGGGACTATCCCCCGCAGCCCTGACCCGCTCACAGGGACTGGCCCCCGCAGACCTGACCCGTTCACAGGCACTGGCCCCCGCAGCGCTGGCCCGCTCACAGTCACTGGCCCCCGCAGCCCTGACCCGCTCACAGGGACTGGTCCCCGCAGCCCTGACCCCCTGACAGGGACTGGTCCCCGCAGCCCTGACCCGCTCACAGGGACTGGTCCCCGCAGCCCTGACCCGCTCACAGGGACTGGTCGCCGCAGCCCTGACCCGCTCATAGGGACTGGTCCCCGCAGCCCTGACCCGCTCACAGGGACTTGTCCCCGCAGCCCTGACCCGCTCACAGGGACTGGTCCCCGCAGCCGTCACCCGCTCACAGGGACTGGTCCCCGCAGCCCAGACCCGCTCACAGGGACTGGTCCCCGCAGCACTGACCCGCTCACAGGGGCTGGTTCCCGCAGCCCTGACCCGCTCACAGGGACTGGCCCCCGCAGCCCTGACCCCCTGACAGCTATTTGCCACCGCAGCCCTCACCCGCTCACAGGGACTGGCCCCCGCAGCCATGACACGATCAGAGGCACTGTGCTCCGCAGCCCTGTCCCGCTGACATGGACTGGCCCCCGCAGCCCTGGCCCGCTCACAGGGACTGGCCCCCGCAGCCCTGGCCCGCTCACAGGGACTAGCCCCCGCAGTCCTGGCCCGCTCACTGGGACTGGCCCCCGCAGCCCTGGCCCGCTCACTGGGACTGGCCCCCGCAGCCCTGGCCCCCTCACAGGGACTGGCCCCCGCAGCCCTGGCCCGCTCACAGGAACTGGCCCCCGCAGCCCTGGCCCGCTCACAGGGACTGGCCCCCGCAGCCCTGGCCCGCTCACAGGGACTGGCCCCCGCGGCCCTGGCCCGCTCACAGGGACTGGCCCCCGCAGACCTGGCCCGCTCACAGGGACTGGCCCCCGCAGCCATGACCCGATCACAGGGACTGGCCCCCGCAGCCCTGACCCGCTCACAGGGACTGGCCCCCGCAGCCCTGACCCGCTCACAGGGACTGGCCCCCGCAGCCCTGACCCGCTCACAGGGACTCCTCCCTGCAGCCCTGACCCGCTCACTGCGACAGGTCCCCGCAGCCCTGTCCCGCTCACAGGGACTGGTCCCCGCAGCCCTGACCCGCTCACAGGGACTGGTCCCCGCAGCACTGACCCGCTCACAGGGACTGATCCCCGCAGCGCTGACCCGCTCACAGGGACTGGCCCCCGCAGCCCTGACCCCCTGACAGCTATTTGCCACCGCAGCCCTCACCGGCTCACAGGTACTGGCCCCCGCAGCCATGACACGATCACAGACACTGTGCCCCGCAGCCCTGTCCCGCTGACATGGACTGGCCCCCGCAGCCCTGGACCGCTCACAGGGACTTGCCCCCGCAGCCCAGGCCCGCTCACAGGGACTAGCCCCTGCAGCCCTGGCCCGCTCACAGGGACTGGCTCCCGCAGCCCTGGCCCGCTCACAGGGACTGGCCCCCGCAGCCCTGGCCCGCTCACAGGAACTGGCCCCCGCAGCCCTGGCCCGCTCACAGGGACTGGACCCCGCAGCACTGGCCCACTCACAGGGACTGGCCCCCGCAGCCCTGGCCCGCTCACAGTGGGTGGCCCCCGCAGACCTGGCCCGCTGACAGGGACTGGCCTTCGCAGCCATGACCCGATCACAGGGACTGGTCCCCGCAGCCCTGACCCGCTCACAGGGATTGGTCCCTGCAGCCCTGACCTGCTCACAGGGACTGGTCCCCGCAGCCCTAACCCGCTCACAGGGACTGGTCCCCGCAGCACTGACGCGCTCACAGGACTGGTCCCCGCAGCCCTGACCCGCTCACAGGGACTGGCCCCCGCAGCCCTGACCCCCTGACAGTTATTTGCCACCGCAGCCCTGACCCGCTCACAGGGACTGGTCCCCGCAGCCCTGACCCGCTCACAGGGACTGGTCCCCGCAGCCCTGACCCGGTCTCAAGGACTGGTCCCTGCAGCCCTGACCCGCTCACAGGGACTGGTCCCCGCAGCACTGACCCCCAGACAGCTATTTGCCACCGCAGCCCTGACCCGCTCACAGGGACTGTCCCCCGCAGCCCTGACCCGCTCACAGGGACTGTCCCCCGCAGCACTGACCCGCTCCAAGGGACTGTCCCCCGCAGCCCTGGCCCGCTGCCAGGGACTGGCCCCCGTAGCCCTGGCCCGCCCACAGGGAATGGCCCCTGCAGCCCTGGCCCGCTCACTGGGACTGGCCCCCGCAGCCCTGGCCCGCTCACAGGGACTGGCCCCCGCAGCCCTGGCCCGCTCACAGGGACTGGCCCTCGCAGCCCTGGCCCGCTCACAGGGACTGGCCCCCGCAGCCGTGGCCCGCTCACAGGGACTGGCCCCCGCAGACCTGGCCCGCTCACAGGGACTGGCCCCCGCAGCCCTGGCCCGCTCACAGGGAATGGCCCCCGCAGCACTGACCCGCTCACAGGTACTGGTCCCCGCAGCCCTGACCCGCTCACAGGGACTGGTCCCCGCAGCCCTGACCCGTTCACAGGGACTGGTCACCTCAGCCATGACCCGCTCACAGGGACTGGTCCCCGCGGCCCTGGCCCGCTCACAGGGACTGGCCCCCGCAGCCCTAGCCGGCAGACAGGGACTGGCCGCCGCAGCCATGACCTGATCACAGGGACTGGCCCCCGCAGCCCTGACCCGCTCACAGGGACTGGCCCCCGCAGCCCTGAACCGCTCACAGGGACTGGCCCCCGCAGCCCTGACCCGCTCACAGGGACTGGTCCCCGCAGCCCTGACCCCCTGACAGGGACTGGTCCCCGCAGCCCTGACCCGCTCACAGGGACTGGTCCCCGCAGCCCTGACCCGCTCACAGGGACTAGTCGCCGCAGCCCTGACCCGCTCACAGGGACTGGTCCCCGCAGCCCTGACCCGTTCACAGGGACTGGTCCTCTCAGCCATGACCCGCTCACAGGGACTTGTCCCCGCAGCCCTGGCCCGCTCACAGGGACTGGCCCCCGCAGCCCTGGCACGCAGACAGGGACTGGCCCCCGCAGCCATGACCCGATCACAGGGACTGGCCCCCGCAGCCCTGACCCGCTCACAGGGACTGGCCCCCACAGCCCTGACCCGCTCACAGGCACTGGCCCCCGCAGCCCTGACCCGCTCACAGGCACTGGCCCCCGCAGTCCTGGCCCGCTCACAGGCACTGGCCCCCGCATCCCTGACCCGCTCACAGGGACTGGCCCCCGCAGCCCTGACCCGCTCACAGGGACTGGCCCCTGCAGCCCTGACCCGCTCACAGGGACTGGCCCCCGCAGCCCTGACCCGCTCACAGGGACTGGTCCCCGCAGCCCTGACCCCCTGACAGGGACTGGTCCCCGCAGCCCTGACCCGCTCACAGGGACTGGTCCCCGCAGCCCTGAACCGCTCACAGGGACTGGTCGCCGCAGCCCTGACCCGCTCACAGGGACTGGTCCCCGCAGCCCTGACCCGCTCACAGGGACTGGTCCCCGCAGCCCTGACCCGCTCACAGGGACTGGTCCCCGCAGCCCAGACCCGCTCACAGGGACTGGTCCCCGCAGCACTGACCCGCTCACAGGGGCTGGTTCCCGCAGCCCTGACCCGCTCACAGGGACTGGCCCCCGCAGCCCTGACCCCCTGACAGCTATTTGCCACCGCAGCCCTCAGCCGCTCACAGGGACTGGCCCCCGCAGCCATGACACGATCACAGGCACTGTGCCCCGCAGCCCTGTCCCGCTGACATGGACTGGCCCCCGCAGCCCTGGCCCGCTCACAGGGACTGGCCCCCGCAGCCCTGGCCCGCTCACAGGGACTAGCCCCCGCAGCCCTGGCCCGCTCACAGGGACTGGCCCCCGCAGCCCTGGCCCCCTCACAGGGACTGGCCCCCGCAGCCCTGGCCCGCTCACAGGGACTGGCCCCCGCAGCCATGGCCCGCTCACAGGAACTGGCCCCCGCAGCCCTGGCCCGCTCACAGGGACTGGCCCCCGCAGCCCTGGACGGCTCACAGGGACTGGTCCCCGCAGCCCTGACCCGCTCACAGGGACTGTCCCCCGCAGCCCTGACCCGCTCACAGGGACTGGCCCCCGCAGCCCTGACCCGCTCACAGGGACTGGTCCCCGCAGCCCTGACCCTCTGACAGGGACTGGTCCCCGCAGCCCTGACCCGCTCACAGCAACAGGACCCCGCAGCCCTGACCCGCTCACAGGGACTGGTCCCCGCAGCCCTGACCCGCTCACAGGGACTGGTCCCCGCAGCACTGACCCGCTCACAGGGACTGATCCCCGCAGCCCTGACCCGCTCACAGGGACTGGCCCCCGCAGCCCTGACCCCCTGACAGCTATTTGCCACCGCAGCCCTCACCGGCTCACAGGTACTGGCCCCCGCAGCCCTGACACGATCACAGAAACTGTGCCCCGCAGCCCTGTCCCGCTGACATGGACTGGCCCCCGCAGCCCTGGCCCGCTCACAGGGACTGGCCCCCGCAGCCCAGGCCCGCTCACTGGGACTAGCCCCTGCAGCCGTGGCCCGCTCACAGGGACTGGCCCCCGCAGCCCTGGCCCGCTCACAGGGACTGGCCCCCGCAGCCCTGGCCCGCTCACAGGAACTGGCCCCCGCAGCCCTGGCCCGCTCACAGGGACTGGCCCCCGCAGCGCTGGCCCGCTCACAGGGACTGGCCCCCGCAGCCCTGTCCCGCTCACAGGGGGTGGCCCCCGCAGCCCTGGCCCGCTGACAGGGACTGGCCTTCGCAGCCATGACCCGATCACAGGGACTTGCCCCCGCAGCCCTGACCCGCTCACAGGGACTGGCCCCCGCAGCCCTGACCCGCTCACAGGGACTGGCCCCCGCAGCCCTGACCCGCTCACAGGGACTGGTCCCCGCAGCCCTGACCCTCTGACAGGGACTGGTCCCGGCAGCCCTGACCCGCTCACAGCGACAGGACCCCGCAGCCCTGTCCCGCTCACAGGGACTGTTCCCCGCAGCCCTGACCGGCTCACAGGGACTGTTCTCCGCAGCCCGGACCGGCTCACAGGGACTGGTTCCCGCAGCCCTGACCCGCTCACAGGGATTGGTTCCCGCAGCCCTGACCCGCTCACATGGACTGGCCCCCGCAGCCCTGACCCGCTCACAGGGACTGGCCCCCGCAGCCCTGACCCCCTGACAGCTATTTGCCACTGCAGCCCTCACCCGCTCACAGGGACTGGCCCCCGCAGCCATGACACGATCACAGGCACTGTGCCCCGCAGCCCTGTCCCGCTGACATGGACTGGCCCGCGCAGCCCTGCCCGCTCACAGGGACTGGCCCCCGCAGCCCTGGCCCGCTCACAGGGACTGGCCCCCGCAACCCTGGCCCGCTCACAGGGACTGGCCCCTGCAGCCCTGGCCCGCTCACAGGGACTGGCCCCCGCAGCCCTGGCCCGCTCACAGGGACTGGCCCCCGCAGCCATGAACTGATCACAGGGACTGGCCCCCGCAGCCATGACCCGATCACAGGGACTGGCCCCCACAGCCCTGACCCGCTCACAGGGACTGTCCCCCGCAGCCCTGACACGCTCACAGGGACTGTCCCCCGCAGCCCTGACCCGCTCACAGGGACTATCCCCCGCAGCCCTGACCCGCTCACAGGGACTGGCCCCCGCAGACCTGACCCGTTCACAGGCACTGGCCCCCGCAGCCCTGGCCCGCTCACAGTCACTGGCCCCCGCAGCCCTGACCCGCTCACAGGGACTGGTCCCCGCAGCCCTGACCCCCTGACAGGGACTGGTCCCCGCAGCCCTGACCCGCTCACAGGGACTGGTCCCCGCAGCCCTGACCCGCTCACAGGGACTGGTCGCCGCAGCCCTGACCCGCTCATAGGGACTGGTCCCCGCAGCCCTGACCCGCTCACAGGGACTTGTCCCCGCAGCCCTGACCCGCTCACAGGGACTGGTCCCCGCAGCCGTCACCCGCTCACAGGGACTGGTCCCCGCAGCCCAGACCCGCTCACAGGGACTGGTCCCCGCAGCACTGACCCGCTCACAGGGGCTGGTTCCCGCAGCCCTGACCCGCTCACAGGGACTGGCCCTCGCAGCCCTGACCCCCTGACAGCTATTTGCCACCGCAGCCCTCACCCGCTCACAGGGACTGGCCCCCGCAGCCATGACACGATCAGAGGCACTGTGCTCCGCAGCCCTGTCCCGCTGACATGGACTGGCCCCCGCAGCCCTGGCCCGCTCACAGGGACTGGCCCCCGCAGCCCTGGCCCGCTCACAGGGACTAGCCCCCGCAGCCCTGGCCCGCTCACTGGGACTGGTCCCCGCAGCCCTGGCCCGCTCACTGGGACTGGCCCCCGCAGCCCTGGCCCCCTCACAGGGACTGGCCCCCGCAGCCCTGGCCCGCTCACAGGAACTGGCCCCCGCAGCCCTGGCCCGCTCACAGGGACTGGCCCCCGCAGCCCTGGCCCGCTCACAGGGACTGGCCCCCGCAGCCCTGGCCCGCTCACAGGGACTGGCCCCCGCAGACCTGGCCCGCTCACAGGGACTGGCCCCCGCAGCCATGACCCGATCACAGGGACTGGCCCCCGCAGCCCTGACCCGCTCACAGGGACTGGCCCCCGCAGCCCTGACCCGCTCACAGGGACTGGCCCCCGCAGCCCTGACCCGCTCACAGGGACTGGTCCCTGCAGCCCTGACCCGCTCACAGCGACAGGTCCCCGCAGCCCTGTCCCGCTCACAGGGACTGGTCCCCGCAGCCCTGACCCGCTCACAGGGACTGGTCCCCGCAGCACTGACCCGCTCACAGGGACTGATCCCCGCAGCCCTGACCCGCTCACAGGGACTGGCCCCCGCAGCCCAGACCCCCTGACAGCTATTTGCCACCGCAGCCCTCACCGGCTCACAGGTCCTGGCCCCCGCAGCCATGACACGATCACAGACACTGTGCCCCGCAGCCCTGTCCCGCTGACATGGACTGGCCCCCGCAGCCCTGGACCGCTCACAGGGACTTGCCCCCGCAGCCCAGGCCCGCTCACAGGGACTAGCCCCTGCAGCCCTGGCCCGCTCACAGGGACTGGCTCCCGCAGCCCTGGCCCGCTCACAGGGACTGGCCCCCGCAGCCCTGGCCCGCTCACAGGAACTGGCCCCCGCAGCCCTGGCCCGCTCACAGGGACTGGACCCCGCAGCACTGGCCCACTCACAGGGACTGGCCCCCGCAGCCCTGGCCCGCTCACATGGGGTGGCCCCCGCAGACCTGGCCCGCTGACAGGGACTGGTCCCCGCAGCCCTGACCCGCTCACAGGGACTGGTCCCCGCAGCACTGACCCGCTCACAGGGACTGTTCCCCGCAGCCCTGACCCGCTCACAGGGACTGGCCCCCGCAGCCCAGACCCCCTGACAGCTATTTGCCACCGCAGCCCTCACCGGCTCACAGGTCCTGGCCCCCGCAGCCATGACACGATCACAGACACTGTGCCCCGCAGCCCTGTCCCGCTGACATGGACTGGCCCCCGCAGCCCTGGACCGCTCACAGGGACTTGCCCCCGCAGCCCAGGCCCGCTCACAGGGACTAGCCCCTGCAGCCCTGGCCCGCTCACAGGGACTGGCTCCCGCAGCCCTGGCCCGCTCACAGGGACTGGCCCCCGCAGCCCTGGCCCGCTCACAGGAACTGGCCCCCGCAGCCCTGGCCCGCTCACAGGGACTGGACCCCGCAGCACTGGCCCACTCACAGGGACTGGCCCCCGCAGCCCTGGCCCGCTCACATGGGGTGGCCCCCGCAGACCTGGCCCGCTGACAGGGACTGGCCTTCGCAGCCATGACCTGATCACAGGGACTTGCCCCCGCAGCCCTGACCCGCTCACAGGGACTGACCCCCGCAGCCCTGACCCGCTCACAGGGACTGACACCCGCAGCCCTGACCCGCTCACAGGGACTGGTCCCCGCAGCCCTGACCGGCTCACAGGGACTGGTCTCCGCAGCCCTGACCGGCTCACAGGGACTGGTCCCCGCAGCCCTGACCCGCTCACAGGGACTGGTCCCCGCAGCCCTGGCCCGCTCACAGGAACTGGCCCCCGCAGCCCTGACCCGCTCACAGGGACTGGCCCCTGCAGCCCTGACCCGCTCACAGGGACTGGCCCCCGCAGCCCTGACCCGCTCACAGGGACTGGTCCCCGCAGCCCTGACCCCCTGACAGGGACTGGTCCCCGCAGCCCTGACCCGCTCACAGGCACTGGCCCCCGCATCCCTGACCCGCTCACAGGGACTGGCCCCCGCAGCCCTGACCCGCTCACAGGGACTGGCCCCCGCAGCCCTGACCCGCTCACAGGGACTGGCCCCCGCAGCCCTGACCCGCTCACAGGGACTGGTCCCCGCAGCCCTGACCCCCTGACAGGGACTGGTCCCCGCAGCCCTGACCCGCTCACAGGGACTGGTCCCCGCAGCCCTGACCCGCTCACAGGGACTGGTCGCCGCAGCCCTGACCCGCTCATAGGGACTGGTCCCCGCAGCCCTGACCCGCTCACAGGGTCTTGTCCCCGCAGCCCTGACCCGCTCACAGGGACTGGTCCCCGCAGCCCTGACCCGCTCACAGGGACTGGTCCCCGCAGCCCAGACCCGCTCACAGGGACTGGTCCCAGCAGCACTGATCCGCTCACAGGGACTGGTCCCCGCAGCACTGATCCACTCACAGGGACTGGTCCCCGCAGCCCAGACCCGCTCACAGGGACTGGTCCCCGCAGCACTGATCCGCTCACCGGGACTGGCCCCCGCAGCCCTGACCCCCTGACAGCTATTTGCCACCGCAGCCCTCACCCGCTCACAGGGACTGGCCCCCGCAGCCATGACACGATCACAGCACTGTGCCCCGCTGACATGGACTGGCCCGCGCAGCCCTGCCCGCTCACAGGGACTGGCCCCCGCAGCCCTGGCCCGCTCACAGGGACTGGCCCCCGCAGCCCTGGCCCGCTCACAGGGACTGGCCCCCGCAGCCCTGGCCCGCTCACAGGGACTGGCCCCCGCAGCCCTGGCCCGCTCACAGGGACTGGCCCCCGCAGCCATGAACTGATCACAGGGACTGGCCCCCGCAGCCATGACCCGATCACAGGGACTGGCCCCCGCAGCCCTGACCCGCTCACAGGGACTGGCCCTGGCAGCCCTGACCCGCTCACACGGACTGGCCCCCGCAGCCCTGACCCGCTCACAGGGACTGTCCCCCGCAGCCCTGACCCGCTCACAGGGACTGTCCGCCGCAGCCCTGACCCGCTCACAGGGACTGTCCCCCGCAGCCCTGACCCGCTCACAGGGACTGTCCCCCGCAGCCCTGACCCGCTCACAGGGACTATCCCCCGCAGCCCTGACCCGCTCACAGGGACTGCCCCTCGCAGACCTGACCCGTTGACAGGCACTGACACCGCAGCCCTGGCCCGCTCACAGGCACTGGCCCCCGCAGCCCTGACCCGCTCACAGGGACTGGTCCCCGCAGCCCTGACCCCCTGACAGGGACTGGTCCCCGCAGCCCTGACCCGCTCACAGTGACTGGTCCCCTCAGCCCTGACCCGCTCACAGGGACTGGTCGCCGCAGCCCTGACCCGCTCATAGGGACTGGTCCCCGCAGCCCTGACCCGCTCACAGGGACTTGTCCCCGCAGCCCTGACCCGCTCACAGGGACTGGTCCCCGCAGCCCTGACCCGCTCACAGGGACTGGCTCCCGCAGCCCTGACCCGCTCACAGGGACTGGCCCCCGCAGCCCTGACCCGCTCACATGGACTGGTCCCCGCAGCCCTGACCCTCTGACAGGGACTGTTCCCCGCAGCCCGTACCCGCTCACAGCGACAGGTCCCCGCAGCCCTGTCCCGCTCACAGGGACTGGTCCCCGCAGCCCTGACCGGCTCACAGGGACTGGTCTCCGCAGCCCTGACCGGCTCACAGGGACTGGTCCCCGCAGCCCTGACCCGCTCACAGGGATTGGTTCCCGCAGCACTGACCCGCTCACAGGGACTGGCCCCCGCAGCCCTGACCCGCTCACAGGGACTGGTCCCCGCAGCCCTGACCCGCTCACAGGGATTGGTCGCCGCAGCCCTGACCCGCTCATAGGGACTGGTCCCCGCAGCCCTGACCCGCTCACAGGGACTTGTCCCCGCAGCCCTGACCCGCTCACAGGGACTGGTCCCCGCAGCCGTGACCCGCTCACAGGGACTGGTCCCCGCAGCCCAGACCCGCTCACAGGGACTGGTCCCCGCAGCACTGACCCGCTCACAGGGGCTGGTCGCCGCAGCCCTGACCCGCTCATAGGGACTGGTCCCCGCAGCCCTGACCCGCTCACAGGGACTTGTCCCCGCAGCCCTGACCCGCTCACAGGGACTGGTCCCCGCAGCCGTGACCCGCTCACAGGGACTGGTCCCCGCAGCCCAGACCCGCTCACAGGGACTGGTCCCCGCAGCACTGACCCGCTCACAGTGGCTGGTTCCCGCAGCCCTGACCCGCTCACAGGGACTGGCCCCCGCAGCCCTGACCCCCTGACAGCTATTTGCCACCGCAGCCCTCACCCGCTCACAGGGACTGGCCCCCGCAGCCATGACACGATCAGAGGCACTGTGCTCCGCAGCCCTGTCCCGCTGACATGGACAGGCCCCCGCAGCCCTGGCCCGCTCACACGTACTGGCCCCCGCAGCCCTGGCCCGCTCACAGGGACTAGCCCCCGCAGCCCTGGCCCGCTCACTGGGACTGGCCCCCGCAGCCCTGGCCCCCTCACAGGGACTGGCCCCCGCAGCCCTGGCCCGCTCACAGGAACTGGCCCCCGCAGCCCTGGCCCGCTCACAGGGACTGGCCCCCGCAGCCCTGGCCCGCTCACAGGGACTGGCCCCCGCAGCCCTGGCCCGCTCACAGGGACTGGCCCCCGCAGACCTGGCCCGCTCACAGGGACTGGCCCCCGCAGCCATGACCCGATCACAGGGACTGGTCCCCGCAGCCCTGACCCGCTCACAGGGACTGGCCCCCGCAGCCCTGACCCGCTCACAGGGACTGGCCCCCGCAGCCCTGACCCGCTCACAGGGACTGGTCCCTGCAGCCCTGACCCGCTCACAGCGACAGGTCCCCGCAGCCCTGTCCCGCTCACAGGGACTGGTCCCCGCAGCCCTGACCCGCTCACAGGGACTGGTCCCCGCAGCACTGACCCGCTCACAGGGACTGATCCCCGCAGCCCTGACCCGCTCACAGGGACTGGCCCCCGCAGCCCTGACCCCCTGACAGCTATTTGCCACCGCAGCTCTCACCGGCTCACAGGTACTGGCCCCCGCAGCCATGACACGATCACAGACACTGTGCCCCGCAGCCCTGTCCCGCTGACATGGACTGGCCCCCGCAGCCCTGGACCGCTCACAGGGACTTGCCCCCGCAGCCCAGGCCCGCTCACAGGGACTATCCCCTGCAGCCCTGGCCCGCTCACAGGGACTGGCTCCCGCAGCCCTGGCCCGCTCACAGGGACTGGCCCCCGCAGCCCTGGCCCGCTCACAGGAACTGGCCCCCGCAGCCCTGGCCCGCTCACAGGGACTGGCCCCCGCAGCTCTGGCCCACTCACAGGGACTGGCCCCCGCAGCCCTGGCCCGCTCACATTGGGTGGCCCCCGCAGACCTGGCCCGCTGACAGGGACTGGCCTTCGCAACCATGACCCGATCACAGGGACTTGCCCCCGCAGCCCTGACCCGCTCACAGGGACTGACCCCCGCAGCCCTGACCCGCTCACAGGGACTGACACCCGCAGCCCTGACCCGCTCACAGGGACTGGTCCCCGCAGCCCTGACCGGTTCACAGGGACTGGTCTCCGCAGCCCTGACCGGCTCACAGGGACTGGTCCCCGCAGCCCTGACCCGCTCACAGGGACTGGTCCCCGCAGCCCTGGCCCGCTCACAGGAACTGGCCCCCGCAGCCCTGACCCGCTCACAGGGACTGGCCCCTGCAGCCCTGACCCGCTCACAGGGACTGGTCCCCGCAGCCCTGACCCCCTGACAGGGACTGGTCCCCGCAGCCCTGACCCGCTCACAGGGACTGGTCCCCGCAGCCCTGACCCGCTCACAGGGACTGGTCGCCGCAGCCCTGACCCGCTCACAGGGACTGGTCCCCGCAGCCCTGACCCGCTCACAGGGACTGGTCCCCGCAGCCCTGACCCGCTCACAGGGACTGGTCCCCGCAGCCCAGACCCGCTCACAGGGACTGGTCCCCGCAGCACTGACCCGCTCACAGGGGCTGGTTCCCGCAGCCCTGACCCGCTCACAGGGACTGGCCCCCGCAGCCCTGACCCCCTGACAGCTATTTGCCACCGCAGCCCTCAGCCGCTCACAGGGACTGGCCCCCGCAGCCATGACACGATCACAGGCACTGTGCCCCGCAGCCCTGTCCCGCTGACATGGACTGGCCCCCGCAGCCCTGGCCCGCTCACAGGGACTGGCCCCCGCAGCCCTGGCCCCCTCACAGGGACTGGCCCCCGCAGCCCTGGCCCGCTCACAGGAACTGGCCCCCGCAGCCCTGGCCCGCTCACAGGGACTGGCCCCCGCAGCCCTGGCCCGCTCACAGGGACTGGCCCCCGCAGCCCTGGCCCGCTCACAGGGACTGGCCCCCGCAGACCTGGCCCGCTCACAGGGACTGGCCCCCGCAGCCATGACCCGATCACAGGGACTGGTCCCCGCAGCCCTGACCCGCTCACAGGGACTGGCCCCCGCAGCCCTGACCCGCTCACAGGGACTGGCCCCCGCAGCCCTGACCCGCTCACAGGGACTGGTCCCTGCAGCCCTGACCCGCTCACAGCGACAGGTCCCCGCAGCCCTGTCCCGCTCACAGGGACTGGTCCCCGCAGCCCTGACCCGCTCACAGGGACTGGTCCCCGCAGCACTGACCCGCTCACAGGGACTGATCCCCGCAGCCCTGACCCGCTCACAGGGACTGGCCCCCGCAGCCCTGACCCCCTGACAGCTATTTGCCACCGCAGCTCTCACCGGCTCACAGGTACTGGCCCCCGCAGCCATGACACGATCACAGACACTGTGCCCCGCAGCCCTGTCCCGCTGACATGGACTGGCCCCCGCAGCCCTGGACCGCTCACAGGGACTTGCCCCCGCAGCCCAGGCCCGCTCACAGGGACTATCCCCTGCAGCCCTGGCCCGCTCACAGGGACTGGCTCCCGCAGCCCTGGCCCGCTCACAGGGACTGGCCCCCGCAGCCCTGGCCCGCTCACAGGAACTGGCCCCCGCAGCCCTGGCCCGCTCACAGGGACTGGCCCCCGCAGCTCTGGCCCACTCACAGGGACTGGCCCCCGCAGCCCTGGCCCGCTCACATTGGGTGGCCCCCGCAGACCTGGCCCGCTGACAGGGACTGGCCTTCGCAACCATGACCCGATCACAGGGACTTGCCCCCGCAGCCCTGACCCGCTCACAGGGACTGACCCCCGCAGCCCTGACCCGCTCACAGGGACTGACACCCGCAGCCCTGACCCGCTCACAGGGACTGGTCCCCGCAGCCCTGACCGGTTCACAGGGACTGGTCTCCGCAGCCCTGACCGGCTCACAGGGACTGGTCCCCGCAGCCCTGACCCGCTCACAGGGACTGGTCCCCGCAGCCCTGGCCCGCTCACAGGAACTGGCCCCCGCAGCCCTGACCCGCTCACAGGGACTGGCCCCTGCAGCCCTGACCCGCTCACAGGGACTGGTCCCCGCAGCCCTGACCCCCTGACAGGGACTGGTCCCCGCAGCCCTGACCCGCTCACAGGGACTGGTCCCCGCAGCCCTGACCCGCTCACAGGGACTGGTCGCCGCAGCCCTGACCCGCTCACAGGGACTGGTCCCCGCAGCCCTGACCCGCTCACAGGGACTGGTCCCCGCAGCCCTGACCCGCTCACAGGGACTGGTCCCCGCAGCCCAGACCCGCTCACAGGGACTGGTCCCCGCAGCACTGACCCGCTCACAGGGGCTGGTTCCCGCAGCCCTGACCCGCTCACAGGGACTGGCCCCCGCAGCCCTGACCCCCTGACAGCTATTTGCCACCGCAGCCCTCAGCCGCTCACAGGGACTGGCCCCCGCAGCCATGACACGATCACAGGCACTGTGCCCCGCAGCCCTGTCCCGCTGACATGGACTGGCCCCCGCAGCCCTGGCCCGCTCACAGGGACTGGCCCCCGCAGCCCTGGCCCGCTCACAGGGACTAGCCCCCGCAGCCCTGGCCCGCTCACAGGGACTGGCCCCCGCAGCCCTGGCCCCCTCACAGGGACTGGCCCCCGCAGCCCTGGCCCGCTCACAGGGACTGGCCCCCGCAGCCATGGCCCGCTCACAGGAACTGGCCCCCGCAGCCCTGGCCCGCTCACAGGGACTGGCCCCCGCAGCCCTGGACGGCTCACAGGGACTGGTCCCCGCAGCCCTGACCCGCTCACAGGGACTGTCCCCCGCAGCCCTGACCCGCTCACAGGGACTGGCCCCCGCAGCCCTGACCCGCTCACAGGGACTGGTCCCCGCAGCCCTGACCCTCTGACAGGGACTGGTCCCCGCAGCCCTGACCCGCTCACAGCAACAGGTCCCCGCAGCCCTGACCCGCTCACAGGGACTGGTCCCCGCAGCCCTGACCCGCTCACAGGGACTGGTCCCCGCAGCACTGACCCGCTCACAGGGACTGATCCCCGCAGCCCTGACCCGCTCACAGGGACTGGCCCCCGCAGCCCTGACCCCCTGACAGCTATTTGCCACCGCAGCCCTCACCGGCTCACAGGTACTGGCCCCCGCAGCCCTGACACGATCACAGACACTGTGCCCCGCAGCCCTGTCCCGCTGACATGGACTGGCCCCCGCAGCCCTGGCCCGCTCACAGGGACTGGCCCCCGCAGCCCAGGCCCGCTCACTGGGACTAGCCCCTGCAGCCGTGGCCCGCTCACAGGGACTGGCCCCCGCAGCCCTGGCCCGCTCACAGGGACTGGCCCCCGCAGCCCTGGCCCGCTCACAGGAACTGGCCCCCGCAGCCCTGGCCCGCTCACAGGGACTGGCCCCCGCAGCGCTGGCCCGCTCACAGGGACTGGCCCCCGCAGCCCTGGCCCGCTCACAGGGGGTGGCCCCCGCAGCCCTGGCCCGCTGACAGGGACTGGCCTTCGCAGCCATGACCCGATCACAGGGACTTGCCCCCGCAGCCCTGACCCGCTCACAGGGACTGGCCCCCGCAGCCCTGACCCGCTCACAGGGACTGGCCCCCGCAGCCCTGACCCGCTCACAGGGACTGGTCCCCGCAGCCCTGACCCTCTGACAGGGACTGGTCCCGGCAGCCCTGACCCGCTCACAGCGACAGGTCCCCGCAGCCCTGTCCCGCTCACAGGGACTGGTCCCCGCAGCCCTGACCGGCTCACAGGGACTGTTCTCCGCAGCCCGGACCGGCTCACAGGGACTGGTTCCCGCAGCCCTGACCCGCTCACAGGGATTGGTTCCCGCAGCCCTGACCCGCTCACATGGACTGGCCCCCGCAGCCCTGACCCGCTCACAGGGACTGGCCCCCGCAGCCCTGACCCCCTGACAGCTATTTGCCACTGCAGCCCTCACCCGCTCACAGGGACTGGCCCCCGCAGCCATGACACGATCACAGGCACTGTGCCCCGCAGCCCTGTCCCGCTGACATGGACTGGCCCGCGCAGCCCTGCCCGCTCACAGGGACTGGCCCCCGCAGCCCTGGCCCGCTCACAGGGACTGGCCCCCGCAACCCTGGCCCGCTCACAGGGACTGGCCCCTGCAGCCCTGGCCCGCTCACAGGGACTGGCCCCCGCAGCCCTGGCCCGCTCACAGGGACTGGCCCCCGCAGCCATGAACTGATCACAGGGACTGGTCCCCGCAGCCATGACCCGATCACAGGGACTGGCCCCCACAGCCCTGACCCGCTCACAGGGACTGTCCCCCGCAGCCCTGACACGCTCACAGGGACTGTCCCCCGCAGCCCTGACCCGCTCACAGGGACTATCCCCCGCAGCCCTGACCCGCTCACAGGGACTGGCCCCCGCAGACCTGACCCGTTCACAGGCACTGGCCCCCGCAGCCCTGGCCCGCTCACAGTCACTGGCCCCCGCAGCCCTGACCCGCTCACAGGGACTGGTCCCCGCAGCCCTGACCCCCTGACAGGGACTGGTCCCCGCAGCCCTGACCCGCTCACAGGGACTGGTCCCCGCAGCCCTGACCCGCTCACAGGGACTGGTCGCCGCAGCCCTGACCCGCTCATAGGGACTGGTCCCCGCAGCCCTGACCCGCTCACAGGGACTTGTCCCCGCAGCCCTGACCCGCTCACAGGGACTGGTCCCCGCAGCCGTCACCCGCTCACAGGGACTGGTCCCCGCAGCCCTGACCCGCTCACAGGGACTGGTCCCCGCAGCCCTGACCCGCTCACAGCAACAGGTCCCCGCAGCCCTGACCCGCTCACAGGGACTGGTCCCCGCAGCCCTGACCCGCTCACAGGGACTGGTCCCCGCAGCACTGACCCGCTCACAGGGACTGATCCCCGCAGCCCTGACCCGCTCACAGGGACTGGCCCCCGCAGCCCTGACCCCCTGACAGCTATTTGCCACCGCAGCCCTCACCGGCTCACAGGTACTGGCCCCCGCAGCCCTGACCCCCTGACAGCTATTTGCCACCGCAGCCCTCAGCCGCTCACAGGGACTGGCCCCCGCAGCCATGACACGATCACAGGCACTGTGCCCCGCAGCCCTGTCCCGCTGACATGGACTGGCCCCCGCAGCCCTGGCCCGCTCACAGGGACTGGCCCCCGCAGCCCTGGCCCGCTCACAGGGACTAGCCCCCGCAGCCCTGGCCCGCTCACAGGGACTGGCCCCCGCAGCCCTGGCCCCCTCACAGGGACTGGCCCCCGCAGCCCTGGCCCGCTCACAGGGACTGGCCCCCGCAGCCATGGCCCGCTCACAGGAACTGGCCCCCGCAGCCCTGGCCCGCTCACAGGGACTGGCCCCCGCAGCCCTGGACGGCTCACAGGGACTGGTCCCCGCAGCCCTGACCCGCTCACAGGGACTGTCCCCCGCAGCCCTGACCCGCTCACAGGGACTGGCCCCCGCAGCCCTGACCCGCTCACAGGGACTGGTCCCCGCAGCCCTGACCCTCTGACAGGGACTGGTCCCCGCAGCCCTGACCCGCTCACAGCAACAGGTCCCCGCAGCCCTGACCCGCTCACAGGGACTGGTCCCCGCAGCCCTGACCCGCTCACAGGGACTGGTCCCCGCAGCACTGACCCGCTCACAGGGACTGATCCCCGCAGCCCTGACCCGCTCACAGGGACTGGCCCCCGCAGCCCTGACCCCCTGACAGCTATTTGCCACCGCAGCCCTCACCGGCTCACAGGTACTGGCCCCCGCAGCCCTGACACGATCACAGACACTGTGCCCCGCAGCCCTGTCCCGCTGACATGGACTGGCCCCCGCAGCCCTGGCCCGCTCACAGGGACTGGCCCCCGCAGCCCAGGCCCGCTCACTGGGACTAGCCCCTGCAGCCGTGGCCCGCTCACAGGGACTGGCCCCCGCAGCCCTGGCCCGCTCACAGGGACTGGCCCCCGCAGCCCTGGCCCGCTCACAGGAACTGGCCCCCGCAGCCCTGGCCCGCTCACAGGGACTGGCCCCCGCAGCGCTGGCCCGCTCACAGGGACTGGCCCCCGCAGCCCTGGCCCGCTCACAGGGGGTGGCCCCCGCAGCCCTGGCCCGCTGACAGGGACTGGCCTTCGCAGCCATGACCCGATCACAGGGACTTGCCCCCGCAGCCCTGACCCGCTCACAGGGACTGGCCCCCGCAGCCCTGACCCGCTCACAGGGACTGGCCCCCGCAGCCCTGACCCGCTCACAGGGACTGGTCCCCGCAGCCCTGACCCTCTGACAGGGACTGGTCCCGGCAGCCCTGACCTGCTCACAGCGACAGGTCCCCGCAGCCCTGTCCCGCTCACAGGGACTGGTCCCCGCAGCCCTGACCGGCTCACAGGGACTGTTCTCCGCAGCCCGGACCGGCTCACAGGGACTGGTTCCCGCAGCCCTGACCCGCTCACAGGGATTGGTTCCCGCAGCCCTGACCCGCTCACAGGGATTGGTTCCCGCAGCCCTGACCCGCTCACATGGACTGGCCCCCGCAGCCCTGGCCCGCTCACAGGGACTGGCCCCCGCAGACCTGGCCCGCTCACAGGGACTGGCCCCCGCAGCCATGACCCGATCACAGGGACTGGTCCCCGCAGCCCTGACCCGCTCACAGGGACTGGCCCCCGCAGCCCTGACCCGCTCACAGGGACTGGCCCCCGCAGCCCTGACCCGCTCACAGGGACTGGTCCCTGCAGCCCTGACCCGCTCACAGCGACAGGTCCCCGCAGCCCTGTCCCGCTCACAGGGACTGGTCCCCGCAGCCCTGACCCGCTCACAGGGACTGGTCCCCGCAGCACTGACCCGCTCACAGGGACTGATCCCCGCAGCCCTGACCCGCTCACAGGGACTGGCCCCCGCAGCCCTGACCCCCTGACAGCTATTTGCCACCGCAGCTCTCACCGGCTCACAGGTACTGGCCCCCGCAGCCATGACACGATCACAGACACTGTGCCCCGCAGCCCTGTCCCGCTGACATGGACTGGCCCCCGCAGCCCTGGACCGCTCACAGGGACTTGCCCCCGCAGCCCAGGCCCGCTCACAGGGACTATCCCCTGCAGCCCTGGCCCGCTCACAGGGACTGGCTCCCGCAGCCCTGGCCCGCTCACAGGGACTGGCCCCCGCAGCCCTGGCCCGCTCACAGGAACTGGCCCCCGCAGCCCTGGCCCGCTCACAGGGACTGGCCCCCGCAGCTCTGGCCCACTCACAGGGACTGGCCCCCGCAGCCCTGGCCCGCTCACATTGGGTGGCCCCCGCAGACCTGGCCCGCTGACAGGGACTGGCCTTCGCAACCATGACCCGATCACAGGGACTTGCCCCCGCAGCCCTGACCCGCTCACAGGGACTGACCCCCGCAGCCCTGACCCGCTCACAGGGACTGACACCCGCAGCCCTGACCCGCTCACAGGGACTGGTCCCCGCAGCCCTGACCGGTTCACAGGGACTGGTCTCCGCAGCCCTGACCGGCTCACAGGGACTGGTCCCCGCAGCCCTGACCCGCTCACAGGGACTGGTCCCCGCAGCCCTGGCCCGCTCACAGGAACTGGCCCCCGCAGCCCTGACCCGCTCACAGGGACTGGCCCCTGCAGCCCTGACCCGCTCACAGGGACTGGTCCCCGCAGCCCTGACCCCCTGACAGGGACTGGTCCCCGCAGCCCTGACCCGCTCACAGGGACTGGTCCCCGCAGCCCTGACCCGCTCACAGGGACTGGTCGCCGCAGCCCTGACCCGCTCACAGGGACTGGTCCCCGCAGCCCTGACCCGCTCACAGGGACTGGTCCCCGCAGCCCAGACCCGCTCACAGGGACTGGTCCCCGCAGCACTGACCCGCTCACAGGGGCTGGTTCCCGCAGCCCTGACCCGCTCACAGGGACTGGCCCCCGCAGCCCTGACCCCCTGACAGCTATTTGCCACCGCAGCCCTCAGCCGCTCACAGGGACTGGCCCCCGCAGCCATGACACGATCACAGGCACTGTGCCCCGCAGCCCTGTCCCGCTGACATGGACTGGCCCCCGCAGCCCTGGCCCGCTCACAGGGACTGGCCCCCGCAGCCCTGGCCCCCTCACAGGGACTGGCCCCCGCAGCCCTGGCCCGCTCACAGGAACTGGCCCCCGCAGCCCTGGCCCGCTCACAGGGACTGGCCCCCGCAGCCCTGGCCCGCTCACAGGGACTGGCCCCCGCAGCCCTGGCCCGCTCACAGGGACTGGCCCCCGCAGACCTGGCCCGCTCACAGGGACTGGCCCCCGCAGCCATGACCCGATCACAGGGACTGGTCCCCGCAGCCCTGACCCGCTCACAGGGACTGGCCCCCGCAGCCCTGACCCGCTCACAGGGACTGGCCCCCGCAGCCCTGACCCGCTCACAGGGACTGGTCCCTGCAGCCCTGACCCGCTCACAGCGACAGGTCCCCGCAGCCCTGTCCCGCTCACAGGGACTGGTCCCCGCAGCCCTGACCCGCTCACAGGGACTGGTCCCCGCAGCACTGACCCGCTCACAGGGACTGATCCCCGCAGCCCTGACCCGCTCACAGGGACTGGCCCCCGCAGCCCTGACCCCCTGACAGCTATTTGCCACCGCAGCTCTCACCGGCTCACAGGTACTGGCCCCCGCAGCCATGACACGATCACAGACACTGTGCCCCGCAGCCCTGTCCCGCTGACATGGACTGGCCCCCGCAGCCCTGGACCGCTCACAGGGACTTGCCCCCGCAGCCCAGGCCCGCTCACAGGGACTATCCCCTGCAGCCCTGGCCCGCTCACAGGGACTGGCTCCCGCAGCCCTGGCCCGCTCACAGGGACTGGCCCCCGCAGCCCTGGCCCGCTCACAGGAACTGGCCCCCGCAGCCCTGGCCCGCTCACAGGGACTGGCCCCCGCAGCTCTGGCCCACTCACAGGGACTGGCCCCCGCAGCCCTGGCCCGCTCACATTGGGTGGCCCCCGCAGACCTGGCCCGCTGACAGGGACTGGCCTTCGCAACCATGACCCGATCACAGGGACTTGCCCCCGCAGCCCTGACCCGCTCACAGGGACTGACCCCCGCAGCCCTGACCCGCTCACAGGGACTGACACCCGCAGCCCTGACCCGCTCACAGGGACTGGTCCCCGCAGCCCTGACCGGTTCACAGGGACTGGTCTCCGCAGCCCTGACCGGCTCACAGGGACTGGTCCCCGCAGCCCTGACCCGCTCACAGGGACTGGTCCCCGCAGCCCTGGCCCGCTCACAGGAACTGGCCCCCGCAGCCCTGACCCGCTCACAGGGACTGGCCCCTGCAGCCCTGACCCGCTCACAGGGACTGGTCCCCGCAGCCCTGACCCCCTGACAGGGACTGGTCCCCGCAGCCCTGACCCGCTCACAGGGACTGGTCCCCGCAGCCCTGACCCGCTCACAGGGACTGGTCGCCGCAGCCCTGACCCGCTCACAGGGACTGGTCCCCGCAGCCCTGACCCGCTCACAGGGACTGGTCCCCGCAGCCCTGACCCGCTCACAGGGACTGGTCCCCGCAGCCCAGACCCGCTCACAGGGACTGGTCCCCGCAGCACTGACCCGCTCACAGGGGCTGGTTCCCGCAGCCCTGACCCGCTCACAGGGACTGGCCCCCGCAGCCCTGACCCCCTGACAGCTATTTGCCACCGCAGCCCTCAGCCGCTCACAGGGACTGGCCCCCGCAGCCATGACACGATCACAGGCACTGTGCCCCGCAGCCCTGTCCCGCTGACATGGACTGGCCCCCGCAGCCCTGGCCCGCTCACAGGGACTGGCCCCCGCAGCCCTGGCCCGCTCACAGGGACTAGCCCCCGCAGCCCTGGCCCGCTCACAGGGACTGGCCCCCGCAGCCCTGGCCCCCTCACAGGGACTGGCCCCCGCAGCCCTGGCCCGCTCACAGGGACTGGCCCCCGCAGCCATGGCCCGCTCACAGGAACTGGCCCCCGCAGCCCTGGCCCGCTCACAGGGACTGGCCCCCGCAGCCCTGGACGGCTCACAGGGACTGGTCCCCGCAGCCCTGACCCGCTCACAGGGACTGTCCCCCGCAGCCCTGACCCGCTCACAGGGACTGGCCCCCGCAGCCCTGACCCGCTCACAGGGACTGGTCCCCGCAGCCCTGACCCTCTGACAGGGACTGGTCCCCGCAGCCCTGACCCGCTCACAGCAACAGGTCCCCGCAGCCCTGACCCGCTCACAGGGACTGGTCCCCGCAGCCCTGACCCGCTCACAGGGACTGGTCCCCGCAGCACTGACCCGCTCACAGGGACTGATCCCCGCAGCCCTGACCCGCTCACAGGGACTGGCCCCCGCAGCCCTGACCCCCTGACAGCTATTTGCCACCGCAGCCCTCACCGGCTCACAGGTACTGGCCCCCGCAGCCCTGACACGATCACAGACACTGTGCCCCGCAGCCCTGTCCCGCTGACATGGACTGGCCCCCGCAGCCCTGGCCCGCTCACAGGGACTGGCCCCCGCAGCCCAGGCCCGCTCACTGGGACTAGCCCCTGCAGCCGTGGCCCGCTCACAGGGACTGGCCCCCGCAGCCCTGGCCCGCTCACAGGGACTGGCCCCCGCAGCCCTGGCCCGCTCACAGGAACTGGCCCCCGCAGCCCTGGCCCGCTCACAGGGACTGGCCCCCGCAGCGCTGGCCCGCTCACAGGGACTGGCCCCCGCAGCCCTGGCCCGCTCACAGGGGGTGGCCCCCGCAGCCCTGGCCCGCTGACAGGGACTGGCCTTCGCAGCCATGACCCGATCACAGGGACTTGCCCCCGCAGCCCTGACCCGCTCACAGGGACTGGCCCCCGCAGCCCTGACCCGCTCACAGGGACTGGCCCCCGCAGCCCTGACCCGCTCACAGGGACTGGTCCCCGCAGCCCTGACCCTCTGACAGGGACTGGTCCCGGCAGCCCTGACCCGCTCACAGCGACAGGTCCCCGCAGCCCTGTCCCGCTCACAGGGACTGGTCCCCGCAGCCCTGACCGGCTCACAGGGACTGTTCTCCGCAGCCCGGACCGGCTCACAGGGACTGGTTCCCGCAGCCCTGACCCGCTCACAGGGATTGGTTCCCGCAGCCCTGACCCGCTCACATGGACTGGCCCCCGCAGCCCTGACCCGCTCACAGGGACTGGCCCCCGCAGCCCTGACCCCCTGACAGCTATTTGCCACTGCAGCCCTCACCCGCTCACAGGGACTGGCCCCCGCAGCCATGACACGATCACAGGCACTGTGCCCCGCAGCCCTGTCCCGCTGACATGGACTGGCCCGCGCAGCCCTGCCCGCTCACAGGGACTGGCCCCCGCAGCCCTGGCCCGCTCACAGGGACTGGCCCCCGCAACCCTGGCCCGCTCACAGGGACTGGCCCCTGCAGCCCTGGCCCGCTCACAGGGACTGGCCCCCGCAGCCCTGGCCCGCTCACAGGGACTGGCCCCCGCAGCCATGAACTGATCACAGGGACTGGTCCCCGCAGCCATGACCCGATCACAGGGACTGGCCCCCACAGCCCTGACCCGCTCACAGGGACTGTCCCCCGCAGCCCTGACACGCTCACAGGGACTGTCCCCCGCAGCCCTGACCCGCTCACAGGGACTATCCCCCGCAGCCCTGACCCGCTCACAGGGACTGGCCCCCGCAGACCTGACCCGTTCACAGGCACTGGCCCCCGCAGCCCTGGCCCGCTCACAGTCACTGGCCCCCGCAGCCCTGACCCGCTCACAGGGACTGGTCCCCGCAGCCCTGACCCCCTGACAGGGACTGGTCCCCGCAGCCCTGACCCGCTCACAGGGACTGGTCCCCGCAGCCCTGACCCGCTCACAGGGACTGGTCGCCGCAGCCCTGACCCGCTCATAGGGACTGGTCCCCGCAGCCCTGACCCGCTCACAGGGACTTGTCCCCGCAGCCCTGACCCGCTCACAGGGACTGGTCCCCGCAGCCGTCACCCGCTCACAGGGACTGGTCCCCGCAGCCCTGACCCGCTCACAGGGACTGGTCCCCGCAGCCCTGACCCGCTCACAGCAACAGGTCCCCGCAGCCCTGACCCGCTCACAGGGACTGGTCCCCGCAGCCCTGACCCGCTCACAGGGACTGGTCCCCGCAGCACTGACCCGCTCACAGGGACTGATCCCCGCAGCCCTGACCCGCTCACAGGGACTGGCCCCCGCAGCCCTGACCCCCTGACAGCTATTTGCCACCGCAGCCCTCACCGGCTCACAGGTACTGGCCCCCGCAGCCCTGACCCCCTGACAGCTATTTGCCACCGCAGCCCTCAGCCGCTCACAGGGACTGGCCCCCGCAGCCATGACACGATCACAGGCACTGTGCCCCGCAGCCCTGTCCCGCTGACATGGACTGGCCCCCGCAGCCCTGGCCCGCTCACAGGGACTGGCCCCCGCAGCCCTGGCCCGCTCACAGGGACTAGCCCCCGCAGCCCTGGCCCGCTCACAGGGACTGGCCCCCGCAGCCCTGGCCCCCTCACAGGGACTGGCCCCCGCAGCCCTGGCCCGCTCACAGGGACTGGCCCCCGCAGCCATGGCCCGCTCACAGGAACTGGCCCCCGCAGCCCTGGCCCGCTCACAGGGACTGGCCCCCGCAGCCCTGGACGGCTCACAGGGACTGGTCCCCGCAGCCCTGACCCGCTCACAGGGACTGTCCCCCGCAGCCCTGACCCGCTCACAGGGACTGGCCCCCGCAGCCCTGACCCGCTCACAGGGACTGGTCCCCGCAGCCCTGACCCTCTGACAGGGACTGGTCCCCGCAGCCCTGACCCGCTCACAGCAACAGGTCCCCGCAGCCCTGACCCGCTCACAGGGACTGGTCCCCGCAGCCCTGACCCGCTCACAGGGACTGGTCCCCGCAGCACTGACCCGCTCACAGGGACTGATCCCCGCAGCCCTGACCCGCTCACAGGGACTGGCCCCCGCAGCCCTGACCCCCTGACAGCTATTTGCCACCGCAGCCCTCACCGGCTCACAGGTACTGGCCCCCGCAGCCCTGACACGATCACAGACACTGTGCCCCGCAGCCCTGTCCCGCTGACATGGACTGGCCCCCGCAGCCCTGGCCCGCTCACAGGGACTGGCCCCCGCAGCCCAGGCCCGCTCACTGGGACTAGCCCCTGCAGCCGTGGCCCGCTCACAGGGACTGGCCCCCGCAGCCCTGGCCCGCTCACAGGGACTGGCCCCCGCAGCCCTGGCCCGCTCACAGGAACTGGCCCCCGCAGCCCTGGCCCGCTCACAGGGACTGGCCCCCGCAGCGCTGGCCCGCTCACAGGGACTGGCCCCCGCAGCCCTGGCCCGCTCACAGGGGGTGGCCCCCGCAGCCCTGGCCCGCTGACAGGGACTGGCCTTCGCAGCCATGACCCGATCACAGGGACTTGCCCCCGCAGCCCTGACCCGCTCACAGGGACTGGCCCCCGCAGCCCTGACCCGCTCACAGGGACTGGCCCCCGCAGCCCTGACCCGCTCACAGGGACTGGTCCCCGCAGCCCTGACCCTCTGACAGGGACTGGTCCCGGCAGCCCTGACCTGCTCACAGCGACAGGTCCCCGCAGCCCTGTCCCGCTCACAGGGACTGGTCCCCGCAGCCCTGACCGGCTCACAGGGACTGTTCTCCGCAGCCCGGACCGGCTCACAGGGACTGGTTCCCGCAGCCCTGACCCGCTCACAGGGATTGGTTCCCGCAGCCCTGACCCGCTCACATGGACTGGCCCCCGCAGCCCTGACCCGCTCACAGGGACTGGCCCCCGCAGCCCTGACCCCCTGACAGCTATTTGCCACTGCAGCCCTCACCCGCTCACAGGGACTGGCCCCCGCAGCCATGACACGATCACAGGCACTGTGCCCCGCAGCCCTGTCCCGCTGACATGGACTGGCCCGCGCAGCCCTGCCCGCTCACAGGGACTGGCCCCCGCAGCCCTGGCCCGCTCACAGGGACTGGCCCCCGCAACCCTGGCCCGCTCACAGGGACTGGCCCCTGCAGCCCTGGCCCGCTCACAGGGACTGGCCCCCGCAGCCCTGGCCCGCTCACAGGGACTGGCCCCCGCAGCCATGAACTGATCACAGGGACTGGTCCCCGCAGCCATGACCCGATCACAGGGACTGGCCCCCACAGCCCTGACCCGCTCACAGGGACTGTCCCCCGCAGCCCTGACACGCTCACAGGGACTGTCCCCCGCAGCCCTGACCCGCTCACAGGGACTATCCCCCGCAGCCCTGACCCGCTCACAGGGACTGGCCCCCGCAGACCTGACCCGTTCACAGGCACTGGCCCCCGCAGCCCTGGCCCGCTCACAGTCACTGGCCCCCGCAGCCCTGACCCGCTCACAGGGACTGGTCCCCGCAGCCCTGACCCCCTGACAGGGACTGGTCCCCGCAGCCCTGACCCGCTCACAGGGACTGGTCCCCGCAGCCCTGACCCGCTCACAGGGACTGGTCGCCGCAGCCCTGACCCGCTCATAGGGACTGGTCCCCGCAGCCCTGACCCGCTCACAGGGACTTGTCCCCGCAGCCCTGACCCGCTCACAGGGACTGGTCCCCGCAGCCGTCACCAGCTCACAGGGACTGGTCCCCGCAGCCCTGACCCTCTGACAGGGACTGGTCCCCGCAGCCCTGACCCGCTCACAGCAACAGGTCCCCGCAGCCCTGACCCGCTCACAGGGACTGGTCCCCGCAGCCCTGACCCGCTCACAGGGACTGGCCCCCGCAGCCCTGACCCCCTGACAGCTATTTGCCACCGCAGCCCTCACCGGCTCACAGGTACTGGCCCCCGCAGCCCTGACCCCCTGACAGCTATTTGCCACCGCAGCCCTCAGCCGCTCACAGGGACTGGCCCCCGCAGCCATGACACGATCACAGGCACTGTGCCCCGCAGCCCTGTCCCGCTGACATGGACTGGCCCCCGCAGCCCTGGCCCGCTCACAGGGACTGGCCCCCGCAGCCCTGGCCCGCTCACAGGGACTAGCCCCCGCAGCCCTGGCCCGCTCACAGGGACTGGCCCCCGCAGCCCTGGCCCCCTCACAGGGACTGGCCCCCGCAGCCCTGGCCCGCTCACAGGGACTGGCCCCCGCAGCCATGGCCCGCTTACAGGAACTGGCCCCCGCAGCCCTGGCCCGCTCACAGGGACTGGCCCCCGCAGCCCTGGACGGCTCACAGGGACTGGTCCCCGCAGCCCTGACCCGCTCACAGGGACTGTCCCCCGCAGCCCTGACCCGCTCACAGGGACTGGCCCCCGCAGCCCTGACCCGCTCACAGGGACTGGTCCCCGCAGCCCTGACCCTCTGACAGGGACTGGTCCCCGCAGCCCTGACCCGCTCACAGCAACAGGTCCCCGCAGCCCTGACCCGCTCACAGGGACTGGTCCCCGCAGCCCTGACCCGCTCACAGGGACTGGTCCCCGCAGCACTGACCCGCTCACAGGGACTGATCCCCGCAGCCCTGACCCGCTCACAGGGACTGGCCCCCGCAGCCCTGACCCCCTGACAGCTATTTGCCACCGCAGCCCTCACCGGCTCACAGGTACTGGCCCCCGCAGCCCTGACACGATCACAGACACTGTGCCCCGCAGCCCTGTCCCGCTGACATGGACTGGCCCCCGCAGCCCTGGCCCGCTCACAGGGACTGGCCCCCGCAGCCCAGGCCCGCTCACTGGGACTAGCCCCTGCAGCCGTGGCCCGCTCACAGGGACTGGCCCCCGCAGCCCTGGCCCGCTCACAGGGACTGGCCCCCGCAGCCCTGGCCCGCTCACAGGAACTGGCCCCCGCAGCCCTGGCCCGCTCACAGGGACTGGCCCCCGCAGCGCTGGCCCGCTCACAGGGACTGGCCCCCGCAGCCCTGGCCCGCTCACAGGGGGTGGCCCCCGCAGCCCTGGCCCGCTGACAGGGACTGGCCTTCGCAGCCATGACCCGATCACAGGGACTTGCCCCCGCAGCCCTGACCCGCTCACAGGGACTGGCCCCCGCAGCCCTGACCCGCTCACAGGGACTGGCCCCCGCAGCCCTGACCCGCTCACAGGGACTGGTCCCCGCAGCCCTGACCCTCTGACAGGGACTGGTCCCGGCAGCCCTGACCCGCTCACAGCGACAGGTCCCCGCAGCCCTGTCCCGCTCACAGGGACTGGTCCCCGCAGCCCTGACCGGCTCACAGGGACTGTTCTCCGCAGCCCGGACCGGCTCACAGGGACTGGTTCCCGCAGCCCTGACCCGCTCACAGGGATTGGTTCCCGCAGCCCTGACCCGCTCACATGGACTGGCCCCCGCAGCCCTGACCCGCTCACAGGGACTGGCCCCCGCAGCCCTGACCCCCTGACAGCTATTTGCCACTGCAGCCCTCACCCGCTCACAGGGACTGGCCCCCGCAGCCATGACACGATCACAGGCACTGTGCCCCGCAGCCCTGTCCCGCTGACATGGACTGGCCCGCGCAGCCCTGCCCGCTCACAGGGACTGGCCCCCGCAGCCCTGGCCCGCTCACAGGGACTGGCCCCCGCAACCCTGGCCCGCTCACAGGGACTGGCCCCTGCAGCCCTGGCCCGCTCACAGGGACTGGCCCCCGCAGCCCTGGCCCGCTCACAGGGACTGGCCCCCGCAGCCATGAACTGATCACAGGGACTGGTCCCCGCAGCCATGACCCGATCACAGGGACTGGCCCCCACAGCCCTGACCCGCTCACAGGGACTGTCCCCCGCAGCCCTGACACGCTCACAGGGACTGTCCCCCGCAGCCCTGACCCGCTCACAGGGACTATCCCCCGCAGCCCTGACCCGCTCACAGGGACTGGCCCCCGCAGACCTGACCCGTTCACAGGCACTGGCCCCCGCAGCCCTGGCCCGCTCACAGTCACTGGCCCCCGCAGCCCTGACCCGCTCACAGGGACTGGTCCCCGCAGCCCTGACCCCCTGACAGGGACTGGTCCCCGCAGCCCTGACCCGCTCACAGGGACTGGTCCCCGCAGCCCTGACCCGCTCACAGGGACTGGTCGCCGCAGCCCTGACCCGCTCATAGGGACTGGTCCCCGCAGCCCTGACCCGCTCACAGGGACTTGTCCCCGCAGCCCTGACCCGCTCACAGGGACTGGTCCCCGCAGCCGTCACCCGCTCACAGGGACTGGTCCCCGCAGCCCAGACCCGCTCACAGGGACTGGTCCCCGCAGCACTGACCCGCTCACAGGGGCTGGTTCCCGCAGCCCTGACCCGCTCACAGGGACTGGCCCCCGCAGCCCTGACCCCCTGACAGCTATTTGCCACCGCAGCCCTCACCCGCTCACAGGGACTGGCCCCCGCAGCCATGACACGATCAGAGGCACTGTGCTCCGCAGCCCTGTCCCGCTGACATGGACTGGCCCCCGCAGCCCTGGCCCGCTCACAGGGACTGGCCCCCGCAGCCCTGGCCCGCTCACAGGGACTAGCCCCCGCAGCCCTGGCCCGCTCACTGGGACTGGTCCCCGCAGCCCTGGCCCGCTCACTGGGACTGGCCCCCGCAGCCCTGGCCCCCTCACAGGGACTGGCCCCCGCAGCCCTGGCCCGCTCACAGGAACTGGCCCCCGCAGCCCTGGCCCGCTCACAGGGACTGGCCCCCGCAGCCCTGGCCCGCTCACAGGGACTGGCCCCCGCAGCCCTGGCCCGCTCACAGGGACTGGCCCCCGCAGACCTGGCCCGCTCACAGGGACTGGCCCCCGCAGCCATGACCCGATCACAGGGACTGGCCCCCGCAGCCCTGACCCGCTCACAGGGACTGGCCCCCGCAGCCCTGACCCGCTCACAGGGACTGGCCCCCGCAGCCCTGACCCGCTCACAGGGACTGGTCCCTGCAGCCCTGACCCGCTCACAGCGACAGGTCCCCGCAGCCCTGTCCCGCTCACAGGGACTGGTCCCCGCAGCCCTGACCCGCTCACAGGGACTGGTCCCCGCAGCACTGACCCGCTCACAGGGACTGATCCCCGCAGCCCTGACCCGCTCACAGGGACTGGCCCCCGCAGCCCAGACCCCCTGACAGCTATTTGCCACCGCAGCCCTCACCGGCTCACAGGTACTGGCCCCCGCAGCCATGACACGATCACAGACACTGTGCCCCGCAGCCCTGTCCCGCTGACATGGACTGACCCCCGCAGCCCTGGACCGCTCACAGGGACTTGCCCCCGCAGCCCAGGCCCGCTCACAGGGACTAGCCCCTGCAGCCCTGGCCCGCTCACAGGGACTGGCTCCCGCAGCCCTGGCCCGCTCACAGGGACTGGCCCCCGCAGCCCTGGCCCGCTCACAGGAACTGGCCCCCGCAGCCCTGGCCCGCTCACAGGGACTGGACCCCGCAGCACTGGCCCACTCACAGGGACTGGCCCCCGCAGCCCTGGCCCGCTCACATGGGGTGGCCCCCGCAGACCTGGCCCGCTGACAGGGACTGGCCTTCGCAGCCATGACCTGATCACAGGGACTTGCCCCCGCAGCCCTGACCCGCTCACAGGGACTGACCCCCGCAGCCCTGACCCGCTCACAGGGACTGACACCCGCAGCCCTGACCCGCTCACAGGGACTGGTCCCCGCAGCCCTGACCGGCTCACAGGGACTGGTCTCCGCAGCCCTGACCGGCTCACAGGGACTGGTCCCCGCAGCCCTGACCCGCTCACAGGGACTGGTCCCCGCAGCCCTGGCCCGCTCACAGGAACTGGCCCCCGCAGCCCTGACCCGCTCACAGGGACTGGCCCCTGCAGCCCTGACCCGCTCACAGGGACTGGCCCCCGCAGCCCTGACCCGCTCACAGGGACTGGTCCCCGCAGCCCTGACCCCCTGACAGGGACTGGTCCCCGCAGCCCTGACCCGCTCACAGGCACTGGCCCCCGCATCCCTGACCCGCTCACAGGGACTGGCCCCCGCAGCCCTGACCCGCTCACAGGGACTGGCCCCCGCAGCCCTGACCCGCTCACAGGGACTGGCCCCCGCAGCCCTGACCCGCTCACAGGGACTGGTCCCCGCAGCCCTGACCCCCTGACAGGGACTGGTCCCCGCAGCCCTGACCCGCTCACAGGGACTGGTCCCCGCAGCCCTGACCCGCTCACAGGGACTGGTCGCCGCAGCCCTGACCCGCTCATAGGGACTGGTCCCCGCAGCCCTGACCCGCTCACAGGGTCTTGTCCCCGCAGCCCTGACCCGCTCACAGGGACTGGTCCCCGCAGCCCTGACCCGCTCACAGGGACTGGTCCCCGCAGCCCAGACCCGCTCACAGGGACTGGTCCCAGCAGCACTGATCCGCTCACAGGGACTGGTCCCCGCAGCACTGATCCACTCACAGGGACTGGTCCCCGCAGCCCAGACCCGCTCACAGGGACTGGTCCCCGCAGCACTGATCCGCTCACAGGGACTGGCCCCCGCAGCCCTGACCCCCTGACAGCTATTTGCCACCGCAGCCCTCACCCGCTCACAGGGACTGGCCCCCGCAGCCATGACACGATCACAGCACTGTGCCCCGCTGACATGGACTGGCCCGCGCAGCCCTGCCCGCTCACAGGGACTGGCCCCCGCAGCCCTGGCCCGCTCACAGGGACTGGCCCCCGCAGCCCTGGCCCGCTCACAGGGACTGGCCCCCGCAGCCCTGGCCCGCTCACAGGGACTGGCCCCCGCAGCCCTGGCCCGCTCACAGGGACTGGCCCCCGCAGCCATGAACTGATCACAGGGACTGGCCCCCGCAGCCATGACCCGATCACAGGGACTGGCCCCCGCAGCCCTGACCCGCTCACAGGGACTGGCCCTGGCAGCCCTGACCCGCTCACACGGACTGGCCCCCGCAGCCCTGACCCGCTCACAGGGACTGTCCCCCGCAGCCCTGACCCGCTCACAGGGACTGTCCGCCGCAGCCCTGACCCGCTCACAGGGACTGTCCCCCGCAGCCCTGACCCGCTCACAGGGACTGTCCCCCGCAGCCCTGACCCGCTCACAGGGACTATCCCCCGCAGCCCTGACCCGCTCACAGGGACTGCCCCTCGCAGACCTGACCCGTTGACAGGCACTGACACCGCAGCCCTGGCCCGCTCACAGGCACTGGCCCCCGCAGCCCTGACCCGCTCACAGGGACTGGTCCCCGCAGCCCTGACCCCCTGACAGGGACTGGTCCCCGCAGCCCTGACCCGCTCACAGTGACTGGTCCCCTCAGCCCTGACCCGCTCACAGGGACTGGTCGCCGCAGCCCTGACCCGCTCATAGGGACTGGTCCCCGCAGCCCTGACCCGCTCACAGGGACTTGTCCCCGCAGCCCTGACCCGCTCACAGGGACTGGTCCCCGCAGCCCTGACCCGCTCACAGGGACTGGCCCCCGCAGCCCTGACCCGCTCACAGGGACTGGCCCCCGCAGCCCTGACCCGCTCACATGGACTGGTCCCCGCAGCCCTGACCCTCTGACAGGGACTGGTCCCCGCAGCCCTGACCCGCTCACAGCGACAGGTCCCCGCAGCCCTGTCCCGCTCACAGGGACTGGTCCCCGCAGCCCTGACCGGCTCACAGGGACTGGTCTCCGCAGCCCTGACCGGCTCACAGGGACTGGTCCCCGCAGCCCTGACCCGCTCACAGGGATTGGTTCCCGCAGCCCTGACCCGCTCACAGGGACTGGCCCCCGCAGCCCTGACCCGCTCACAGGGACTGGTCCCCGCAGCCCTGACCCGCTCACAGGGATTGGTCGCCGCAGCCCTGACCCGCTCATAGGGACTGGTCCCCGCAGCCCTGACCCGCTCACAGGGACTTGTCCCCGCAGCCCTGACGCGCTCACAGGGACTGGTCCCCGCAGCCGTGACCCGCTCACAGGGACTGGTCCCCGCAGCCCAGACCCGCTCACAGGGACTGGTCCCCGCAGCACTGACCCGCTCACAGGGGCTGGTCGCCGCAGCCCTGACCCGCTCATAGGGACTGGTCCCCGCAGCCCTGACCCGCTCACAGGGACTTGTCCCCGCAGCCCTGACCCGCTCACAGGGACTGGTCCCCGCAGCCGTGACCCGCTCACAGGGACTGGTCCCCGCAGCCCAGACCCGCTCACAGGGACTGGTCCCCGCAGCACTGACCCGCTCACAGGGGCTGGTTCCCGCAGCCCTGACCCGCTCACAGGGACTGGCCCCCGCAGCCCTGACCCCCTGACAGCTATTTGCCACCGCAGCCCTCACCCGCTCACAGGGACTGGCCCCCGCAGCCATGACACGATCAGAGGCACTGTGCTCCGCAGCCCTGTCCCGCTGACATGGACAGGCCCCCGCAGCCCTGGCCCGCTCACACGTACTGGCCCCCGCAGCCCTGGCCCGCTCACAGGGACTAGCCCCCGCAGCCCTGGCCCGCTCACTGGGACTGGCCCCCGCAGCCCTGGCCCCCTCACAGGGACTGGCCCCCGCAGCCCTGGCCCGCTCACAGGAACTGGCCCCCGCAGCCCTGGCCCGCTCACAGGGACTGGCCCCCGCAGCCCTGGCCCGCTCACAGGGACTGGCCCCCGCAGCCCTGGCCCGCTCACAGGGACTGGCCCCCGCAGACCTGGCCCGCTCACAGGGACTGGCCCCCGCAGCCATGACCCGATCACAGGGACTGGTCCCCGCAGCCCTGACCCGCTCACAGGGACTGGCCCCCGCAGCCCTGACCCGCTCACAGGGACTGGCCCCCGCAGCCCTGACCCGCTCACAGGGACTGGTCCCTGCAGCCCTGACCCGCTCACAGCGACAGGTCCCCGCAGCCCTGTCCCGCTCACAGGGACTGGTCCCCGCAGCCCTGACCCGCTCACAGGGACTGGTCCCCGCAGCACTGACCCGCTCACAGGGACTGATCCCCGCAGCCCTGACCCGCTCACAGGGACTGGCCCCCGCAGCCCTGACCCCCTGACAGCTATTTGCCACCGCAGCTCTCACCGGCTCACAGGTACTGGCCCCCGCAGCCATGACACGATCACAGACACTGTGCCCCGCAGCCCTGTCCCGCTGACATGGACTGGCCCCCGCAGCCCTGGACCGCTCACAGGGACTTGCCCCCGCAGCCCAGGCCCGCTCACAGGGACTATCCCCTGCAGCCCTGGCCCGCTCACAGGGACTGGCTCCCGCAGCCCTGGCCCGCTCACAGGGACTGGCCCCCGCAGCCCTGGCCCGCTCACAGGAACTGGCCCCCGCAGCCCTGGCCCGCTCACAGGGACTGGCCCCCGCAGCTCTGGCCCACTCACAGGGACTGGCCCCCGCAGCCCTGGCCCGCTCACATTGGGTGGCCCCCGCAGACCTGGCCCGCTGACAGGGACTGGCCTTCGCAACCATGACCCGATCACAGGGACTTGCCCCCGCAGCCCTGACCCGCTCACAGGGACTGACCCCCGCAGCCCTGACCCGCTCACAGGGACTGACACCCGCAGCCCTGACCCGCTCACAGGGACTGGTCCCCGCAGCCCTGACCGGTTCACAGGGACTGGTCTCCGCAGCCCTGACCGGCTCACAGGGACTGGTCCCCGCAGCTCTGACCCGCTCACAGGGACTGGTCCCCGCAGCCCTGGCCCGCTCACAGGAACTGGCCCCCGCAGCCCTGACCCGCTCACAGGGACTGGCCCCTGCAGCCCTGACCCGCTCACAGGGACTGGCCCCTGCAGCCCTGACCCGCTCACAGGGACTGGCCCCCGCAGCCCTGACCCGCTCACAGGGACTGGTCCCCGCAGCCCTGACCCCCTGACAGGGACTGGTCCCCGCAGCCCTGACCCGCTCACAGGGACTGGTCCCCGCAGCCCTGACCCGCTCACAGGGACTGGTCGCCGCAGCCCTGCCCCGCTCATAGGGACTGGTCCCCGCAGCCCTGACCCGCTCACAGGGACTGGTCCCCGCAGCCCTGACCCGCTCACAGGGACTGGTCCCCGCAGCCCTGACCCGCTCACAGGGACTGGTCCCCGCAGCCCAGACCCGCTCACAGGGACTGGTCCCCGCAGCACTGATCCGCTCACAGGGGCTGGTTCCCGCAGCCCTGACCCACTCACAGGGACTGGTCCCCGCAGCCCTGACCCTCTGACAGGGACTGGTCCCCGCAGCCCTGACCCGCTCACAGCGACAGGTCCCCGCAGCCCTGTCCCGCTCACAGGGACTGGTCCCCGCAGCCCTGACCGGCTCACAGGGACTGGCCTCCGCAGCCCTGACCGGCTCACAGGGACTTGTCCCCGCAGCCCTGACCCGCTCACAGGGATTGGTTCCCGCAGCCCTGACCCGCTCACAGGGACTGCTCCCCGCAGCCCTGACCCGCTCACAGGGACTGGCCCCCGCAGCCCTGACCCCCTGACAGCTATTTGCCACCGCAGCCCTCACCCGCTCACAGGGACTGGCCCCCGCAGCCATGACACGATCACAGGCACTGTGCCCCGCAGCCCTGTCCCGCTGACATGGACTGGCCCGCGCAGCCCTGCCCGCTCACAGGGACTGGCCCCCGCAGCCCTGGCCCGCTCACAGGGACTGGCCCCCGCAGCCCTGGCCCGCTCACAGGGACTGGTCCCCGCAGCCCTGACCCGCTCACAGCGACAGGTCCCCGCAGCCCTGTCCCGCTCACAGGGACTGGTCCCCGCAGCCCTGACCGGCTCACAGGGACTGGTCTCCGCAGCCCTGACCGGCTCACAGGGACTGGTCCCCGCAGCCCTGACCCGCTCACAGGGATTGGTTCCCGCAGCACTGACCCGCTCACAGGGACTGGCCCCCGCAGCCCTTACCCGCTCACAGGGACTGGCCCCCGCAGCCCTGACCCCCTGACAGCTATTTGCCACCGCAGCCCTCACCCGCTCACAGGGAGTGGCCCCCGCAGCCATGACACGATCACAGGCACTGTGCCCCGCAGCCCTGTCCCGCAGACATGGACTGGCCCGCGCAGCTCTGCCCGCTCACAGGGACTGGCCCCCGCAGCCCTGGCCTGCTCACGGGGACTGGCCCCCGCAGCCCTGGCCCGCTCACAGGGACTGGCCCCTGCAGCCCTGGCCCGCTCACAGGGACTGGCCCCCGCAGCCCTGGCCCGCTCACAGGGACTGGTCCCCGCAGCCCTGACCCCCTGACAGGGACTGGTCCCCGCAGCCCTTACCCGCTCACAGGGACTGGTCCCCTCAGCCCTGACCCGCTCACAGGGACTGGTCGCCGCAGCCCTGACCCGCTCATAGGGACTGGTCCCCGCAGCCCTGACCCGCTCACAGGGACTTGTCCCCGCAGCCCTGACCCGCTCACAGGGACTGGTCCCCGCAGCCCTGACCCGCTCACAGGGACTGGCCCCCGCAGCCCTGACCCGCTCACAGGGACTGGCCCCCGCAGCCCTGACCCGCTCACAGGGACTGGTCCCCGCAGCCCTGACCATCTGACAGGGACTGGTCCCCGCAGCCCTGACCCGCTCACAGCGACAGGTCCCCGCAGCCCTGCCCCGCTCACAGGGACTGGTCCCCGCAGCCCTGACCGGGTCACAGGGACTGGTCTCCGCAGCCCTGACCGGCTCACAGGGACTTGTCCCCGCAGCCCTTACCCGCTCACAGGGATTGGTTCCCGCAGCACTGACCCGCTCACAGGGACTGGCCCCCGCAGCCCTGACCCGCTCACAGGGACTGGCCCCCGCAGCCCTGACCCCCTGACAGCTATTTGCCACCGCAGCCCTCACCCGCTCACAGGGACTGGCCCCCGCAGCCATGACACGATCACAGGCACTGTGCCCCGCAGCCCTGTCCCGCAGACATGGACTGGCCCGCGCAGCCCTGCCCGCTCACAGGGACTGGCCCCCGCAGCCCTGGCCCGCTCACAGGGACTGGCCCCCGCAGCCCTGGCCCGCTCACAGGGACTGGCCCCTGCAGCCCTGGCCCGCTCACAGGGACTGGCCCCCGCAGCCCTGGCCCGCTCACAGGGACTGGCCCCCGCACCCATGAACTGATCACAGGGACTGGCCCCCGCAGCCATGACCCGCTCACAGGGACTGGCCCCCGCCGCCCTGACCCGCTCACAGGGACTGGCCCTGGCAGCCCTGACCCGCTCACACGGACTGGCCCCCGCAGCCCTGACCCGCTCACAGGGACTGTCCCCCGCAGCCCTGACCCGCTCACAGGGACTGTCTGCCGCAGCCCTGACCCGCTCACAGGGACTGTCCCCCGCAGCCCTGACCCGCTCACAGGGACTGTCCCCCGCAGCCCTGACCCGCTCACAGGGACTATCCCCCGCAGCCCTGACCCGCTCACAGGGACTGGCCCCCGCAGACCTGACCCGTTCACAGGCACTGGCCCCCGCAGCCCTGGCCCGCTCACAGGCACTTGCCCCCGCAGCCCTGACCCGCTCACAGGGACTGGTCCCCGCAGCCCTGACCCCCTGACAGGGACTGGTCCCCGCAGCCCTGACCCGCTCACAGGGACTGGTCCCCGCAGCCCTGACCCGCTCACAGGGACTGGTCGCCGCAGCCCTGACCCGCTGATATGGACTGGTCCCCGCAGCCCTGACCCGCTCACAGGGACTTGTCCCCGCAGCCCTGACCCGCTCACAGGGACTGGTCCCCGCAGCCGTGACCCGCTCACAGGGACTGGTCCCCGCAGCCCAGACCCGCTCACAGGGACTGGTCCCCGCAGCACAGACCCGCTCACAGGGGCTGGTTCCCGCAGCCCTGACCCGCTCACAGGGACTGGCCCCCGCAGCCCTGACCCCCTGACAGCTATTTGCCACCGCAGCGCTCACCCGCTCACAGGGACTGTCCCACGCAGCCATGACATGATCAGAGGCACTGTGCCCCGCAGCCCTGTCCCGCTGACATGGACTGGCCCCCGCAGACCTGACCCGTTCACAGGCACTGACACCGCAGCCCTGACCCGCTCACAGGGACTGGTCCCCGCAGCCCTGACCCCCTGACAGGGACTGGTCCCCGCAGCCCTGACCCGCTCACAGGGACTGGTCCCCTCAGCCCTGACCCGCTCACAGGGACTGGTCGCCGCAGCCCTGACCCGCTCATAGGGACTGGTCCCCGCAGCCCTGACCCGCTCACAGGGACTTGTCCCCGCAGCCCTGACCCGCTCACAGGGACTGGTCCCCGCAGCCCTGACCCGCTCACAGGGACTGGCCCCCGCAGCCCTGACCCGCTCACAGGGACTGGCCCCCGCAGCCCTGACCCGCTCACAGGGACTGGTCCCCGCAGCCCTGACCCTCTGACAGGGACTGGTCCCCGCAGCCCTGACCCGCTCACAGCGACAGGTCCCCGCAGCCCTGTCCCGCTCACAGGGACTGGTCCCCGCAGCCCTGACCGGCTCACAGGGACTGGTCTCCGCAGCCCTGACCGGCTCACAGGGACTGGTCCCCGCAGCCCTGACCCGCTCACAGGGATTGGTTCCCGCAGCACTGACCCGCTCACAGGGACTGGCCCCCGCAGCCCTGACCCGCTCACAGGGACTGGCCCCCGCAGCCCTGACCCCCTGACAGCTATTTGCCACCGCAGCCCTCACCCGCTCACAGGGACTGGCCCCCGCAGCCATGACACGATCACAGGCACTGTGCCCCGCAGCCCTGTCCCGCAGACATGGACTGGCCCGCACAGCCCTGGCCCGCTCACAGGGACTGGCCCCCGCAGCCCTGGCCCGCTCACAGGGACTGGCCCCCGCAGCCCTGGCCCGCTCACAGGGACTGGCCCCCGCAGCCATGACCCGCTCACAGGGACTGGCCCTGGCAGCCCTGACCCGCTCACACGGACTGGCCCCCGCAGCCCTGACCCGCTCACAGGGACTGTCCCCCGCTGCCCTGACCCGCTCACAGGGACTGTCTGCCGCAGCCCTGACCCGCTCACAGGGACTGTCCCCCGCAGCCCTGACCCGCTCACAGGGACTGTCCCCCGCAGCCCTGACCCGCTCACAGGGACTATCCCCCGCAGCCCTGACCCGCTCACAGGGACTGGCCCCCGCAGACCTGACCCGTTCACAGGCACTGGCCCCCGCAGCCCTGGCCCGCTCACAGGCACTTGCCCCCGCAGCCCTGACCCGCTCACAGGGACTGGGCCCCGCAGCCCTGACCCCCTGACAGGGACTGGTCCCCGCAGCCCTGACCCGCTCACAGGGACTGGTCCCCGCAGCCCTGACCCGCTCACAGGGACTGGTCGCCGCAGCCCTGACCCGCTCATAGGGACTGGTCCCCGCAGCCCTGACCCGCTCACAGGTACTTGTCCCCGCAGCCCTGACCCGCTCACAGGGACTGGTCCCCGCAGCCGTGACCCGCTCACAGGGACTGGTCCCCGCAGCCCAGACCCGCTCACAGGGACTGGTCCCCGCAGCACTGACCCGCTCACAGGGGCTGGTTCCCGCAGCCCTGACCCGCTCACAGGGACGGGCCCCCGCAGCCCTGACCCCCTGACAGCTATTTGCGACCGCAGCCCTCACCCGCTCACAGGGACTGGCCCCCGCAGCCATGACACGATCAGAGGCACTGTGCCCCGCAGCCCTGTCCCGCTGACATGGACTGGCCCCCGCAGCCCTGGCCCGCTCACAGGGACTGGCCCCCGCAGCCCTGGCCCGCTCACAGGGACTAGCCCCCGCAGCCCTGGCCCGCTCACTGTGACTGGCCCCCGCAGCCCTGGCCCCCTCACAGGGACTGGCACCCGCAGCCCTGGCCCGCTCACAGGGACTGGCCACCGCAGCCCTGGCCCGCTCACAGGGACTGGCCCCCGCAGCCCTGGCCCGCTCACAGGGACTGGCCCCCGCAGACCTGGCCCGCTCACAGGGACTGGCCCCCGCAGCCATGACCCGATCACAGGGACTGGCCCCCGCAGCCCTGACCCGCTCACAGGGACTGGCCCCCGCAGCCCTGACCCGCTCACAGGGACTGGTCCCCGCAGCCCTGACCCGCTCACAGCGACAGGTCCCCGCAGCCCTGTCCCGCTCACAGGGACTGGTCCCCGCAGCCCTGACCCGCTCACAGGGACTGGTCCCCGCAGCACTGACCCGCTCACAGGGACTGAACCCCGCAGCCGTGACCCGCTCACAGGGACTGGCCCCCGCAGCCCTGACCCCCTGACAGCTATTTGCCACCGCAGCCCTCACCGGCTCACAGGTACTGGCCCCCGCAGCCATGACACGATCACAGACACTGTGCCCCGCAGCCCTGTCCCGCTGACATGGACTGGCCCCCGCAGCCCTGGCCCGCTCACAAGGACTTGCCCCCGCAGCCCAGGCCCGCTCACAGGGACTAGCCCCTGCAGCCCTGGCCCGCTCACAGGGACTGGCCCCCGCAGCCCTGGCCCGCTCACAGGGACTGGCCCCCGCAGCCCTGGCCCGCTCACAGGAACTGGCCCCCGCAGCCCTGGCCAGCTCACAGGGACTGGCCCCCGCAGCACTGGCCCGCTCACAGGGACTGACCCCCGCAGCCCTGGCTCGCTCACATGGGGTGGCCCCCGCAGACCTGGCCCGCTGACAGGGACTGGCCTTCGCAGCCATGACCCGATCACAGGGACTTGCCACCGCAGCCCTGACCCGCTCACAGGGACTGACCCCCGCAGCCCTGACCCGCTCACAGGGACTGACCCCCGCAGCCCTGACCCGCTCACAGGGACTGGCCCCCGCAGCCCTGACCCGCTCACAGGGACTGGTCCCCGCAGCCCTGACCCTCTGACAGGGACTAGTCCCCGCAGCCCTGACCCGCTCACAGCGACAGGTCCCCGCAGCCCTGTCCCGCTCACAGGGACTGGTCCCCGCAGCCCTGACCGGCTCACAGGGACTGGTCTCCGCAGCCCTGACCGGCTCACAGGGACTGGTCCCCGCAGCCCTGACCCGCTCACAGGGACTGGTCCCCGCAGCCCTGGCCCGCTCACAGGAACTGGCCCCCGCAGCTCTGACCCGCTCACAGGGACTGGCCCCTGCAGCCCTGACCCGCTCACAGGGACTGGCCCCCGCAGCCCTGACCCGCTCACAGGGACTGGTCCCCGCAGCCCTGACCCCCTGACAGGGACTGGTCCCCGCAGCCCTGACCCGCTCACAGGCACTGGCCGCCGCATCCCTGACCCGCTCACAGGGACTGGCCCCCGCAGCCCTGACCCGCTCACAGGGACTGGCCCCTGCAGCCCTGACCCGCTCACAGGGACTGGCCCCCGCAGCCCTGACCCGCTCACAGGGACTGGTCCCCGCAGCCCTGACCCCCTGACAGGGACTGGTCCCCGCAGCCCTGACCCGCTCACAGGGACTGGTCCCCGCAGCCCTGACCCGCTCACAGGGACTGGTCCCCGCAGCCCTGACCCTCTGACAGGGACTGGTCCCCGCAGCCCTGACCCGCTCACAGCGACAGGTCCCCGCAGCCCTGTCCCGCTCACAGGGACTGGTCCCCGCATCCCTGACCGGCTCACAGGGACTGTTCTCCGCAGCCCTGACCGGCTCACAGGGACTGGTCCCCGCAGCCCTGATCCGCTCACAGGGATTGGTTCCCGCAGCCCTGACCCGCTCACAGGGACTGGCCCCCGCAGCCCTGACCCGCTCACAGGGACTGGCCCCCGCAGCCCTGACCCCCTGACAGCTATTTGCCACCGCAGCCCTCACCCGCTCACAGGGAATGGCCCCCGCAGCCATGACACGATCACAGGCACTGTGCCCCGCAGCCCTGTCCCGCTGACATGGACTGGCCCGCGCAGCCCTGCCCGCTCACAGGGACTGGCCCCCGCAGCCCTGGCCCGCTCACAGGGACTGGTCCCCGCAGCCCTGACCCGCTCACAGGGACTGGTCCCCGCAGCCCTGACCCGCTCACAGGGACTGGTCCCCGCAGCCCAGACCCGCTCACAGGGACTGGTCCCCGCAGCACTGATCCGCTCACAGGGGCTGGTTCCCGCAGCCCTGACCCCCTGACAGCTATTTGCCACCGCAGCCCTGACCCTCTGACAGGGACTGGTCCCCGCAGCCCTGACCCGCTCACAGCGACAGGTCCCCGCAGCCCTGTCCCGCTCACAGGGACTGGTCCCCGCAGCCCTGACCGGCTCACAGGGACTGGTCTCCGCAGCCCTGACCGGCTCACAGGGACTGGTCCCCGCAGCCCTGACCCGCTCACAGGGATTGGTTCCCGCAGCCCTGACCCGCTCACAGGAACTGGCCCCCGCAGCCCTGACCCGCTCACAGGGACTGGCCCCCGCAGCCCTGACCCCCTGACAGCTATTTGCCACCGCAGCCCTCACCCGCTCACAGGGAATGGCCCCCGCAGCCATGACACGATCACAGGCACTGTGCCCCGCAGCCCTGTCCCGCTGACATGGACTGGCCCGCGCAGCCCTGCCTGCTCACAGGGACTGGCCCCCGCAGCCCTGGCCCGCTCACAGGGACTGGCCCCCGCAGCCCTGGCCCGCTCACAGGGACTGGCCCCCGCAGCCTTGGCCCGCTTACAGGGACTGGCCCCCGCAGCCCTGGCCCGCTCACAGGGACTGGCCCCCGCAGCCATGAACTGATCACAGGGACTGGCCCCCGCAGCCATGACCCGATCACAGGGACTGGCCCCCGCAGCCCTGACCCGCTCACAGGGACTGGCCCTGGCAGCCCTGACCCGCTCACACGGACTGGCCCCCGCAGCCCTGACCCGCTCACAGGGACTGTCTCCCGCAGCCCTGACCCGCTCACAGGGACTGTCCGCCGCAGCCCTGACCCGCTCACAGGGACTGTCCCCCGCAGCCCTGACCCGCTCACAGGGACTGTCCCCCGCAGCCCTGACCCGCTCACAGGGACTATCCCCCGCAGCCCTGACCCGCTCACAGGGACTGGCCCCCGCAGACCTGACCCGTTCACAGGCACTGACACCGCAGCCCTGGCCCGCTCACAGGCACTGGCCCCCGCAGCCCTGACCCGCTCACAGGGACTGGTCCCCGCAGCCCTGACCCCCTGACAGGGACTGGTCCCCGCAGCCCTGACCCGCTCACAGGGACTGGTCCCCTCAGCCCTGACCCGCTCACAGGGACTGGTCGCCGCAGCCCTGACCCGCTCATAGGGACTGGTCCCCGCAGCCCTGACCCGCTCACAGGGACTGGCCCCCGCAGCCCTGACCCGCTCACAGGGACTGGCCCCCGCAGCCCTGACCCGCTCACAGGGACTGGTCCCCGCAGCCCTGACCCTCTGACAGGGACTGGTCCCCGCAGCCCTGACCCGCTCACAGCGACAGGTCCCCGCAGCCCTGTCCCGCTCACAGGGACTGGTCCCCGCAGCCCTGACCGGCTCACAGGGACTGGTCTCCGCAGCCCTGACCGGCTCACAGGGACTGGTCCCCGCAGCCCTGACCCGCTCACAGGGATTGGTTCCCGCAGCACTGACCCGCTCACAGGGACTGGCCCCCGCAGCCCTGACCCGCTCACAGGGACTGGCCCCCGCAGCCCTGACCCCCTGACCGGGACTGGTCCCCGCAGCCCTCACCCGCTCACAGGGACTGGCCCCCGCAGCCATGACACGATCACAGGCACTGTGCCCCGCAGCCCTGTCCCGCAGACATGGACTGGCCTGCGCAGCCCTGCTCGCTCACAGGGACTGGCCCCCGCATCCCTGGCCCGCTCACAGGGACTGGCCCCCGCAGCCCTGGCCCGCTCACAGGGACTGGCCCCTGCAGCCCTGGCCCGCTCACAAAGACTGGCCCCTGCAGCCCTGGCCCGCTCACAAAGACTGGCCCCCGCAGCCCTGGCCCGCTCACAGGGACTGGCCCCCGCAGCCATGAACTGATCACAGGGACTGGCCCCCGCAGCCCTGGCCCGCTCACAGGGACTGGCCCCCGCAGACCTGGCCCGCTCACAGGGACTGGCCCCCGCAGCCATGACCCGATCACAGGGACTGGCCCCCGCAGCCCTGACCCGCTCACAGGGACTGGCCCCCGCAGCCCTGTCCCGCTCACAGGGACTGGCCCCCGCAGCCCTGACCCGCTCACAGGGACTGGTCCCCGCAGCCCTGACCCGCTCACAGCGACAGGTCCCCGCAGCCCTGTCCCGCTCACAGGGACTGGTCCCCGCAGCCCTGACCCGCTCACAGGGACTGGGCCCCGCAGCACTGACCCGCTCACAGGGACTGATCCCCGCAGCCGTGACCCGCTCACAGGGACTGGCCCCCGCAGCCCTGACCCCCTGACAGCTATTTGCCACCGCAGCCCTCACCGGCTCACAGGTACTGGCCCCCGCAGCCATGACACGATCACAGACACTGTGCCCCGCAGCCCTGTCCCGCTGACATGGACTGGCCCCCGCAGCCCTGGCCCGCTCACAAGGACTTGCCCCCGCAGCCCAGGCCCGCTCACAGGGACTAGCCCCTGCAGCCCTGGCCCGCTCACAGGGACTGGCCCCTGCAGCCCTGGCCCGCTCACAGGGACTGGCCCCCGCAGCCCTGGCCCGCTCACAGGAACTGGCCCCCGCAGCCCTGGCCAGCTCACAGGGACTGGCCCCCGCAGCACTGGCCCGCTCACAGGGACTGGCCCCCGCAGTCCTGGCTCGCTCACATGGGGTGGCCCCCGCAGACCTGGCCCGCTGACAGGGACTGGCCTTCGCAGCCATGACCCGATCACAGGGACTTGCCACCGCAGCCCTGACCCGCTCACAGGGACTGACCCCCGCAGCCCTGACCCGCTCACAGGGACTGACCCCCGCAGCCCTGACCCGCTCACAGGGACTGGCCCCCGCAGCCCTGACCCGCTCACAGGGACTGGTCCCCGCAGCCCTGACCCTCTGACAGGGTCTGGTCCCCGCAGCCCTGACCCGCTCACAGCGACACGTCCCCGCAGCCCTGTCCCGCTCACAGGGACTGGTCCCCGCAGCCCTGACCGGCTCACAGGGACTGGTCTCCGCAGCCCTGACCGGCTCACAGGGACTGGTCCCCGCAGCCCTGACCCGCTCACAGGGACTGGTCCCCGCAGCCCTGGCCCGCTCACAGGAACTTGCCCCCGCAGCCCTGACCCGCTCACAGGGACTGGCCCCTGCAGCCCTGACCCGCTCACAGGGACTGGCCCCCGCAGCCCTGACCCGCTCACAGGGACTGGTCCCCGCAGCCCTGACCCCCTGACAGGGACTGGTCCCCGCAGCCCTGACACGCTCACAGGCACTGGCCCCCGCATCCCTGACCCGCTCACAGGGACTGGCCCCCGCAGCCCTGACCCGCTCACAGGGACTGGCCCCTGCAGCCGAGACCCGCTCACAGGGACTGGCCCCCGCAGCCCTGACCCGCTCACAGGGACTGGTCCCCGCAGCACTGACCCCCTGACAGGGACTGGTCCCCGCAGCCCTGACCCGCTCACAGGGACTGGTCCCCGCAGCCCTGACCCGCTCACAGGGACTGGTCCCCGCAGCCCTGACCCTCTGACAGGGACTGGTCCCCGCAGCCCTGACCCGCTCACAGCGACAGGTCCCCGCAGCCCTGTCCCGCTCACAGGGACTGGTCCCCGCATCCCTGACCGGCTCACAGGGACTGTTCTCCGCAGCCCTGACCGGCTCACAGGGACTGGTCCCCGCAGCCCTGACCCGCTCACAGGGATTGGTTCCCGCAGCCCTGACCCGCTCACAGGGACTGGCTCCCGCAGCCCTGACCCGCTCACAGGGACTGGCCCCCGCAGCCCTGACCCCCTGACAGCTATTTGCCACCGCAGCCCTCACCCGCTCACAGGGACTGGCCCCCGCAGCCATGACACGATCACAGGCACTGTGCCCCGCAGCCCTGTCCCGCTGACATGGACTGGCCCGCGCAGCCCTGCCCGCTCACAGGGACTGGCCCCCGCAGCCCTGGCCCGCTCACAGGGACTGGCCCCCGCAGCCCTGGCCCGCTCACAGGGACTGGCCCCTGCAGCCCTGGCCCGCTCACAGGGACTGGCCCCCGCAGCCCTGGCCCGCTCACAGGGACTGGCCCCCGCAGCCATGAACTGATCACAGGGACTGGCCCCCGCAGCCATGACCCGATCACAGGGACTGGCCCCCGCAGCCCTGACCCGCTCACAGGGACTGGCCCTGGCAGCCCTGACCCGCTCACACGGACTGGCCCCCGCAGCCCTGACCCGCTCACAGGGACTGTCCCCCGCAGCCCTGACCCGCTCACAGGGACTGTCCGCCGCAGCCCTGACCCGCTCACAGGGACTGTCCCCCGCAGCCCTGACACGCTCACAGGGACTGTCCCCCGCAGCCCTGACCCGCTCACAGGGACTATCCCCCGCAGCCCTGACCCGCTCACAGGGACTGGCCCCCGCAGACCTGACCCGTTCACAGGCACTGGCCCCCGCAGCCCTGGCCCGCTCACAGTCACTGGCCCCCGCAGCCCTGACCCGCTCACAGGGACTGGTCCCCGCAGCCCTGACCCCCTGACAGGGACTGGTCCCCGCAGCCCTGACCCGCTCACAGGGACTGGTCCCCGCAGCCCTGACCCGCTCACAGGGACTGGTCGCCGCAGCCCTGACCCGTTCTTAGGGACTGGTCCCCGCAGCCCTGACCCGCTCACAGGGACTTGTCCCCGCAGCCCTGACCCGCTCACAGGGACTGGTCCCCGCAGCCGTGACCCGCTCACAGGGACTGGTCCCCGCAGCCCAGACCCGCTCACAGGGACTGGTCCCCGCAGCACTGACTCGCTCACAGGGGCTGGTTCCCGCAGCCCTGACCCGCTCACAGGGACTGGCCCCCGCAGCCCTGACCCCCTGACAGCTATTTGCCACCGCAGCCCTCACCCGCTCACAGGGACTGGCCCCCGCAGCCATGACACGATCAGAGGCACTGTGCCCCGCAGCCCTGTCCCGCTGACATGGACTGGCCCCCGCAGCCCTGGCCCGCTCACAGGGACTGGCCCCCGCAGCCCAGGCCCCCTCATAGGGACTGGCCCCCGCAGCCCTGGCCCGCTCACAGGAACTGTCCCCCGCAGCCCTGGCCCGCTCACAGGGACTGGCCCCCGCAGCCCTGGCCCGCTCACAGGGACTTGCCCCCGCAGCCCTGGCCCGCTCACAGGGACTGGCCCCCGCAGACCTGGCCCGCTCACAGGGACTGGCCCCCGCAGCCATGACCCGATCACAGGGACTGGCCCCCGCAGCCCTGACCCGCTCACAGGGACTGGCCCCCGCCGCCCTGACCCGCTCACAGGGACTGGCCCCCGCAGCCCTGACCCGCTCACAGGGACTGGTCCCTGCATCCCTGACCCGCTCACAGCGACAGGTCCCCGCAGCCCTGTCCCGCTCACAGGGACTGGTCCCCGCAGCCCTGACCCGCTCACAGGGACTGGTCCCCGCAGCACTGACCCGCTCACAGGGACTGATCCCCGCAGCCCTGACCCGCTCACAGGGACTGGTCCCCGCAGCACTGACTCGCTCACAGGGGCTGGTTCCCGCAGCCCTGACCCGCTCACAGGGACTGGCCCCCGCAGCCCTGACCCCCTGACAGCTATTTGCCACCGCAGCCCTCACCCGCTCACAGGGACTGGCCCCCGCAGCCATGACACGATCAGAGGCACTGTGCCCCGCAGCCCTGTCCCGCTGACATGGACTGGCCCCCGCAGCCCTGGCCCGCTCACAGGGACTGGCCCCCGCAGCCCAGGCCCCCTCATAGGGACTGGCCCCCGCAGCCCTGACCCGCTCACAGGGACTGGTCGCCGCAGCCCTGACCCGTTCTTAGGGACTGGTCCCCGCAGCCCTGACCCGCTCACAGGGACTTGTCCCCGCAGCCCTGACCCGCTCACAGGGACTGGTCCCCGCAGCCGTGACCCGCTCACAGGGACTGGTCCCCGCAGCCCAGACCCGCTCACAGGGACTGGTCCCCGCAGCACTGACTCGCTCACAGGGGCTGGTTCCCGCAGCCCTGACCCGCTCACAGGGACTGGCCCCCGCAGCCCTGACCCCCTGACAGCTATTTGCCACCGCAGCCCTCACCCGCTCACAGGGACTGGCCCCCGCAGCCATGACACGATCAGAGGCACTGTGCCCCGCAGCCCTGTCCCGCTGACATGGACTGGCCCCCGCAGCCCTGGCCCGCTCACAGGGACTGGCCCCCGCAGCCCAGGCCCCCTCATAGGGACTGGCCCCCGCAGCCCTGGCCCGCTCACAGGAACTGTCCCCCGCAGCCCTGGCCCGCTCACAGGGACTGGCCCCCGCAGCCCTGGCCCGCTCACAGGGACTGGCCCCCGCAGCCCTGGCCCGCTCACAGGGACTGGCCCCCGCAGACCTGGCCCGCTCACAGGGACTGGCCCCCGCAGCCATGACCCGATCACAGGGACTGGCCCCCGCAGCCCTGACCCGCTCACAGGGACTGGCCCCCGCAGCCCTGACCCGCTCACAGGGACTGGCCCCCGCAGCCCTGACCCGCTCACAGGGACTGGTCCCTGCATCCCTGACCCGCTCACAGCGACAGGTCCCCGCAGCCCTGTCCCGCTCACAGGGACTGGTCCCCGCAGCCCTGACCCGCTCACAGGGACTGGTCCCCGCAGCACTGACCCGCTCACAGGGACTGATCCCCGCAGCCCTGACCCGCTCACAGGGACTGGCCCCCGCAGCCCTGACCCCCTGACAGCTATTTGCCACCGCAGCCCTCACCGGCTCACAGGTACTGGCCCCCGCAGCCATGACACGATCACAGACACTGTGCCCCGCAGCCCTGTCCCGCTGACATGGACTGGCCCCCGCAGCCCAGGCCCGCTCACAGGGACTTGCCCCCGCAGCCCAGGCCCGCTCACAGGGACTAGCCCCTGCAGCCCTGACCGGCTCACAGGGACTGGTCTCCGCAGCCCTGACCGGCTCACAGGGCCTGGTCCCCGCAGCCCTGACCCCCTCACAGGGACTGGTCCCCGCAGCCCTGGCCCGCTCACAGGAACTGGCCCCCGCAGCCCTGACCCGCTCACAGGGACTGGCCCCTGCAGCCCTGACCCGCTCACAGGGACTGGCCCCCGCAGCCCTGACCCGCTCACAGGGACTGGTCCCCGCAGCCCTGACCCCCTGACAGGGACTGGTCCCCGCAGCCCTGACCCGCTCACAGGCACTGGCCCCCGCATCCCTGACCCGCTCACAGGGACTGGCCCCCGCAGCCCTGACCCGCTCACAGGGACTGGCCCCTGCAGCCCTGACCCGCTCACAGGGACTGGCCCCCGCAGCCCTGACCCGCTCACACGGACTGGTCCCCGCAGCCCTGACCCCCTGACAGGGACTGGTCCCCGCAGCCCTGACCCGCTCACAGGGACTGGTCCCCGCAGCCCTGACCCGCTCACAGGGACTGGTCGCCGCAGCCCTGACCCGCTCATAGGGACTGGTCCCCGCAGCCCTGGCCCGCTCAAATGGGGTGGCCCCCGCAGACCTGGCCCGCTGACAGGGACTGGCCTTCGCAGCCATGACCCGATCACAGGGACTTGCCCCCGCAGCCCTGACCCGCTCACAGGGACTGACCCCCGCAGCCCTGACCCGCTCACAGGGACTGACCCCCGCAGCCCTGACCCGCTCACAGGGACTGGTCCCCGCAGCCCTGACCGGCTCACAGGGACTGGTCTCCGCAGCCCTGACCGGCTCACAGGGACTGGTCCCCGCAGCCCTGACCCGCTCACAGGGACTGGTCCCCGCAGCCCTGGCCCGCTCACAGGAACTGGCCCCCGCAGCCCTGACCCGCTCACAGGGACTGGCCCCTCAGCCCTGACCCGCTCACAGGGACTGGCCCCCGCAGCCCTGACCCGCTCACAGGGACTGGTCCCCGCAGCCCTGACCCCCTGACAGGGACTGGTCCCCGCAGCCCTGACCCGCTCACAGGCACTGGCCCCCGCAGCCCTGGCCCGCTCACAGGGACTGGCCCCCGCAGCCCTGGCCCGCTCACAGGAACTGGCCCCCGCAGCCCTGGCCCGCTCACAGAGACTGGCCCCCGCAGCCCTGGCCCGCTCACAGGGACTGGCCTTCGCAGCCATGACCCGATCACAGGGACTTGCCCCCGCAGCCCTGACCCGCTCACAGGGACTGGCCCCCGCAGCCCTGACCCGCTCACAGGGACTGGCCCCCGCAGCCCTGACCCGCTCACAGGGACTGGTCCCCGCAGCCCTGACCCTCTGACAGGGACTGGTCCCCGCAGCCCTGACCCGCTCACAGCGACAGGTCCCCGCAGCCCTGACCGGCTCACAGGGACTGGTCTCCGCAGCCCTGACCGGCTCACAGGGACTGGTCCCCGCAGCCCTGACCCGCTCACAGGGATTGGTTCCCGCAGCACTGACCCGCTCACAGGGACTGGCCCCCGCAGCCCTGACCCGCTCACAGGGACTGGCCCCCGCAGCCCTGACCCCCTGACAGCTATTTGCCACCGCAGCCCTCACCCGCTCACAGGGACTGGCCCCCGCAGCCATGACACGATCACAGGCACTGTGCCCCGCAGCCCTGTCCCGCAGACATGGACTGGCCCGCGCAGCTCTGCCCGCTCACAGGGACTGGCCCCCGCAGCCCTGGCCCGCTCACAGGGACTGGCCCCCGCAGACCTGGCCCGCTCACAGGGACTGGCCCCCGCAGCCATGACCCGATCACAGGGACTGGCCCCCGCAGCCCTGACCCGCTCACAGGGACTGGCCCCCGCAGCCCTGACCCGCTCACAGGGACTGGCCCCCGCAGCCCTGACCCGCTCACAGGGACTGGTCCCTGCATCCCTGACCCGCTCACAGCGACAGGTCCCCGCAGCCCTGTCCCGCTCACAGGGACTGGTCCCCGCAGCCCTGACCCGCTCACAGGGACTGGTCCCCGCAGCACTGACCCGCTCACAGGGACTGATCCCCGCAGCCCTGACCCGCTCACAGGGACTGGCCCCCGCAGCCCTGACCCCCTGACAGCTATTTGCCACCGCAGCCCTCACCGGCTCACAGGTACTGGCCCCCGCAGCCATGACACGATCACAGACACTGTGCCCCGCAGCCCTGTCCCGCTGACATGGACTGGCCCCCGCAGCCCTGGACCGCTCACAGGGACTTGCCCCCGCAGCCCAGGCCCGCTCACAGGGACTAGCCCCTGCAGCCCTGACCGGCTCACAGGGACTGGCCCCTGCAGCCCTGACCCGCTCACAGGGACTGGCCCCCGCAGCCCTGACCCGCTCACAGGGACTGGTCCCCGCAGCCCTGACCCCCTGACAGGGACTGGTCCCCGCAGCCCTGACCCGCTCACAGGCACTGGCCCCCGCATCCCTGACCCGCTCACAGGGACTGGCCCCCGCAGCCCTGACCCGCTCACAGGGACTGGCCCCTGCAGCCCTGACCCGCTCACAGGGACTGGCCCCCGCAGCCCTGACCCGCTCACAGGGACTGGTCCCCGCAGCCCTGAGCCCCTGACAGGGACTGGTCCCCGCAGCCCTGACCCGCTCACAGGGGCTGGTCCCCGCAGCCCTGACCCGCTCACAGGGACTGGTCGCCGCAGCCCTGACCCGCTCATAGGGACTGGTCCCCGCAGCCCTGGCCCGCTCAAATGGGGTGGCCCCCGCAGACCTGGCCCGCTGACAGGGACTGGCCTTCGCAGCCATGACCCGATCACAGGGACTTGCCCCCGCAGCCGTGACCCGCTCACAGGGACTGACCCCCGCAGCCCTGACCCGCTCACAGGGACTGACCCCCGCAGCCCTGACCCGCTCACAGGGACTGGTCCCCGCAGCCCTGACCGGCTCACAGGGACTGGTCTCCGCAGCCCTGACCGGCTCACAGGGACTGGTCCCCGCAGCCCTGACCCGCTCACAGGGACTGGTCCCCGCAGCCCTGGCCCGCTCACAGGAACTGGCCCCCGCAGCCCTGACCCGCTCACAGGGACTGGCCCCTCAGCCCTGACCCGCTCACAGGGACTGGCCCCCGCAGCCCTGACCCGCTCACAGGGACTGGTCCCCGCAGCCCTGACCCCCTGACAGGGACTGGTCCCCGCAGCCCTGACCCGCTCACAGGCACTGGCCCCCGCAGCCCTGGCCCGCTCACAGGGACTGGCCCCCGCAGCCCTGGCCCGCTCACAGGAACTGGCCCCCGCAGCCCTGGCCCGCTCACAGAGACTGGCCCCCGCAGCCCTGGCCCGCTGACAGGGACTGGTCCCCGCAGCCCTGACCCGCTCACAGGGACTGGTCCCCGCAGCCCTGACCCGCTCACAGGGACTGGTCGCCGCAGCCCTGACCCGCTCATAGGGACTGGTCCCCGCAGCCCTGGCCCGCTCAAATGGGGTGGCCCCCGCAGACCTGGCCCGCTGACAGGGACTGGCCTTCGCAGCCATGACCCGATCACAGGGACTTGCCCCCGCAGCCCTGACCCGCTCACAGGGACTGACCCCCGCAGCCCTGACCCGCTCACAGGGACTGACCCCCGCAGCCCTGACCCGCTCACAGGGACTGGTCCCCGCAGCCCTGACCGGCTCACAGGGACTGGTCTCCGCAGCCCTGACCGGCTCACAGGGACTGGTCCCCGCAGCCCTGACCCGCTCACAGGGACTGGTCCCCGCAGCCCTGGCCCGCTCACAGGAACTGGCCCCCGCAGCCCTGACCCGCTCACAGGGACTGGCCCCTCAGCCCTGACCCGCTCACAGGGACTGGCCCCCGCAGCCCTGACCCGCTCACAGGGACTGGTCCCCGCAGCCCTGACCCCCTGACAGGGACTGGTCCCCGCAGCCCTGACCCGCTCACAGGCACTGGCCCCCGCAGCCCTGGCCCGCTCACAGGGACTGGCCCCCGCAGCCCTGGCCCGCTCACAGGAACTGGCCCCCGCAGCCCTGGCCCGCTCACAGAGACTGGCCCCCGCAGCCCTGGCCCGCTCACAGGGACTGGCCTTCGCAGCCATGACCCGATCACAGGGACTTGCCCCCGCAGCCCTGACCCGCTCACAGGGACTGGCCCCCGCAGCCCTGACCCGCTCACAGGGACTGGCCCCCGCAGCCCTGACCCGCTCACAGGGACTGGTCCCCGCAGCCCTGACCCTCTGACAGGGACTGGTCCCCGCAGCCCTGACCCGCTCACAGCGACAGGTCCCCGCAGCCCTGACCGGCTCACAGGGACTGGTCTCCGCAGCCCTGACCGGCTCACAGGGACTGGTCCCCGCAGCCCTGACCCGCTCACAGGGATTGGTTCCCGCAGCACTGACCCGCTCACAGGGACTGGCCCCCGCAGCCCTGACCCGCTCACAGGGACTGGCCCCCGCAGCCCTGACCCCCTGACAGCTATTTGCCACCGCAGCCCTCACCCGCTCACAGGGACTGGCCCCCGCAGCCATGACACGATCACAGGCACTGTGCCCCGCAGCCCTGTCCCGCAGACATGGACTGGCCCGCGCAGCTCTGCCCGCTCACAGGGACTGGCCCCCGCAGCCCTGGCCCGCTCACAGGGACTGGCCCCCGCAGACCTGGCCCGCTCACAGGGACTGGCCCCCGCAGCCATGACCCGATCACAGGGACTGGCCCCCGCAGCCCTGACCCGCTCACAGGGACTGGCCCCCGCAGCCCTGACCCGCTCACAGGGACTGGCCCCCGCAGCCCTGACCCGCTCACAAGGACTGGTCCCTGCATCCCTGACCCGCTCACAGCGACAGGTCCCCGCAGCCCTGTCCCGCTCACAGGGACTGGTCCCCGCAGCCCTGACCCGCTCACAGGGACTGGTCCCCGCAGCACTGACCCGCTCACAGGGACTGATCCCCGCAGCCCTGACCCGCTCACAGGGACTGGCCCCCGCAGCCCTGACCCCCTGACAGCTATTTGCCACCGCAGCCCTCACCGGCTCACAGGTACTGGCCCCCGCAGCCATGACACGATCACAGACACTGTGCCCCGCAGCCCTGTCCCGCTGACATGGACTGGCCCCCGCAGCCCTGGACCGCTCACAGGGACTTGCCCCCGCAGCCCAGGCCCGCTCACAGGGACTAGCCCCTGCAGCCCTGACCGGCTCACAGGGACTGGTCTCCGCAGCCCTGACCGGCTCACAGGGCCTGGTCCCCGCAGCCCTGACCCCCTCACAGGGACTGGTCCCCGCAGCCCTGGCCCGCTCACAGGAACTGGCCCCCGCAGCCCTGACCCGCTCACAGGGACTGGCCCCTGCAGCCCTGACCCACTCACAGGGACTGGCCCCCGCAGCCCTGACCCGCTCACAGGGACTGGTCCCCGCAGCCCTGACCCCCTGACAGGGACTGGTCCCCGCAGCCCTGACCCGCTCACAGGCACTGGCCCCCGCATCCCTGACCCGCTCACAGGGACTGGCCCCCGCAGCCCTGACCCGCTCACAGGGACTGGCCCCTGCAGCCCTGACCCGCTCACAGGGACTGGCCCCCGCAGCCCTGACCCGCTCACAGGGACTGGTCCCCGCAGCCCTGAGCCCCTGACAGGGACTGGTCCCCGCAGCCCTGACCCGCTCACAGGGGCTGGTCCCCGCAGCCCTGACCCGCTCACAGGGACTGGTCGCCGCAGCCCTGACCCGCTCATAGGGACTGGTCCCCGCAGCCCTGGCCCGCTCAAATGGGGTGGCCCCCGCAGACCTGGCCCGCTGAAAGGGACTGGCCTTCGCAGCCATGACCCGATCACAGGGACTTGCCCCCGCAGCCCTGACCCGCTCACAGGGACTGACCCCCGCAGCCCTGACCCGCTCACAGGGACTGACCCCCGCAGCCCTGACCCGCTCACAGGGACTGGTCCCCGCAGCCCTGACCGGCTCACAGGGACTGGTCTCCGCAGCCCTGACCGGCTCACAGGGACTGGTCCCCGCAGCCCTGACCCGCTCACAGGGACTGGTCCCCGCAGCCCTGGCCCGCTCACAGGAACTGGCCCCCGCAGCCCTGACCCGCTCACAGGGACTGGCCCCTCAGCCCTGACCCGCTCACAGGGACTGGCCCCCGCAGCCCTGACCCGCTCACAGGGACTGGTCCCCGCAGCCCTGACCCCCTGACAGGGACTGGTCCCCGCAGCCCTGACCCGCTCACAGGCACTGGCCCCCGCAGCCCTGGCCCGCTCACAGGGACTGGCCCCCGCAGCCCTGGCCCGCTCACAGGAACTGGCCCCCGCAGCCCTGGCCCGCTCACAGAGACTGGCCCCCGCAGCCCTGGCCCGCTCACAGGGACTGGCCTTCGCAGCCATGACCCGATCACAGGTACTTGCCCCCGCAGCCCTGACCCGCTCACAGGGACTGGCCCCCGCAGCCCTGACCCGCTCACAGGGACTGGCCCCCGCAGCCCTGACCCGCTCACAGGGACTGGTCCCCGCAGCCCTGACCCTCTGACAGGGACTGGTCCCCGCAGCCCTGACCCGCTCACAGCGACAGGTCCCCGCAGCCCTGACCGGCTCACAGGGACTGGTCTCCGCAGCCCTGACCGGCTCACAGGGACTGGTCCCCGCAGCCCTGACCCGCTCACAGGGATTGGTTCCCGCAGCACTGACCCGCTCACAGGGACTCGCCCCCGCAGCCCTGACCCGCTCACAGGGACTGGCCCCCGCAGCCCTCACCCCCTGACAGCTATTTGCCACCGCAGCCCTCACCCGCTCACAGGGACTGGCCCCCGCAGCCCTGACACGATCACAGGCACTGTGCCCCGCAGCCCTGTCCCGCAGACATGGACTGGCCCGCGCAGCTCTGCCCGCTCACAGGGACTGGCCCCCGCAGCCCTGGCCTGCTCACAGGGACTGGCCCCCGCAGCCCTGGCCCGCTCACAGGGACTGGCCCCTGCAGCCCTGGCCCGCTCACAGGGACTGGCCCCCGCAGCCCTGGCCCGCTCACAGGGACTGGTCCCCGCAGCCCTGACCCCCTGACAGGGACTGGTCCCCGCAGCCCTGACCCGCTCACAGGGACTGGTCCCCTCAGCCCTGACCCGCTCACAGGGACTGGTCGCCGCAGCCCTGACCCGCTCTTAGGGACTGGTCCCCGCAGCCCTGACCCGCTCACAGGGACTTGTCCCCGCAGCCCTGACCCGCTCACAGGGACTGGTCCCCGCAGCCCTGACCCGCTCACAGGGACTGGCGCCCGCAGCCCTGACCCGCTCACAGGGACTGGCCCCCGCAGCCCTGACCCGCTCACAGGGACTGGTCCCCGCAGCCCTGACCCTCTGACAGGGACTGGTCCCCGCAGCCCTGACCCGCTCACAGCGACAGGTCCCCGCAGCCCTGTCCCGCTCACAGGGACTGGTCCCCGCAGCCCTGACCGGGTCACAGGGACTGGTCTCCGCAGCCCTGACCGGCTCACAGGGACTGGTCCCCGCAGCCCTGACCCGCTCACAGGGATTGGTTCCCGCAGCACTGACCCGCTCACAGGGACTGGCCCCCGCAGCCCTGACCCGCTCACAGGGACTGGCCCCCGCAGCCCTGACCCCCTGACAGCTATTTGCCACCGCAGCCCTCACCCGCTCACAGGGACTGGCCCCCGCAGCCATGACACGATCACAGGCACTGTGCCCCGCAGCCCTGTCCCGCAGACATGGACTGGCCCGCGCAGCCCTGCCCGCTCACAGGGACTGGCCCCCGCAGCCCTGGCCCGCTCACAGGGACTGGCCCCCGCAGCCCTGGCCCGCTCACAGGGACTGGCCCCTGCAGCCCTGGCCCGCTCACAGGGACTGGCCCCCGCAGCCCTGGCCCGCTCACAGGGACTGGCCCCCGCACCCATGAACTGATCACAGGGACTGGCCCCCGCAGCCCAGACCCGCTCACAGGGACTGGCCCCCGCAGCCCTGACCCGCTCACAGGGACTGGCCCTGGCAGCCCTGACCCGCTCACACGGACTGGCCCCCGCAGCCCTGACCCGCTCACAGGGACTGTCCCCCGCAGCCCTGACCCGCTCACAGGGACTGTCTGCCGCAGCCCTGACCCGCTCACAGGGACTGTCCCCCGCAGCCCTGACCCGCTCACAGGGACTGTCCCCCGCAGCCCTGACCCGCTCACAGGGACTATCCCCCGCAGCCCTGACCCGCTCACAGGGACTGGCCCCCGCAGACCTGACCCGTTCACAGGCACTGGCCCCCGCAGCCCTGGCCCGCTCACAGGCACTTGCCCCCGCAGCCCTGACCCGCTCACAGGGACTGGTCCCCGCAGCCCTGACCCCCTGACAGGGACTGGTCCCCGCAGCCCTGACCCGCTCACAGGGACTGGTCCCCGCAGCCCTGACCCGCTCACAGGGACTGGTCGCCGCAGCCCTGACCCGCTGATATGGACTGGTCCCCGCAGCCCTGACCCGCTCACAGGGACTTGTCCCCGCAGCCCTGACCCGCTCACAGGGACTGGTCCCCGCAGCCGTGACCCGCTCACAGGGACTGGTCCCCGCAGCCCAGACCCGCTCACAGGGACTGGTCCCCGCAGCACTGACCCGCTCACAGGGGCTGGTTCCCGCAGCCCTGACCCGCTCACAGGGACTGGCCCCCGCAGCCCTGACCCCCTGACAGCTATTTGCCACCGCAGCGCTCACCCGCTCACAGGGACTGTCCCCCGCAGCCATGACATGATCAGAGGCACTGTGCCCCGCAGCCCTGTCCCGCTGACATGGACTGGCCCCCGCAGCCCTGGCCCGCTCACAGGGACTGGCCCCCGCATCCCTGGCCCGCTCACAGGGACTAGCCCCCGCAGCCCTGGCCCGCTCACTGGGACTGGCCCCCGCAGCCCTGGCCCCCTCACAGGGACTGGCCCCCGCAGCCCTGGCCCGCTCACAGGAACTGGCCCCCGCAGCCCTGGCCCGCTCACCGGGACTGGCCCCCGCAGCCCTGACCCGCTCACAGGGACTGGCCCCCGCAGCCCTGACCCGCTCACAGGGACTGGTCCCCGCAGCCCTGACCCTCTGACAGGGACTGGTCCCCGCAGCCCTGACCCGCTCACAGCGACAGGTCCCCGCAGCCCTGTCCCGCTCACAGGGACTGGTCCCCGCAGCCCTGACTGGGTCACAGGGACTGGTCTCCGCAGCCCTGACCGGCTCACAGGGACTGGTCCCCGCAGCCCTGACCCGCTCACAGGGATTGGTTCCCGCAGCACTGACCCGCTCACAGGGACTGGCCCCCGCAGCCCTGACCCGCTCACAGGGACTGGCCCCCGCAGCCCTGACCCCCTGACAGCTATTTGCTACCGCAGCCCTCACCCGCTCACAGGGACTGGCCCCCGCAGCCATGACACGATCACAGGCACTGTGCCCCGCAGCCCTGTCCCGCAGACATGGACTGGCCCGCGGAGCCCTGCCCGCTCACAGGGACTGGCCCCCGCAGCCCTGGCCCGCTCACAGGGACTGGCCCCCGCAGCCCTGTCCCGCTCACAGGGACTGGCCCCTGCAGCCCTGGCCCGCTCACAGGGACTGGCCCCCGCAGCCCTGGCCCGCTCACAGGGACTGGCCCCCGCACCCATGAACTGATCACAGGGACTGGCCCCCGCAGCCATGACCCGCTCACAGGGACTGGCCCCCGCAGCCCTGACCCGCTCACAGGGACTGGCCCTGGCAGCCCTGACCCGCTCACACGGACTGGCCCCCGCAGCCCTGACCCGCTCACAGGGACTGTCCCCCGCAGCCCTGACCCGCTCACAGGGACTGTCTGCCGCAGCCCTGACCCGCTCACAGGGACTGTCCCCCGCAGCCCTGACCCGCTCACAGGGACTGTCCCCCGCAGCCCTGACCCGCTCACAGGGACTATCCCCCGCAGCCCTGACCCGCTCACAGGGACTGGCCCCCGCAGACCTGACCCGTTCACAGGCACTGGCCCCCGCAGCCCTGGCCCGCTCACAGGCACTTGCCCCCGCAGCCCTGACCCGCTCACAGGGCCTGGTCCCCGCAGCCCTGACCCCCTGACAGGGACTGGTCCCCGCAGCCCTGACCCGCTCACAGGGAATGGTCCCCGCAGCCCTGACCCGCTCACAGGGACTGGTCGCCGCAGCCCTGACCCGCTGATATGGACTGGTCCCCGCAGCCCTGACCCGCTCACAGGGACTTGTCCCCGCAGCCCTGACCCGCTCACAGGGACTGGTCCCCGCAGCCCTGACCCACTCACAGGGACTGGTCCCCGCAGCCGTGAACCGCTCACAGGGACTGGTCCCCGCAGCCCAGACCCGCTCACAGGGACTGGTCCCCGCAGCACTGACCCGCTCACAGGGGCTGGTTCCCGCAGCCCTGACCCGCTCACAGGGACTGGCCCCCGCAGCCCTGACCCCCTGACAGCTATTTGCCACCGCAGCGCTCACCCGCTCACAGGGACTGTCCCCCGCAGCCTTGACATGATCAGAGGCACTGTGCCCCGCAGCCCTGTCCCGCTGACATGGACTGGCCCCCGCAGCCCTGGCCCGCTCACAGGGACTGGCCCCCGCAGCCCTGGCCCGCTCACAGGGACTAGCCCCCGCAGCCCTGGCCCGCTCACTGGGACTGGCCCCCGCAGCCCTGGCCCCCTCACAGGGACTGGCCCCCGCAGCCCTGGCCTGCTCACAGGAACTGGCCCCCGCAGCCCTGGCCCGCTCACCGGGACTGGCCCCCGCAGCCCTGGCCCGCTCACAGGCACTGGCCCCCGCAGCCCTGGCCCGCTCACAGGGACTGGCCCCCGCAGACCTGGCCCGCTCACAGGGACTGGCCCCCGCAGCCATGACCCGATCACAGGGACTGGCCCCCGCAGCCCTGACCCGCTCACAGTGACTGGCCCCCGCAGCCCTGACCCGCTCACAGGGACTGGCCCCCGCAGCCCTGACCCGCTCACAGGGACTGGTCCCCGCAGCCCTGACCCGCTCACAGCGACAGGTCCCCGCAGCCCTGACCCGCTCACAGGGACTGGCCCCCGCAGACCTGACCCGTTCACAGGCACTGACACCGCAGCCCTGGCCCGCTCACAGGCACTGGCCCCCGCAGCCCTGACCCGCTCACAGGGACTGGTCCCCGCAGCCCTGACCCCCTGACAGGGACTGGTCCCCGCAGCCCTGACCCGCTCACAGGGACTGGTCCCCTCAGCCCTGACCCGCTCACAGGGACTGGTCGCCGCAGCCCTGACCCGCTCATAGGGACTGGTCCCCGCAGCCCTGACCCGCTCACAGGGACTTGTCCCCGCAGCCCTGACCCGCTCACAGGGACTTGCCCCCGCAGCCCTGACCCGCTCACAGGGACTGGCCCCCGCAGCCCTGACCCGCTCACAGGGACTGGCCCCCGCAGCCCTGACCCGCTCACAGGGACTGGTCCCCGCAGCCCTGACCCTCTGACAGGGACTGGTCCCCGCAGCCCTGACCCGCTCACAGCGACAGGTCCCCGCAGCCCTGTCCCGCTCACAGGGACTGGTCCCCGCAGCCCTGACCGGCTCACAGGGACTGGTCTCCGCAGCCCTGACCGGCTCACAGGGACTGGTCCCCGCAGCCCTGACCCGCTCACAGGGATTGGTTCCCGCAGCACTGACCCGCTCACAGGGACTGGCCCCCGCAGCCCTGACCCGTTCACAGGGACTGGCCCCCGCAGCCCTGACCCCCTGACAGCTATTTGCCACCGCAGCCCTCACCCGCTCACAGGGACTGGCCCCCGCATCCATGACACGATCACAGGCACTGTGCCCCGCAGCCCTGTCCCGCAGACATGGACTGGCCCGCGCAGCCCTGCCCGCTCACAGCGACTGGCCCCCGCAGCCCTGGCTCGCTCACATGGGGTGGCCCCCGCAGCCCTGGCCCGCTCACAGGGACTGGTCCCCGCAGCCCTGACCCGCTCACAGGGACTGGTCCCCGCAGCCCTGGCCCGCTCACAGGGACTGGCCCCCGCAGCCCTGGCCCGCTCACAGGAACTGGCCCCCGCAGCTCTGGCCAGCTCACACGGACTGGCCCCCGCAGCACTGGCCCGCTTACAGGGACTGGCCCCCGCAGCCCTGGCTCGCTCACATGGGGTGGCCCCCGCAGCCCTGTCCCGCTCACAGGGACTGGTCCCCGCAGCCCTGACCCGCTCACAGGGACTGGTCCCCGCAGCACTGACCCGCTCACAGGGACTGATCCCCGCAGCCGTGACCCGCTCACAGGGACTGGCCCCCGCAGCCCTGACCCCCTGACAGCTATTTGCCACCGCAGCCCTCACCGGCTCACAGGTACTGGCCCCCGCAGCCATGACACGATCACAGACACTGTGCCCCGCAGCCCTGTCCCGCTGACATGGACTGGCCCCCGCAGCCCTGGCCCGCTCACAAGGACTTGCCCCCGCAGCCCAGGCCCGCTCACAGGGACTAGCCCCTTCAGCCCTGGCCCGCTCACAGGGACTGGCCCCCGCAGCCCTGGCCCGCTCACAGGGACTGGCCCCCGCAGCCCTGGCCCGCTCACAGTTACTGGCCCCCGCAGCCCTGGCCAGCTCACACGGACTGGCCCCCGCAGCACTGGCCCGCTTACAGGGACTGGCCCCCGCAGCCCTGGCTCGCTCACATGGGGTGGCCCCCGCAGACCTGGCCCGCTGACAGGGACTGGCCTTCGCAGCCATGACCCAATCACAGGGACTTGCCACCGCAGCCCTGACCCGCTCACAGGGACTGACCCCCGCAGCCCTGACCCGCTCACAGGGACTGACCCCCGCAGCCCTGACCCGCTCACAGGGACTGGCCCCCGCAGCCCTGACCCGCTCACAGGGACTGGTCCCCGCAGCCCTGACCCTCTGACAGGGACTGGTCCCCGCAGCCCTGACCCGCTCACAGCGACAGGTCCCCGCAGCCCTGTCCCGCTCACAGGGACTGGTCCACGCAGCCCTGACCGGCTCACAGGGACTGGTCTCCGCAGCCCTGACCGGCTCACAGGGACTGGTCCCCGCAGCCCTGACCCGCTCACAGGGACTGGTCCCCGCAGCCCTGGCCCGCTCACAGGAACTGGCCCCCGCAGCTCTGACCCGCTCACAGGGACTGGCCCCTGCAGCCCTGACCCGCTCACAGGGACTGGCCCCCGCAGCCCTGACCCGCTCACAGGGACTGGTCCCCGCAGCCCTGACCCCCTGACAGGGACTGGTCCCCGCAGCCCTGACCCGCTCACAGGCACTGGCCCCCGCATCCCTGACCCGCTCACAGGGACTGGCCCCCGCAGCCCTGACCCGCTCACAGGGACTGGCCCCTGCAGCCCTGACCCGCTCACAGGGACTGGCCCCCGCAGCCCTGACCCGCTCACAGGGACTGGTCCCCGCAGCCCTGACCCCCTGACAGGGACTGGTCCCCGCAGCCCTGACCCGCTCACAGGGACTGGTCCCCGCAGCCCTGACCCGCTCACAGGGACTGGTCCCCGCAGCCCTGACCCTCTGACAGGGACTGGTCCCCGCAGCCCTGACCCGCTCACAGCGACACGTCCCCGCAGCCCTGTCCCGCTCACAGGGACTGGTCCCCGCATCCCTGACCGGCTCACAGGGACTGATCTCCGCAGCCCTGACCGGCTCACAGGGACTGGTCCCCGCAGCCCTGACCCGCTCACAGGGATTGGTTCCCGCAGCCCTGACCCGCTCACAGGGACTGGCCCCCGCAGCCCTGACCCGCTCACAGGGACTGGCCCCCGCAGACCTGACCCCCTGACAGCTATTTGCCACCGCAGCCCTCACCCGCTCACAGGGAATGGCCCCCGCAGCCATGACACGATCACAGGCACTGTGCCCCGCAGCCCTGTCCCGCTGACATGGACTGGCCCGCGCAGCCCTGCCCGCTCACAGGGACTGGCCCCCGCAGCCCTGGCCCGCTCACAGGGACTGGTCCCCGCAGCCCTGACCCGCTCACAGGGACTGGTCCCCGCAGCCCTGACCCGCTCACAGGGACTGGTCCCCGCAGCCCAGACCCGCTCACAGGGACTGGTCCCCGCAGCACTGATCCGCTCACAGGGGCTGGTTCCCGCAGCCCTGACCCCCTGACAGCTATTTGCCACCGCAGCCCTGACCCTCTGACAGGGACTGGTCCCCGCAGCCCTGACCCGCTCACAGCGACAGGTCCCCGCAGCCCTGTCCCGCTCACAGGGACTGGTCCCCGCAGCCCTGACCGGCTCACAGGGACTGGTCTCCGCAGCCCTGACCGGCTCACAGGGACTGGTCCCCGCAGCCCTGACCCGCTCACAGGGATTGGTTCCCGCAGCCCTGACCCGCTCACAGGGACTGGCCCCCGCAGCCCTGACCCGCTCACAGGGACTGGCCCCCGCAGCCCTGACCCCCTGACAGCTATTTGCGACCGCAGCCCTCACCCGCTCACAGGGACTGGCCCCCGCAGCCATGACACGATCACAGGCACTGTGCCCCGCAGCCCTGTCCCGCTGACATGGACTGGCCCCCGCAGCCCTGGCCCGCTCACAGGGACTGGCCCCCGCAGCCCTGGCCCGCTCACAGGGACTAGCCCCCGCAGCCCTGGCCCGCTCACTGTGACTGGCCCCCGCAGCCCTGGCCCCCTCACAGGGACTGGCCCCCGCAGCCCTGGCCCGCTCACAGGAACTGGCCCCCGCAGCCCTGGCCCGCTCACAGGGACTGGCCCCCGCAGCCCTGGCCCGCTCACAGGGACTGGCCCCCGCAGCCCTGGCCCGCTCACAGGGACTGGCCCCCGCAGACCTGGCCCGCTCACAGGGACTGGCCCCCGCAGCCATGACCCGATCACAGGGACTGGCCCCCGCAGCCCTGACCCGCTCACAGGGACTGGCCCCCGCAGCCCTGACCCGCTCACAGGGACTGGTCCCCGCAGCCCTGACCCGCTCACAGCGACAGGTCCCCGCAGCCCTGTCCCGCTCACAGGGACTGGTCCCCGCAGCCCTGACCCACTCACAGGGACTGGTCCCCGCAGCACTGACCCGCTCACAGGGACTGATCCCCGCAGCCGTGACCCGCTCACAGGGACTGGCCCCCGCAGCCCTGACCCCCTGACAGCTATTTGCCACCGCAGCCCTCACCGGCTCACAGGTACTGGCCCCCGCAGCCATGACACGATCACAGACACTGTGCCCCGCAGCCCTGTCCCGCTGACATGGACTGGCCCCCGCAGCCCTGGCCCGCTCACAAGGACTTGCCCCCGCAGCCCAGGCCCGCTCACAGGGACTAGCCCCTTCAGCCCTGGCCCGCTCACAGGGACTGGCCCCCGCAGCCCTGGCCCGCTCACAGGGACTGGCCCCCGCAGCCCTGGCCCGCTCACAGGAACTGGCCCCCGCAGCCCTGGCCAGCTCACACGGACTGGCCCCCGCAGCACTGGCCCGCTCACAGGGACTGGCCCCCGCAGCCCTGGCTCGCTCACATGGGGTGGCCCCCGCAGACCTGTCCCGCTGACAGGGACTGGCCTTCGCAGCCATGACCCGATCACAGGGACTTGCCACCGCAGCCCTGACCCGCTCACAGGGACTGACCCCCGCAGCCCTGACCCGCTCACAGGGACTGGCCCCCGCAGCCCTGACCCGCTCACAGGGACTGGTCCCCGCAGCCCTGACCCTCTGACAGGGACTGGTCCCCGCAGCCCTGACCCGCTCACAGCGACAGGTCCCCGCAGCCCTGTCCCGCTCACAGGGACTGGTCCACGCATCCCTGACCGGCTCACAGGGACTGGTCTCCGCAGCCCTGACCGGCTCACAGGGACTGGTCCCCGCAGCCCTGACCCGCTCACAGGGACTGGTCCCCGCAGCCCTGGCCCGCTCACAGGAACTGGCCCCCGCAGCTCTGACCCGCTCACAGGGACTGGCCCCTGCAGCCCTGACCCGCTCACAGGGACTGGCCCCCGCAGCCCTGACCCGCTCACAGGGACTGGTCCCCGCAGCCCTGACCCCCTGACAGGGACTGGTCCCCGCAGCCCTGACCCGCTCACAGGCACTGGCCCCCGCATCCCTGACCCGCTCACAGGGACTGGCCCCCGCAGCCCTGACCCGCTCACAGTGACTGGCCCCTGCAGCCCTGACCCGCTCACAGGGACTGGCCCCCGCAGCCCTGACCCGCTCACAGGGACTGGTCCCCGCAGCCCTGACCCCCTGACAGGGACTGGTCCCCGCAGCCCTGACCCGCTCACAGGGACTGGTCCCCGCAGCCCTGACCCGCTCACAGGGACTGGTCCCCGCAGCCCTGACCCTCTGACAGGGACTGGTCCCCGCAGCCCTGACCCGCTCACAGCGACAGGTCCCCGCAGCCCTGTCCCGCTCACAGGGACTGGTCCCCGCATCCCTGACCGGCTCACAGGGACTGTTCTGCGCAGCCCTGACCGGCTCACAGGGACTGGTCCCCGCCGCCCTGACCCGCTCACAGGGATTGGTTCCCGCAGCCCTGACCCGCTCACAGGGACTGGCCCCCGCAGCCCTGACCCGCTCACAGGGACTGGCCCCCGCAGCCCTGACCCCCTGACAGCTATTTGCCACCGCAGCCCTCACCCGCTCACAGGGAATGGCCCCCGCAGCCATGACACGATCACAGGCACTGTGCCCCGCAGCCCTGTCCCGCTGACATGGACTGGCCCGCGCAGCCCTGCCCGCTCACAGGGACTGGCCCCCGCAGCCCTGGCCCGCTCACAGGGACTGGTCCCCGCAGCCCTGACCCGCTCACAGGGACTGGTCCCCGCAGCCCTGACCCGCTCACAGGGACTGGTCCCCGCAGCCCAGACCCGCTCACAGGGACTGGTCCCCGCAGCACTGATCCGCTCACAGGGGCTGGTTCCCGCAGCCCTGACCCCCTGACAGCTATTTGCCACCGCAGCCCTGACCCTCTGACAGGGACTGGTCCCCGCAGCCCTGACCCGCTCACAGCGACAGGTCCCCGCAGCCCTGTCCCGCTCACAGGGACTGGTCCCCGCAGCCCTGACCGGCTCACAGGGACTGGTCTCCGCAGCCCTGACCGGCTCACAGGGACTGGTCCCCGCAGCCCTGACCCGCTCACAGGGATTGGTTCCCGCAGCCCTGACGCGCTCACAGGGACTGGCCCCCGCAGCCCTGTCCCGCTCACAGGGACTGGCCCCCGCAGCCCTGACCCCCTGACAGCTATTTGCCACCGCAGCCCTCACCCGCTCACAGGGACTGGCCCCCGCAGCCATGACACGATCACAGGCACTGTGCCCCGCAGCCCTGTCCCGCTGACATGGACTGGCCCGCGCAGCCCTGCCCGCTCACAGGGACGGGCCCCCGCAGCCCTGGCCCGCTCACAGGGACTGGCCCCTGCAGCCCTGGCCCGCTCACAGGGACTGGCCCCCGCAGCCCTGGCCCGTTCACAGGGACTGGCCCCCGCAGCCCTGGCCCGCTCACAGGGACTGGCCCCCGCAGCCATGAACTGATCACAGGGACTGGCCCCCGCAGCCATGACCCGATCACAGGGACTGGCCCCCGCAGCCCTGACCCGCTCACAGGGACTGGCCCTGGCAGCCCTGACCCGCTCACACGGACTGGCCCCCGCAGCCCTGACCCGCTCACAGGGACTGTCCCCCGCAGCCCTGACCCGCTCACAGGGACTGTCCGCCGCAGCCCTGACCCGCTCACAGGGTCTGTCCCCCGCAGCCCTGACCCGCTCACAGGGACTGTCCCCCGCAGCCCTGACCCGCTCACAGGGACTATCCCCCACAGCCCTGACCCGCTCACAGGGACTGGCCCCCGCAGACCTGACCCGTTCACAGGCACTGACACCGCAGCCCTGGCCCGCTCACAGGCACTGGCCCCCGCAGCCCTGACCCGCTCACAGGGACTGGTCCCCGCAGCCCTGACCCCCTGACAGGGACTGGTCCCCGCAGCCCTGACCCGCTCACAGCGACAGGTCCCCGCAGCCCTGTCCCGCTCACAGGGACTGGTCCCCGCAGCCCTGACCCGCTCACAGCGACAGGTCCCCGCAGCCCTGTCCCGCTCACAGGGACTGGTCCCCGCAGCCCTGACCCGCTCACAGGGACCGGTCCCCGCAGCACTGACCCGCTCACAGGGACTGATCCCCGCAGCCGTGACCCGCTCACAGGGACTGGCCCCCGCAGCCCTGACCCCCTGACAGCTATTTGCCACCGCAGCCCTCACCGGCTCACAGGTACTGGCCCCCGCAGCCATGACACGATCACAGACACTGTGCCCCGCAGCCCTGTCCCGCTGACATGGACTGGCCCCCGCAGCCCTGGCCCGCTCACAAGGACTTGCCCCCGCAGCCCAGGCCCGCTCACAGGGACTAGCCCCTGCAGCCCTGGCCCGCTCACAGGGACTGGCCCCCGCAGCCCTGGCCCGCTCACAGGGACTGGCCCCCGCAGCCCTGGCCCGCTCACAGGAACTGGCCCCCGCAGCCCTGGCCAGCTCACAGGGACTGGCCCCCGCAGCACTGGCCCGCTCACAGGGACTGGCCCCCGCAGCCCTGGCTCGCTCACATGGGGTGGCCCCCGCAGACCTGGCCCGCTGACAGGGACTGGCCTTCGCAGCCATGACCCGATCACAGGGACTTGCCACCGCAGCCCTGACCCGCTCACAGGGACTGACCCCCGCAGCCCTGACCCGCTCACAGGGACTGACCCCCGCAGCCCTGACCCGCTCACAGGGACTGGCCCCCGCAGCCCTGACCCGCTCACAGGGACTGGTCCCCGCAGCCCTGTCCCTCTGACAGGGACTGGTCCCCGCAGCCCTGACCCGCTCACAGCGACAGGTCCCCGCAGCCCTGTCCCGCTCACAGGGACTCGTCCCCGCAGCCCTGACCGGCTCACAGGGACTGGTCTCCGCAGCCCTGACCGGCTCACAGGGACTGGTCCCCGCAGCCCTGACCCGCTCACAGGGACTGGTCCCCGCAGCCCTGGCCCGCTCACAGGAACTGGCCCCCGCAGCTCTGACCCGCTCACAGGGACTGGCCCCTGCAGCCCTGACCCGCTCACAGGGACTGGCCCCCGCAGCCCTGACCCGCTCACAGGGACTGGTCCCCGCAGCCCTGACCCCCTGACAGGGACTGGTCCCCGCAGCCCTGACCCGCTCACAGGCACTGGCCCCCGCATCCCTGACCCGCTCACAGGGACTGGCCCCCGCAGCCCTGACCCGCTCACAGGGACTGGCCCCTGCAGCCCTGACCCGCTCACAGGGACTGGCCCCCGCAGCCCTGACCCGCTCACAGGGACTGGTCCCCGCAGCCCTGACCCCCTGACAGGGACTGGTCCCCGCAGCCCTGACCCGCTCACAGGGACTGGTCCCCGCAGCCCTGACCCGCTCACAGGGACTGGTCCCCGCAGCCCTGACCCTCTGACTGGGACTGGTCCCCGCAGCCCTGACCCGCTCACAGCGACAGGTCCCCGCAGCCCTGTCCCGCTCACAGGGACTGGTCCCCGCATCCCTGACCGGCTCACAGGGACTGTTCTCCGCAGCCCTGACCGGCTCGCAGGGACTGGTCCCCGCAGCCCTGACCCGCTCACAGGGATTGGTTCCCGCAGCCCTGACCTGCTCACAGGGACTGTCCCCCGCAGCCCTGACCCGCTCACAGGGACTGGCCCCCGCAGCCCTGACCCCCTGACAGCTATTTGCCACCGCAGCCCTCACCCGCTCACAGGGAATGGCCCCCGCAGCCATGACACGATCACAGGCACTGTGCCCCGCAGTCCTGTCCCGCTGACATGGACTGGCCCGCGCAGCCCTGCCCGCTCACAGGGACTGGCCCCCGCAGCCCTGGCCCGCTCACAGGGACTGGTCCCCGCAGCCCTGACCCGCTCACAGGGACTGGTCCCCGCAGCCCTGACCCGCTCACAGGGACTGGTCCCCGCAGCCCAGACCCGCTCACAGGGACTGGTCCCCGCAGCACTGATCCGCTCACAGGGGCTGGTTCCCGCAGCCCTGACCCCCTGACAGCTATTTGCCACCGCAGCCCTGACCCTCTGACAGGGTCTGGTCCCCGCAGCCCTGACCCGCTCACAGCGACAGGTCCCCGCAGCCCTGTCCCGCTCACAGGGACTGGTCCCCGCAGCCCTGACCCGCTCACAGCGACAGGTCCCCGCAGCCCTGTCCCGCTCACAGGGACTGGTCCCCGCAGCCCTGACCCGCTCACAGGGACTGGTCCCCGCAGCACTGACCCGCTCACAGGGACTGATCCCCGCAGCCGTGACCCGCTCACAGGGACTGGCCCCCGCAGCCCTGACCCCCTGACAGCTATTTGCCACCGCAGCCCTCACCGGCTCACAGGTACTGGCCCCCGCAGCCATGACACGATCACAGACACTGTGCCCCGCAGCCCTGTCCCGCTGACATGGACTGGCCCCCGCAGCCCTGGCCCGCTCACAAGGACTTGCCCCCGCAGCCCAGGCCCGCTCACAGGGACTAGCCCCTGCAGCCCTTGCCCGCTCACAGGGACTGGCCCCCGCAGCCCTGGCCCGCTCACAGGGACTGGCCCCCGCAGCCCTGGCCCGCTCACAGGAACTGGCCCCCGCAGCCCTGGCCAGCTCACAGGGACTGGCCCCCGCAGCACTGGCCCGCTCACAGGGACTGGCCCCCGCAGCCCTGGCTCGCTCACATGGGGTGGCCCCCGCAGACCTGGCCCGCTGACAGGGACTGGCCTTCGCAGCCATGACCCGATCACAGGGACTTGCCACCGCAGCCCTGACCCTCTGACAGGGACTGGTCCCCGCAGCCCTGACCCGCTCACAGCGACAGGTCCCCGCAGCCCTGTCCCGCTCACAGGGACTGGTCCCCGCAGCCCTGACCGGCTCACAGGGACTGGTCTCCGCAGCCCTGACCGGCTCACAGGGACTGGTCCCCGCAGCCCTGACCCGCTCACAGGGACTGGTCCCCGCAGCCCTGGCCCGCTCACAGGAACTGGCCCCCGCAGCTCTGACCCGCTCACAGGGACTGGCCCCTGCAGCCCTGACCCGCTCACAGGGACTGGCCCCCGCAGCCCTGACCCGCTCACAGGGACTGGTCCCCGCAGCCCTGACCCCCTGACAGGGACTGGTCCCCGCAGCCCTGACCCCCTGACAGCTATTTGCCACCGCAGCCCTCACCCGCTCACAGGGACTGGCCCCCGCAGCCATGACACGATCACAGGCACTGTGCCCCGCAGCCCTGTCCCGCTGACATGGACTGGCCCGCGCAGCCCTGCCCGCTCACAGGGACTGGCCCCCGCAGCCCTGGCCCGCTCACAGGGACTGGCCCCTGCAGCCCTGGCCCGCTCACAGGGACTGGCCCCCGCAGCCCTGACCCGCTCACAGGGACTGGCCCCCGCAGCCCTGGCCCGCTCACAGGGACTGGCCCCCGCAGCCATGAACTGATCACAGGGACTGGCCCCCGCAGCCATGACCCGATCACAGGGACTGGCCCCCGCAGCCCTGACCCGCTCACAGGGACTGGCCCTGGCAGCCCTGACCCGCTCACACGGACTGGCCCCCGCAGCCCTGACCCGCTCACAGGGACTGTCCCCCGCAGCCCTGACCCGCTCACAGGGACTGTCCGCCGCAGCCCTGACCCGCTCACAGGGTCTGTCCCCCGCAGCCCTGACCCGCTCACAGGGACTGTCCCCCGCAGCCCTGACCCGCTCACAGGGACTATCCCCCGCAGCCCTGACCCGCTCACAGGGACTGGCCCCCGCAGACCTGACCCGTTCACAGGCACTGACACCGCAGCCCTGGCCCGCTCACAGGCACTGGCCCCCGCAGCCCTGACCCGCTCACAGGGACTGGTCCCCGCAGCCCTGACCCCCTGACAGGGACTGGTCCCCGCAGCCCTGACCCGCTCACAGCGACAGGTCCCCGCAGCCCTGTCCCGCTCACAGGGACTGGTCCCCGCAGCCCTGACCCGCTCACAGCGACAGGTCCCCGCAGCCCTGTCCCGCTCACAGGGACTGGTCCCCGCAGCCCTGACCCGCTCACAGGGACCGGTCCCCGCAGCACTGACCCGCTCACAGGGACTGATCCCCGCAGCCGTGACCCGCTCACAGGGACTGGCCCCCGCAGCCCTGACCCCCTGACAGCTATTTGCCACCGCAGCCCTCACCGGCTCACAGGTACTGGCCCCCGCAGCCATGACACGATCACAGACACTGTGCCCCGCAGCCCTGTCCCGCTGACATGGACTGGCCCCCGCAGCCCTGGCCCGCTCACAAGGACTTGCCCCCGCAGCCCAGGCCCGCTCACAGGGACTAGCCCCTGCAGCCCTGGCCCGCTCACAGGGACTGGCCCCCGCAGCCCTGGCCCGCTCACAGGGACTGGCCCCCGCAGCCCTGGCCCGCTCACAGGAACTGGCCCCCGCAGCCCTGGCCAGCTCACAGGGACTGGCCCCCGCAGCACTGGCCCGCTCACAGGGACTGGCCCCCGCAGCCCTGGCTCGCTCACATGGGGTGGCCCCCGCAGACCTGGCCCGCTGACAGGGACTGGCCTTCGCAGCCATGACCCGATCACAGGGACTTGCCACCGCAGCCCTGACCCGCTCACAGGGACTGACCCCCGCAGCCCTGACCCGCTCACAGGGACTGACCCCCGCAGCCCTGACCCGCTCACAGGGACTGGCCCCCGCAGCCCTGACGCGCTCACAGGGACTGGTCCCCGCAGCCCTGACCCTCTGACAGGGACTGGTCCCCGCAGCCCTGACCCGCTCACAGCGACAGGTCCCCGCAGCCCTGTCCCGCTCACAGGGACTCGTCCCCGCAGCCCTGACCGGCTCACAGGGACTGGTCTCCGCAGCCCTGACCGGCTCACAGGGACTGGTCCCCGCAGCCCTGACCCGCTCACAGGGACTGGTCCCCGCAGCCCTGGCCCGCTCACAGGAACTGGCCCCCGCAGACCTGACCCGCTCACAGGGACTGGCCCCTGCAGCCCTGACCCGCTCACAGGGACTGGCCCCCGCAGCCCTGACCCGCTCACAGGGACTGGTCCCCGCAGCCCTGACCCCCTGACAGGGACTGGTCCCCGCAGCCCTGACCCGCTCACAGGCACTGGCCCCCGCATCCCTGACCCGCTCACAGGGACTGGCCCCCGCAGCCCTGACCCGCTCACAGGGACTGGCCCCTGCAGCCCTGACCCGCTCACAGGGACTGGCCCCCGCAGCCCTGACCCGCTCACAGGGACTGGTCCCCGCAGCCCTGACCCCCTGACAGGGACTGGTCCCCGCAGCCCTGACCCGCTCACAGGGACTGGTCCCCGCAGCCCTGACCCGCTCACAGGGACTGGTCCCCGCAGCCCTGACCCTCTGACAGGGACTGGTCCCCGCAGCCCTGACCCGCTCACAGCGACAGGTCCCCGCAGCCCTGTCCCGCTCACAGGGACTGGTCCCCGCATCCCTGACCGGCTCACAGGGACTGTTCTCCGCAGCCCTGACCGGCTCACAGGGACTGGTCCCCGCAGCCCTGACCCGCTCACAGGGATTGGTTCCCGCAGCCCTGACCCGCTCACAGGGACTGTCCCCCGCAGCCCTGACCCGCTCACAGGGACTGGCCCCCGCATCCCTGACCCCCTGACAGCTATTTGCCACCGCAGCCCTCACCCGCTCACAGGGAATGGCCCCCGCAGCCATGACACGATCACAGGCACTGTGCCCCGCAGTCCTGTCCCGCTGACATGGACTGGCCCGCGCAGCCCTGCCCGCTCACAGGGACTGGCCCCCGCAGCCCTGGCCCGCTCACAGGGACTGGTCCCCGCAGCCCTGACCCGCTCACAGGGACTGGTCCCCGCAGCCCTGACCCGCTCACAGGGACTGGTCCCCGCAGCCCAGACCCGCTCACAGGGACTGGTCCCCGCAGCACTGATCCGCTCACAGGGGCTGGTTCCCGCAGCCCTGACCCCCTGACAGCTATTTGCCACCGCAGCCCTGACCCTCTGACAGGGACTGGTCCCCGCAGCCCTGACCCGCTCACAGCGACAGGACCCCGCAGCCCTGTCCCGCTCACAGGGACTGGTCCCCGCAGCCCTGACCCGCTCACAGCGACAGGTCCCCGCAGCCCTGACCCCCTGACAGCTATTTGCCACCGCAGCCCTCACCGGCTCACAGGTACTGGCCCCCGCAGCCATGACACGATCACAGACACTGTGCCCCGCAGCCCTGTCCCGCTGACATGGACTGGCCCCCGCAGCCCTGGCCCGCTCACAAGGACTTGCCCCCGCAGCCCAGGCCCGCTCACAGGGACTAGCCCCTGCAGCCCTTGCCCGCTCACAGGGACTGGCCCCCGCAGCCCTGGCCCGCTCACAGGGACTGGACCCCGCAGCCCTGGCCCGCTCACAGGAACTGGCCCCCGCAGCCCTGGCCAGCTCACAGGGACTGGCCCCCGCAGCACTGGCCCGCTCACAGGGACTGGCCCCCGCAGCCCTGGCTCGCTCACATGGGGTGGCCCCCGCAGACCTGGCCCGCTGACAGGGACTGGCCTTCGCAGCCATGACCCGATCACAGGGACTTGCCACCGCAGCCCTGACCCTCTGACAGGGACTGGTCCCCGCAGCCCTGACCCGCTCACAGCGACAGGTCCCCGCAGCCCTGTCCCGCTCACAGGGACTGGTCCCCGCAGCCCTGACCGGCTCACAGGGACTGGTCTCCGCAGCCCTGACCGGCTCACAGGGACTGGTCCCCGCAGCCCTGACCCGCTCACAGGGACTGGTCCCCGCAGCCCTGGCCCGCTCACAGGAACTGGCCCCCGCAGCTCTGACCCGCTCACAGGGACTGGCCCCTGCAGCCCTGACCCGCTCACAGGGACTGGCCCCCGCAGCCCTGACCCGCTCACAGGGACTGGTCCCCGCAGCCCTGACCCCCTGACAGGGACTGGTCCCCGCAGCCCTGACCCGCTCACAGGCACTGGCCCCCGCATCCCTGACCCGCTCACAGGGACTGGCCCCCGCAGCCCTGACCCGCTCACAGGGACTGGCCCCTGCAGCCCTGACCCGCTCACAGGGACTGGCCCCCGCAGCCCTGACCCGCTCACAGGGACTGGTCCCCGCAGCCCTGACCCCCTGACAGGGACTGGTCCCCGCAGCCCTGACCCGCTCACAGGGACTGGTCCCCGCAGCCCTGACCCGCTCTCAGGGACTGGTCCCCGCAGCCCTGACCCTCTGACAGGGACTGGTCCCCGCAGCCCTGACCCGCTCACAGCGACAGGTCCCCGCAGCCCTGTCCCGCTCACAGGGACTTGTCCCCGCATCCCTGACCGGCTCACAGGGACTGATCTCCGCAGCCCTGACCCGCTCACAGGGATTGGTTCCCGCAGCCCTGACCCGCTCACAGGGACTGGCCCCCGCAGCCCTGACCCGCTCACAGGGACTGGCCCCCGCAGCTCTGACCCCCTGACAGCTATTTGCCACCGCAGCCCTCACCCGCTCACAGGGAATGGCCCCCGCAGCCATGACACGATCACAGGCACTGTGCCCCGCAGCCCTGTCCCGCTGACATGGACTGGCCCGCGCAGCCCTGCCCGCTCACAGGGACTGGCCCCCGCAGCCCTGGCCCGCTCACAGGGACTGGTCCCCGCAGCCCTGACCCGCTCACAGGGACTGGTCCCCGCAGCCCTGACCCGCTCACAGGGACTGGTCCCCGCAGCCCAGACCCGCTCACTGGGACTGGTCCCCGCAGCACTGATCCGCTCACAGGGGCTGGTTCCCGCAGCCCTGACCCCCTGACAGCTATTTGCCACCGCAGCCCTGACCCTCTGACAGGGACTGGTCCCCGCAGCCCTGACCCGCTCACAGCGACAGGTCCCCGCAGCCCTGTCCCGCTCACAGGGACTGGTCCCCGCAGCCCTGACCGGCTCACAGGGACTGGTCTCCGCAGCCCTGACCGGCTCACAGGGACTGGTCCCCGCAGCCCTGACCCGCTCACAGGGATTGGTTCCCGCAGCCCTGACCCGCTCACAGGGACTGGCCCCCGCAGCCCTGACCCGCTCACAGGGACTGGCACCCGCAGCCCTGACCCCCTGACAGCTATTTGCCACCGCAGCCCTCACCGGCTCACAGGGACTGGCCCCCGCAGCCATGACACGATCACAGGCACTGTGCCCCGCAGCCCTGTCCCGCTGACATGGACTGGCCCGCGCAGCCCTGCCCGCTCACAGGGACTGGCCCCCGCAGCCCTGGCCCGCTCACAGGGACTGGCCCCCGCAGCCCTGGCCCGCTCACAGGGACTGGCCCCCGCAGCCCTGGCCCGCTCACAGGGACTGGCCCCCGCAGCCCTGGCCCGCTCACAGGGACTGGCCCCCGCAGCCATGAACTGATCACAGGGACTGGCCCCCGCAGCCATGACCCGATCACAGGGACTGGCCCCCGCAGCCCTGACCCGCTCACAGGGACTGGCCCTGGCAGCCCTGACCCGCTCACACGGACTGGCCCCCGCAGCCCTGACCCGCTCACAGGGACTGTCCCCCGCAGCCCTGACCCGCTCACAGGGACTGTCCGCCGCAGCCCTGACCCGCTCACAGGGACTGTCCCCCGCAGCCCTGACCCGCTCACAGGGACTGTCCCCCGCAGCCCTGACCCGCTCACAGGGACTATCCCCCGCAGCCCTGACCCGCTCACAGGGACTGGCCCCCGCAGACCTGACCCGTTCACAGGCACTGACACCGCAGCCCTGGCCCGCTCACAGGCACTGGCCCCCGCAGCCCTGACCCGCTCACAGGGACTGGTCCCCGCAGCCCTGACCCCCTGACAGGGACTGGTCCCCGCAGCCCTGACCCGCTCACAGGGACTGGTCCCCTCAGCCCTGACCCGCTCACAGGGACTGGTCGCCGCAGCCCTGACCCACTCATAGGGACTGGTCCCCGCAGCCCTGACCCGCTCACAGGGACTTGTCCCCGCAGCCCTGACCCGCTCACAGGGACTGGTCCCCGCAGCCCTGACCCGCTCACAGGGACTGGCCCCCGCAGCCCTGACCCGCTCACAGGGACTGGCCCCCGCAGCCCTGACCCGCTCACAGGGACTGGTCCCCGCAGCCCTGACCCTCTGACAGGGACTGGTCCCCGCAGCCCTGACCCGCTCACAGCGACAGGTCCCCGCAGCCCTGTCCCGCTCACAGGGACTGGTCCCCGCAGCCCTGACCGGCTCACAGGGACTGGTCTCCGCTGCCCTGACCGGCTCACAGGGACTGGTCCCCGCAGCCCTGACCCGCTCACAGGGATTGGTTCCCGCAGCACTGACCCGCTCACAGGGACTGGCCCCCGCAGCCCTGACCCGCTCACAGGGACTGGCCCCCGCAGCCCTGACCCCCTGACAGCTATTTGCCACCGCAGCCCTCACCCGCTCACAGGGAATGGCCCCCGCAGCCATGACACGATCACAGGCACTGTGCCCCGCAGCCCTGTCCCGCAGACATGGACTGGCCCGCGCAGCCCTGCTCGCTCACAGGGACTGGCCCCCGCAGCCCTGCCCCGCTCACAGGGACTGGCCCCCGCAGCCCTGGCCCGCTCACAGGGACTGGCCCCTGCAGCCCTGGCCCGCTCACAAAGACTGGCCCCCGCAGCCCTGGCCCGCTCACAGGGACTGGCCCCCGCAGCCATGAACTGATCACAGGGACTGGCCCCCGCAGCCATGACCCGCTCACAGGGACTGGCCCTGGCAGCCCTGACCCGCTCACACGGACTGGCCCCCGCAGCCCTGACCCGCTCACAGGGACTGTCCCCCGCAGCCCTGACCCGCTCACAGGGACTGTCTGCCGCAGCCCTGACCCGCTCACAGGGACTGTCCCCCGCAGCCCTGACCCGCTCACAGGGACTGTCCCCCGCAGCCCTGACCCGCTCACAGGGACTATCCCCCGCAGCCCTGACCCGCTCACAGGGACTGGCCCCCGCAGACCTGACCCGTTCACAGGCACTGGCCCCCGCAGCCCTGGCCCGCTCACAGGCACTTGCCCCCGCAGCCCTGACCCGCTCACAGGGACTGGTCCCCGCAGCCCTGACCCCCTGACAGGGACTGGTCCCCGCAGCCCTGACCCACTCACAGGGACTGGTCCCCGCAGCCCTGACCCGCTCACAGGGACTGGTCGCCGCAGCCCTGACCCGCTCATAGGGACTGGTCCCCGCAGCCCTGACCCGCTCACAGGTACTTGTCCCCGCAGCCCTGACCCGCTCACAGGGACTGGTCCCCGCAGCCGTGACCCGCTCACAGGGACTGGTCCCCGCAGCCCAGACCCGCTCCCAGGGACTGGTCCCCGCAGCACTGACCCGCTCACAGGGGCTGGTTCCCGCAGCCCTGACCCGCTCACAGGGACGGGCCCCCGCAGCCCTGACCCCCTGACAGCTATTTGCGACCGCAGCCCTCACCCGCTCACAGGGACTGGCCCCCGCAGCCATGACACGATCAGAGGCACTGTGCCCCGCAGCCCTGTCCCGCTGACATGGACTGGCCCCCGCAGCCCTGGCCCGCTCACAAGGACTGGCCCCCGCAGCCCTGGCCCGCTCACAGGGACTAGCCCCCGCAGCCCTGGCCCGCTCACTGTGACTGGCCCCCGCAGCCCTGGCCCCCTCACAGGGACTGGCCCCCGCAGCCCTGGCCCGCTCACAGGAACTGGCCCCCGCAGCCCTGGCCCGCTCACAGGGACTGGCCCCCGCGGCCCTGGCCCGCTCACAGGGACTGGCCCCTGCAGCCCTGGCCCGCTCACAGGGACTGGCCCCCGCAGACCTGGCCCGCTCACAGGGACTGGCCCCCGCAGCCATGACCCGATCACAGGGACTGGCCCCCGCAGCCCTGACCCGCTCACAGGGACTGGCCCCCGCAGCCCTGACCCGCTCACAGGGACTGGCCCCCGCAGCCCTGACCCGCTCACAGGGACTGGTCCCCGCAGCCCTGACCCGCTCACAGCGACAGGTCCCCGCAGCCCTGTCCCGCTCACAGGGACTGGTCCCCGCAGCCCTGACCCGCTCACAGGGACTGGTCCCCGCAGCACTGACCCGCTCACAGGGACTGATCCCCGCAGCCGTGACCCGCTCACAGGGACTGGCCCCCGCAGCCCTGACCCCCTGACAGCTATTTGCCACCGCAGCCCTCACCGGCTCACAGGTACTGGCCCCCGCAGCCATGACACGATCACAGACACTGTGCCCCGCAGCCCTGTCCCGCTGACATGGACTGGCCCCCGCAGCCCTGGCCCGCTCACAAGGACTTGCCCCCGCAGCCCAGGCCCGCTCACAGGGACTAGCCCCTGCAGCCCTGGCCCGCTCACAGGGACAGGCCCCCGCAGCCCTGGCCCGCTCACAGGGACTGGCCCCCGCAGCCCTGGCCCGCTCACAGGAACTGGCCCCCGCAGCCCTGGCCAGCTCACAGGGACTGGCCCCCGCAGCACTGGCCCGCTCACAGGGACTGGCCCCCGCAGCCCTGGCTCGCTCACATGGGGTGGCCCCCGCAGACCTGGCCTGCTGACAGGGACTGGCCTTCGCAGCCATGACCCGATCACAGGGACTTGCCACCGCAGCCCTGACCCGCTCACAGGGACTGACCCCCGCAGCCCTGACCCGCTCACAGGGACTGACCCCCGCAGCCCTGACCCTCTCACAGGGACTGGCCCCCGCAGCCCTGACCCGCTCACAGGGACTGGTCCCCGCAGCCCTGACCCTCTGACAGGGACTGGTCCCCGCAGCCCTGACCCGCTCACAGCGACAGGTCCCCGCAGCCCTGACCCGCTCACAGGGACTATCCCCCGCAGCCCTGACCCGCTCACAGGGACTGGCCCCCGCAGACCTGACCCGTTCACAGGCACTGGCCCCCGCAGCCCTGGCCCGCTCACAGTCACTGGCCCCCGCAGCCCTGACCCGCTCACAGGGACTGGTCCCCGCAGCCCTGACCCCCTGACAGGGACTGGTCCCCGCAGCCCTGACCCGCTCACAGGGACTGGTCCCCGCAGCCCTGACCCGCTCACAGGGACTGGTCGCCGCAGCCCTGACCCGTTCTTAGGGACTGGTCCCCGCAGCCCTGACCCGCTCACAGGGACTGGTCCCCGCAGCCCAGACCCGCTCACAGGGACTGGTCCCCGCAGCACTGACTCGCTCACAGGGGCTGGTTCCCGCAGCCCTGACCCGCTCACAGGGACTGGCCCCCGCAGCCCTGACCCCCTGACAGCTATTTGCCACCGCAGCCCTCACCCGCTCACAGGGACTGGCCCCCGCAGCCATGACACGATCAGAGGCACTGTGCCCCGCAGCCCTGTCCCGCTGACATGGACTGGCCCCCGCAGCCCTGGCCCGCTCACAGGGACTGGCCCCCGCAGCCCAGGCCCCCTCATAGGGACTGGCCCCCGCAGCCCTGGCCCGCTCACAGGAACTGTCCCCCGCAGCCCTGGCCCGCTCACAGGGACTGGCCCCCGCAGCCCTGGCCCGCTCACAGGGACTGGCCCCCGCAGCCCTGGCCCGCTCACAGGGACTGGCCCCCGCAGACCTGGCCCGCTCACAGGGACTGGCCCCCGCAGCCATGACCCGATCACAGGGACTGGCCCCCGCAGCCCTGACCCGCTCACAGGGACTGGCCCCCGCAGCCCTGACCCGCTCACAGGGACTGGCCCCCGCAGCCCTGACCCGCTCACAGGGACTGGTCCCTGCATCCCTGACCCGCTCACAGCGACAGGTCCCCGCAGCCCTGTCCCGCTCACAGGGACTGGTCCCCGCAGCCCTGACCCGCTCACAGGGACTGGTCCCCGCAGCACTGACCCGCTCACAGGGACTGATCCCCGCAGCCCTGACCCGCTCACAGGGACTGGCCCCCGCAGCCCTGACCCCCTGACAGCTATTTGCCACCGCAGCCCTCACCGGCTCACAGGTACTGGCCCCCGCAGCCATGACACGATCACAGACACTGTGCCCCGCAGCCCTGTCCCGCTGACATGGACTGGCCCCCGCAGCCCTGGACCGCTCACAGGGACTTGCCCCCGCAGCGCAGGCCCGCTCACAGGGACTAGCCCCTGCAGCCCTGGCCCGCTCACAGGGACTGGCTTCCGCAGCCCTGGCCCGCTCACATGGACTGGCCCCCGCAGCCCTGGCCCGCTCACAGGAACTGGCCCCCGCAGCCCTGGCCCGCTCACAGGGACTGGCCCCCGCAGCACTGGCCCACTCACAGGGACTGGCCCCCGCAGCCCTGGCCCGCTCAAATGGGGTGGCCCCCGCCGACCTGGCCCGCTGACAGGGACTGGCCTTCGCAGCCATGACCCGATCACAGGGACTTGCCCCCGCAGCCCTGACCCGCTCACAGGGACTGACCCCCGCAGCCCTGACCCGCTCACAGGGACTGACCCCCGCAGCCCTGACCCGCTCACAGGGACTGGTCCCCGCAGCCCTGACCGGCTCACAGGGACTGGTCTCCGCAGCCCTGACCGGCTCACAGGGCCTGGTCCCCGCAGCCCTGACCCCCTCACAGGGACTGGTCCCCGCAGCCCTGGCCCGCTCACAGGAACTGGCCCCCGCAGCCCTGACCCGCTCACAGGGACTGGCCCCTGCAGCCCTGACCCGCTCACAGGGACTGGCCCCCGCAGCCCTGACCCGCTCACAGGGACTGGTCCCCGCAGCCCTGACCCCCTGACAGGGACTGGTCCCCGCAGCCCTGACCCGCTCACAGGCACTGGCCCCCGCATCCCTGACCCGCTCACAGGGACTGGCCCCCGCAGCCCTGACCCGCTCACAGGGACTGGCCCCTGCAGCCCTGACCCGCTCACAGGGACTGGCCCCCGCAGCCCTGACCCGCTCACAGGGACTGGTCCCCGCAGCCCTGACCCCCTGACAGGGACTGGTCACCGCAGCCCTGACCCGCTCACAGGGACTGGTCCCCGCAGCCCTGACCCGCTCACAGGGACTGGTCCCCGCAGCACTGACCCGCTCACAGGGACTGATCCCCCCAGCCCTGACCCGCTCACAGGGACTGGCCCCCGCAGCCCTGACCCCCTGACAGCTATTTGCCACCGCAGCCCTCACCGGCTCACAGGTACTGGCCCCCGCAGCCATGACACGATCACAGACACTGTGCCCCGCAGCCCTGTCCCGCTGACATGGACTGGCCCCCGCAGCCCTGGACCGCTCACAGGGACTTGCCCCCGCAGCCCAGGCCCGCTCACAGGTACTAGCCCCTGCAGCCCTGGCCCGCTCACAGGGACTGGCTCCCGCAGCCCTGGCCCGCTCACAGGGACTTGCCCCCGCAGCCCTGGCCCGCTCACAGGAACTGGCCCCCGCAGCCCTGGCCCGCTCACAGGGACTGGCCCCCGCAGCACTGGCCCACTCACAGGGACTGGCCCCCGCAGCCCTGGCCCGCTCAAATGGGGTGTCCCCCGCAGACCTGGCCCGCTGACAGGGACTGGCCTTCGCAGCCATGACCCGATCACAGGGACTTGCCCCCGCAGCCCTGACCCGCTCACAGGGACTGACCCCCGCAGCCCTGACCCGCTCACAGGGACTGACCCCCGCAGCCCTGACCCGCTCACAGGGACTGGTCCCCGCAGCCCTGACCGGCTCACAGGGACTGGTCTCCGCAGCCCTGACCGGCTCACAGGGACTGGTCCCCGCAGCCCTGACCCGCTCACAGGGACTGGTCCCCGCAGCCCTGTCCCGCTCACAGGAACTGGCCCCCGAGACCCTGACCCGCTCACAGGGACTGGCCCCTGCAGCCCTGACCCGCTCACAGGGACTGGCCCCCGCAGCCCTGACCCGCGCACAGGGACTGGTCCCCGCAGCCCTGACCCCCTGACAGGGACTGGTCCCCGCAGCCCTGACCCGCTCACAGGCACTGGCCCCCGCATCCCTGACCCGCTCACAGGGACTGGCCCCCGCAGCCCTGACCCGCTCACAGGGACTGGCCCCTGCAGCCCTGACCCGCTCACAGGGACTGGCCCCCGCAGCCCTGACCCGCTCACAGGGACTGGTCCCCGCAGCCCTGACCCCCTGACAGGGACTGGTCCCCGCAGCCCTGACCCGCTCACTGGGACTGGTCCCCGCAGCCCTGACCCGCTCACAGGGACTGGTCGCCGCAGCCCTGACCCGCTCACAGGGACTGGTCCCCGCAGCCCTGACCCGCTCACAGGGACTGGTCCCCGCAGCCCTGACCCGCTCACAGGGACTGGTCCCCGCAGCCCTGACCCGCTCACAGGGACTGGTCCCCGCAGCCCAGACCCGCTCACAGGGACTGGTCCCCGCAGCACTGATCAGCTCACAGGGGCTGGTTCCCGCAGCCCTGACCCACTCACAGGGACTGGTCCCCGGAGCCCTGACCCTCTGACAGGGAATGGTCCCCGCAGCCCTGACCCGCTCACAGCGACAGGTCCCCGCAGCCCTGTCCCGCTCACAGGGACTGGTCCCCGCAGCCCTGACCGGCTCACAGGGACTGGTCTCCGCAGCCCTGACCGGCTCACAGGGACTGGTCCCCGCAGCCCTGACCCGCTCACAGGGATTGGTTCCCGCAGCCCTGACCCGCTCACAGGGACTGGCCCCCGCAGCCCTGACCCGCTCACAGGGACTGGCCCCCGCAGCCCTGACCCCCTGACAGCTATTTGCCACCGCAGCCCTCACCCGCTCACAGGGACTGGCCCCCGCAGCCATGACACGATCACAGGCACTGTGCCCCGCAGCCCTGTCCCGCTGACATGGACTGGCCCGCGCAGCCCTGCCCGCTCACAGGGACTGGCCCCCGCAGCCCTGGCCCGCTCACAGGGACTGGCCCCCGCAGCCCTGGCCCGCTCACAGGGACTGGCCCCCGCAGCCCTGGCCCGCTCACAGGGACTGGCCCCCGCAGCCCTGGCCCGCTCACAGGGACTGGCCCCCGCAGCCATGAACTGATCACAGGGACTGGCCCCCGCAGCCATGACCCGATCACAGGGACAGGCCCCCGCAGCCCTGACCCGCTCACAGGGACTGGCCCTGGCAGCCCTGACCCGCTCACACGGACTGGCCCCCGCAGCCCTGACCCGCTCACAGGGACTGTCCCCCGCAGCCCTGACACGCTCACAGGGACTGTCCGCCGCAGCCCTGACCCGCTCACAGGGACTGTCCCCCGCAGCCCTGACCCGCTCACAGGGACTGTCCCCCGCAGCCCTGACCCGCTCACAGGGACTATCCCCCGCAGCCCTGACCCGCTCACCAGGACTGGCCCCCGCAGACCTGACCCGTTCACAGGCACTGACACCGCAGCCCTGGTCCGCTCACAGGCACTGGCCCCCGCAGCCCTGACCCGCTCACAGGGACTGGTCCCCGCAGCCCTGACCCCCTGACAGGGACTGGTCCCCGCAGCCCTGACCCGCTCACAGGGACTGGTCCCCTCAGCCCTGACCCGCTCACAGGGACTGGTCGCCGCAGCCCTGACCCGCTCATAGGGACTGGTCCCCGCAGCCCTGACCCGCTCACAGGGACTTGTGCCCGCAGCCCTGACCCGCTCACAGGGACTGGTCCCCGCAGCCCTGACCCGCTCACAGGGACTGGCCCCCGCAGCCCTGACCCGCTCACAGGGACTGGCCCCCGCAGCCCTGACCCGCTCACAGGGACTGGTCCCCGCAGCCCTGACCCTCTGACAGGGACTGGTCCCCGCAGCCCTGACCCGCTCACAGCGACAGGTCCCCGCAGCCCTGTCCCGCTCACAGGGACTGGTCCCCGCAGCCCTGACCGGCTCACAGGGACTGGTCTCCGCAGCCCTGACCGGCTCACAGGGACTGGTCCCCGCAGCCCTGACCCGCTCACAGGGATTGGATCCCGCAGCACTGACCCGCTCACAGGGACTGGCCCCCGCAGCCCTGACCCGCTCACAGGGACTGGCCCCCGCAGCTCTGACCCCCTGACAGCTATTTGCCACCGCAGCCCTCACCCGCTCACAGGGACTGGCCCCCGCAGCCATGACACGATCACAGGCACTGTGCCCCGCAGCCCTGTCCCGCAGACATGGACTGGCCCGCGCAGCCCTGCCCGCTCACAGGGACTGGCCCCCGCAGCCCTGGCCCGCTCACAGGGACTGGCCCCCGCAGCCCTGGCCCGCTCACAGGGACTGGCCCCTGCAGCCCTGGCCCGCTCACAAAGACTGGCCCCCGCAGCCCTGGCCCGCTCACAGGGACTGGCCCCCGCAGCCATGAACTGATCACAGGGACTGGCCCCCGCAGCCATGACCCGCTCACAGGGACTGGCCCTGGCAGCCCTGACCCGCTCACACGGACTGGCCCCCGCAGCCCTGACCCGCTCACAGGGACTGTCCCCCGCAGCCCTGACCCGCTCACAGGGACTGTCTGCCGCAGCCCTGACCCGCTCACAGGTACTGTCCCCCGCAGCCCTGACCCGCTCACAGGGACTGTCCCCCGCAGCCCTGACCCGCTCACAGGGACTATCCCCCGCAGCCCTGACCCGCTCACAGGGACTGGTCCCCGCAGCCGTGACCCGCTCACAGGGACTGGTCCCCGCAGCCCAGACCCGCTCACAGGGACTGGTCCCCGCAGCACTGACCCGCTCACAGGGGCTGGTTCCCGCAGCCCTGACACGCTCACAGGGACGGGCCCCCGCAGCCCTGACCCCCTGACAGCTATTTGCCACCGCAGCCCTCACCCGCTCACAGGGACTGGCCCCCGCAGCCATGACACGATCAGAGGCACTGTGCCCCGCAGCCCTGTCCCGCTGACATGGACTGGCCCCCGCAGCCCTGGCCCGCTCACAGGGACTGGCCCCCGCAGCCCTGGCCCGCTCACAGGGACTAGCCCCCGCAGCCCTGGCCCGCTCACTGGGACTGGCCCCCGCAGCCGTGGCCCCCTCACAGGGACTGGCCCCCGCAGACCTGGCCCGCTCACAGGGACTGGCCCCCGCAGCCATGACCCGATCACAGGAACTGGCCCCCGCAGCCCTGACCCGCTCACAGGGACTGGCCCCCGCAGCCCTGACCCGCTCACAGGGACTGGCCCCCGCAGCCCTGACCCGCTCACAGGGACTGGTCCCCGCAGCCATGACCCGATCACAGGAACTGGCCCCCGCAGCCCTGACCCGCTCACAGGGACTGGCCCCCGCAGCCCTGACCCGCTCACAGGGACTGGCCCCCGCAGCCCTGGCCCGCTCACAGGGACTAGCCCCCGCAGCCCTGGCCCGCTCACTGGGACTGGCCCCCGCAGCCGTGTCCCGCTCACAGGGACTGGCCCCCGCAGACCTGGCCCGCTCACAGGGACTGGCCCCCGCAGCCATGACCCGATCACAGGAACTGGCCCCCGCAGCCCTGACCCGCTCACAGGGACTGGCCCCCGCAGCCCTGACCCGCTCACAGGGACTGGCCCCCGCAGCCCTGACCCGCTCACAGGGACTGGTCCCCGCAGCCCTGACCCGCTCACAGCGACAGGTCCCCGCAGCCCTGTCCCGCTCACAGGGACTGGTCCCCGCAGCCCTGACCCGCTCACAGGGACTGGTCCCCGCAGCACTGACCCGCTCACAGGGACTGATCCCCGCAGCCCTGACCCGCTCACAGGGACTGGCCCCCGCAGCCCTGACCCCCTGACAGCTATTTGCCACCGCAGCCCTCACCGGCTCACAGGTACTGGCCCCCGCAGCCATGACACGATCACAGACACTGTGCCCCGCAGCCCTGTCCCGCTGACATGGACTGGCCCCCGCAGCCCTGGCCCGCTCACAAGGACTTGCCCCCGCAGCCCAGGCCCGCTCACAGGGACTAGCCCCTGCAGCCCTGGTCCGCTCACAGGGACTGGCCCCCGCAGCCCTGGCCCGCTCACAGGGACTTGCCCCCGCAGCCCTGGCCCGCTCACAGGAACTGGCCCCCGCAGCCCTGGCCAGCTCACAGGGACTGGCCCCCGCAGCACTGGCCCGCTCACAGGGACTGGCCCCCGCAGCCCTGGCCCGCTCACATGGGGTGGCCCCCGCAGACCTGGCCCGCTGACAGGGACTGGCCTTCGCAGCCATGACCCGATCACAGGGACTTGCCACCGCAGCCCTGACCCGCTCACAGGGACTGACCCCCGCAGCCCTGACCCGCTCACAGGGACTGACCCCCGCAGCCCTGACCCGCTCACAGGGACTGGCCCCCGCAGCCCTGACCCGCTCACAGGGACTGGTCCCCGCAGCCCTGACCCTCTGACAGGGACTGGTCCCCGCAGCCCTGACCCGCTCACAGCGACAGGTCCCCGCAGCCCTGTCCCGCTCACAGGGACTGGTCCCCGCAGCCCTGACCGGCTCACAGGGACTGGTCTCCGCAGCCCTGACCCGCTCACAGGGACTAGCCCCCGCAGCCCTGGCCCGCTCACTGGGACTGGCCCCCGCAGCCGTGGCCCCCTCACAGGGACTGGCCCCCGCAGACCTGGCCCGCTCACAGGGACTGGCCCCCGCAGCCATGACCCGATCACAGGAACTGGCACCCGCAGCCCTGACCCGCTCACAGGGACTGGCCCCCGCAGCCCTGACCCGCTCACAGGGACTGGCCCCCGCAGCCCTGACCCGCTCACAGGGACTGGTCCCCGCAGCCATGACCCGATCACAGGAACTGGCCCCCGCAGCCCTGACCCGCTCACAGGGACTGGCCCCCGCAGCCCTGACCCGCTCACAGGGACTGGCCCCCGCAGCCCTGGCCCGCTCACAGGGACTAGCCCCCGCAGCCCTGGCCCGCTCACTGGGACTGGCCCCCGCAGCCGTGGCCCGCTCACAGGGACTGGCCCCCGCAGACCTGGCCCGCTCACAGGGACTGGCCCCCGCAGCCATGACCCGATCACAGGAACTGGCCCCCGCAGCCCTGACCCGCTCACAGGGACTGGCCCCCGCAGCCCTGACCCGCTCACAGGGACTGGCCCCCGCAGCCCTGACCCGCTCACAGGGACTGGCCCCCGCAGCCCTGACCCGCTCACAGGGACTGGCCCCCGCAGCCCTGACCCGCTCACAGGGACTGGCCCCCGCAGCCCTGACCCGCTCACAGGGACTGGTCCCCGCAGCCCTGACCCGCTCACAGCGACAGGTCCCCGCAGCCCTGTCCCGCTCACAGGGACTGGTCCCCGCAGCCCTGACCCGCTCACAGGGACTGGTCCCCGCAGCACTGACCCGCTCACAGGGACTGATCCCCGCAGCCCTGACCCGCTCACAGGGACTGTCCCCCGCAGCCCTGACACGCTCACAGGGACTGTCCGCCGCAGCCCTGACCCGCTCACAGGGACTGTCCCCCGCAGCCCTGACCCGCTCACAGGGACTGTCCCCCGCAGCCCTGACCCGCTCACAGGGACTATCCCCCGCAGCCCTGACCCGCTCACAGGGACTGGCCCCCGCAGACCTGACCCGTTCACAGGCACTGACACCGCAGCCCTGGCCCGCTCACAGGCACTGGCCCCCGCAGCCCTGACCGGCTCACAGGGACTGGTCCCCGCAGCCCTGACCCCCTGACAGGGACTGGTCCCCGCAGCCCTGACCCTCTCACAGGGACTGGTCCCCTCAGCCCTGACCCGCTCACAGGGACTGGTCGCCGCAGCCCTGACCCGCTCATAGGGACTGGTCCCCGCAGCCCTGACCCGCTCACAGGGACTTGTGCCCGCAGCCCTGACCCGCTCACAGGGACTGGTCCCCGCAGCCCTGACCCGCTCACAGGGACTGGCCCCCGCAGCCCTGACCCGCTCACAGAGACTGGCCCCCGCAGCCCTGACCCGCTCACAGGGACTGGTCCCCGCAGCCCTGACCCTCTGACAGGGACTGGTCCCCGCAGCCCTGACCCGCTCACAGCGACAGGTCCCCGCAGCCCTGTCCCGCTCACAGGGACTGGTCCCCGCAGCCCTGACCGGCTCACAGGGACTGGTCTCCGCAGCCCTGACCGGCTCACAGGGACTGGTCCCCGCAGCCCTGACCCGCTCACAGGGATTGGATCCCGCAGCACTGACCCGCTCACAGGGACTGGCCCCCGCAGCCCTGACCCGCTCACAGGGACTGGCCCCCGCAGCCCTGACCCCCTGACAGCTATTTGCCACCGCAGCCCTCACCCGCTCACAGGGACTGGCCCCCGCAGCCATGACACGATCACAGGCACTGTGCCCCGCAGCCCTGTCCCGCAGACATGGACTGGCCCGCGCAGCCCTGCCCGCTCACAGGGACTGGCCCCCGCAGCCCTGGCCCGCTCACAGGGACTGGCCCCCGCAGCCCTGGCCCGCTCACAGGGACTGGCCCCTGCAGCCCTGGCCCGCTCACAAAGACTGGCCCCCGCAGCCCTGGCCCGCTAACAGGGACTGGCCCCCGCAGCCATGAACTGATCACAGGGACTGGCCCCCGCAGCCATGACCCGCTCACAGGGACTGGCCCTGGCAGCCCTGACCCGCTCACACGGACTGGCCCCCGCAGCCCTGACCCGCTCACAGGGACTGTCCCCCGCAGCCCTGACCCGCTCACAGGGACTGTCTGCCGCAGCCCTGACCCGCTCACAGGTACTGTCCCCCGCAGCCCTGACCCGCTCACAGGGACTGTCCCCCGCAGCCCTGACCCGCTCACAGGGACTATCCCCCGCAGCCCTGACCCGCTCACAGGGACTGGTCCCCGCAGCCGTGACCCGCTCACAGGGACTGGTCCCCGCAGCACTGACCCGCTCACAGGGGCTGGTTCCCGCAGCCCTGACACGCTCACAGGGACGGGCCCCCGCAGCCCTGACCCCCTGACAGCTATTTGCCACCGCAGCCCTCACCCGCTCACAGGGACTGGCCCCCGCAGCCATGACACGATCAGAGGCACTGTGCCCCGCAGCCCTGTCCCGCTGACATGGACTGGCCCCCGCAGCCCTGGCCCGCTCACAGGGACTGGCCCCCGCAGCCGTGGCCCGCTCACAGGGACTGGCCCCCGCAGACCTGGCCCGCTCACAGGGACTGGCCCCCGCAGCCATGACCCGATCACAGGAACTGGCCCCCGCAGCCCTGACCCGCTCACAGGGACTGGCCCCCGCAACCCTGACCCGCTCACAGGGACTGGCCCCCGCAGCCCTGACCCGCTCACAGGGACTGGTCCCCGCAGCCCTGACCCGCTCACAGGGACTGGTCCCCGCAGCCCTGTCCCGCTCACAGGGACTGGTCCCCGCAGCCCTGACCCGCTCACAGGGACTGGTCCCCGCAGCACTGACCCGCTCACAGGGACTGATCCCCGCAGCCCTGACCCGCTCACAGGGACTGGCCCCCGCAGCCCTGACCCCCTGACAGCTATTTGCCACCGCAGCCCTCACCGGCTCACAGGTACTGGCCCCCGCAGCCATGACACGATCACAGACACTGTGCCCCGCAGCCCTGTCCCGCTGACATGGACTGGCCCCCGCAGCCCTGGCCCGCTCACAAGGACTTGCCCCCGCAGCCCAGGCCCGCTCACAGGGACTAGCCCCTGCAGCCCTGGTCCGCTCACAGGGACTGGCCCCCGCAGCCCTGGCCCGCTCACAGGGACTGGCCCCCGCAGCCCTGGCCCGCTCACAGGAACTGGCCCCCGCAGCCCTGGCCAGCTCACAGGGACTGGCCCCCGCAGCACTGGCCCGCTCACAGGGACTGGCCCCCGCAGCCCTGGCCCGCTCACATGGGGTGGCCACCGCAGACCTGGCCCGCTGACAGGGACTGGCCTTCGCAGCCATGACCCGATCACAGGGACTTGCCACCGCAGCCCTGACCCGCTCACAGGGACTGACCCCCGCAGCCCTGACCCGCTCACAGGGACTGACCCCCGCAGCCCTGACCCGCTCACAGGGACTGGCCCCCGCAGCCCTGACCCGCTCACAGGGACTGGTCCCCGCAGCCCTGACCCTCTGACAGGGACTGGTCCCCGCAGCCCTGACCCGCTCACAGCGACAGGTCCCCGCAGCCCTGTCCCGCTCACAGGGACTGGTCCCCGCAGCCCTGACCGGCTCACAGGGACTGGTCTCCGCAGCCCTGACCGGCTCACAGGGACTGGTCCCCGCAGCCCTGACCCGCTCACAGGGACTGGTCCCCGCAGCCCTGGCCCGCTCACAGGAACTGGCCCCCGCAGCCCTGACCCGCTCACAGGGACTGGCCCCTGCAGCCCTGACCCGCTCACAGGGACTGGCCCCCGCAGCCCTGACCCGCTCACAGGGACTGGTCCCCGCAGCCCTGACCCCCTGACAGGGACTGGTCCCCGCAGCCCTGACCCGCTCACAGGCACTGGCCCCCGCATCCCTGACCCGCTCACAGGGACTGGCCCCCGCAGCCCTGACCCGCTCACAGGGACTGGCCCCTGCAGCCCTGACCCGCTCTCAGGGACTGGCCCCCGCAGCCGTGACCCGCTCACAGGGACTGGTCCCCGCAGCCCTGACCCCCTGACAGGGACTGGTCCCCGCAGCCCTGACCCGCTCACAGGGACTGGTCCCCGCAGCCCTGACCCGCTCACAGGGACTGGTCCCCGCAGCCCTGACCCTCTGACAGGGACTGTTCCCCGCAGCCCTGACCCGCTCACAGCGACAGGTCCCCGCAGCCCTGTCCCGCTCACAGGGACTGGTCCCCGCATCCCTGACCGGCTCACAGGGACTGTTCTCCGCAGCCCTGACCGGCTCACAGGGACTGGTCCCCGCAGCCCTGACCCACTCACAGGGATTGGTTCCCGCAGCCCTGACCCGCTCACAGGGACTGGCCCCCGCAGCCCTGACCCGCTCACAGGGACTGGCCCCCGCAGCCCTGACCCCCTGACAGCTATTTGCCACCGCAGCCCTCACCCGCTCACAGGGACTGGCCCCCGCAGCCATGACACGATCACAGGCACTGTGCCCCGCAGCCCTGTCCCGCTGACATGGACTGGCCCGCGCAGCCCTGCCCGCTCACAGGGACTGGCCCCCGCAGCCCTGGCCCGCTCACAGGGACTGGCCCCCGCAGCCCTGGCCCGCTCACAGGGACTGGCCCCTGCAGCCCTGGCCCGCTCACAGGGACTGGCCCCCGCAGCCCTGGCCCGCTCACAGGGACTGGCCCCCGCAGCCATGAACTGACCACAGGGACTGGCCCCTGCAGCCATGACCCGATCACAGGGACTGGCCCCCGCAGCCCTGACCCGCTCACAGGGACTGGCCCTGGCAGCCCTGACCCGCTCACACGGACTGGCCCCCGCAGCCCTGACCCGCTCACAGGGACTGTCCCCCGCAGCCCTGACCCGCTCACAGGGACTGTCCGCCGCAGCCCTGACCCGCTCACAGGGACTGTCCCCCGCAGCCCTGACACGCTCACAGGGACTGTCCCCCGCAGCCCTGACCCGCTCACAGGGACTATCCCCCGCAGCCCTGACCCGCTCACAGGGACTGGCCCCCGCAGACCTGACCCGTTCACAGGCACTGGCCCCCGCCGCCCTGGCCCGCTCACAGTCACTGGCCCCCGCAGCCCTGACCCGCTCACAGGGACTGGTCCCCGCAGCCCTGACGCACTGACAGGGACTGGTCCCCGCAGCCCTGACCCGCTCACAGGGACTGGTCCCCGCAGCCCTGACCCGCTCACAGGGACTGGTCGCCGCAGCCCTGACCCGTTCTTAGGGACTGGTCCCCGCAGCCCTGACCCGCTCACAGGGACTTGTCCCCGCAGCCCTGACCCGCTCACAGGGACTGGTCGCCGCAGCCGTGACCCGCTCACAGGGACTGGTCCCCGCAGCCCAGACCCGCTCACAGGGACTGGTCCCCGCAGCACTGACTCGCTCACAGGGGCTGGTTCCCGCAGCCCTGACCCGCTCACAGGGACTGGCCCCCGCAGCCCTGACCCCCTGACAGCTATTTGCCACCGCAGCCCTCACCCGCTCACAGGGACTGGCCCCCGCAGCCATGACCCGCTCACAGGGACTGGCCCCCGCAGCCCTGTCCCGCTGACATGGACTGGCCCCCGCAGCCCTGACCCGCTCACACGGACTGGCCCCCGCAGCCCTGACCCGCTCACAGGGACTGTCCCCCGCAGCCCTGACCCGCTCACAGGAACTGGCCCCCGCAGCCCTGGCCCGCTCACAGGGACTGGCCCCCGCAGCCCTGGCCCGCTCACAGGGACTGGCCCCCGCAGCCCTGGCCCGCTCACAGGGACTGGCCCCCGCAGACCTGGCCCGCTCACAGGGACTGGCCCCCGCAGCCATGACCCGATCACAGGGACTGGCCCCCGCAGCCCTGACCCGCTCACAGGGACTGGCCCCCGCAGCCCTGACCGGCTCACAGGGACTGGCCCCCGCAGCCCTGACCCGCTCACAGGGACTGGTCCCTGCATCCCTGACCCGCTCACAGCGACAGGTCCCCGCAGCCCTGTCCGGCTCACAGGGACTGGTCCCCGCAGCCCTGACCCGCTCACAGGGACTGGTCCCCGCAGCACTGACCCGCTCACAGGGACTGATCCCCGCAGCCCTGACCCGCTCACAGGGACTGGCCCCCGCAGCCCTGACCCCCTGACAGCTATATGCCACCGCAGCCCTCACCGGCTCACAGGTACTGGCCCCCGCAGCCATGACACGATCACAGACACTGTGCCCCGCAGCCCTGTCCCGCTGACATGGACTGGCCCCCGCAGCCCTGCACCGCTCACAGGGACTTGCCCCCGCAGCCCAGGCCCGCTCACAGGGACTAGCCCCTGCAGCCCTGGCCCGCTCACAGGGACTGGCTCCCGCAGCCCTGGCCCGCTCACAGGGACTGGCCCCCGCAGCCCTGGCCCGCTCACAGGAACTGGCCCCCGCAGCCCTGGCCCGCTCACAGGGACTGGCCCCCGCAGCACTGGCCCACTCACAGGGACTGGCCCCCGCAGCCCTGGCCCGCTCAAATGGGGTGGCCCCCGCAGACCTGGCCCGCTGACAGGGACTGGCCTTCGCAGCCATGACCCGATCACAGGGACTTGCCCCCGCAGCCCTGACCCGCTCACAGGGACTGACCCCCGCAGCCCTGACCCGCTCACAGGGACTGACCCCCGCAGCCCTGACCCGCTCACAGGGACTGGTCCCCGCAGCCCTGACCGGCTCACAGGGACTGGTCTCCGCAGCCCTGACCGGCTCACAGGGACTGGTCCCCGCAGCCCTGACCCCCTCACAGGGACTGGTCCCCGCAGCCCTGGCCCGCTCACAGGAACTGGCCCCCGCAGCCCTGACCCGCTCACAGGGACTGGCCCCTGCAGCCCTGACCCGCTCACAGGGACTGGCCCCCGCAGCCCTGACCCGCTCACAGGGACTGGTCCCCGCAGCCCTGACCCCCTGACAGGGACTGGTCCCCGCAGCCCTGACCCGCTCTCAGGCACTGGCCCCCGCATCTCTGACTCGTTCACAGGGACTGGCCCCTGCAGCCCTGACCCGCTCACAGGGACTGGCCCCCGCAGCCCTGACCCGCTCACAGGCACTGGCCCCCGCATCTCTGACCCGCTCACAGGGACTGGCCCCTGCAGCCCTGACCCGCTCACAGGGACTGGCCCCCGCAGCCCTGACCCGCTCACAGGGACTGGTCCCCGCAGCCCTGACCCCCTGACAGGGACTGGTCCCCGCAGCCCTGACCCGCTCACAGCGACTGGTCCCCGCAGCCCTGACCCGCTCACAGGGACTGGTCGCCGCAGCCCTGACCCGCTCATAGGGACTGGTCCCCGCAGCCCTGGCCCGCTCAAATGTGGTGGCCCCCGCAGACCTGGCCCGCTGACAGGGACTGGCCTTCGCAGCCATGACCCGATCACAGGGACTTGCCCCCGCAGCCCTGACCCGCTCACAGGGACTGACCCCCGCAGCCCTGACCCGCTCACAGGGACTGACCCCCGCAGCCCTGACCCGCTCACAGGGACTGGACCCCGCAGCCCTGACCGGCCCACAGGGACTGGTCTCCGCAGCCCTGACCGGCTCACAGGGACTGGACCCCGCAGCCCTTACCCGCTCACAGGGACTGGTCCCCGCAGCCCTGGCCCGCTCACAGGAACTGGCCCCCGCAGCCCTGACCCGCTCACAGGGACTGGCCCCTGCAGCCCTGACCCGCTCACAGGGACTGGCCCCCGCAGCCCTGACCCGCTCACAGGGACTTGTCCCCGCAGCCCTGACCCCCTGACAGGGACTGGTCCCCGCAGCCCTGACCCGCTCACAGGCACTGGCCCCCGCATCCCTGACCCGCTCACAGGGACTGGCCCCCGCAGCCCTGACCCGCTCACAGGGACTGGCCCCTGCAGCCCTGACCCGCTCACAGGGACTGGCCCCCGCAGCCCTGACCCGCTCACAGGGACTGGTCCCCGCAGCCCTGACCCCCTGACAGGGACTGGTCCCCGCAGCCCTGACCCGCTCACAGGGACTGGTCCCCGCATCCCTGACCCGCTCACAGGGACTGGTCGCCGCAGCCCTGACCCGCTCATAGTGACTGGTCCCCGCAGCCCTGACCCGCTCACAGGGACTGGTCCCCGCAGCCCTGACCCGCTCACAGGGACTGGTCCCCGCAGCCCTGACCCGCTCACAGGGACTGGTCCCCGCAGCCCAGACCCGCTCACAGGGACTGGTCCCCGCAGCCCAGACCCGCTCACAGGGACTGGTCCCCGCAGCACTGATCCGCTCACAGGGGCTGGTTCCCGCAGCCCTGACCCACTCACAGGGACTGGTCCCCGCAGCCCTGACCCTCTGACAGGGACTGGTCCCCGCAGCCCTGACCCGCTCACAGCGACAGGTCCCCGCAGCCCTGTCCCGCTCACAGGGACTGGTCCCCGCAGCCCTGACCGGCTCACAGGGACTGGTCTCCGCAGCCCTGACCGGCTCACAGGGACTGGTCCCCGCAGCCCTGACCCGCTCACAGGGATTGGTTCCTGCAGCCCTGACCCGCTCACAGGGACTGGCCCCCGCAGCCCTGACCCTCAAACAGGGACTGGCCCCCGCAGCCCTGACCCCCTGACAGCTATTTGCCACCGCAGCCCTCACCCGCTCACAGGGACTGGCCCCCGCAGCCATGACACGATCACAGGCACTGTGCCCCGCAGCCCTGTCCCGCTGACATGGACTGGCCCGCGCAGCCCTGCCCGCTCACAGGGAATGGCCCCCGCAGCCCTGGCCCGCTCACAGGGACTGGCCCCTGCAGCCCTGGCCCGCTCACAAAGACTGGCCCCCGCAGCCCTGGCCCGCTCACAGGGACTGGCCCCCGCAGCCATGAACTGATCACAGGGACTGGCCCCCGCAGCCATGACCCGCTCACAGGGACTGGCCCCCGCAGCCCTGACCCGCTCACAGGGACTGGTCCCCGCAGCCCTGACCCGCTCACAGGGACTGGTCCCCGCAGCCCAGACCCGCTCACAGGGACTGGTCCCCGCAGCCCAGACCCGCTCACAGGGACTGGTCCCCGCAGCACTGATCCGCTCACAGGGGCTGGTTCCCGCAGCCCTGACCCACTCACAGGGACTGGTCCCCGCAGCCCTGACCCTCTGACAGGGACTGGCCCCCGCAGCCCTGACCCGCTCCCAGCGACAGGTCCCCGCAGCCCTGTCCCGCTCACAGGGACTGGTCCCCGCAGCCCTGACCGGCTCACAGGGACTGGTCTCCGCAGCCCTGACCGGCTCACAGGGACTGGTCCCCGCAGCCCTGACCCGCTCACAGGGATTGGTTCCCGCAGCCCTGACCCGCTCACAGGGACTGGCCCCCGCAGCCCTGACCCTCAAACAGGGACTGGCCCCCGCAGCCCTGACCCCCTGACAGCTATTTGCCACCGCAGCCCTCACCCGCTCACAGGAACTGGCCCCCGCAGCCATGACACGATCACAGGCACTGTGCCCCGCAGCCCTGTCCCGCTGACATGGACTGGCCCGCGCAGCCCTGCCCGCTCACAGGGAATGGCCCCCGCAGCCCTGGCCCGCTCACAGGGACTGGCCCCCGCAGCCCTGGCCCGCTCACAGGGACTGGCCCCCGCAGCCCTGGCCCGCTCACAGGGACTGGCCCCCGCAGCCCTGGCCCGCTCACAGGGACTGGCCCCCGCAGCCATGAACTGATCACAGGGACTGGCCCCCGCAGCCCTGACCCGATCACAGGGACTGGCCCCCGCAGCCCTGACCCGCTCACAGGGACTGGCCCTGGCAGCCCTGACCCGCTCACACGGACTGGCCCCCGCAGCCCTGACCCGCTCACAGGGACTGACCCCCCGCAGCCCTGACCCGCTCACAGGGACTGTCCGCCGCAGCCCTGACCCGCTCACAGGGACTGTCCCCCGCAGCCCTGACCCGCTCACAGGGACTGTCCCCCGCAGCCCTGACCCGCTCACAGGGACTGTCCCCCGCAGCCCTGACCCGCTCACAGGGACTATCCCCCGCAGCCCTGACCCGCTCACAGGGACTGGCCCCCGCAGACCTGACCCGTTCACAGGCACTGACACCGCAGCCCTGGCCCGCTCACAGGCACTGGCCCCCGCAGCCCTGACCCGCTCACAGGGACTTGTCCCCGCAGCCCTGACCCCCTGACAGGAACTGGTCCCCGCAGCCCTGACCCGCTCACAGGGACTGGTCCCCTCATCCCTGACCCGCTCACAGGGACTGGTCGCCGCAGCCCTGACCCGCTCATAGGGACTGGTCCCCGCAGCCCTTACCCGCTCACAGGGACTTGTCCCCGCAGCCCTGACCCGCTCACAGGGACTGGTCCCCGCAGCCCTGACCCGCTCACAGGGACTGGCCCCCGCAGCCCTGACCCGCTCACAGGGACTGGCCCCCGCAGCCCTGACCCGCTCACAGGGACTGGTCCCCGCAGCCCTGACCCTCTGACAGGGACTGGTCCCCGCAGCCCTGACCCGCTCACAGCGACAGGTCCCCGCAGCCCTGTCCCGCTCACAGGGACTGGTCCCCGCAGCCCTGACCGGCTCACAGGGACTGGTCTCCGCAGCCCTGACCCGCTCACAGGGACTGTCCCCCGCAGCCCTGACCCGCTCACAGGGACTGGCCCCCGCAGCCCTGACCCCCTGACAGCTATTTGCCACCGCAGCCCTCACCCGCTCACAGGGACTGGCCCCCGCAGCCATGACACGATCACAGGCACTGTGCCCCGCAGCCCTGTCCCGCAGACATGGACTGGCCCGCGCAGCCCTGCCCGCTCACAGGGACTGGCCCCCGCAGCCCTGGCCCGCTCACAGGGACTGGCCCCCGCAGCCCTGGCCCGCTCACAGGGACTGGCCCCTGCAGCCCTGGCCCGCTCACAAAGACTGGCCCCCGCAGCCCTGGCCCGCTCACAGGGACTGGCCCCCGCAGCCATGACACGATCACAGGCACTGTGCCCCGCAGCCCTGTCCCGCTGACATGGACTGGCCCGCGCAGCCCTGCCCGCTCACAGGGAATGGCCCCCGCAGCCCTGGCCCGCTCACAGGGACTGGCCCCTGCAGCCCTGGCCCGCTCACAAAGACTGGCCCCCGCAGCCCTGGCCCGCTCACAGGGACTGGCCCCCGCAGCCATGAACTGATCACAGGGACTGGCCCCCGCAGCCATGACCCGCTCACAGGGACTGGCCCCCGCAGCCCTGACCCGCTCACAGGGACTGGTCCCCGCAGCCCTGACCCGCTCACAGGGACTGGTCCCCGCAGCCCAGACCCGCTCACAGGGACTGGTCCCCGCAGCCCAGACCCGCTCACAGGGACTGGTCCCCGCAGCACTGATCCGCTCACAGGGGCTGGTTCCCGCAGCCCTGACCCACTCACAGGGACTGGTCCCCGCAGCCCTGACCCTCTGACAGGGACTGGCCCCCGCAGCCCTGACCCGCTCCCAGCGACAGGTCCCCGCAGCCCTGTCCCGCTCACAGGGACTGGTCCCCGCAGCCCTGACCGGCTCACAGGGACTGGTCTCCGCAGCCCTGACCGGCTCACAGGGACTGGTCCCCGCAGCCCTGACCCGCTCACAGGGATTGGTTCCCGCAGCCCTGACCCGCTCACAGGGACTGGCCCCCGCAGCCCTGACCCTCAAACAGGGACTGGCCCCCGCAGCCCTGACCCCCTGACAGCTATTTGCCACCGCAGCCCTCACCCGCTCACAGGAACTGGCCCCCGCAGCCATGACACGATCACAGGCACTGTGCCCCGCAGCCCTGTCCCGCTGACATGGACTGGCCCGCGCAGCCCTGCCCGCTCACAGGGAATGGCCCCCGCAGCCCTGGCCCGCTCACAGGGACTGGCCCCCGCAGCCCTGGCCCGCTCACAGGGACTGGCCCCCGCAGCCCTGGCCCGCTCACAGGGACTGGCTCCCGCAGCCCTGGCCCGCTCACAGGGACTGGCCCCCGCAGCCATGAACTGATCACAGGGACTGGCCCCCGCAGCCCTGACCCGATCACAGGGACTGGCCCCCGCAGCCCTGACCCGCTCACAGGGACTGGCCCTGGCAGCCCTGACCCGCTCACACGGACTGGCCCCCGCAGCCCTGACCCGCTCACAGGGACTGACCCCCCGCAGCCCTGACCCGCTCACAGGGACTGTCCGCCGCAGCCCTGACCCGCTCACAGGGACTGTCCCCCGCAGCCCTGACCCGCTCACAGGGACTGTCCCCCGCAGCCCTGACCCGCTCACAGGGACTATCCCCCGCAGCCCTGACCCGCTCACAGGGACTGGCCCCCGCAGACCTGACCCGTTCACAGGCACTGACACCGCAGCCCTGGCCCGCTCACAGGCACTGGCCCCCGCAGCCCTGACCCGCTCACAGGGACTTGTCCCCGCAGCCCTGACCCCCTGACAGGAACTGGTCCCCGCAGCCCTGACCCGCTCACAGGGACTGGTCCCCTCATCCCTGACCCGCTCACAGGGACTGGTCGCCGCAGCCCTGACCCGCTCATAGGGACTGGTCCCCGCAGCCCTTACCCGCTCACAGGGACTTGTCCCCGCAGCCCTGACCCGCTCACAGGGACTGGTCCCCGCAGCCCTGACCCGCTCACAGGGACTGGCCCCCGCAGCCCTGACCCGCTCACAGGGACTGGCCCCCGCAGCCCTGACCCGCTCACAGGGACTGGTCCCCGCAGCCCTGACCCTCTGACAGGGACTGGTCCCCGCAGCCCTGACCCGCTCACAGCGACAGGTCCCCGCAGCCCTGTCCCGCTCACAGGGACTGGTCCCCGCAGCCCTGACCGGCTCACAGGGACTGGTCTCCGCAGCCCTGACCCGCTCACAGGGACTGTCCCCCGCAGCCCTGACCCGCTCACAGGGACTGGCCCCCGCAGCCCTGACCCCCTGACAGCTATTTGCCACCGCAGCCCTCACCCGCTCACAGGGACTGGCCCCCGCAGCCATGACACGATCACAGGCACTGTGCCCCGCAGCCCTGTCCCGCAGACATGGACTGGCCCGCGCAGCCCTGCCCGCTCACAGGGACTGGCCCCCGCAGCCCTGGCCCGCTCACAGGGACTGGCCCCCGCAGCCCTGGCCCGCTCACAGGGACTGGCCCCTGCAGCCCTGGCCCGCTCACAAAGACTGGCCCCCGCAGCCCTGGCCCGCTCACAGGGACTGGCCCCCGCAGCCATGAACTGATCACAGGGACTGGCCCCCGCAGCCATGACCCGCTCACAGGGACTGGCCCCCGCAGCCCTGACCCGCTCACAGGGACTGGCCCTGGCAGCCCTGACCCGCTCACACGGACTGGCCCCCGCAGCCCTGACCCGCTCACAGGGCCTGTCCCCCGCAGCCCTGACCCGCTCACAGGGACTGTCTGCCGCAGCCCTGACCCGCTCACAGGGACTGTCCTCCGCAGCCCTGACCCGCTCACAGGGACTGTCCCCCGCAGCCCTGACCCGCTCACAGGGACTATCCCCCGCAGCCCTGACCCGCTCACAGGGACTGGCCCCCGCAGACCTGACCCGTTCACAGGCACTGGCCCCCGCAGCCCTGGCCCGCTCACAGGCACTTGCCCCCGCAGCCCTGACCCGCTCACAGGGACTGGGCCCCGCAGCCCTGACCCCCTGACAGGGACTGGTCCCCGCAGCCCTGACCCGCTCACAGGGACTGGTCCCCGCAGCCCTGACCCGCTCACAGGGACTGGTCGCCGCAGCCCTGACCCGCTCATAGGGACTGGTCCCCGCAGCCCTGACCCGCTCACAGGTACTTGTCCCCGCAGCCCTGACCCGCTCACAGGGACTGGTCCCCGCAGCCGTGACCCGCTCACAGGGACTGGTCCCCGCAGCCCAGACCCGCTCACAGGGACTGGTCCCCGCAGCACTGACCCGCTCACAGGGGCTGGTTCCCGCAGCCCTGACACGCTCACAGGGACTGGCCCCCGCAGCCCTGACCCCCTGACAGCTATTTGCCACCGCAGCCCTCACCCGCTCACAGGGACTGGCCCCCGCAGCCATGACACGATCAGAGGCACTGTGCCCCGCAGCCCTGTCCCGCTGACATGGACTGGCCCCCGCAGCCCTGGCCCGCTCACAGGGACTGGCCCCCGCAGCCCTGGCCCGCTCACAGGGACTAGCCCCCGCAGCCCTGGCCCGCTCACTGGGACTGGCCCCCGCAGCCCTGGCCCCCTCACAGGGACTGGCCCCCGCAGCCCTGGCCCGCTCACAGGAACTGGCCCCCGCAGCCCTGGCCCGCTCACAGGGACTGGCCCCCGCAGCCCTGGCCCGCTCACAGGGACTGGCCCCCGCAGCCCTGGCCCGCTCACAGGGACTGGCCCCCGCAGACCTGGCCCGCTCACAGGGACTGGCCCCCGCAGCCATGACCCGATCACAGGGACTGGCCCCCGCAGCCCTGACCCGCTCACAGGGACTGGCCCCCGCAGCCCTGACCCGCTCACAGGGACTGGCCCCCGCAGCCCTGACCCGCTCACAGGGACTGGTCCCCGCAGCCCTGACCCGCTCACAGCGACAGGTCCCCGCAGCCCTGTCCCGCTCACAGAGACTGGTCCCCGCAGCCCTGACCCGCTCACAGGGACTGGTCCCCGCAGCACTGACCCGCTCACAGGGACTGATCCCCGCAGCCCTGACCCGCTCACAGGGACTGGCCCCCGCAGCCCTGACCCCCTGACAGCTATTTGCCACCGCAGCCCTCACCGGCTCTCAGGTACTGGCCCCCGCAGCCATGACACGATCACAGACACTGTGCCCCGCAGCCCTGTCCCGCTGACATGGACTGGCCCCCGCAGCCCTGGCCCGCTCACAAGGACTTGCCCCCGCAGCCCAGGCCCGCTCACAGGGACTAGCCCCTGCAGCCCTGGCCCGCTCACAGGGACTGGCCCCCGCAGCCCTGGCCCGCTCACAGGGACTGGCTTCCGCAGCCCTGGCCCGCTCACAGGAACTGGCCCCCGCAGCCCTGGCCCGCTCACAGGGACTGGCCCCCGCAGCCCTGGCCCGCTCACATGGGGTGGCCCCCGCAGACCTGGCCCGCTGACAGGGACTGGCCTTCGCAGCCATGACCCGATCACAGGGACTTGCCACCGCAGCCCTGACCCGCTCACAGCGACAGGTCCCCGCAGCCCTGTCCCGCTCACAGGGACTGGTCCCCGCAGCCCTGACCGGCTCACAGGGACTGGTCTCCGCAGCCCTGACCGGCTCACAGGGACTGGTCCCCGCAGCCCTGACCCGCTCACAGGGATTGGTTCCCGCAGCCCTGACCCGCTCACAGGGACTGGCCCCCGCAGCCCTGACCCTCAAACAGGGACTGGCCCCCGCAGCCCTGACCCCCTGACAGCTATTTGCCACCGCAGCCCTCACCCGCTCACAGGGACTGGCCCCCGCAGCCATGACACGATCACAGGCACTGTGCCCCGCAGCCCTGTCCCGCTGACATGGACTGGCCCGCGCAGCCCTGCCCGCTCACAGGGAATGGCCCCCGCAGCCCTGGCCCGCTCACAGGGACTGGCCCCCGCAGCCCTGGCCCGCTCACAGGGACTGGCCCCCGCAGCCCTGGCCCGCTCACAGGGACTGGCCCCCGCAGCCCTGGCCCGCTCACAGGGACTGGCCCCCGCAGCCATGAACTGATCACAGGGACTGGCCCCCGCAGCCCTGACCCGATCACAGGGACTGGCCCCCGCAGCCCTGACCCGCTCACAGGGACTGGCCCTGGCAGCCCTGACCCGCTCACACGGACTGGCCCCCGCAGCCCTGACCCGCTCACAGGGACTGACCCCCCGCAGCCCTGACCCGCTCACAGGGACTGTCCGCCGCAGCCCTGACCCGCTCACAGGGACTGTCCCCCGCAGCCCTGACCCGCTCACAGGGACTGTCCCCCGCAGCCCTGACCCCCTCACAGGGACTATCCCCCGCAGCCCTGACCCGCTCACAGGGACTGGCCCCCGCAGACCTGACCCGTTCACAGGCACTGACACCGCAGCCCTGGCCCGCTCACAGGCACTGGCCCCCGCAGCCCTGACCCGCTCACAGGGACTGGTCCCCGCAGCCCTGACCCCCTGACAGGGACTGGTCCCCGCAGCCCTGACCCGCTCACAGGGACTGGTCCCCTCATCCCTGACCCGCTCACAGGGACTGGTCGCCGCAGCCCTGACCCGCTCATAGGGACTGGTCCCCGCAGCCCTTACCCGCTCACAGGGACTTGTCCCCGCAGCCCTGACCCGCTCACAGGGACTGGTCCCCGCAGCCCTGACCCGCTCACAGGGACTGGCCCCCGCAGCCCTGACCCGCTCACAGGGACTGGCCCCCGCAGCCCTGACCCGCTCACAGGGACTGGTCCCCGCAGCCCTGACCCTCTGACAGGGACTGGTCCCCGCAGCCCTGACCCGCTCACAGCGACAGGTCCCCGCAGCCCTGTCCCGCTCACAGGGACTGGTCCCCGCAGCCCTGACCGGCTCACAGGGACTGGTCTCCGCAGCCCTGACCGGCTCACAGGGACTGGTCCCCGCAGCCCTGACCCGCTCACAGGGATTGGTTCCCGCAGCACTGACCCGCTCACAGGGACTGTCCCCCGCAGCCCTGACCCGCTCACAGGGACTGGCCCCCGCAGCCCTGACCCCCTGACAGCTATTTGCCACCGCAGCCCTCACCCGCTCACAGGGACTGGCCCCCGCAGCCATGACACGATCACAGGCACTGTGCCCCGCAGCCCTGTCCCGCAGACATGGACTGGCCCGCGCAGCCCTGCCCGCTCACAGGGACTGGCCCCCGCAGCCCTGGCCCGCTCACAGGGACTGGCCCCCGCAGCCCTGGCCCGCTCACAGGGACTGGCCCCTGCAGCCCTGGCCCGCTCACAAAGACTGGCCCCCGCAGCCCTGGCCCGCTCACAGGGACTGGCCCCCGCAGCCATGAACTGATCACAGGGACTGGCCCCCGCAGCCATGACCCGCTCACAGGGACTGGCCCCCGCAGCCCTGACCCGCTCACACGGACTGGCCCCCGCAGCCCTGACCCGCTCACAGGTCCTGTTCCCCGCAGCCCTGACCCGCTCACAGGGACTGTCTGCCGCAGCCCTGACCCGCTCACAGGGACTGTCCTCCGCAGCCCTGACCCGCTCACAGGGACTGTCCCCCGCAGCCCTGACCCGCTCACAGGGACTATCCCCCGCAGCCCTGACCCGCTCACAGGGACTGGCCCCCGCAGACCTGACCCGTTCACAGGCACTGGCCCCCGCAGCCCTGGCCCGCTCACAGGCACTTGCCCCCGCAGCCCTGACCCGCTCACAGGGACTGGTCCCCGCAGCCCTGACCCCCTGACAGGGACTGGTCCCCGCAGCCCTGACCCGCTCATAGGGACTGGTCCCCGCAGCCCTGGCCCGCTCACAGGCACTTGCCCCCGCAGCCCTGACCCGCTCACAGGGACTGGTCCCCGCAGCCCTGACCCGCTCACAGGGACTGGTCGCCGCAGCCCTGACCCGCTCATAGGGACTGGTCCCCGCAGCCCTGACCCGCTCACAGGTACTTGTCCCCGCAGCCCTGACCCGCTCACAGGGACTGGTCCCCGCAGCCGTGACCCGCTCACAGGGACTGGTCCCCGCAGCCCAGACCCGCTCACAGGGACTGGTCCCCGCAGCACTGACCCGCTCACAGGGGCTGGTTCCCGCAGCCCTGACACGCTCACAGGGACTGGCCCCCGCAGCCCTGACCCCCTGACAGCTATTTGCCACCGCAGCCCTCACCCGCTCACAGGGACTGGCCCCCGCAGCCATGACACGATCAGAGGCACTGTGCCCCGCAGCCCTGTCCCGCTGACATGGACTGGCCCCCGCAGCCCTGGCCCGCTCACAGGGACTGGCCCCCGCAGCCCTGGCCCGCTCACAGGGACTAGCCCCCGCAGCCCTGGCCCGCTCACTGGGACTGGCCCCCGCAGCCCTGGCCCCCTCACAGGGACTGGCCCCCGCAGCCCTGGCCCGCTCACAGGAACTGGCCCCCGCAGCCCTGGCCCGCTCACAGGGACTGGCCCCCGCAGCCCTGGCCCGCTCACAGGGACTGGCCCCCGCAGCCCTGGCCCGCTCACAGGGACTGGCCCCCGCAGACCTGGCCCGCTCACAGGGACTGGCCCCCGCAGCCATGACCCGATCACAGGGACTGGCCCCCGCAGCCCTGACCCGCTCACAGGGACTGGCCCCCGCAGCCCTGACCCGCTCACAGGGACTGGCCCCCGCAGCCCTGACCCGCTCACAGGGACTGGTCCCCGCAGCCCTGACCCGCTCACAGCGACAGGTCCCCGCAGCCCTGTCCCGCTCACAGAGACTGGTCCCCGCAGCCCTGACCCGCTCACAGGGACTGGTCCCCGCAGCACTGACCCGCTCACAGGGACTGATCCCCGCAGCCCTGACCCGCTCACAGGGACTGGCCCCCGCAGCCCTGACCCCCCTGACAGCTATTTGCCACCGCAGCCCTCACCGGCTCTCAGGTACTGGCCCCCGCAGCCATGACACGATCACAGACACTGTGCCCCGCAGCCCTGTCCCGCTGACATGGACTGGCCCCCGCAGCCCTGGCCCGCTCACAAGGACTTGCCCCCGCAGCCCAGGCCCGCTCACAGGGACTAGCCCCTGCAGCCCTGGCCCGCTCACAGGGACTGGCCCCCGCAGCCCTGGCCCGCTCACAGGGACTGGCTTCCGCAGCCCTGGCCCGCTCACAGGAACTGGCCCCCGCAGCCCTGGCCCGCTCACAGGGACTGGCCCCCGCAGCCCTGGCCCGCTCACATGGGGTGGCCCCCGCAGACCTGGCCCGCTGACAGGGACTGGCCTTCGCAGCCATGACCCGATCACAGGGACTTGCCACCGCAGCCCTGACCCGCTCACAGGGACTGACCCCCGCAGCCCTGACCCGCTCACAGTGACTGACCCCCGCAGCCCTGACCCGCTGACAGGGACTGGCCCCCGCAGCACTGACCCGCTCACAGGGACTGGTCCCCGCAGCCCTGACCCTCTGACAGGGACTGGTCCCCGCAGCCCTGACCCGCTCACAGCGACAGGTCCCCGCAGCCCTGTCCCGCTCACAGGGACTGGTCCTCGCAGCCCTGACCGGCTCACAGGGACTGGTCTCCGCAGCCCTGACCGGCTCACAGGGACTGGTACCCGCAGCCCTGACCCGCTCACAGGGACTGGTCCCCGCAGCCCTGACCCGCTCACAGGAACTGGCCCCCGCAGCCCTGACCCTCTCTCAGGGACTGGCCCCTGCAGCCCTGACCCGCTCACAGGGACTGGCCCCCGCAGCCCTGACCCGCTCACAGGGACTGGTCCCCGCAGCCCTGACCCCCTGACAGGGACTGGTCCCTGCAGCTCTGACCCGCTCACAGGCACTGGCTCCCGCATCCATGACCCTCTCACAGGGACTGGCCCCCGCAGCCCTGACCCGCTCACAGGGACTGGCCCCTGCAGCCCTGACCCGCTCACAAAGACTGGCCCCCGCAGCCCTGGCCCGCTCACAGGGACTGGCTTCCGCAGCCCTGGCCCGCTCACAGGAACTGGCCCCCGCAGCCCTGGCCCGCTCACAGGGACTGGCCCCCGCAGCCCTGGCCCGCTCACATGGGGTGGCCCCCGCAGACCTGGCCCGCTGACAGGGACTGGCCTTCGCAGCCATGACCCGATCACAGGGACTTGCCACCGCAGCCCTGACCCGCTCACAGCGACAGGTCCCCGCAGCCCTGTCCCGCTCACAGGGACTGGTCCCCGCAGCCCTGACCGGCTCACAGGGACTGGTCTCCGCAGCCCTGACCGGCTCACAGGGACTGGTCCCCGCAGCCCTGACCCGCTCACAGGGATTGGTTCCCGCAGCCCTGACCCGCTCACAGGGACTGGCCCCCGCAGCCCTGACCCTCAAACAGGGACTGGCCCCCGCAGCCCTGACCCCCTGACAGCTATTTGCCACCGCAGCCCTCACCCGCTCACAGGGACTGGCCCCCGCAGCCATGACACGATCACAGGCACTGTGCCCCGCAGCCCTGTCCCGCTGACATGGACTGGCCCGCGCAGCCCTGCCCGCTCACAGGGAATGGCCCCCGCAGCCCTGGCCCGCTCACAGGGACTGGCCCCCGCAGCCCTGGCCCGCTCACAGGGACTGGCCCCCGCAGCCCTGGCCCGCTCACAGGGACTGGCCCCCGCAGCCCTGGCCCGCTCACAGGGACTGGCCCCCGCAGCCATGAACTGATCACAGGGACTGGCCCCCGCAGCCCTGACCCGATCACAGGGACTGGCCCCCGCAGCCCTGACCCGCTCACAGGGACTGGCCCTGGCAGCCCTGACCCGCTCACACGGACTGGCCCCCGCAGCCCTGACCCGCTCACAGGGACTGACCCCCCGCAGCCCTGACCCGCTCACAGGGACTGTCCGCCGCAGCCCTGACCCGCTCACAGGGACTGTCCCCCGCAGCCCTGACCCGCTCACAGGGACTGTCCCCCGCAGCCCTGACCCGCTCACAGGGACTATCCCCCGCAGCCCTGACCCGCTCACAGGGACTGGCCCCCGCAGACCTGACCCGTTCACAGGCACTGACACCGCAGCCCTGGCCCGCTCACAGGCACTGGCCCCCGCAGCCCTGACCCGCTCACAGGGACTGGTCCCCGCAGCCCTGACCCCCTGACAGGGACTGGTCCCCGCAGCCCTGACCCGCTCACAGGGACTGGTCCCCTCATCCCTGACCCGCTCACAGGGACTGGTCGCCGCAGCCCTGACCCGCTCATAGGGACTGGTCCCCGCAGCCCTTACCCGCTCACAGGGACTTGTCCCCGCAGCCCTGACCCGCTCACAGGGACTGGTCCCCGCAGCCCTGACCCGCTCACAGGGACTGGCCCCCGCAGCCCTGACCCGCTCACAGGGACTGGCCCCCGCAGCCCTGACCCGCTCACAGGGACTGGTCCCCGCAGCCCTGACCCTCTGACAGGGACTGGTCCCCGCAGCCCTGACCCGCTCACAGCGACAGGTCCCCGCAGCCCTGTCCCGCTCACAGGGACTGGTCCCCGCAGCCCTGACCGGCTCACAGGGACTGGTCTCCGCAGCCCTGACCGGCTCACAGGGACTGGTCCCCGCAGCCCTGACCCGCTCACAGGGATTGGTTCCCGCAGCACTGACCCGCTCACAGGGACTGTCCCCCGCAGCCCTGACCCGCTCACAGGGACTGGCCCCCGCAGCCCTGACCCCCTGACAGCTATTTGCCACCGCAGCCCTCACCCGCTCACAGGGACTGGCCCCCGCAGCCATGACACGATCACAGGCACTGTGCCCCGCAGCCCTGTCCCGCAGACATGGACTGGCCCGCGCAGCCCTGCCCGCTCACAGGGACTGGCCCCCGCAGCCCTGGCCCGCTCACAGGGACTGGCCCCCGCAGCCCTGGCCCGCTCACAGGGACTGGCCCCTGCAGCCCTGGCCCGCTCACAAAGACTGGCCCCCGCAGCCCTGGCCCGCTCACAGGGACTGGCCCCCGCAGCCATGAACTGATCACAGGGACTGGCCCCCGCAGCCATGACCCGCTCACAGGGACTGGCCCCCGCAGCCCTGACCCGCTCACACGGACTGGCCCCCGCAGCCCTGACCCGCTCACAGGTCCTGTTCCCCGCAGCCCTGACCCGCTCACAGGGACTGTCTGCCGCAGCCCTGACCCGCTCACAGGGACTGTCCTCCGCAGCCCTGACCCGCTCACAGGGACTGTCCCCCGCAGCCCTGACCCGCTCACAGGGACTATCCCCCGCAGCCCTGACCCGCTCACAGGGACTGGCCCCCGCAGACCTGACCCGTTCACAGGCACTGGCCCCCGCAGCCCTGGCCCGCTCACAGGCACTTGCCCCCGCAGCCCTGACCCGCTCACAGGGACTGGTCCCCGCAGCCCTGACCCCCTGACAGGGACTGGTCCCCGCAGCCCTGACCCGCTCATAGGGACTGGTCCCCGCAGCCCTGGCCCGCTCACAGGCACTTGCCCCCGCAGCCCTGACCCGCTCACAGGGACTGGTCCCCGCAGCCCTGACCCGCTCACAGGGACTGGTCGCCGCAGCCCTGACCCGCTCATAGGGACTGGTCCCCGCAGCCCTGACCCGCTCACAGGTACTTGTCCCCGCAGCCCTGACCCGCTCACAGGGACTGGTCCCCGCAGCCGTGACCCGCTCACAGGGACTGGTCCCCGCAGCCCAGACCCGCTCACAGGGACTGGTCCCCGCAGCACTGACCCGCTCACAGGGGCTGGTTCCCGCAGCCCTGACACGCTCACAGGGACTGGCCCCCGCAGCCCTGACCCCCTGACAGCTATTTGCCACCGCAGCCCTCACCCGCTCACAGGGACTGGCCCCCGCAGCCATGACACGATCAGAGGCACTGTGCCCCGCAGCCCTGTCCCGCTGACATGGACTGGCCCCCGCAGCCCTGGCCCGCTCACAGGGACTGGCCCCCGCAGCCCTGGCCCGCTCACAGGGACTAGCCCCCGCAGCCCTGGCCCGCTCACTGGGACTGGCCCCCGCAGCCCTGGCCCCCTCACAGGGACTGGCCCCCGCAGCCCTGGCCCGCTCACAGGAACTGGCCCCCGCAGCCCTGGCCCGCTCACAGGGACTGGCCCCCGCAGCCCTGGCCCGCTCACAGGGACTGGCCCCCGCAGCCCTGGCCCGCTCACAGGGACTGGCCCCCGCAGACCTGGCCCGCTCACAGGGACTGGCCCCCGCAGCCATGACCCGATCACAGGGACTGGCCCCCGCAGCCCTGACCCGCTCACAGGGACTGGCCCCCGCAGCCCTGACCCGCTCACAGGGACTGGCCCCCGCAGCCCTGACCCGCTCACAGGGACTGGTCCCCGCAGCCCTGACCCGCTCACAGCGACAGGTCCCCGCAGCCCTGTCCCGCTCACAGAGACTGGTCCCCGCAGCCCTGACCCGCTCACAGGGACTGGTCCCCGCAGCACTGACCCGCTCACAGGGACTGATCCCCGCAGCCCTGACCCGCTCACAGGGACTGGCCCCCGCAGCCCTGACCCCCCTGACAGCTATTTGCCACCGCAGCCCTCACCGGCTCTCAGGTACTGGCCCCCGCAGCCATGACACGATCACAGACACTGTGCCCCGCAGCCCTGTCCCGCTGACATGGACTGGCCCCCGCAGCCCTGGCCCGCTCACAAGGACTTGCCCCCGCAGCCCAGGCCCGCTCACAGGGACTAGCCCCTGCAGCCCTGGCCCGCTCACAGGGACTGGCCCCCGCAGCCCTGGCCCGCTCACAGGGACTGGCTTCCGCAGCCCTGGCCCGCTCACAGGAACTGGCCCCCGCAGCCCTGGCCCGCTCACAGGGACTGGCCCCCGCAGCCCTGGCCCGCTCACATGGGGTGGCCCCCGCAGACCTGGCCCGCTGACAGGGACTGGCCTTCGCAGCCATGACCCGATCACAGGGACTTGCCACCGCAGCCCTGACCCGCTCACAGGGACTGACCCCCGCAGCCCTGACCCGCTCACAGTGACTGACCCCCGCAGCCCTGACCCGCTGACAGGGACTGGCCCCCGCAGCACTGACCCGCTCACAGGGACTGGTCCCCGCAGCCCTGACCCTCTGACAGGGACTGGTCCCCGCAGCCCTGACCCGCTCACAGCGACAGGTCCCCGCAGCCCTGTCCCGCTCACAGGGACTGGTCCTCGCAGCCCTGACCGGCTCACAGGGACTGGTCTCCGCAGCCCTGACCGGCTCACAGGGACTGGTACCCGCAGCCCTGACCCGCTCACAGGGACTGGTCCCCGCAGCCCTGACCCGCTCACAGGAACTGGCCCCCGCAGCCCTGACCCTCTCTCAGGGACTGGCCCCTGCAGCCCTGACCCGCTCACAGGGACTGGCCCCCGCAGCCCTGACCCGCTCACAGGGACTGGTCCCCGCAGCCCTGACCCCCTGACAGGGACTGGTCCCTGCAGCTCTGACCCGCTCACAGGCACTGGCTCCCGCATCCATGACCCTCTCACAGGGACTGGCCCCCGCAGCCCTGACCCGCTCACAGGGACTGGCCCCTGCAGCCCTGACCCGCTCACAAAGACTGGCCCCCGCAGCCCTGGCCCGCTCACAGGGACTGGCCCCCGCAGCCATGAACTGATCACAGGGACTGGCCCCCGCAGCCATGACCCGCTCACAGGGACTGGCCCCCGCAGCCCTGACCCGCTCACAGGGACTGGCCCTGGCAGCCCTGACCCGCTCACACGGACTGGCCCCCGCAGCCCTGACCCGCTCACAGGTCCTGTCCCCCGCAGCCCTGACCCGCTCACAGGGACTGTCTGCCGCAGCCCTGACCCGCTCACAGGGACTGTCCTCCGCAGCCCTGACCCGCTCACAGGGACTGTCCCCCGCAGCCCTGACCCGCTCACAGGGACTATCCCCCGCAGCCCTGACCCGCTCACAGGGACTGGCCCCCGCAGACCTGACCCGTTCACAGGCACTGGCCCCCGCAGCCCTGGCCCGCTCACAGGCACTTGCCCCCGCAGCCCTGACCCGCTCACAGGGACTGGTCCCCGCAGCCCTGACCCCCTGACAGGGACTGGTCCCCGCAGCCCTGACCCGCTCACAGGGACTGGTCCCCGCAGCCCTGACCCGCTCACAGGGACTGGTCGCCGCAGCCCTGACCCGCTCATAGGGACTGGTCCCCGCAGCCCTGACCCGCTCACAGGTACTTGTCCCCGCAGCCCTGACCCGCTCACAGGGACTGGTCCCCGCAGCCGTGACCCGCTCACAGGGACTGGTCCCCGCAGCCCAGACCCGCTCACAGGGACTGGTCCCCGCAGCACTGACCCGCTCACAGGGGCTGGTTCCCGCAGCCCTGACACGCTCACAGGGACTGGCCCCCGCAGCCCTGACCCCCTGACAGCTATTTGCCACCGCAGCCCTCACCCGCTCACAGGGACTGGCCCCCGCAGCCATGACACGATCAGAGGCACTGTGCCCCGCAGCCCTGTCCCGCTGACATGGACTGGCCCCCGCAGCCCTGGCCCGCTCACAGGGACTGGCCCCCGCAGCCCTGGCCCGCTCACAGGGACTAGCCCCCGCAGCCCTGGCCCGCTCACTGGGACTGGCCCCCGCAGCCCTGGCCCCCTCACAGGGACTGGCCCCCGCAGCCCTGGCCCGCTCACAGGAACTGGCCCCCGCAGCCCTGGCCCGCTCACAGGGACTGGCCCCCGCAGCCCTGGCCCGCTCACAGGGACTGGCCCCCGCAGCCCTGGCCCGCTCACAGGGACTGGCCCCCGCAGACCTGGCCCGCTCACAGGGACTGGCCCCCGCAGCCATGACCCGATCACAGGGACTGGCCCCCGCAGCCCTGACCCGCTCACAGGGACTGGCCCCCGCAGCCCTGACCCGCTCACAGGGACTGGCCCCCGCAGCCCTGACCCGCTCACAGGGACTGGTCCCCGCAGCCCTGACCCGCTCACAGCGACAGGTCCCCGCAGCCCTGTCCCGCTCACAGAGACTGGTCCCCGCAGCCCTGACCCGCTCACAGGGACTGGTCCCCGCAGCACTGACCCGCTCACAGGGACTGATCCCCGCAGCCCTGACCCGCTCACAGGGACTGGCCCCCGCAGCCCTGACCCCCTGACAGCTATTTGCCACCGCAGCCCTCACCGGCTCTCAGGTACTGGCCCCCGCAGCCATGACACGATCACAGACACTGTGCCCCGCAGCCCTGTCCCGCTGACATGGACTGGCCCCCGCAGCCCTGGCCCGCTCACAAGGACTTGCCCCCGCAGCCCAGGCCCGCTCACAGGGACTAGCCCCTGCAGCCCTGGCCCGCTCACAGGGACTGGCCCCCGCAGCCCTGGCCCGCTCACAGGGACTGGCTTCCGCAGCCCTGGCCCCCTCACAGGAACTGGCCCCCGCAGCCCTGGCCCGCTCACAGGGACTGGCCCCCGCAGCCCTGGCCCGCTCACATGGGGTGGCCCCCGCAGACCTGGCCCGCTGACAGGGACTGGCCTTCACAGCCATGACCCGATCACAGGGACTTGCCACCGCAGCCCTGACCCGCTCACAGGGACTGACCCCCGCAGCCCTGACCCGCTCACAGTGACTGACCCCCGCAGCCCTGACCCGCTGACAGGGACTGGCCCCCGCAGCACTGACCCGCTCACAGGGACTGGTCCCCGCAGCCCTGACCCTCTGACAGGGACTGGTCCCCGCAGCCCTGACCCGCTCACAGCGACAGGTCCCCGCAGCCCTGTCCCGCTCACAGGGACTGGTCCTCGCAGCCCTGACCGGCTCACAGGGACTGGTCTCCGCAGCCCTGACCGGCTCACAGGGACTGGTACCCGCAGCCCTGACCCGCTCATAGGGACTGGTCCCCGCAGCCCTGACCCGCTCACAGGAACTGGCCCCCGCAGCCCTGACCCTCTCTCAGGGACTGGCCCCTGCAGCCCTGACCCGCTCACAGGGACTGGCCCCCGCAGCCCTGACCCGCTCACAGGGACTGGTCCCCGCAGCCCTGACCCCCTGACAGGGACTGGTCCCTGCAGCTCTGACCCGCTCACAGGCACTGGCTCCCGCATCCATGACCCTCTCACAGGGACTGGCCCCCGCAGCCCTGACCCGCTCACAGGGACTGGCCCCTGCAGCCCTGACCCGCTCACAGGGACTGGCCCCCGCAGCCCTGACCCGCTCACAGGGACTGGTCCCCGCAGCCCTGACCCCCTGACAGGGACTGGTCCCCGCAGCCCTGACCCGCTCACAGGGACTGGTCCCCGCAGCCCTGACCCGCTCACAGGGACTGGTCGCCGCAGCCCTGACCCGCTCATAGGGACTGGTCCCCGCAGCCCTGACCCGCTCACAGGGACTGGTCCCCGCAGCCCTGACCAGCTCACAGGGACTGGTCCCCGCACCCCTGACCCGCTCACAGGGACTGGTCTCCGCAGCCCAGACCCGCTCACAGGGACTGGTCCCCGCAGCACTGACCCGCTCACAGGGGCTGGTTCCCGCAGCCCTGACCCACTCACATGGACTGGTCCCCGCAGCCCTGACCCTCTGACAGGGACTGGTCCCCGCAGCCCTGACCCGCTCACAGCGACAGGTCCCCGCAGCCCTGACCCGCTCACAGCGACAGGTCCCCGCAGCCCTGTCCCGCTCACAGGGACTGGTCCCCGCAGCCCTGACCGGCTCACAGGGACTGGTCTCCGCAGCCCTGACCGGCTCACAGGGACTGGTCCCCGCAGCCCTGACCCGCTCACAGGGATTGGTTCCCGCAGCCCTGACCCGCTCACAGGGACTGGCCCCCGCAGCCCTGACCCGCTCACAGGGACTGGCCCCCGCAGCCCTGACCCCCTGACAGCTATTTGCCACCGCAGCCCTCACCCGCTCACAGGGAATGGCCCCCGCAGCCATGACACGATCACAGGCACTGTGCCCCGCAGCCCTGTCCCGCTGACATGGACTGGCCCGCGCAGCCCTGCCCGCTCACAGGGACTGGCCCCCGCAGCCCTGGCCCGCTCACAGGGACTGGCCCCCGCAGCCCTGGCCCGCTCACAGGGACTGGCCCCCGCAGCCCTGGCCCGCTCACAGGAACTGGCCCCCGCAGCCCTGGCCCGCTCACAGGGACTGGCCCCCGCAGCACTGGCCCGCTCACAGGGACTGGCCCCCGCAGCCCTGGCCCGCTCACATGGGGTGGCCCCCGCAGACCTGGCCCGCTGACAGGGACTGTCCTTCGCAGCCATGACCCGATCACAGGGACTTGCCACCGCAGCCCTGACCCGCTCACAGGGACTGACCCCGCAGCCCTGACCCGCTCACAGGGACTGACCCCCGCAGCCCTGACCCGCTGACAGGGACTGGCCCCCGCAGCCCTGACCCGCTCACAGGGACTGGTCCCCGCAGCCCTGACCCTCTGACAGGGACTGGTCCCCGCAGCCCTGACCCGCTCACAGCGACAGGTCCCCGCAGCCCTGTCCCGCTCACAGGGACTGGTCCCCGCAGCCCTGACCGGCTCACAGGGACTGGTCTCCGCAGCCCTGACCGGCTCACAGGGACTGGTCCCCGCAGCCCTGACCCGCTCACAGGGACTGGTCCCCGCAGCCCTGACCCGCTCACAGGAACTGGCCCCCGCAGCCCTGACCCTCTCTCAGGGACTGGACCCTGCAGCCCTGACCCGCTCACAGGGACTGGCCCCCGCAGCCCTGACCCGCTCACAGGGACTGGTCCTCGCAGCCCTGACCCCCTGACAGGGACTGGTCCCTGCAGCTCTGACCCGCTCACAGGCACTGGCTCCCGCATCCATGACCCGCTCACAGGGACTGGCCCCCGCAGCCCTGACCCGCTCACAGGGACTGGCCCCTGCAGCCCTGACCCGCTCACAGGGACTGGCCCCCGCAGCCCTGACCCGCTCACAGGGACTGGTCCCCGCAGCCCTGACCCCCTGACAGGGACTGGTCCCCGCAGCCCTGACCCGCTCACAGGGACTGGTCCCCGCAGCCCTGACCCGCTCACAGGGACTGGTCGCCGCAGCCCTGACCCGCTCATAGGGACTGGTCCCCGCAGCCCTGACCCGCTCACAGGGACTGGTCCCCGCAGCCCTGACCCGCTCACATGGACTGGTCCCCGCACCCCTGACCCGCTCACAGGGACTGGTCCCCGCAGCCCAGACCCGCTCACAGGGACTGGTCCCCGCAGCACTGACCCGCTCACAGGGGCTGGTTCCCGCAGCCCTGACCCACTCACATGGACTGGTCCCCGCAGCCCTGACCCTCTGACAGGGACTGGTCCCCGCAGCCCTGACCCGCTCACAGCGACAGGTCCCCGCAGCCCTGTCCCGCTCACAGGGACTGGTCCCCGCAGCCCTGACCGGCTCACAGGGACTGGTCTCCGCAGCCCTGACCGGCTCACAGGGACTGGTCCCCGCAGCCCTGACCCGCTCACAGGGATTGGTTCCCGCAGCCCTGACCCGCTCACAGGGACTGGCCCCCGCAGCCCTGACCCGATCACAGGGACTGGCCCCCGCAGCCCTGACACCCTGACAGCTATTTGCCACCGCAGCCCTCACCCGCTCACAGGGAATGGCCCCCGCAGCCATGACACGATCACAGGCACTGTGCCCCGCAGCCCTGTCCCGCTGACATGGACTGGCCCGCGCAGCCCTGCCCGCTCACAGGGACTGGCCCCCGCAGCCCTGGCCCGCTCACAGGGACTCGCCCCCGCAGCCCTGGCCCGCTCACAGGGACTGGCCCCCGCAGCCGTGGCCCGCTCACAGGGACTGGCCCCCGCAGCCCTGGCCCGCTCACAGGGACTGGCCCCCGCAGCCATGAACTGATCACAGGGACTGGCCCCCGCAGCCATGACCCGATCACAGGGACTGGCCCCCGCAGCCCTGACCCGCTCACAGGGACTGGCGCTGGCAGCCCTGACCCGCTCACACGGACTGGCCACCGCAGCCCTGACCCGCTCACAGGGACTGTCCCCCGCAGCCCTGACCCGCTCACAGGGACTGTCCGCCGCAGCCCTGACCCGCTCACAGGGACTGTCCCCCGCAGCCCTGACCCGCTCACAGGGACTGTCCCCCGCAGCCCTGACCCGCTCACAGGGACTATCCCCCGCAGCCCTGACCCGCTCACAGGGACTGGCCCCCGCAGACCTGACCAGTTCACAGGCACTGGCCCCCGCAGGCCTGGCCCGCTCACAGGCACTGGCCCCCGCAGCCCTGACCCGCTCACAGGGACTGGTCCCCGCAGCCCTGACCCCGTGACAGGGACTGGTCCCCGCAGCCCTGACCCGCTCACAGGGACTGGTCCCCGCAGCCCTGACCCGCTCACAGGGACTGGTCACCGCAGCCCTGACCCGCTCATAGGGACTGGTCCCCGCAGCCCTGACCCGCTCACAGGGACTTGTCCCCGCAGCCCTGACCCGCTCACAGGGACTGGTCCCCGCAGCCGTGACCCGCTCACAGGGACTGGTCCCCGCAGCCCAGACCCGCTCACAGGGACTGTTCCCCGCAGCACTGACCCGCTCACAGGGGCTGGTTCCCGCAGCCCTGACCCGCTCACAGGGACTGGCCCCCGCAGCCCTTACCCCCTGACAGCTATTTGCCACCGCAGCCCTCACCCGCTCACAGGGACTGGCCCCCGCAGCCATGACACGATCTGAGGCACTGTGCCCCGCAGCCCTGTCCCGCTGACATGGACTGGCCCCCGCAGCCCTGGCCCGCTCACAGGGACTGGCCCCCGCAGCCCTGGCCCGCTCACAGGGACGAGCCCCCGCAGCCCTGGCCCGCTCACTGGGACTGGCACCCGCAGCCCTGGACCCCTCACAGGGACTGGCCCCCGCAGCCCTGGCCCGCTCACAGGAACTGGCCCCCGCAGCCCTGGCCCGCTCACAGGGACTGGCCCCCGCAGCCCTGGCCCGCTCACAGGGACTGGCCCCCGCAGCCCTGGCCCGCTCACAGGGACTGGCACCCGCAGACCTGGCCCGCTCACAGGGACTGGCCCCCGCAGCCATGACCCGATCACAGGGACTGGCCCCCGCAGCCCTGACCCGCTCACAGGGACTGGCCCCCGCAGCCCTGACCCGCTCACAGGGACTGGCCCCCGCAGCCCTGACCCGCTCACAGGGACTGGTCCCCGCAGCCCTGACCCGCTCACAGCGACAGGTCCCCGCAGCCCTGTCCAGCTCACAGGGACTGGTCCCCGCAGCCCTGACCCGCTCACAGGGACTGGTCCCCGCAGCACTGACCCGCTCACAGGGACTGATCCCCGCAGCCCTGACCCGCTCACAGGGACTGGCCCCCGCAGCCCTGACCCCCTGACAGCTATTTGCCACCGCAGCCCTCACCGGCTCACAGGTACTGGCCCCCGCAGCCATGACACGATCACAGACACTGTGCCCCGCAGCCCTGTCCCGCTGACATGGACTGGCCCCCGCAGCCCTGGCCCGCTCACAGGGACTTGCCCCCGCAGCCCAGGCCCGCTCACAGGGAGTAGCCCCTGCAGCCCTGGCCCGCTCACAGGGACTGGCCCCCGCAGCCCTGGCCCGCTCACAGGGACTTGCCCCCGCAGCCCTGGCCCGCTCACAGGAACTGGCCCCCGCAGCCCTGGCCCGCTCACAGGGACTGGCCCCCGCAGCACTGGCCCGCTCACAGGGACTGGCCCCCGCAGCCCTGGCCCGCTCACAGGGGGTGGCCCCCGCAGACCTGGCCCGCTGACAGGGACTGGCCTTCGCAGCCATGACCCGATCACAGGGACTTGCCCCCGCAGCCCTGACCTGCTCACAGGGACTGACCCCCGCAGCCCTGACCCGCTCACAGGGACTGGCCCCCGCAGCCCTGACCCGCTCACAGGGACTGGTCCCCGCAGCCCTGACCCTCTGACAGGGACTGGTCCCCGCAGCCCTGACCCGCTCACAGCGACAGGTCCCCGCAGCCCTGTCCCGCTCAAAGGGACTGGTCCCCGCAGCCCTGACCGGCTCACAGGGACTGGTCTCCGCAGCCCTGACCGGCTCACAGGGACTGGTCCCCGCAGCCCTGACCCGCTCACAGGGACTGGCCCTGGCAGCCCTGACCCGCTCACACGGACTGGCCCCCGCAGCCCTGACCCGCTCATAGGGACTGGTCCCCGCAGCCCTGGCCCGCTCACAGGGAGTGGCCCCCGCAGCCCTGGCACGCTCACAGGGACTGGCCCCCGCAGCCCTGGCCCGCTCACAGTGACTGGCCCCCGCAGCCCTGGCCCGCTCACAGGGACTGGCCCCCGCAGCCCTGGCCCGCTCACAGGGACTGGCCCCCGCAGCCCTGGCCCGCTCACAGGGACTGGCCCCCGCAGCCCTGGCCCGCTCACAGGGACTGGCCCCCGCAGCCCTGGCCCGCTCACAGGCACTGGCTCCCGCATCCATGACCCTCTCACAGGGACTGGCCCCCGCAGCCCTGACCCGCTCACAGGGACTGGCCCCTGCAGCCCTGACCCGCTCACAAAGACTGGCCCCCGCAGCCCTGGCCCGCTCACAGGGACTGGCCCCCGCAGCCATGAACTGATCACAGGGACTGGCCCCCGCAGCCATGACCCGCTCACAGGGACTGGCCCCCGCAGCCCTGACCCGCTCACAGGGACTGGCCCTGGCAGCCCTGACCCGCTCACACGGACTGGCCCCCGCAGCCCTGACCCGCTCACAGGTCCTGTCCCCCGCAGCCCTGACCCGCTCACAGGGACTGTCTGCCGCAGCCCTGACCCGCTCACAGGGACTGTCCTCCGCAGCCCTGACCCGCTCACAGGGACTGTCCCCCGCAGCCCTGACCCGCTCACAGGGACTATCCCCCGCAGCCCTGACCCGCTCACAGGGACTGGCCCCCGCAGACCTGACCCGTTCACAGGCACTGGCCCCCGCAGCCCTGGCCCGCTCACAGGCACTTGCCCCCGCAGCCCTGACCCGCTCACAGGGACTGGTCCCCGCAGCCCTGACCCCCTGACAGGGACTGGTCCCCGCAGCCCTGACCCGCTCACAGGGACTGGTCCCCGCAGCCCTGACCCGCTCACAGGGACTGGTCGCCGCAGCCCTGACCCGCTCATAGGGACTGGTCCCCGCAGCCCTGACCCGCTCACAGGTACTTGTCCCCGCAGCCCTGACCCGCTCACAGGGACTGGTCCCCGCAGCCGTGACCCGCTCACAGGGACTGGTCCCCGCAGCCCAGACCCGCTCACAGGGACTGGTCCCCGCAGCACTGACCCGCTCACAGGGGCTGGTTCCCGCAGCCCTGACACGCTCACAGGGACTGGCCCCCGCAGCCCTGACCCCCTGACAGCTATTTGCCACCGCAGCCCTCACCCGCTCACAGGGACTGGCCCCCGCAGCCATGACACGATCAGAGGCACTGTGCCCCGCAGCCCTGTCCCGCTGACATGGACTGGCCCCCGCAGCCCTGGCCCGCTCACAGGGACTGGCCCCCGCAGCCCTGGCCCGCTCACAGGGACTAGCCCCCGCAGCCCTGGCCCGCTCACTGGGACTGGCCCCCGCAGCCCTGGCCCCCTCACAGGGACTGGCCCCCGCAGCCCTGGCCCGCTCACAGGAACTGGCCCCCGCAGCCCTGGCCCGCTCACAGGGACTGGCCCCCGCAGCCCTGGCCCGCTCACAGGGACTGGCCCCCGCAGCCCTGGCCCGCTCACAGGGACTGGCCCCCGCAGACCTGGCCCGCTCACAGGGACTGGCCCCCGCAGCCATGACCCGATCACAGGGACTGGCCCCCGCAGCCCTGACCCGCTCACAGGGACTGGCCCCCGCAGCCCTGACCCGCTCACAGGGACTGGCCCCCGCAGCCCTGACCCGCTCACAGGGACTGGTCCCCGCAGCCCTGACCCGCTCACAGCGACAGGTCCCCGCAGCCCTGTCCCGCTCACAGAGACTGGTCCCCGCAGCCCTGACCCGCTCACAGGGACTGGTCCCCGCAGCACTGACCCGCTCACAGGGACTGATCCCCGCAGCCCTGACCCGCTCACAGGGACTGGCCCCCGCAGCCCTGACCCCCTGACAGCTATTTGCCACCGCAGCCCTCACCGGCTCTCAGGTACTGGCCCCCGCAGCCATGACACGATCACAGACACTGTGCCCCGCAGCCCTGTCCCGCTGACATGGACTGGCCCCCGCAGCCCTGGCCCGCTCACAAGGACTTGCCCCCGCAGCCCAGGCCCGCTCACAGGGACTAGCCCCTGCAGCCCTGGCCCGCTCACAGGGACTGGCCCCCGCAGCCCTGGCCCGCTCACAGGGACTGGCTTCCGCAGCCCTGGCCCGCTCACAGGAACTGGCCCCCGCAGCCCTGGCCCGCTCACAGGGACTGGCCCCCGCAGCCCTGGCCCGCTCACATGGGGTGGCCCCCGCAGACCTGGCCCGCTGACAGGGACTGGCCTTCACAGCCATGACCCGATCACAGGGACTTGCCACCGCAGCCCTGACCCGCTCACAGGGACTGACCCCCGCAGCCCTGACCCGCTCACAGTGACTGACCCCCGCAGCCCTGACCCGCTGACAGGGACTGGCCCCCGCAGCACTGACCCGCTCACAGGGACTGGTCCCCGCAGCCCTGACCCTCTGACAGGGACTGGTCCCCGCAGCCCTGACCCGCTCACAGCGACAGGTCCCCGCAGCCCTGTCCCGCTCACAGGGACTGGTCCTCGCAGCCCTGACCGGCTCACAGGGACTGGTCTCCGCAGCCCTGACCGGCTCACAGGGACTGGTACCCGCAGCCCTGACCCGCTCACAGGGACTGGTCCCCGCAGCCCTGACCCGCTCACAGGAACTGGCCCCCGCAGCCCTGACCCTCTCTCAGGGACTGGCCCCTGCAGCCCTGACCCGCTCACAGGGACTGGCCCCCGCAGCCCTGACCCGCTCACAGGGACTGGTCCCCGCAGCCCTGACCCCCTGACAGGGACTGGTCCCTGCAGCTCTGACCCGCTCACAGGCACTGGCTCCCGCATCCATGACCCTCTCACAGGGACTGGCCCCCGCAGCCCTGACCCGCTCACAGGGACTGGCCCCTGCAGCCCTGACCCGCTCTAGGGACTGGCCCCCGCAGCCCTGACCCGCTCACAGGGACTGGTCCCCGCAGCCCTGACCCCCTGACAGGGACTGGTCCCCGCAGCCCTGACCCGCTCACAGGGACTGGTCCCCGCAGCCCTGACCCGCTCACAGGGACTGGTCGCCGCAGCCCTGACCCGCTCATAGGGACTGGTCCCCGCAGCCCTGACCCGCTCACAGGGACTGGTCCCCGCAGCCCTGACCCGCTCACAGGGACTGGTCCCCGCACCCCTGACCCGCTCACAGGGACTGGTCCCCGCAGCCCAGACCCGCTCACAGGGACTGGTCCCCGCAGCACTGACCCGCTCACAGGGGCTGGTTCCCGCAGCCCTGACCCACTCACATGGACTGGTCCCCGCAGCCCTGACCCTCTGACAGGGACTGGTCCCCGCAGCCCTGACCCGCTCACAGCGACAGGTCCCCGCAGCCCTGACCCGCTCACAGCGACAGGTCCCCGCAGCCCTGTCCCGCTCACAGGGACTGGTCCCCGCAGCCCTGACCGGCTCACAGGGACTGGTCTCCGCAGCCCTGACCGGCTCACAGGGACTGGTCCCCGCAGCCCTGACCCGCTCACAGGGATTGGTTCCCGCAGCCCTGACCCGCTCACAGGGACTGGCCCCCGCAGCCCTGACCCGCTCACAGGGACTGGCCCCCGCAGCCCTGACCCCCTGACAGCTATTTGCCACCGCAGCCCTCACCCGCTCACAGGGAATGGCCCCCGCAGCCATGACACGATCACAGGCACTGTGCCCCGCAGCCCTGTCCCGCTGACATGGACTGGCCCGCGCAGCCCTGCCCGCTCACAGGGACTGGCCCCCGCAGCCCTGGCCCGCTCACAGGGACTGGCCCCCGCAGCCCTGGCCCGCTCACAGGGACTGGCCCCCGCAGCCCTGGCCCGCTCACAGGAACTGGCCCCCGCAGCCCTGGCCCGCTCACAGGGACTGGCCCCCGCAGCACTGGCCCGCTCACAGGGACTGGCCCCCGCAGCCCTGGCCCGCTCACATGGGGTGGCCCCCGCAGACCTGGCCCGCTGACAGGGACTGTCCTTCGCAGCCATGACCCGATCACAGGGACTTGCCACCGCAGCCCTGACCCGCTCACAGGGACTGACCCCGCAGCCCTGACCCGCTCACAGGGACTGACCCCCGCAGCCCTGACCCGCTGACAGGGACTGGCCCCCGCAGCCCTGACCCGCTCACAGGGACTGGTCCCCGCAGCCCTGACCCTCTGACAGGGACTGGTCCCCGCAGCCCTGACCCGCTCACAGCGACAGGTCCCCGCAGCCCTGTCCCGCTCACAGGGACTGGTCCCCGCAGCCCTGACCGGCTCACAGGGACTGGTCTCCGCAGCCCTGACCGGCTCACAGGGACTGGTCCCCGCAGCCCTGACCCGCTCACAGGGACTGGTCCCCGCAGCCCTGACCCGCTCACAGGAACTGGCCCCCGCAGCCCTGACCCTCTCTCAGGGACTGGACCCTGCAGCCCTGACCCGCTCACAGGGACTGGCCCCCGCAGCCCTGACCCGCTCACAGGGACTGGTCCTCGCAGCCCTGACCCCCTGACAGGGACTGGTCCCTGCAGCTCTGACCCGCTCACAGGCACTGGCTCCCGCATCCATGACCCGCTCACAGGGACTGGCCCCCGCAGCCCTGACCCGCTCACAGGGACTGGCCCCTGCAGCCCTGACCCGCTCACAGGGACTGGCCCCCGCAGCCCTGACCCGCTCACAGGGACTGGTCCCCGCAGCCCTGACCCCCTGACAGGGACTGGTCCCCGCAGCCCTGACCCGCTCACAGGGACTGGTCCCCGCAGCCCTGACCCGCTCACAGGGACTGGTCGCCGCAGCCCTGACCCGCTCATAGGGACTGGTCCCCGCAGCCCTGACCCGCTCACAGGGACTGGTCCCCGCAGCCCTGACCCGCTCACATGGACTGGTCCCCGCACCCCTGACCCGCTCACAGGGACTGGTCCCCGCAGCCCAGACCCGCTCACAGGGACTGGTCCCCGCAGCACTGACCCGCTCACAGGGGCTGGTTCCCGCAGCCCTGACCCACTCACATGGACTGGTCCCCGCAGCCCTGACCCTCTGACAGGGACTGGTCCCCGCAGCCCTGACCCGCTCACAGCGACAGGTCCCCGCAGCCCTGTCCCGCTCACAGGGACTGGTCCCCGCAGCCCTGACCGGCTCACAGGGACTGGTCTCCGCAGCCCTGACCGGCTCACAGGGACTGGTCCCCGCAGCCCTGACCCGCTCACAGGGATTGGTTCCCGCAGCCCTGACCCGCTCACAGGGACTGGCCCCCGCAGCCCTGACCCGATCACAGGGACTGGCCCCCGCAGCCCTGACACCCTGACAGCTATTTGCCACCGCAGCCCTCACCCGCTCACAGGGAATGGCCCCCGCAGCCATGACACGATCACAGGCACTGTGCCCCGCAGCCCTGTCCCGCTGACATGGACTGGCCCGCGCAGCCCTGCCCGCTCACAGGGACTGGCCCCCGCAGCCCTGGCCCGCTCACAGGGACTCGCCCCCGCAGCCCTGGCCCGCTCACAGGGACTGGCCCCCGCAGCCGTGGCCCGCTCACAGGGACTGGCCCCCGCAGCCCTGGCCCGCTCACAGGGACTGGCCCCCGCAGCCATGAACTGATCACAGGGACTGGCCCCCGCAGCCATGACCCGATCACAGGGACTGGCCCCCGCAGCCCTGACCCGCTCACAGGGACTGGCGCTGGCAGCCCTGACCCGCTCACACGGACTGGCCACCGCAGCCCTGACCCGCTCACAGGGACTGTCCCCCGCAGCCCTGACCCGCTCACAGGGACTGTCCGCCGCAGCCCTGACCCGCTCACAGGGACTGTCCCCCGCAGCCCTGACCCGCTCACAGGGACTGTCCCCCGCAGCCCTGACCCGCTCACAGGGACTATCCCCCGCAGCCCTGACCCGCTCACAGGGACTGGCCCCCGCAGACCTGACCAGTTCACAGGCACTGGCCCCCGCAGCCCTGGCCCGCTCACAGGCACTGGCCCCCGCAGCCCTGACCCGCTCACAGGGACTGGTCCCCGCAGCCCTGACCCCGTGACAGGGACTGGTCCCCGCAGCCCTGACCCGCTCACAGGGACTGGTCCCCGCAGCCCTGACCCGCTCACAGGGACTGGTCACCGCAGCCCTGACCCGCTCATAGGGACTGGTCCCCGCAGCCCTGACCCGCTCACAGGGACTTGTCCCCGCAGCCCTGACCCGCTCACAGGGACTGGTCCCCGCAGCCGTGACCCGCTCACAGGGACTGGTCCCCGCAGCCCAGACCCGCTCACAGGGACTGTTCCCCGCAGCACTGACCCGCTCACAGGGGCTGGTTCCCGCAGCCCTGACCCGCTCACAGGGACTGGCCCCCGCAGCCCTGACCCCCTGACAGCTATTTGCCACCGCAGCCCTCACCCGCTCACAGGGACTGGCCCCCGCAGCCATGACACGATCTGAGGCACTGTGCCCCGCAGCCCAGTCCCGCTGACATGGACTGGCCCCCGCAGCCCTGGCCCGCTCACAGGGACTGGCCCCCGCAGCCCTGGCCCGCTCACAGGGACGAGCCCCCGCAGCCCTGGCCCGCTCACTGGGACTGGCACCCGCAGCCCTGGCCCCCTCACAGGGACTGGCCCCCGCAGCCCTGGCCCGCTCACAGGAACTGGCCCCCGCAGCCCTGGCCCGCTCACAGGGACTGGCCCCCGCAGCCCTGGCCCGCTCACAGGGACTGGCCCCCGCAGCCCTGGCCCGCTCACAGGGACTGGCACCCGCAGACCTGGCCCGCTCACAGGGACTGGCCCCCGCAGCCATGACCCGATCACAGGGACTGGCCCCCGCAGCCCTGACCCGCTCACAGGGACTGGCCCCCGCAGCCGTGACCCGCTCACAGGGACTGGCCCCCGCAGCCCTGACCCGCTCACAGGGACTGGTCCCCGCAGCCCTGACCCGCTCACAGCGACAGGTCCCCGCAGCCCTGTCCCGCTCACAGGGACTGGTCCCCGCAGCCCTGACCCGCTCACAGGGACTGGTCCCCGCAGCACTGACCCGCTCACAGGGACTGATCCCCGCAGCCCTGACCCGCTCACAGGGACTGGCCCCCGCAGCCCTGACCCCCTGACAGCTATTTGCCACCGCAGCCCTCACCGGCTCACAGGTACTGGCCCCCGCAGCCATGACACGATCACAGACACTGTGCCCCGCAGCCCTGTCCCGCTGACATGGACTGGCCCCCGCAGCCCTGGCCCGCTCACAGGGACTTGCCCCCGCAGCCCAGGCCCGCTCACAGGGAGTAGCCCCTGCAGCCCTGGCCCGCTCACAGGGACTGGCCCCCGCAGCCCTGGCCCGCTCACAGGGACTTGCCCCCGCAGCCCTGGCCCGCTCACAGGAACTGGCCCCCGCAGCCCTGGCCCGCTCACAGGGACTGGCCCCCGCAGCACTGGCCCGCTCACAGGGACTGGCCCCCGCAGCCCTGGCCCGCTCACAGGGGGTGGCCCCCGCAGACCTGGCCCGCTGACAGGGACTGGCCTTCGCAGCCATGACCCGATCACAGGGACTTGCCCCCGCAGCCCTGACCTGCTCACAGGGACTGACCCCCGCAGCCCTGACCCGCTCACAGGGACTGGCCCCCGCAGCCCTGACCCGCTCACAGGGACTATCCCCGCAGCCCTGACCCTCTGACAGGGACTGGTCCCCGCAGCCCTGACCCGCTCACAGCGACAGGTCCCCGCAGCCCTGTCCCGCTCAAAGGGACTGGTCCCCGCAGCCCTGACCGGCTCACAGGGACTGGTCTCCGCAGCCCTGACCGGCTCACAGGGACTGGTCCCCGCAGCCCTGACCCGCTCACAGGGACTGGCCCTGGCAGCCCTGACCCGCTCACACGGACTGGCCCCCGCAGCCCTGACCCGCTCATAGGGACTGGTCCCCGCAGCCCTGGCCCGCTCACAGGGAGTGGCCCCCGCAGCCCTGGCCCGCTCACAGGGACTGGCCCCCGCAGCCCTGGCCCGCTCACAGTGACTGGCCCCCGCAGCCCTGGCCCGCTCACAGGGACTGGCCCCCGCAGCCCTGGCCCGCTCACAGGGACTGGCCCCCGCAGCCCTGGCCCGCTCACAGGGACTGGCCCCCGCAGCCCTGGCCCGCTCACAGGGACTGGCCCCCGCAGCCCTGGCCCGCTCACAGGGACTGGCCCCCGCAGCCCTGGCCCGCTCACAGGGACTGGCCCCCGCAGCCCTGGCCCGCTCAAAGGGACTGGCACCCGCAGCCCTGGCCCGCTCACAGGGACTGGCCCCCGCAGCCCTGGCCCGCTCACAGGGACTGGCCCCCGCAGCCATGAACTGATCACAGGGACTGGCCCCCGCAGCCATGACCCGATCACAGGGACTGGCCCCCGAAGCCCTGACCCGCTCACAGGGACTGGCCCTGGCAGCCCTGACCCGCTCACTGGGACTGGCCCCCGCAGCCCTTACCCTCTCACAGGGACTGGTCCCCGCAGCCCTGGCCCGCTCACAGGGACTGGCCCCCGCAGCCCTGGCCCGCTCACAGGGACTGGCCCCCGCAGCCCTGGCCCGCTCACAGGGACTGGCCCCCGCAGCCCTGGCCCGCTCACAGGGACTGGCCCCCGCAGCCCTGGCCCGCTCACAGGGACTGGCACCCGCAGCCCTGGCCCGCTCACAGGGACTGGCCCCCGCAGCCATGACCCGATCACAGGGACTGTCCCCCGCAGCCCTGACCCGCTCACAGGGACTGGTCCCCGCAGCCCTGACCCTCTGACAGGGACTGGTCCCCTCAGCCCTGACCCGCTCACAGCGACAGGTCCCCGCAGCCCTGTCCCGCTCACAGGGACTGGTCCCCGCAGCCCTGACTGGCTCACAGGGACTGGTCCCCGCAGCCCTGACCGTCTCACAGGGACTGGTCCCCGCAGCCCTGACCGTCTCACAGGGACTGGTCCCCGCAGCCCTGACCGGCTCACAGGGACTGGTCCCCGCAGCCCTGACCCGCTCACAGGGACTGGTCCCCGCAGCTCTGACCCCCTGACAGCTATTTGCCACCGCAGCCCTGACCCGCTAACAGGGACTGTCCCCCGCCGCCCTGACCCGCTCACAGGGACTTGTCCTCGCAGCCCTGACCGGCTCACAGTGACTGGTCCCCGCCGCCCTGACCCGCTCACAGGGACTTGCCCCCGCAGCCCTGACCCGCTCCCAGGGACTTGCCCCCGCAGCCCTGACCCGCTCACAGGGACTGGTCCCCGCAGCCCTGACCCCCTGACAGGGACTGTTCACCGCAGCCCTGTCCCGCTCACAGGGACTGGTCCCCGCAGCCTTGACCGGCTCACAGGGACTGGCCCCCGCAGCCCTGACCGGCTCACAGGGACTGGTCCCCGCAGACCTGACCGGCTCACAGGGACTGATCCCCGCAGCCCTGACCCGCTCACAGGGACTGGTCCCCGCAGCCCTGACCCCCTGACAGCTATTTGCGACCGCAGCCCTCACCCCCTCACAGGGACTGGCCCCCGCAGCCATGACACGATCACAGGCGCTGTCCCCCGCAGCCCTGTCCCGCTGACATGGACTGGCCCCCGCAGCCCTGTCCCGCTCACAGGGACTTTCCCCCGCAGCCCTAACCCGCTCACAGGGACTGTCCCCCGCAGCCCAGACCCGCTCACAGGGACTGTCCCCCGCAGCCCAGACCCGCTCACAGGGACTGTCCCCCGCAGCCCTGACCCGCTCACAGGGATAGTCCCCCGCAGCCCTGACCCGCTCACAGGGACTGTCCCCCGCAGCCCTGACCCGCTCACATGGACTGTCCCCCGCAGCCCTGACCTGCTCACAGGGACTGGCCCCCGCAGCCCTGACCCGCTCACAGGCACTGGCCCCCGCAGCCCTGGCCCGCGCACAGGCACTGTCCCCAACAGGCCTGGCCCGCTCACAGGCACTGGCCCCCGCAGCCCTGACCCGCTCACAGGCACTGGCCCCCGCAGCCCTGACCAGCTCACAGGGACTGGCCCCCGCAGCCATGACCCGATCACAGGGACTGGCCCCCGCAGCCCTGACCCGCTCACAGGGACTGGCCCCCGCAGCCCTGACCCTCTGACAGGGAATGGTCCCCGCAGCCCTGACCCTCTGACAGGGACTGGTCCCCGCAGCCATGACCCGCTCACAGCGACAGGTCGCCGCAGCCCTGTCCCGCTCACAGGGACTGGTCCCCGCGGCCCTGACTGGCTCACAGGGACTTGTCCCCGCAGCCCTGACCGGCTCACAGGGACTATTCCCCGCAGCCCTGACTGGCTCACAGGGACAGGTCCCCGCAGCCCTGACCCGCTCACAGGGACTGGTCCCCGCAGCCCTGACCCGCTCACAGGCACTGGACCCCGCAGCCCTGACCCGCTCACAGGGACTGGCCTCCGCAGCCCTGACCCGCTCACAGGGACTGGCCCCCGCAGCCCTGACCCACTCACTGGGACTGGTCACCGCAGCCCTGACCCCCTGACAGGGTCTGGTCCCCGCAGCCCTGACCCGCTCACAGGGACTGGTCCCCGCAGCCCTGACCCGCTCACAGGGACTGGTCCCCGCAGCCCTGACCCGCTCACAGGGTCTGGGCCCCGCAGCCCTGAACCGCTCACAGGGACTGGTCCCCGCAGCACTGACCCGCTCACAGGGACTGGTCCCCGCAGCCCTGACCCGCTCACAGGGACTGGCCCACGCAGCCCTGACCCCCTGACAGCTATTTGCCACCGCAGCCCTCACCCGCTCACAGGGACTGGCCCCTGCAGCCATGACACGATCACAGGCACTGTCCCCCGCAGCCCTGTCCCGCTGACATGGACTGGCCCCCGCAGCGCGGACCCTCTGACAGCTATTTCCCACCGCAGCCCTGACCCGCTAACAGGGACTGTCCCCCGCAGCCCTGACCCGCTCACAGCGACTGGCCCCCGCAGCCATGACCCGCTCACAGGGACTGGCCCCCGCAGCCCTGACCCGCTCACAGGGACTGGTCTCCGCAGCCCTGACCCCCTGACAGGGACTGGTCCCCGCAGCCCTGACCCGCTCACAGGGACTGGTCCCCGCAGCCCTGACCCGCTCACAGGGACTTGTCCCCGCAGCCCTGACCCGCTCACAGGGACTGGCCCCCGCAGCCCTGACCCGCTCACAGGGACTGGCCCCCGCAGCCCTGACCCGCTCACAGAGACTGGTCCCCGCAGCCCTGACCCCCTGACAGCTATTTGCCACCGCAGCCCTCACCCGCTCACAAGGACTGGCCCCCGCAGCCATGACACGATCACAGACACTGTGCATCGCAGCCCTGTCCCGCTGACATGGACTGGCCCGCGCAGCCCTGCCCGCTCACAGGGACTGGCCCCCGCAGCCCTGGCCCGCTCACAGGGACTGGCCCCCGCAGCCCTGGCCCGCTCACAGGGACTGGCCCCCGCAGCCCTGAACTGCTCACAGGGACTGGTCCCCGCAGCACTGACCCGCTCACAGGGACTGGTCCCCGCAGCCCTGACCCGCTCACAGGGACTGGCCCACGCAGCCCTGACCCCCTGTCAGCTATTTGCCACCGCAGCCCTCACCCGCTCACTGGGACTGTCCCCCGCAGCCCTGACCCGCTCACAGCGACTGGCCCCCGCAGCCATGACCCGCTCACAGGGACTGGCCCCCGCAGCCCTGACCCGCTCACAGGGACTGGTCTCCGCAGCCCTGACCCCCTGACAGGGACTGGTCCCCGCAGCCCTGACCCGCTCACAGGGACTGGTCCCCGCAGCCCTGACCCGCTCACAGGGACTGGTCCCCGCAGCCCTGACCCGCTCACAGGGACTGGCCCCCGCAGCCCTGACCCGCTCACAGGGACTGGCCTCCGCAGCCCTGACCCGCTCACAGGGACTGGTCCCCGCAGCCCTGACCCCCTGACAGCTATTTGCCACCGCAGCCCTCACCCGCTCACAGGGACTGGCCCCCGCAGCCATGACACGATCACAGACACTGTGCCCCGCAGCCCTGTCCCGCTGACATGGACTGGCCCGCGCAGCCCTGCCCACTCACAGGGACTGGCCCCCGCAGCCCTGGCCCGCTCACAGGGACTGGCCCCCGCAGCCCTGGCCCGCTCACAGGGACTGGCCCCCGCAGCCCTGGCCCGCTCACAGGGACTGGCCCCCGCAGCCCTGGCCCGCTCACAGGGACTGGCCCCCGCAGCCCTGGCCCGCTCACAGGGACTGGCCCCCGCAGCCCTGGCCCGCTCACAGGGACTGGCCCCCGCAGCCCTGGCCCGCTCACAGGGACTGGCCCCCGCAGCCCTGGCCCGCACACAGGGACTGGCCCCCGCAGCCCTGGCCCGCTCACAGGGACTGGCCCCCGCAGCCCTGGCCCGCTCACAGGGACTGGCCCCCGCAGCCATGAACTGATCACAGGGACTGGCCCCCGCAGCCATGACCCGATCACAGGGACTGGCCCCCGAAGCCCTGACCGGCTCTCAGGGACTGGCCCTGGCAGCCCTGACCCGCTCACAGGGACTGGCCCCCGCAGCCCTTGCCCTCTCACAGGGACTGGTCCCCGCAGCCCTGGCCCGCTCACAGGGACTGGCCCCCGCAGCCCTGGCCCGCTCACAGGGACTGTCCCCCGCAGCCCTGGCCCGCTCACAGGGACTGGCCCCCGCAGCCCTGGCCCGCTCACAGGGACTGGCCCCCGCAGCCCTGGCCCGCTCACAGGGACTGGCCCCCGCAGCCCTGGCCCGCTCACAGGGACTGGCCCCCGCAGCCCTGGCCCGCTCACAGGGACTGGCCCCCGCAGCCCTGGCCCGCTCACAGGGACTGGCCCCCGCAGCCCTGGCCCGCTCACAGGGACTGACCCCCGCAGCCCTGGCCCGCTCACAGCGACTGGCCCCCGCAGCCATGACCCGATCACAGGGACTGTCCACCGCAGTCCTGACCCGCTCACAGGGACTGGTCCCCGCAGCCCTGACCCTGTGACAGGGACTGGTCCCCGCAGCCCTGACCCGCTCACAGCGACAGGTCCCCGCAGCCCTGTCCCGCTCACAGGGACTGGTCCCCGTAGCCCTGACTGGCTCACAGGGACTGGTCCCCGCAGCCCTGACCGGCTCACAGGGACTGGTCCCCGCAGCCCTGACTGGCTCACAGGGACTGGTCCCCGCAGCCCTGACCCGCTCACAGGGACTGGTCCCCGCAGCTCTGACCCCCTGACAGCTATTTGCCACCGCAGCCCTGACCCGCTAACAGGGACTGTCCCCCGCCGCCCTGACCCGCTCACAGGGACTTGTCCCCGCAGCCCTGACCGGCTCACAGTGACTGGTCCCCGCCGCCCTGACCCGCTCACAGGGACTGGCCCCCACAGCCCTGACCCGCTCCCAGGGACTTGCCCCCGCAGCCCTGACCCGCTCACAGGGACTGGTCCCCGCAGCCCTGACCCCCTGACAGGGACTGGTCACCGCAGCCCTGACCCGCTCACAGGGACTGGTCCCCGCAGCCTTGACCGGCTCACAGGGACTGGCCCCCGCAGCCCTGACCGGCTCACAGGGACTGGGCCCCGCAGCCCTGACCGGCTCACAGGGACTGATCCCCGCAGCCCTGACCCGCTCACAGGGACTGGTCCCCGCAGCCCTGACCCCCTGACAGCTATTTGCGACCGCAGCCCTCACCCCCTCACAGGGACTGGCCCCCGCAGCCATGACACGATCACAGGCACTGTCCCCCGCAGCCCTGTCCCGCTGACATGGACTGGCCCCCGCAGCCCTGTCCCGCTCACAGGGACTTTCCCCCGCAGCCCTGACCCGCTCACAGGGACTGTCCCCCGCAGCCCAGACCCGCTCACAGGGACTGTCCCCCGCAGCCCAGACCCGCTCACAGGGACTGTCCCCCGCAGCCCTGACCCGCTCACAGGGACTGTCCCCCGCGGCCCTGACCCGCTCACAGGGACTGTCCCCCGCAGCCCTGACCCGCTCACAGGGACTGTCCCCCGCAGCCCTGACCCGCTCACAGGGACTGTCCCCCGCAGCCCTGACCTGCTCACAGGCACTGGCCCCCGCAGCCCTGACCCGCTCACAGGCACTGGCCCCCGCAGCCCTGACCAGCTCACAGGGACTGGCCCCCGCAGCCATGACCCGATCACAGGGACTGGCCCCCGCAGCCCTGACCCGCTCACAGGGACTGGCCCCCGCAGCCATGACCCGATCACAGGGACTGGCCCCCGCAGCCCTGACCCGCTCACAGGGACTGGCCCCCGCAGCCCTGACCCTCTGACAGGGTCTGGTCCCCGCAGCCCTGACCCTCTGACAGGGACTGGTCCCCGCAGCCATGACCCGCTCACAGCGACAGGTCGCCGCAGCCCTGTCCCGCTCACAGGGACTGGTCCCCGCGGCCCTGACTGGCTCACAGGGACTGGTCCCCGCAGCCCTGACCGGCTCACAGGGACTATTCCCCGCAGCCCTGACTGACTCACAGGGACAGGTCCCCGCAGCCCTGACCCGCTCACAGGGACTGGTCCCCGCAGCCCTGACCCGCTCACAGGCACTGGCCCCCGCAGCCCTGACCCGCTCACAGGGACTGGCCTCCGCAGCCCTGACCCGCTCACAAGGACTGGCCCCCGCAGCCCTGACCCACTCACAGGGACTGGTCACCGCAGCCCTGACCCCCTGACACGGACTGGTCCCCGCAGCCCTGACCCGCTCACAGGGACTGGTCCCCGCAGCCCTGACCCGCTCACAGGGACTGGGCCCCGCAGCCCTGAACCGCTCACAGGGACTGGTCCCCGCAGCACTGACCCGCTCACAGGGACTGGTCCCCGCAGCCCTGACCCGCTCACAGGGACTGGCCCACGCAGCCCTGACCCCCTGACAGCTATTTGCCACCGCAGCCCTCACCCGCTCACAGGGACTGGCCCCTGCAGCCATGACACGATCACAGGCACTGTCCCCCGCAGCCCTGACCCGCTGACATGAACTGGCCCCCGCAGCCCTGACCCTCTGACAGCTATTTCCCACCGCAGCCCTGACCCGCTAACAGGGACTGTCCCCCGCAGCCCTGACCCGCTCACAGCGACTGGCCCCCGCAGCCATGACCCGCTCACAGGGACTGGCCCCCGCAGCCCTGACCCGCTCACAGGGACTGGTCTCCGCAGCCCTGACCCCCTGACAGGGACTGGTCCCCGCAGCCCTGACCCGCTCACAGGGACTGGTCCCCGCAGCCCTGACCCGCTCACAGGGACTTGTCCCCGCAGCCCTGACCCGCTCACAGGGACTGGCCCCCGCAGCCCTGACCCCCTGACAGCTATTTGCCACCGCAGCCCTCACCCGCTCACAGGGACTGGCCACTGCAGCCATGACACGATCACAGGCACTGTCCCCCGCAGCCCTGTCCCGCTGACATGGACTGGCCCCCGCATCCCTGACCCCCTGACAGCTATTTGCCACCGCAGCCCTCACCCGCTCACAGGGACTGGCCCCCGCAGCCATGACACGATCACAGGCACTGTCACCCGCAGCCCTGTCCCGCTGCCATGGACTGGCCCCCGCAGCCCTGTCCCGCCACTGGGACTGGCCCCCGCAGCCATGACCCGCTCACAGGGACTGGTCCCCGCAGCCCTGAACCGCTCACAGGGACTGGTCCCTGCAGCCCTGACCCGCTCACAGGGACTGGTCCCCGCAGCCCTGACCCGCTCCCAGGGACTGGCCCCCGCAGCCCTGACCCCCTGACAGCTATTTGCCCCCGCAGCCCTGACCCGCTCACAGGGACTGGACCCCGCAAGCCCTGACCCACTGACAGGGACTGGTCCCCGCAGCCCTGACCCGCTCACAGGGACTGGTTCCCGCAGCCCTGACCCGCTCACAGGAACTGATCCCCGCAGCCCTGACCGGCTCACAGGGACTGGTTCCCGCGGCCATGACACGATCACAGGCACTGTCCCCCGCAGCCCTGTCCCGCTGACATGGACTGGCCCCCGCAGCCCTGTCCCGCCACAGGGACTGGCCCCCGCAGCCCTGACCCGATCACAGGGACTGGCCCCCGCAGCCCTGACCCTCTGACCGCTATTTTCCACCGCAGCCCTGACCCGCTGACAGGGACTGTCCCCCCCAGCCCTGACCCGCTGACAGGGACTGTCCCCCGCAGCCCTGACCGGCTCACAGGGACTGGCCCCCGCAGCCCTGACCGGCTCACAGGGACTGGTCCCCGCAGCCCTGACCGGCTCACAGGGACTGATCCCCGCTGCCCTGCCCCGCCCACAGGGACTGGCCCCCGCAGCCCTGGCCCGCTCACAGGGACTGGCCCCCGCAGCCCTGGCCCGCTCACAGGGACTGGCCCCCGCAGCCCTGGCCCGCTCACAGGGACTGGCCCCCGCAGCCCTGGCCCGCTCACAGGGACTGGCCCCCGCAGCCCTGGCCCGCTCACAGGGACTGGCCCCCGCAGCCCTGGCCCGCTCACAGGGACTGGCCCCCGCAGCCCTGGCCCGCTCACAGGGACTGGCCCCCGCAGCCCTGGCCCGCACACAGGGACTGGCCCCCGCAGCCCTGGCCCGCTCACAGGGACTGGCCCCCGCAGCCCTGGCCCGCTCACAGGGACTGGCCCCCGCAGCCATGAACTGATCACAGGGACTGGCCCCCGCAGCCATGACCCGATCACAGGGACTGGCCCCCGAAGCCCTGACCCGCTCTCAGGGACTGGCCCTGGCAGCCCTGACCCGCTCACAGGGACTGGCCCCCGCAGCCCTTGCCCTCTCACAGGGACTGTTCCCCGCAGCCCTGGCCCGCTCACAGGGACTGGCCCCCGCAGCCCTGGCCCGCTCACAGGGACTGTCCCCCGCAGCCCTGGCCCGCTCACAGGGACTGGCCCCCGCAGCCCTGGCCCGCTCACAGGGACTGGCCCCCGCAGCCCTGGCCCGCTCACAGGGACTGGCCCCCGCAGCCCTGGCCCGCTCACAGGGACTGGCCCCCGCAGCCCTGGCCCGCTCACAGGGACTGGCCCCCGCAGCCCTGGCCCGCTCACAGGGACTGGCCCCCGCAGCCCTGGCCCGCTCACAGGGACTTACCCCCGCAGCCCTGGCCCGCTCACAGCGACTGGCCCCCGCAGCCATGACCCGATCACAGGGACTGTCCACCGCAGTCCTGACCCGCTCACAGGGACTGGTCCCCGCAGCCCTGACCCTCTGACAGGGACTGGTCCCCGCAGCCCTGACCCGCTCACAGCGACAGGTCCCCGCAGCCCTGTCCCGCTCACAGGGACTGGTCCCCGCAGCCCTGACTGGCTCACAGGGACTGGTCCCCGCAGCCCTGACCGGCTCACAGGGACTGGTCCCCGCAGCCCTGACCGGCTCACAGGGACTGGTCCCCGCAGCCCTGACCCGCTCACAGGGACTGGTCCCCGCAGCTCTGACCCCCTGACAGCTATTTGCCACCGCAGCCCTGACCCGCTAACAGGGACTGTCCCCCGCCGCCCTGACCCGCTCACAGGGACTTGTCCCCGCAGCCCTGACCGGCTCACAGTGACTGGTCCCCGCCGCCCTGACCCGCTCACAGGGACTGGCCCCCACAGCCCTGACCCGCTCCCAGGGACTTGCCCCCGCAGCCCTGACCCGCTCACAGGGACTGGTCCCCGCAGCCCTGACCCCCTGACAGGGACTGGTCACCGCAGCCCTGACCCGCTCACAGGGACTGGTCCCCGCAGCCTTGACCGGCTCACAGGGACTGGCCCCCGCAGCCCTGACCGGCTCACAGGGACTGGGCCCCGCAGCCCTGACCGGCTCACAGGGACTGATCCCCGCAGCCCTGACCCGCTCACAGGGACTGGTCCCCGCAGCCCTGACCCCCTGACAGCTATTTGCGACCGCAGCCCTCACCCCCTCACAGGGACTGGCCCCCGCAGCCATGACACGATCACAGGCACTGTCCCCCGCAGCCCTGTCCCGCTGACATGGACTGGCCCCCGCAGCCCTGTCCCGCTCACAGGGACTTTCCCCCGCAGCCCTGACCCGCTCACAGGGACTGTCCCCCGCAGCCCAGACCCGCTCACAGGGACTGTCCCCCGCAGCCCAGACCCGCTCACAGGGACTGTCCCCCGCAGCCCTGACCCGCTCACAGGGACTGTCCCCCGCGGCCCTGACCCGCTCACAGGGACTGTCCCCCGCAGCCCTGACCCGCTCACAGGGACTGTCCCCCGCAGCCCTGACCCGCTCACAGGGACTGTCCCCCGCAGCCCTGACCTGCTCACAGGCACTGGCCCCCGCAGCCCTGACCCGCTCACAGGCACTGGCCCCCGCAGCCCTGACCAGCTCACAGGGACTGGCCCCCGCAGCCATGACCCGATCACAGGGACTGGCCCCCGCAGCCCTGACCCGCTCACAGGGACTGGCCCCCGCAGCCCTGACCCTCTGACAGGGACTGGTCCCCGCAGCCCTGACCCTCTGACAGGGACTGGTCCCCGCAGCCATGACCCGCTCACAGCGACAGGTCGCCGCAGCCCTGTCCCGCTCACAGGGACTGGTCCCCGCGGCCCTGACTGGCTCACAGGGACTGGTCCCCGCAGCCCTGACCGGCTCACAGGGACTATTCCCCGCAGCCCTGACTGGCTCACAGGGACAGGTCCCCGCAGCCCTGACCCGCTCACAGGGACTGGTCCCCGCAGCCCTGTCCCGCTGACATGGACTGGCCCCCGCAGCCCTGACCCCCTGACAGCTATTTGCCACCGCAGCCCTCACCCGCTCACAGGGACTGGCCCCCGCAGCCATGACACGATCACAGGCACTGTCACCCGCAGCCCTGTCCCGCTGCCATGGACTGGCCCCCGCAGCCCTGTCCCGCCACTGGGACTGGCCCCCGCAGCCATGACCCGCTCACAGGGACTGGTCCCCGCAGCCCTGAACCGCTCACAGGGACTGGTCCCTGCAGCCCTGACCCGCTCACAGGGACTGGTCCCCGCAGCCCTGACCCGCTCCCAGGGACTGGCCCCCGCAGCCCTGACCCCCTGACAGCTATTTGCCCCCGCAGCCCTGACCCGCTCACAGGGACTGGACCCCGCAAGCCCTGACCCACTGACAGGGACTGGTCCCCGCAGCCCTGACCCGCTCACAGGGACTGGTTCCCGCAGCCCTGACCCGCTCACAGGAACTGATCCCCGCAGCCCTGACCGGCTCACAGGGACTGGTTCCCGCGGCCATGACACGATCACAGGCACTGTCCCCCGCAGCCCTGTCCCGCTGACATGGACTGGCCCCCGCAGCCCTGTCCCGCCACAGGGACTGGCCCCCGCAGCCCTGACCCGATCACAGGGACTGGCCCCCGCAGCCCTGACCCTCTGACCGCTATTTGCCACCGCAGCCCTGACCCGCTGACAGGGACTGTCCCCCCCAGCCCTGACCCGCTGACAGGGACTGTCCCCCGCAGCCCTGACCGGCTCACAGGGACTGGCCCCCGCAGCCCTGACCGGCTCACAGGGACTGGTCCCCGCAGCCCTGACCGGCTCACAGGGACTGATCCCCGCTGCCCTGACCCGCCCACAGGGACTGGTCCCCGCAGCCCTGACCCCCTGACAGCTATTTGCGACCGCAGCCCTCACCCCCTCACAGGGACTGGCCCCCGCAGCCATGACACGATCACAGGCACTGTCCCCCGCAGCCCTGTCCCGCTCACAGGGACTTTCCCCCGCAGCCCTGACCCGCTCACATGGACTGTCCCCCGCAGCCCAGACCCGCTCACAGGGACTGTCCCCCGCAGCCCAGACCCGCTCACAGGGACTGTCCCCCGCAGCCCTGACCCGCTCACAGGGACTGTCCCCCGCAGCCCTGACCCGCTCACAGGGACTGTCCCCCGCAGCCCTGACCCGCTCACAGGGACTGTCCCCCGCAGCCCTGACCCTCTGACAGGGACTGGTCCCCGCAGCCATGACCCGCTCACAGCGACAGGGCGCCGCAGCCCTGTCCCGCTCACAGGGACTGCTCCCCGCGGCCCTGACTGGCTCACAGGGACTGGTCCCCGCAGCCCTGACCGGCTCACAGGGACTATTCCCCGCAGCCCTGACTGGCTCACAGGGACAGGTCCCCGCAGCCCTGACCCGCTCACAGGGACTGGTCCCCGCAGCCCTGACCCGCTCACAGGCACTGGCCCCCGCAGCCCTGACCCGCGCACAGGGACTGGCCTCCGCAGCCCTGACCCGCTCACAGGGACTGGCCCCCGCAGCCCTGACCCACTCACAGGGACTGGTCACCGCAGCCCTGACCCCCTGACAGGGACTGGTCCCCGCAGCCCTGACCCGCTCACAGGGACTGGTCCCCGCAGCCCTGACCCGCTCACAGGGACTGGTCCCCGCAGCCCTGAACCTCTCACAGGGACTGGGCCCCGCAGCCCTGAACCGCTCACAGGGTCTGGTCCCCGCAGCACTGACCCGCTCACAGGGACTGGTCCCCGCAGCCCTGACCCGCTCACAGGGACTGGCCCACGCAGCCCTGACCCCCTGACAGCTATTTGCCACCGCAGCCCTCACCTGCTCACAGGGACTGGCCCCTGCAGCCATGACACGATCACAGGCACTGTCCCCCGCAGCCCTGTCCCGCTGACATGGACTGGCCCCCGCAGCCCTGACCCTCTGACAGCTATTTGCCACCGCAGCCCTGACCCGCTAACAGGGACTGTCCCCCGCAGGCCTGGCCCGCTCACAGGGACTGGCCCCCGCAGCCCTGGCCCGCTCACAGGGACTGGCCCCCGCAGCCCTGGCCCGCTCACAGGGACTGGCCCCCGCAGCCCTGGCCCGCTCACAGGGACTGGCCCCCGCAGCCGTGGCCCGCTCACTGGGACTGGCCCCCGCAGCCCTGGCCCGCTCACAGGGACTGGCCCCCGCAGCCCTGGCCCGCTCACAGGGACTGGCCCCCGCAGCCCTGGCCCGCTCACAGGGACTGGCCCCCGCAGCCCTGGCCCGCTCACAGGGACTGGCCCCCGCAGCCCTGGCCCGCTCACAGGGACTGGTCTCCGCAGCCCTGGCCCGCTCACAGGGACTGGCCCCCGCAGCCCTGGCCCGCTCACAGGCACTGGCCCCCGCAGCCCTGACCCGCTCACAGGCACTGGCCCCCGCAGCCCTGACCAGCTCACAGGGACTGGCCCCCGCAGCCATGACCCGATCACAGGGACTGGCCCCCGCAGCCCTGACCCGCTCACAGGGACTGGCCCCCGCAGCCCTGACCCTCTGACAGGGACTGGTCCCCGCAGCCCTGACCCTCTGACAGGGACTGGTCCCCGCAGCCATGACCCGCTCACAGCGACAGGTCGCCGCAGCCCTGTCCCGCTCACAGGGACTGGTCCCCGCGGCCCTGACTGGCTCACAGGGACTGGTCCCCGCAGACCTGACCGGCTCACAGGGACTATTCCCCGCAGCCCTGACTGGCTCACAGGGACAGGTCCCCGCAGCCCTGACCCGCTCACAGGGACTGGTCCCCGCAGCCCTGTCCCGCTGACATGGACTGGCCCCCGCAGCCCTGACCCCCTGACAGCTATTTGCCACCGCAGCCCTCACCCGCTCACAGGGACTGGCCCACGCAGCCATGACACGATCACAGGCACTGTCACCCGCAGCCCTGTCCCGCTGCCATGGACTGGCCCCCGCAGCCCTGTCCCGCCACTGGGACTGGCCCCCGCAGCCATGACCCGCTCACAGGGACTGGTCCCCGCAGCCCTGAACCGCTCACAGGGACTGGTCCCTGCAGCCCTGACCCGCTCACAGGGACTGGTCCCCGCAGCCCTGACCCGCTCCCAGGGACTGGCCCCCGCAGCCCTGACCCCCTGACAGCTATTTGCCCCCGCAGCCCTGACCCGCTCACAGGGACTGGACCCCGCAAGCCCTGACCCACTGACAGGGACTGGTCCCCGCAGCCCTGACCCGCTCACAGGGACTGGTTCCCGCAGCCCTGACCCGCTCACAGGAACTGATCCCCGCAGCCCTGACCGGCTCACAGGGACTGGTTCCCGCGGCCATGACACGATCACAGGCACTGTCCCCCGCAGCCCTGTCCCGCTGACATGGACTGGCCCCCGCAGCCCTGTCCCGCCACAGGGACTGGCCCCCGCAGCCCTGACCCGATCACAGGGACTGGCCCCCGCAGCCCTGACCCTCTGACCGCTATTTGCCACCGCAGCCCTGACCCGCTGACAGGGACTGTCCCCCCCAGCCCTGACCCGCTGACAGGGACTGTCCCCCGCAGCCCTGACCGGCTCACAGGGACTGGCCCCCGCAGCCCTGACCGGCTCACAGGGACTGGTCCCCGCAGCCCTGACCGGCTCACAGGGACTGATCCCCGCTGCCCTGACCCGCCCAAAGGGACTGGTCCCCGCAGCCCTGACCCCCTGACAGCTATTTGCGACCGCAGCCCTCACCCCCTCACAGGGACTGGCCCCCGCAGCCATGACACGATCACAGGCACTGTCCCCCGCAGCCCTGTCCCGCTCACAGGGACTTTCCCCCGCAGCCCTGACCCGCTCACATGGACTGTCCCCCGCAGCCCAGACCCGCTCACAGGGACTGTCCCCCGCAGCCCAGACCCGCTCACAGGGACTGTCCCCCGCAGCCCTGACCCGCTCACAGGGACTGTCCCCCGCAGCCCTGACCCGCTCACAGGGACTGTCCCCCGCAGCCCTGACCCGCTCACAGGGACTGTCCCCCGCAGCCCTGACCCTCTGACAGGGACTGGTCCCCGCAGCCATGACCCGCTCACAGCGACAGGGCGCCGCAGCCCTGTCCCGCTCACAGGGACTGGTCCCCGCGGCCCTGACTGGCTCACAGGGACTGGTCCCCGCAGCCCTGACCGGCTCACAGGGACTATTCCCCGCAGCCCTGACTGGCTCACAGGGACAGGTCCCCGCAGCCCTGACCCGCTCACAGGGACTGGTCCCCGCAGCCCTGACCCGCTCACAGGCACTGGCCCCCGCAGCCCTGACCCGCGCACAGGGACTGGCCTCCGCAGCCCTGACCCGCTCACAGGGACTGGCCCCCGCAGCCCTGACCCACTCACAGGGACTGGTCACCGCAGCCCTGACCCCCTGACAGGGACTGGTCCCCGCAGCCCTGACCCGCTCACAGGGACTGGTCCCCGCAGCCCTGACCCGCTTACAGGGACTGGTCCCCGCAGCCCTGAACCTCTCACAGGGACTGGGCCCCGCAGCCCTGAACCGCTCACAGGGTCTGGTCCCCGCAGCACTGACCCGCTCACAGGGACTGGTCCCCGCAGCCCTGACCCGCTCACAGGGACTGGCCCACGCAGCCCTGACCCCCTGACAGCTATTTGCCACCGCAGCCCTCACCCGCTCACAGGGACTGGCCCCTGCAGCCATGACACGATCACAGGCACTGTCCCCCGCATCCCTGTCCCGCTGACATGGACTGGCCCCCGCAGCCCTGACCCTCTGACAGCTATTTGCCACCGCAGCCCTGACCCGCTAACAGGGACTGTCCCCCGCAGGCCTGGCCCGCTCACAGGGACTGGCCCCCGCAGCCCTGGCCCGCTCACAGGGACTGGCCCCCGCAGCCCTGGCCCGCTCACAGGGACTGGCCCCCGCAGCCCTGGCCCGCTCACAGGGACTGGCCCCCGCAGCCGTGGCCCGCTCACTGGGACTGGCCCCCGCAGCCCTGGCCCGCTCACAGGGACTGGCCCCCGCAGCCCTGGCCCGCTCACAGGGACTGGCCCCCGCAGCCCTGGCCCGCTCACAGGGACTGGCCCCCGCAGCCCTGGCCCGCTCACAGGGACTGGCCCCCGCAGCCCTGGCCCGCTCACAGGGACTGGTCTCCGCAGCCCTGGCCCGCTCACAGGGACTGGCCCCCGCAGCCCTGGCCCGCTCACAGGGACTGGCCCCCGCAGCCCTGGCCCGCTCACAGGGACTGGCCCCCGCAGCCCTGGCCCGCTCACAGGGACTGGCCCCCGCAGCCCTGGCCCGCTCACAGGGACTGGCCCCCGCAGCCCTGGCCCGCTCACAGGGACTGGCCCCCGCAGCCATGAACTGATCACAGGGACTGGCCCCCGCAGCCATGACCCGATCACAGGGACTGGCCCCCGAAGCCCTGACCCGCTCACAGGGACTGGCCCTGGCAGCCCTGACCCGCTCACAGGGACTGGCCCCCGCAGCCCTTGCCCTCTCACAGGGACTGGTCCCCGCAGCCCTGGCCCGCTCACAGGGACTGGCCCCCGCATCCCTGGCCCGCTCACAGAGACTGGCCCCCGCAGCCCTGGCCCGCTCACAGGGACTGGCCCGCGCAGCCCTGGCCCGCTCACAGGGACTGGCCCCCGCAGCCCTGGCCCGCTCACAGGGACTGGCCCCCGCAGCCCTGGCCCGCTCACAGGGACTGGCCCCCGCAGCCCTGGCCCGCTCACAGGGACTGGCCCCCGCAGCCCTGGCCCGCTCACAGGGACTGGCCCCCGCAGCCCTGGCCCGCTCACAGGGACTGGCCCCCGCAGCCATGACCCGATCACAGGGACTGTCCCCCGCAGCCCTGACCCGCTCACAGGGACTGGTCCCCGCAGCCCTGACCCTCTGACAGGGACTGGTCCCCGCAGCCCTGACCCGCTCACAGCGACAGGTCCCCGCAGCCCTGTCCCGCTCACAGGGACTGGTCCCCGCAGCCCTGACCGGCTCACAGGGACTGGTCCCCGCAGCCCTGACCGGCTCACAGGGACTGGTCCCCGCAGCCCTGACCGGCTCACAGGGACTGGTCCCCGCAGCCCTGTCCCGCTCACAGGGACTGGTCCCCTCAGCTCTGACCCCCTGACAGCTATTTGCCACCACAGCCCTGACCCGCTAACAGGGACTGTCCCCCGCCGCCCTGACACGCTCACAGGGACTTGTCCCCGCAGCCCTGACCGGCTCACAGTGACTTGTCCCCGCCGCCCTGACCCGCTCACAGGGACTGGCCCCCGCAGCCCTGACCCGCTCCCAGGGACTTGCCCCCGCAGCCCTGACCCGCTCACAGGGACTGGTCCCCGCTGCCCTGACCCCCTGACAGGGACTGGTCACCGCAGCCCTGACCCGCTCAGAGGGACTGGTCCCCGCAGCCTTGACCGGCTCACAGGTACTGGCCCCCGCAGCCCTGACCGGCTCACAGGGACTGGTCCCCGCAGCCCTGACCAGCTCACAGGGACTGATCCCCGCAGCCATGACCCGCTCACAGGGACTGGTCCCCGCAGCCCTGACCCCCTGACAGCTATTTGCGACCGCAGCCCTCACTCCCTCACAGGGACTGGCCCCCGCAGCCATGACACGATCACAGGCACTGTCCCCCGCAGCCCTGTCCCGCTGACATGGACTGGCCCCCGCAGCCCTGTCCCGCTCACAGGGACTTTCCCCAGCAGCCCTGACCCGCTCACAGGGACTGTCCCCCGCAGCCCAGACCCGCTCACAGGGACTGTCCCCAACAGCCCAGACCCGCTCACAGGGACTGTCCCCCGCAGCCCTGACCCGCTCACAGGGACTGTCCCCCGCAGCCCTGACCCGCTCACAGGGACTGTCCCCCGCAGCCCTGACCCGCTCACAGGGACTGGACCCCGCAGCCCTGACCCGCTCACAGGCACTGGCCCCCGCAGCCCTGGCCCGCGCACAGGCACTGGCCCCCACAGGCCTGGCCCGCTCACAGGCACTGGCCCCCGCAGCCCTGACCCGGTCACAGGCACTGGCCCCCGCAGCCCTGACCAGCTCACAGGGACTGGCCCCCGCAGCCATGACCCGATCACAGCGACTGGCCCCCCCAGCCCTGACCCGCTCACAGGGTCTGGCCCCCGCAGCCCTGACCCTCTGACAGGGACTGGTCCCCGCAGCCCTGACCCTCTGACAGGGACTGGTCCCCGCAGCCATGACCCGCTCACAGCGACAGGTCGCCGCAGCCCTGTCCCGCTCACAGGGACTGGTCCCCGCGGCCCTGACTGGCTCACAGGGACTGGTTCCCGCAGCCCAGACCGGCTCACAGGGACTATTCCCCGCAGCCCTGACTGGCTCACAGGGACAGGTCCCCGCAGCCCTGACCCGCTCACAGGGACTGGTCCCCGCAGCCCTGACCCGCTCACAGGGACTGGCCCCCGCAGCCCTGACCCACTCACAGGGACTGGTCACCGCAGCCCTGACCCCCTGACAGGGACTGGTCCCCGCAGCCCTGACCCGCTCACAGGGACTGGTCCCCGCAGCCCTGACCCGCTCACAGGGACTGGGCCCCGCAGCCCTGAACCGCTCACAGGGTCTGGTCCCCGCAGCACTGACCCGCTCACAGGGACTGGTCCCCGCAGCCCTGACCCGCTCACAGGGACTGGCCCACGCAGCCCTGACCCCCTGACAGCTATTTGCCACCGCAGCCCTCACCCGCTCACAGGGACTGGCCCCTGCAGCCATGACACGATCACAGGCACTGTCCCCCGCAGCCCTGTCCCGCTGACATGGACTGGCCCCCGCAGCCCTGACCCTCTGACAGCTATTTCCCACCGCAGCCCTGACCCGCTAACAGGGACTGTCCCCCGCAGCCCTGACCCGCTCACAGCGACTGGCCCCCGCAGCCATGACCCGCTCACAGGGACTGGCCCCCGCAACCCTGACCCGCTCACAGGGACTGGTCTCCGCAGCCCTGACCCCCTGACAGGGACTGGTCCCCGCAGCCCTGACCCGCTCACAGGGACTGGTCCCCGCAGCCCTGACCCGCTAACAGGGACTTGTCCCCGCAGCCCTGACCCGCTCACAGGGACTGGCCCCCGCAGCCCTGACCCGCTCACAGGGACTGGCCCCCGCAGCCCTGACCCGCTCACAGGGACTGGCCCCCGCAGCCCTGACCCGCTCACAGGGACTGGTCCCCGCAGCCCTGACCTCCTGACAGCTATTTGCCACCGCAGCCCTCACCCGCTCACAGGGTCTGGCCCCCGCAGCCATGACACGATCACAGACACTGTGCCCCGCAGCCCTGTCCCGCTGACATGGACTGGCCCCCGCAGCCCTGGCCCGCTCACAGGGACTGGCCCCCGCAGCCCTGGCCCGCTCACAGGGACTGGCCCCCGCAGCCCTGGCCCGCTCACAGCGACTGGCCCCCGCAGCCCTGGCCCGCTCACAGGGACTGGCCCCCGCAGCCATGAACTGATCACAGGGACTGGCCCCCGCAGCCATGACCCGATCACAGGGACTGGCCCCCGCAGCCCTGACCCGCTGACAGGGACTGGCCCTGGCAGCCCTGACCCGCTCACACGGACTGGCCCCCGCAGCCCTGACCCGCTCACAGGGACTGGTCCCCGCTGGCCTGGCCCGCTCACAGGGACTGGCCCCCGCAGCCCTGGCCCGCTCACAGGGACTGGCCCCCGCAGCCCTGGCCCGCTCACAGGGACTGGCCCCCGCAGCCGTGGCCCGCTCACAGGGACTGGCCCCCGCAGCCGTGGCCCGCTCACAGGGACTGGCCCCCGCAGCCCTGGCCCGCTCACAGGGACTGGCCCCCGCAGCCCTGTCCCCCTCACAGGGACTGGCCCCCGCAGCCCTGGCCCGCTCACAGGGACTGGCCCCCGCAGCCCTGTCCCGCTCACAGGGACTGGCCCCCGCAGACCTGGCCCGCTCACAGGGACTGGCCCCCGCAGCCCTGACCCGCTCACAGCGACTGGCCCCCGCAGCCCTGGCCCGCTCACAGGGACTGGCCCCCGCAGCCATGAACTGATCACAGGGACTGGCCCCCGCAGCCATGACCCGATCACAGGGACTGGCCCCCGAAGCCCTGACCCGCTCACAGGGACTGGCCCTGGCAGCCCTGACCCGCTCACAGGGACTGGCCCCCGCAGCCCTTACCCTCTCACAGGGACTGGTCCCCGCAGCCCTGGCCCGCTCACAGGGACTGGCCCCCGCAGCCCTGGCCCGCTCACAGGGACTGGTCCCCGCAGCCCTGGCCCGCTCACAGGGACTGGCCCCCGCAGCCCTGGCCCGCTCACAGGGACTGGCCCCCGCAGCCCTGGCCCGCTCACAGGGACTGGCCCCCGCAGCCCTGGCCCGCTCACAGGGACTGGCCCCCGCAGCCCTGGCCCGCTCACAGGGACTGGCCCCCGCAGCCCTGGCCCGCTCACAGGGATAGGCCCCCGCAGCCCTGGCCCGCTCACAGGGACTGGTCCCCGCAGCCATGACCCGATCACAGGGACTGTCCCCCGCAGCCCTGACCCGCTCACAGGGACTGGTCCACGCAGCCCTGACCCTCTGACAGGGACTGGTCCCCGCAGCCCTGACCCGCTCACAGCGACAGGTCCCCGCAGCCCTGTCCCGCTCACAGGGACTGGTCCCCGCAGCCCTGACTGGCTCACAGGGACTGGTCCCCGCAGCCCTGACCGGCTCACAGGGACTGGTCCCCGCAGCCCTGACCGGCTCACAGGGACTGGTCCCCGCAGCCCTGACCCGCTCACAGGGACTGGTCCCCTCAGCTCTGACCCCCTGACAGCTATTTCCCACCGCAGCCCTGACCCGCTAACAGGGACTGTCCCCCGCCGCCCTGACCCGCTCACTGGGACTTGTCCCCCGCAGCCCTGAACCGCTCACAGGGACTGTCCCCCGCAGCCCTGACCTGCTCACAGGGACTGGACCCCGCAGCCCTGACCCGCTCACAGGCACTGGCCCCCGCAGCCCTGGCCCGCGCACAGGCACTGGCCCCCACAGGCCTGGCCCGCTCACAGGCACTGGCCCCCGCAGCCCTGACCCGGTCACAGGCACTGGCCCCCTCAGCCCTGACCAGCTCACAGGGACTGGCCCCCGCAGCCATGACCCGATCACAGGGACTGGCCCCCCCAGCCCTGACCCGCTCACAGGGTCAGGCCCCCGCAGCCCTGACCCTCTGACAGGGACTGGTCCCCGCAGCCCTGACCCTCTGACAGGGACTGGTCCCCGCAGCCATGACCCGCTCGCAGCGACAGGTCGCCGCAGCCCTGTCCCGCTCACAGGGACTGGTCCCCGCGGCCCTGACTGGCTCACAGGGACTGGTCCCCGCAGCCCTGACCGGCTCACAGGGACTATTCCCCGCAGCCCTGACTGGCTCACAGGGACAGGTCCCCGCAGCCCTGACCCGCTCACAGGGACTGGGCCCCGCAGCCCTGACCCGCTCACAGGCACTGGCCCCCGCAGCCCTGACCCGCTCACAGGGACTGGCCTCCGCAGCCCTGACCCGCTCACAGGGACTGGCCCCCGCAGCCCTGACCCACTCACAGGGACAGGTCACCGCAGCCCTGACCCCCTGACAGGGACTGGTCCCCGCAGCCCTGACCCGCTCACAGGGACTGTTCCCCGCAGCCCTGACCCGCTCACAGGGACTGGTCCCCGCAGCCCTGACCCGCTCACAGGGACTGGGCCCCGCAGCCCTGAACCGCTCACAGGGTCTGGTCCCCGCAGCACTGACCCGCTCACAGGGACTGGTCCCCGCAGCCCTGAACCGCTCACAGGGACTGGCCCACGCAGCCCTGACCCCCTGACAGCTATTTGCCACCGCAGCCCTCACCCGCTCACAGGGACTGGCCCCTGCAGCCATGACACGATCACAGGCACTGTCCCCCGCAGCCCTGTCCCGCTGACATGGACTGGCCCCCGCAGCCCTGACCCTCTGACAGCTATTTCCCACCGCAGCCCTGACCCGCTAACAGGGACTGTCCCCCGCAGCCCTGACCCGCTCACAGCGACTGGCCCCCGCAGCCATGACCCGCTCACAGGGACTGGCCCCCGCAACCCTGACCCGCTCACAGGGACTGGTCTCCGCAGCCCTGACCCCCTGACAGGGACTGGTCCCCGCAGCCCTGACCCGCTCACAGGGACTGGTCCCCGCAGCCCTGACCCGCTCACAGGGACTTGTCGCCGCAGCCCTGACCCGCTCACAGGGACTGGCCCCCGCAGCCCTGACCCGCTCACAGGGACTGGCCCCCGCAGCCCTGACCCGCTCACAGGGACTGGCCCCCGCAGCCCTGACCCGCTCACAGGGACTGGCCCCCGCAGCCCTGACCCGCTCACAGGGACTGGTCCCCGCTGCCCTGACCCCCTGACAGGGACTGGTCACCGCAGCCCTGACCCGCTCAGAGGGACTGGTCCCCGCAGCCTTGACCGGCTCACAGGTACTGGCCCCCGCAGCCCTGACCGGCTCACAGGGACTGGTCCCCGCAGCCCTGACCAGCTCACAGGGACTGATCCCCGCAGCCATGACCCGCTCACAGGGACTGGTCCCCGCAGCCCTGACCCCCTGACAGCTATTTGCGACCGCAGCCCTCACTCCCTCACAGGGACTGGCCCCCGCAGCCATGACACGATCACAGGCACTGTCCCCCGCAGCCCTGTCCCGCTGACATGGACTGGCCCCCGCAGCCCTGTCCCGCTCACAGGGACTTTCCCCCGCAGCCCTGACCCGCTCACAGGGACTGTCCCCCGCAGCCCAGACCCGCTCACAGGGACTGTCCCCAACAGCCCAGACCCGCTCACAGGGACTGTCCCCCGCAGCCCTGACCCGCTCACAGGGACTGTCCCCCGCAGCCCTGACCCGCTCACAGGGACTGTCCCCCGCAGCCCTGACCCGCTCACAGGGACTGGACCCCGCAGCCCTGACCCGCTCACAGGCACTGGCCCCCGCAGCCCTGGCCCGCGCACAGGCACTGGCCCCCACAGGCCTGGCCCGCTCACAGGCACTGGCCCCCGCAGCCCTGACCCGGTCACAGGCACTGGCCCCCGCAGCCCTGACCAGCTCACAGGGACTGGCCCCCGCAGCCATGACCCGATCACAGCGACTGGCCCCCCCAGCCCTGACCCGCTCACAGGGTCTGGCCCCCGCAGCCCTGACCCTCTGACAGGGACTGGTCCCCGCAGCCCTGACCCTCTGACAGGGACTGGTCCCCGCAGCCATGACCCGCTCACAGCGACAGGTCGCCGCAGCCCTGTCCCGCTCACAGGGACTGGTCCCCGCGGCCCTGACTGGCTCACAGGGACTGGTTCCCGCAGCCCAGACCGGCTCACAGGGACTATTCCCCGCAGCCCTGACTGGCTCACAGGGACAGGTCCCCGCAGCCCTGACCCGCTCACAGGGACTGGTCCCCGCAGCCCTGACCCGCTCACAGGGACTGGCCCCCGCAGCCCTGACCCACTCACAGGGACTGGTCACCGCAGCCCTGACCCCCTGACAGGGACTGGTCCCCGCAGCCCTGACCCGCTCACAGGGACTGGTCCCCGCAGCCCTGACCCGCTCACAGGGACTGGTCCCCGCAGCCCTGACCCGCTCACAGGGACTGGGCCCCGCAGCCCTGAACCGCTCACAGGGTCTGGTCCCCGCAGCACTGACCCGCTCACAGGGACTGGTCCCCGCAGCCCTGACCCGCTCACAGGGACTGGCCCACGCAGCCCTGACCCCCTGACAGCTATTTGCCACCGCAGCCCTCACCCGCTCACAGGGACTGGCCCCTGCAGCCATGACACGATCACAGGCACTGTCCCCCGCAGCCCTGTCCCGCTGACATGGACTGGCCCCCGCAGCCCTGACCCTCTGACAGCTATTTCCCACCGCAGCCCTGACCCGCTAACAGGGACTGTCCCCCGCAGCCCTGACCCGCTCACAGCGACTGGCCCCCGCAGCCATGACCCGCTCACAGGGACTGGCCCCCGCAACCCTGACCCGCTCACAGGGACTGGTCTCCGCAGCCCTGACCCCCTGACAGGGACTGGTCCCCGCAGCCCTGACCCGCTCACAGGGACTGGTCCCCGCAGCCCTGACCCGCTAACAGGGACTTGTCCCCGCAGCCCTGACCCGCTCACAGGGACTGGCCCCCGCAGCCCTGACCCGCTCACAGGGACTGGCCCCCGCAGCCCTGACCCGCTCACAGGGACTGGCCCCCGCAGCCCTGACCCGCTCACAGGGACTGGTCCCCGCAGCCCTGACCTCCTGACAGCTATTTGCCACCGCAGCCCTCACCCGCTCACAGGGTCTGGCCCCCGCAGCCATGACACGATCACAGACACTGTGCCCCGCAGCCCTGTCCCGCTGACATGGACTGGCCCCCGCAGCCCTGGCCCGCTCACAGGGACTGGCCCCCGCAGCCCTGGCCCGCTCACAGGGACTGGCCCCCGCAGCCCTGGCCCGCTCACAGCGACTGGCCCCCGCAGCCCTGGCCCGCTCACAGGGACTGGCCCCCGCAGCCATGAACTGATCACAGGGACTGGCCCCCGCAGCCATGACCCGATCACAGGGACTGGCCCCCGCAGCCCTGACCCGCTGACAGGGACTGGCCCTGGCAGCCCTGACCCGCTCACACGGACTGGCCCCCGCAGCCCTGACCCGCTCACAGGGACTGGTCCCCGCTGGCCTGGCCCGCTCACAGGGACTGGCCCCCGCAGCCCTGGCCCGCTCACAGGGACTGGCCCCCGCAGCCCTGGCCCGCTCACAGGGACTGGCCCCCGCAGCCGTGGCCCGCTCACAGGGACTGGCCCCCGCAGCCGTGGCCCGCTCACAGGGACTGGCCCCCGCAGCCCTGGCCCGCTCACAGGGACTGGCCCCCGCAGCCCTGTCCCCCTCACAGGGACTGGCCCCCGCAGCCCTGGCCCGCTCACAGGGACTGGCCCCCGCAGCCCTGTCCCGCTCACAGGGACTGGCCCCCGCAGACCTGGCCCGCTCACAGGGACTGGCCCCCGCAGCCCTGACCCGCTCACAGCGACTGGCCCCCGCAGCCCTGGCCCGCTCACAGGGACTGGCCCCCGCAGCCATGAACTGATCACAGGGACTGGCCCCCGCAGCCATGACCCGATCACAGGGACTGGCCCCCGAAGCCCTGACCCGCTCACAGGGACTGGCCCTGGCAGCCCTGACCCGCTCACAGGGACTGGCCCCCGCAGCCCTTACCCTCTCACAGGGACTGGTCCCCGCAGCCCTGGCCCGCTCACAGGGACTGGCCCCCGCAGCCCTGGCCCGCTCACAGGGACTGGTCCCCGCAGCCCTGGCCCGCTCACAGGGACTGGCCCCCGCAGCCCTGGCCCGCTCACAGGGACTGGCCCCCGCAGCCCTGGCCCGCTCACAGGGACTGGCCCCCGCAGCCCTGGCCCGCTCACAGGGACTGGCCCCCGCAGCCCTGGCCCGCTCACAGGGACTGGCCCCCGCAGCCCTGGCCCGCTCACAGGGATAGGCCCCCGCAGCCCTGGCCCGCTCACAGGGACTGGTCCCCGCAGCCATGACCCGATCACAGGGACTGTCCCCCGCAGCCCTGACCCGCTCACAGGGACTGGTCCACGCAGCCCTGACCCTCTGACAGGGACTGGTCCCCGCAGCCCTGACCCGCTCACAGCGACAGGTCCCCGCAGCCCTGTCCCGCTCACAGGGACTGGTCCCCGCAGCCCTGACTGGCTCACAGGGACTGGTCCCCGCAGCCCTGACCGGCTCACAGGGACTGGTCCCCGCAGCCCTGACCGGCTCACAGGGACTGGTCCCCGCAGCCCTGACCCGCTCACAGGGACTGGTCCCCTCAGCTCTGACCCCCTGACAGCTATTTCCCACCGCAGCCCTGACCCGCTAACAGGGACTGTCCCCCGCCGCCCTGACCCGCTCACTGGGACTTGTCCCCCGCAGCCCTGAACCGCTCACAGGGACTGTCCCCCGCAGCCCTGACCTGCTCACAGGGACTGGACCCCGCAGCCCTGACCCGCTCACAGGCACTGGCCCCCGCAGCCCTGGCCCGCGCACAGGCACTGGCCCCCACAGGCCTGGCCCGCTCACAGGCACTGGCCCCCGCAGCCCTGACCCGGTCACAGGCACTGGCCCCCTCAGCCCTGACCAGCTCACAGGGACTGGCCCCCGCAGCCATGACCCGATCACAGGGACTGGCCCCCCCAGCCCTGACCCGCTCACAGGGTCAGGCCCCCGCAGCCCTGACCCTCTGACAGGGACTGGTCCCCGCAGCCCTGACCCTCTGACAGGGACTGGTCCCCGCAGCCATGACCCGCTCGCAGCGACAGGTCGCCGCAGCCCTGTCCCGCTCACAGGGACTGGTCCCCGCGGCCCTGACTGGCTCACAGGGACTGGTCCCCGCAGCCCTGACCGGCTCACAGGGACTATTCCCCGCAGCCCTGACTGGCTCACAGGGACAGGTCCCCGCAGCCCTGACCCGCTCACAGGGACTGGGCCCCGCAGCCCTGACCCGCTCACAGGCACTGGCCCCCGCAGCCCTGACCCGCTCACAGGGACTGGCCTCCGCAGCCCTGACCCGCTCACAGGGACTGGCCCCCGCAGCCCTGACCCACTCACAGGGACAGGTCACCGCAGCCCTGACCCCCTGACAGGGACTGGTCCCCGCAGCCCTGACCCGCTCACAGGGACTGTTCCCCGCAGCCCTGACCCGCTCACAGGGACTGGTCCCCGCAGCCCTGACCCGCTCACAGGGACTGGGCCCCGCAGCCCTGAACCGCTCACAGGGTCTGGTCCCCGCAGCACTGACCCGCTCACAGGGACTGGTCCCCGCAGCCCTGAACCGCTCACAGGGACTGGCCCACGCAGCCCTGACCCCCTGACAGCTATTTGCCACCGCAGCCCTCACCCGCTCACAGGGACTGGCCCCTGCAGCCATGACACGATCACAGGCACTGTCCCCCGCAGCCCTGTCCCGCTGACATGGACTGGCCCCCGCAGCCCTGACCCTCTGACAGCTATTTCCCACCGCAGCCCTGACCCGCTAACAGGGACTGTCCCCCGCAGCCCTGACCCGCTCACAGCGACTGGCCCCCGCAGCCATGACCCGCTCACAGGGACTGGCCCCCGCAACCCTGACCCGCTCACAGGGACTGGTCTCCGCAGCCCTGACCCCCTGACAGTTTCTGGTCCCCGCAGCCCTGACCCGCTCACAGGGACTGGTCCCCGCAGCCCTGACCCGCTCACAGGGACTTGTCGCCGCAGCCCTGACCCGCTCACAGGGACTGGCCCCCGCAGCCCTGACCCGCTCACAGGGACTGGCCCCCGCAGCCCTGACCCGCTCACAGGGACTGGTCCCCGCAGCCCTGACCTCCTGACAGCTATTTGCCACCGCAGCCCTGACCGGCTCACAGGGACTGGCCCCCGCAGCCATGACACGATCACAGACACTGTGCCCCGCAGCCCTGTCCCGCTGACATGGACTGGCCCGCGCAGCCCTGCCCGCTCACAGGGACTGGACCCCGCAGCCCTGGCCCGCTCACAGGGACTGGCCCCCGCAGCCCTGGCCCGCTCACAGGGACTGGCCCCCGCAGCCCTGGCCCGCTCACAGGGACTGGCCCCCGCAGCCCTGGCCCGCTCACAGGGACTGGCCCCCGCAGCCATGAACTGATCACAGGGACTGGCCCCCGCAGCCATGACCCGATCACAGGGACTGGCCCCCGCAGTCCTGACCCGCTCACAGGGACTGGCCCTGGCAGCCCTACCCGCTCACACGGACTGGCCCCCGCAGCCCTGACCCGCTCACAGGGACTGGTCCCCGATGGCCTGGCCCGCTCACAGGGACTGGCCCCCGCAGCCCTGGCCCGCTCACAGGGACTGGCCCCCGCAGCCCTGGCCCGCTCACAGGGACTGGCCCCCGCAGCCATGGCCCGCTCACAGGGACTGGCCCCCGCAGCCGTGGCCCGCTCACAGGGACTGGCCCCCGCAGCCCTGGCCCGCTCACAGGGACTGGCCCCCGCAGCCCTGTCCCCCTCACAGGGACTGGCCTCCGCAGCCCTGGCCCGCTCACAGGGACTGGCCCCCGCAGCCCTGGCCCGCTCACAGGGACTGGCCCCCGCAGCCCTGGCCCGCTCACAGGGACTGGCCCCCGCAGCCCTGTCCCGCTCACAGGGACTGTCCCCCGCAGCCCTGGCCCGCTCACAGGGACTGGCCCCCGCAGCCCTGGCCCGCTCACAGGGACTGGCCCCCGCAGCCCTGACCCGCTCACAGCGACTGGCCCCCGCAGCACTGGCCCGCTCACAGGGACTGGCCCCCGCAGCCATGAACTGATCACAGGGACTGGCCCCCGCAGCCATGACCCGATCACAGGGACTGGCCCCCGAAGCCCTGACCCGCTCACAGGGACTGGCCCTGGCAGCCCTGACCCGCTCACAGGGACTGGCCCCCGCAGCCCTTACCCTCTCACAGGGACTGGTCCCCGCAGCCCTGGCCCGCTCACAGGGACTGGCCCCCGCAGCCCTGGCCCGCTCACAGGGACTGGTCCCCGCATCCCTGGCCCGCTCACAGGGACTATTCCCCGCAGCCCTGACTGGCTCACAGGGACAGGTCCCCGCAGCCCTGACCCGCTCACAGGGACTGGTCCCCGCAGCCCTGACCCGCTCACAGGCACTGGCCCCCGCAGCCCTGACCCGCGCACAGGGACTGGCCTCCGCAGCCCTGACCCGCTCACAGGGACTGGCCCCCGCAGCCCTGACCCACTCACAGGGACTGGTCACCGCAGCCCTGACCCCCTGACAGGGACTGGTCCCCGCAGCCCTGACCCGCTCACAGGGACTGGTCCCCGCAGCCCTGACCCGCTCACAGGGACTGGTCCCCGCAGCCCTGAACCTCTCACAGGGACTGGGCCCCGCAGCCATGAACTGATCACAGGGACTGGCCCCCGCAGCCATGACCCGATCACAGGGACTGGCCCCCGCAGCCCTGGCCCGCTCACAGGGACTGGCCCGCGCAGCCCTGGCCCGCTCACAGGGACTGGCCCCCGCAGCCCTGACCCGCTCACAGGGACTGGCCCCCGCAGCCCTGGCCCGCTCACAGGGACTGGCCCCCGCAGCCCTGGCCCGCTCACAGGGACTGGCCCCCGCAGCCCTGGCCCGCTCACAGGGACTGGCCCCCGCAGCCCTGGCCCGCTCACAGGGACTGGCCCCCGCAGCCATGACCCGATCACAGGGACTGTCCCCCGCAGCCCTGACCCGCTCACAGGGACTGGTCCCCGCAGCCCTGACCCTCTGACAGGGACTGGTCCCCGCAGCCCTGACCCGCTCACAGCGACAGGTCCCCGCAGCCCTGTCCCGCTCACAGGGACTGGTCCCCGCAGCCCTGACCGGCTCACAGGGACTGGTCCCCGCAGCCCTGACCGGCTCACAGGGACTGGTCCCCGCAGCCCTGACCGGCTCACAGGGACTGGTCCCCGCAGCCCTGTCCCGCTCACAGGGACTGGTCCCCTCAGCTCTGACCCCCTGACAGCTATTTGCCACCACAGCCCTGACCCGCTAACAGGGACTGTCCCCCGCCGCCCTGACACGCTCACAGGGACTTGTCCCCGCAGCCCTGACCGGCTCACAGTGACTTGTCCCCGCCGCCCTGACCCGCTCACAGGGACTGGCCCCCGCAGCCCTGACCCGCTCCCAGGGACTTGCCCCCGCAGCCCTGACCCGCTCACAGGGACTGGTCCCCGCTGCCCTGACCCCCTGACAGGGACTGGTCACCGCAGCCCTGACCCGCTCAGAGGGACTGGTCCCCGCAGCCTTGACCGGCTCACAGGTACTGGCCCCCGCAGCCCTGACCGGCTCACAGGGACTGGTCCCCGCAGCCCTGACCAGCTCACAGGGACTGATCCCCGCAGCCATGACCCGCTCACAGGGACTGGTCCCCGCAGCCCTGACCCCCTGACAGCTATTTGCGACCGCAGCCCTCACTCCCTCACAGGGACTGGCCCCCGCAGCCATGACACGATCACAGGCACTGTCCCCCGCAGCCCTGTCCCGCTGACATGGACTGGCCCCCGCAGCCCTGTCCCGCTCACAGGGACTTTCCCCCGCAGCCCTGACCCGCTCACAGGGACTGTCCCCCGCAGCCCAGACCCGCTCACAGGGACTGTCCCCAACAGCCCAGACCCGCTCACAGGGACTGTCCCCCGCAGCCCTGACCCGCTCACAGGGACTGTCCCCCGCAGCCCTGACCCGCTCACAGGGACTGTCCCCCGCAGCCCTGACCCGCTCACAAGGACTGGACCCCGCAGCCCTGACCCGCTCACAGGCACTGGCCCCCGCAGCCCTGGCCCGTGCACAGGCACTGGCCCCCACAGGCCTGGCCCGCTCACAGGCACTGGCCCCCGCAGCCCTGACCCGGTCACAGGCACTGGCCCCCGCAGCCCTGACCAGCTCACAGGGACTGGCCCCCGCAGCCATGACCCGATCACAGCGACTGGCCCCCCCAGCCCTGACCCGCTCACAGGGTCTGGCCCCCGCAGCCCTGACCCTCTGACAGGGACTGGTCCCCGCAGCCCTGACCCTCTGACAGGGACTGGTCCCCGCAGCCATGACCCGCTCACAGCGACAGGTCGCCGCAGCCCTGTCCCGCTCACAGGGACTGGTCCCCGCGGCCCTGACTGGCTCACAGGGACTGGTTCCCGCAGCCCAGACCGGCTCACAGGGACTATTCCCCGCAGCCCTGACTGGCTCACAGGGACAGGTCCCCGCAGCCCTGACCCGCTCACAGGGACTGGTCCCCGCAGCCCTGACCCGCTCACAGGGACTGGCCCCCGCAGCCCTGACCCACTCACAGGGACTGGTCACCGCAGCCCTGACCCCCTGACAGGGACTGGTCCCCGCAGCCCTGACCCGCTCACAGGGACTGGTCCCCGCAGCCCTGACCCGCTCACAGGGACTGGTCCCCGCAGCCCTGACCCGCTCACAGGGACTGGGCCCCGCAGCCCTGAACCGCTCACAGGGTCTGGTCCCCGCAGCACTGACCCGCTCACAGGGACTGGTCCCCGCAGCCCTGACCCGCTCACAGGGACTGGCCCACGCAGCCCTGACCCCCTGACAGCTATTTGCCACCGCAGCCCTCACCCGCTCACAGGGACTGGCCCCTGCAGCCATGACACGATCACAGGCACTGTCCCCCGCAGCCCTGTCCCGCTGACATGGACTGGCCCCCGCAGCCCTGACCCTCTGACAGCTATTTCCCACCGCAGCCCTGACCCGCTAACAGTGACTGTCCCCCGCAGCCCTGACCCGCTCACAGTGACTGGCCCCCGCAGCCATGACCCGCTCACAGGGACTGGCCCCCGCAGCCCTGACCCGCTCACAGGGACTGGTCTCGGCCGCCCTGACCCCCTGACAGGGACTGGTCCCCGCAGCCCTGACCCGCTCACAGGGACTGGTCCCCGCAGCCCTGACCCGCTCACAGGGACTTGTCCCCGCAGCCCTGACCCGCTCACAGGGACTGGCCCCCGCAGCCCTGACCCCCTGACAGCTATTTGCCACCGCAGCCCTCACCCGCTCACAGGGACTGGCCCCTGCAGCCATGACACGATCACAGGCACTGTCCCCCGCAGCCCTGTCCCGCTGACATGGACTGGCCCCCGCAGCCCTGACCCCCTGACAGCTATTTGCCACCGCAGCCCTCACCCGCTCACAGGGACTGGCCCCCGCAGCCATGACACGATCACAGGCACTGTCACCCGCAGCCCTGTCCCGCTGCCATGGACTGGACCCCGCAGCCCTGACCCGCTCACAGGGACTGGTCCCTGCAGCCCTGACCCGCTCACAGGGACTGGTCCCCGCAGCCCTGACCCGCTCCCAGGGACTGGCCCCCGCAGCCCTGACACCCTGACAGCTATTTGCCCCCGCAGCCCTGACCCGCTCACAGGGACTGGACCCCGCAAGCCCTGACCCCCTGACAGGGACTGGTCCCCGCAGCCCTGACCCGCTCACAGGGACTGGTCCCCGCAGCCCTGACCCGCTCCCAGGGACTGGCCCCCGCAGCCCTGACACCCTGACAGCTATTTGCCCCCGCAGCCCTGACCCGCTCACAGGGACTGGACCCCGCAAGCCCTGACCCCCTGACAGGGACTGGTCCCCGCAGCCCTGACCCGCTCACAGGGACTGGTTCCCGCAGCCCTGACCCGCTGACAGGGACTGTCCCCCGCAGCCCTGACCCGCTCACAGGGACTGGCCCCCGCAGCCCTGACCCGCTCACAGGGACTTTCCCCCCCAGCCCTGACCCGCTCACAGAGACTGTCCCCCGCAGCCCAGACCCGCTCACAGGGACTGTCCCCTACAGCCCAGACCCGCTCACAGGGACTGTCCCCCGCAGCCCTGACCCGCTCACAGGGACTGTCCCCCGCAGCCCTGACCCGCTCACAGGGACTGTCCCCCGCAGCCCTGACCTGCTCACAGGGACTGGCCCCCGCAGCCCTGACCCGCTCACAGGCACTGGCCCCCACAGCCCTGGCCCGCGCACAGGCACTGGCCCCCACAGGCCTGGCCCGCTCACAGGCACTGGCCCCCGCAGCCCTGGCCCGCTCACAGGGACTGGCCCCCGCAGCCCTTGCCCGCTCCCAGGGACTGGCCCCCGCAGCCCTGGCCCGCTCACAGGGACTGGCCCCCGCAGCCCTGGCCCGCTCACAGGGACTGGCCCCCGCAGCCATGAACTGATCACAGGGACTGGCCCCCGCAGCCATGACCCGATCACAGGGACTGGCCCCCGCAGCCCTGACCCGCTGACAGGGACTGGCCCTGGCAGCCCTGACCCGCTCACACGGACTGGCCCCCGCAGCCCTGACCCGCTCACAGGGACTGGTCCCCGCTGGCCTGGCCCGCTCACAGGGACTGGCCCCCGCAGCCCTGGCCCGCTCACAGGGACTGGCCCCCGCAGCCCTGGCCCGCTCACAGGGACTGGCCCCCGGAGCCGTGGCACGCTCACAGGGACTGGCCCCCGCAGCCGTGGCCCGCTCACAGGGACTGGCCCCCGCAGCCCTGGCCCGCTCACAGGGACTGGCCCCCGCAGCCCTGTCCCCCTCACAGGGAATGGCCTCCGCAGCCCTGGCCCGCTCACAGGGACTGGCCCCCGCAGCCCTGGCCCGCTCACAGGGACTGGCCCCCGCAGCCCTGGCCCGCTCACAGGGACTGGCCCCCGCAGCCCTGTCCCGCTCACAGGGACTGGCCCCCGCAGCCCTGGCCCGCTCACAGGGACTGGCCCCCGCAGCCCTGACCCGCTCACAGCGACTGGCCCCCGCAGCCCTGGCCCGCTCACAGGGACTGGCCCCCGCAGCCATGAACTGATCACAGGGACTGGCCCCCGCAGCCATGACCCGATCACAGGGACTGGCCCCCGAAGCCCTGACCCGCTCACAGGGACTGGCCCTGGCAGCCCTGACCCGCTCACAGGGACTGGCCCCCGCAGCCCTTACCCTCTCACAGGGACTGGTCCCCGCAGCCCTGGCCCGCTCACAGGGACTGGCCCCCGCAGCCCTGGCCCGCTCACAGGGACTGGTCCCCGCAGCCCTGGCCCGCTCACAGGGACTGGCCCCCGCAGCCCTGGCCCGCTCACAGGGACTGGCCCCCGCAGCCCTGGCCCGCTCACAGGGACTGGCCCCCGCAGCCCTGGCCCGCTCACAGGGACTGGCCCCCGCAGCCCTGGCCCGCTCACAGGGACTGGCCCCCGCAGCCCTGGCCCGCTCACAGGGACTGGTCCCCGCAGCCATGACCCGATCACAGGGACTGTCCCCCGCAGCCCTGACCCGCTCACAGGGACTGGTCCCCGCAGCCCTGACCCTCTGACAGGGACTGGTCCCCGCAGCCCTGACCCGCTCACAGCGACAGGTCCCCGCAGCCCTGTCCCGCTCACAGGGACTGGTCCCCGCAGCCCTGACTGGCTCACAGGGACTGGTCCCCGCAGCCCTGACCGGCTCACAGGGACTGGTCCCCGCAGCCCTGACCGGCTCACAGGGACTGGTCCCCGCAGCCCTGACCCGCTCACAGGGACTGGTCCCCTCAGCTCTGACCCCCTGACAGCTATTTGCCACCGCAGCCCTGACCCGCTAACAGGGACTGTCCCCCGCCGCCCTGACCCGCTCACAGGGACTTGTCCCCCGCAGCCCTGACCCGCTCACAGGGACTGTCCCCCGCAGCCCTGACCTGCTCACAGGGACTGGACCCCGCAGCCCTGACCCGCTCACAGGCACTGGCCCCCGCAGCCCTGGCCCGCGCACAGGCACTGGCCCCCACAGGCCTGGCCCGCTCACAGGCACTGGCCCCCGCAGCCCTGACCCGGTCACAGGCACTGGCCCCCGCAGCCCTGACCAGCTCACAGGGACTGGCCCCCGCAGCCATGACCCGATCACAGGGACTGGCCCCCCCAGCCCTGACCCGCTCACAGGGTCAGGCCCCCGCAGCCCTGACCCTCTGACAGGGACTGGTCCCCGCAGCCCTGACCCTCTGACAGGGACTGGTCCCCGCAGCCATGACCCGCTCGCAGCGACAGGTCGCCGCAGCCCTGTCCCGCTCACAGGGACTGGTCCCCGTGGCCCTGACTGGCTCACAGGGACTGGTCCCCGCAGCCCTGACCGGCTCACAGGGACTATTCCCCGCAGCCCTGACTGGCTCACAGGGACAGGTCCCCGCAGCCCTGACCCGCTCACAGGGACTGGTCCCCGCAGCCCTGACCCGCTCACAGGCACTGGCCCCCGCAGCCCTGACCCGCTCACAGGGACTGGCCTCCGCAGCCCTGACCCGCTCACAGGGACTGGCCCCCGCAGCCCTGACCCACTCACAGGGACAGGTCACCGCAGCCCTGACCCCCTGACAGGGACTGGTCCCCGCAGCCCTGACCCGCTCACAGGGACTGTTCCCCGCAGCCCTGACCCGCTCACAGGGACTGGTCCCCGCAGCCCTGACCCGCTCACAGGGACTGGGCCCCGCAGCCCTGAACCGCTCACAGGGTCTGGTCCCCGCAGCACTGACCCGCTCACAGGGACTGGTCCCCGCAGCCCTGACCCGATCACAGGGACTGGCCCACGCAGCCCTGACCCCCTGACAGCTATTTGCCACCGCAGCCCTCACCCGCTCACAGGGACTGGCCCCTGCAGCCATGACACGATCACAGGCACTGTCCCCCGCAGCCCTGTCCCGCTGACATGGACTGGCCCCCGCAGCCCTGACCCTCTGACAGCTATTTCCCACCGCAGCCCTGACCCGCTAACAGGGACTGTCCCCTGCAGCCCTGACCCGCTCACAGCGACTGGCCCCCGCAGCCATGACCCGCTCACAGGGACTGGCCCCCGCAACCCTGACCCGCTCACAGGGACTGGTCTCCGCAGCCCTGACCCCCTGACAGGGACTGGTCCCCGCAGCCCTGACCCGCTCACAGGGACTGGTCCCCGCAGCCCTGACCCGCTCACAGGGACTTGTCCCCGCAGCCCTGACCCGCTCACAGGGACTGGCCCCCGCAGCCCTGACCCGCTCACAGGGACTGGCCCCCGCAGCCCTGACCCGCTCACAGGGACTGGTCCCCGCAGCCCTGACCTCCTGACAGCTATTTGCCACCGCAGCCCTGACCCGCTCACAGGGACTGGCCCCCGCAGCCATGACACGATCACAGACACTCTGCCCCGCAGCCCTGTCCCGCTGACATGGACTGGCCCGCGCAGCCCTGCCCGCTCACAGGGACTGGCCCCCGCAGCCCTGGCCCGCTCACAGGGACTGGCCCCCGCAGCCCTGGCCCGCTCACAGGGACTGGCCCCCGCAGCCCTGGCCCGCTCACAGGGACTGGCCCCCGCAGCCCTGACCCGCTCACAGGGACTGGTCCCCGCAGCCCTGACCTCCTGACAGCTATTTGCCACCGCAGCCCTGACCCGCTCACAGGGACTGGCCCCCGCAGCCATGACACGATCACAGACACTCTGCCCCGCAGCCCTGTCCCGCTGACATGGACTGGCCCGCGCAGCCCTGCCCGCTCACAGGGACTGGCCCCCGCAGCCCTGGCCCGCTCACAGGGACTGGCCCCCGCAGCCCTGGCCCGCTCACAGGGACTGGCCCCCGCAGCCCTGGCCCGCTCACAGGGACTGGCCCCCGCAGCCCTGGCCCGCTCACAGGGACTGGCCCCCGCAGCCATGAACTGATCACAGGGACTGGCCCCCGCAGCCATGACCCGATCACAGGGACTGGCCCCCGCAGTCCTGACCCGCTCACAGGGACTGGCCCTGGCAGCCCTACCCGCTCACACGGACTGGCCCCCGCAGCCCTGACCCGCTCACAGGGACTGGTCCCCGCTGGCCTGGCCCGCTCACAGGGACTGGCCCCCGCAGCCCTGGCCCGCTCACAGGGACTGGCCCCCGCAGCCCTGGCCCGCTCACAGGGACTGGCCCCCGCAGCCGTGGCCCGCTCACAGGGACTGGCCCCCGCAGCCGTGGCCCGCTCACAGGGACTGGCCCCCGCAGCCCTGGCCCGCTCACAGGGACTGGCCCCCGCAGCCCTGTCCCCCTCACAGGGACTGGCCTCCGCAGCCCTGGCCCGCTTACAGGGACTGGCCCCCGCAGCCCTGGCCCGCTCACAGGGACTGGCCCCCGCAGCCCTGGCCCGCTCACAGGGACTGGCCCCCGCAGCCCTGTCCCGCTCACAGGGACTGGCCCCCGCAGCCCTGGCCCGCTCACAGGGACTGGCCCCCGCAGCCCTGGCCCGCTCACAGGGACTGGCCCCCGCAGCCCTGACCCGCTCACAGCGACTGGCCCCCGCAGCACTGGCCCGCTCACAGGGACTGGCCCCCGCAGCCATGAACTGATCACAGGGACTGGCCCCCGCAGCCATGACCCGATCACAGGGACTGGCCCCCGAAGCCCTGACCCGCTAACAGGGACTGGCCCTGGCAGCCCTGACCCGCTCACAGGGACTGGCCCCCGCAGCCCTTACCCTCTCACAGGGACTGGTCCCCGCAGCCCTGGCCCGCTCACAGGGACTGGCCCCCGCAGCCCTGGCCCGCTCACAGGGACTGGTCCCCCCAGCCCTGGCCCGCTCACAGGGACTGGCCCCCGCAGCCCTGGCCCGCTCACAGGGACTGGCCCCCGCAGCCCTGGCCCGCTCACAGGGACTGGCCCCCGCAGCCCTGGCCCGCTCACAGGGACTGGCCCCCGCAGCCCTGGCCCGCTCACAGGGACTGGCCCCCGCAGCCCTGGCCCGCTCACAGGGACTGGCCCCCGCAGCCCTGGCCCGCTCACAGGGACTGGTCCCCGCAGCCATGACCCGATCACAGGGACTGTCCCCCGCAGCCCTGACCCGCTCACAGGGACTGGTCCCCGCAGCCCTGACCCTCTGACAGGGACTGGTCCCCGCAGCCCTGACCCGCTCACAGCGACAGGTCCCCGCAGCCCTGTCCCGCTCACAGGGACTGGTCCCCGCAGCCCTGACTGGCTCACAGGGACTGGTCCCCGCAGCCCTGACCGGCTCACAGGGACTGGTCCCCGCAGCCCTGACCGGCTCACAGGGACTGGTCCCCGCAGCCCTGACCCGCTCACAGGGACTGGTCCCCTCAGCTCTGACCCCCTTACAGCTATTTGCCACCGCAGCCCTGACCCGCTAACAGGGACTGTCCCCCACCGCCCTGACCCGCTCACAGGGACTTGTCCCCGCAGCCCTGACCGGCTCACAGTGACTGGTCCCCGCCTCCCTGACCCGCTCACAGGGACTGGCCCCCGCAGCCCTGACCCGCTCCCAGGGACTTGCCCCCGCAGCCCTGACCCGCTCACTGGGACTGGTCCCCGCAGCCCTGACCCCCTGACAGGGACTGGTCACCGCAGCCCTGACCCGCTCACAGGGACTGGTCCCCGCAGCCTTGACCGGCTCACAGGTACTGGCCCCCGCAGCCCTGACCGGCTCACAGGGACTGGTCCCCGCAGCCCTGACCGGCTCACAGGGACTGGTCCCCGCAGCCCTGACCGGCTCACAGGGACTGATCCCCGTAGCCCTTACCCGCTCACAGGGACTGGTCCCCGCAGCCCTGACCCCCTGACAGCTATTTGCGACCGCAGCCCTCACCCCCTCACAGGGACTGGCCCCCGCAGCCATGACACGATCACAGGCACTGTCCCCCGCAGCCCTGTCCCGCTGACATGGACTGGCCCCCGCAGCCCTGTCCCGCTCACAGGGACTTTCCCCCGCAGCCCTGACCCGCTCACAGGGACTGTCCCCCGCAGCCCAGACCCGCTCACAGGGACTGTCCCCCACAGCCCAGACCCGCTCACAGGGACTGTCCCCCGCAGCCCTGACCCGCTCACAGGGACTGTCCCCCGCAGCCCTGACCCGCTCACAGGGTCTGTCCCCCGCAGCCCTGACCCGCTCACAGGGACTGTCCCCCGCAGCCCTGACCTGCTCACAGGGACTGGCCCCCGCAGCCCTGACCCGCTCACAGGCACTGGCCCCCGCAGCCCTGGCCCGCGCACAGGCACTGGCCCCCACAGGCCTGGCCCGCTCACAGGCACTGGCCCCCGCAGCCCTGACCCGCTCACAGGCACTGGCCCCCGCAGCCCTGACCAGCTCACAGGGACTGGCCCCCGCAGCCATGACCCGATCACAGGGACTGGCCCCCGCAGCCCTGACTCGCTCACAGGGACTGGCCCCCGCAGCCCTGACCCTCTGACAGGGACTGGTCCCCGCAGCCCTGACCCTCTGACAGGGACTGGTCCCCGCAGCCATGACCCGCTCACAGCGACAGGTCGCCGCAGCCCTGTCCCGCTCACAGGGACTGGTCCCCGCGGCCCTGACTGGCTCACAGGGACTGGTCCCCGCAGCCCTGACCGGCTCACAGGGACTATTCCCCGCAGCCCTGACTGGCTCACAGGGACAGGTCCCCGCAGCCCTGACCCGCTCACAGGGACTGGTCCCCGCAGCCCTGACCCGCTCACAGGCACTGGCCCCCGCAGCCCTGACCCGCTCACAGGGACTGGCCTCCGCAGCCCTGACCCGCTCACAAGGACTGGCCCCCGCAGCCCTGACCCACTCACAGGGACTGGTCACCGCAGCCCTGACCCCCTGACAGGGACTGGTCCCCGCAGCCCTGACCCGCTCACAGGGACTGGTCCCCGCAGCCCTGACCCGCTCACAGGGACTGGTCCCCGCAGCCCTGACCCGCTCACAGGGACTGGGCCCCGCAGCCCAGAACCGCACACAGGGACTGGTCCCCGCAGCACTGACCCGCTCACAGGGACTGGTCCCCGCAGCCCTGACCCGCTCACAGGGACTGGCCCACGCAGCCCTGACCCCCTGACAGCTATTTGCCACTGCAGCCCTCACCCGCTCACAGGGACTGGCCCCTGCAGCCATGACACGATCACAGGCACTGTCCCCCGCAGCCCTGTCCCGCTGACATGGACTGGCCCCCGCAGCCCTGACCCTCTGACAGCTATTTCCCACCGCAGCCCTGACCCGCTAACAGTGACTGTCCCCCGCAGCCCTGACCCGCTCACAGCGACTGGCCCCCGCAGCCATGACCCGCTCACAGGGACTGGCCCCCGCAGCCCTGACCCGCTCACAGGGACTGGTCTCCGCCGCCCTGACCCCCTGACAGGGACTGGTCCCCGCAGCCCTGACCCGCTCACAGGGACTGGTCCCCGCAGCCCTGACCCGCTCACAGGGACTTGTCCCCGCAGCCCTGACCCGCTCACAGGGACTGGCCCCCGCAGCCCTGACCCCCTGACAGCTATTTGCCACCGCAGCCCTCACCCGCTCACAGGGACTGGCCCCTGCAGCCATGACACGATCACAGGCACTGTCCCCCGCAGCCCTGTCCCGCTGACATGGACTGGCCCCCGCAGCCCTGACCCCCTGACAGCTATTTGCCACCGCAGCCCTCACCCGCTCACAGGGACTGGCCCCCGCAGCCATGACACGATCACAGGCACTGTCACCCGCAGCCCTGTCCCGCTGCCATGGACTGGACCCCGCAGCCCTGACCCGCTCACAGGGACTGGTCCCTGCAGCCCTGACCCGCTCACAGGGACTGGTCCCCGCAGCCCTGACCCGCTCCCAGGGACTGGCCCCCGCAGCCCTGACACCCTGACAGCTATTTGCCCCCGCAGCCCTGACCCGCTCACAGGGACTGGACCCCGCAAGCCCTGACCCCCTGACAGGGACTGGTCCCCGCAGCCCTGACCCGCTCACAGGGACTGGTCCCCGCAGCCCTGACCCGCTCCCAGGGACTGGCCCCCGCAGCCCTGACACCCTGACAGCTATTTGCCCCCGCAGCCCTGACCCGCTCACAGGGACTGGACCCCGCAAGCCCTGACCCCCTGACAGGGACTGGTCCCCGCAGCCCTGACCCGCTCACAGGGACTGGTTCCCGCAGCCCTGACCCGCTGACAGGGACTGTCCCCCGCAGCCCTGACCCGCTCACAGGGACTGGCCCCCGCAGCCCTGACCCGCTCACAGGGACTTTCCCCCGCAGCCCTGACCCGCTCACAGAGACTGTCCCCCGCAGCCCAGACCCGCTCACAGGGACTGTCCCCTACAGCCCAGACCCGCTCACAGGGACTGTCCCCCGCAGCCCTGACCCGCTCACAGGGACTGTCCCCCGCAGCCCTGACCCGCTCACAGGGACTGTCCCCCGCAGCCCTGACCCGCTCACAGGCACTGGCCCCCACAGCCCTGGCCCGCGCACAGGCACTGGCCCCCACAGGCCTGGCCCGCTCACAGGCACTGGCCCCCGCAGCCCTGACCCGCTCACAGGCTCTGGGCCCCGCAGCCCTGACCAGCTCACAGGGACTGGCCCCCGCAGCCATGACCCGATCACAGGGACTGGCCCCCGCAGCCCTGACCCTCTGACAGGGACTGGTCCCCGCAGCCATGACCCGCTCACAGCGACAGGTCGCCGCAGCCCTGTCCCGCTCACAGGGACTGGTCCCCGCGGCCCTGACTGGCTCACAGGGACTGGTCCCCGCAGCCCTGACCGGCTCACAGGGACTATTCCCCGCAGCCCTGACTGGCTCACAGGGACAGGTCCCCGCAGCCCTGACCCGCTCACAGGGACTGGTCCCCGCAGCCCTGACCCGCTCACAGGCACTGGCCCCCGCAGCCCTGACCCGCTCACAGGGACTGGCCTCCGCAGCCCTGACCCGCTCACAAGGACTGGCCCCCGCAGCCCTGACCCACTCACAGGGACTGGTCACCGCAGCCCTGACCCCCTGACAGGGACTGGTCCCCGCAGCCCTGACCCGCTCACAGGGACTGGTCCCCGCAGCCCTGACCCGCTCACAGGGACTGGTCCCCGCAGCCCTGACCCGCTCACAGGGACTGGGCCCCGCAGCCCTGAACCGCTCACAGGGACTGGTCCCCGCAGCACTGACCCACTCACAGGGACTGGTTCCCGCAGCCCTGACCCGCTCACAGGGACTGGCCCACGCAGCCCTGACCCCCTGACAGCTATTTGCCACCGCAGCCCTCACCCGCTCACAGGGACTGGCCCCTGCAGCCATGACACGATCACAGGCACTGTCCCCCGCAGCCCTGTCCCGCTGACATGGACTGGCCCCCGCAGCCCTGACCCCCTGACAGCTATTTGCCACCGCAGCCCTCACCCGCTCACAGGGACTGGCCCCCGCAGCCATGACACGATCACAGGCACTGTCACCCGCAGCCCTGTCCCGCTGCCATGGACTCGTCCCCGCAGCCCTGACCCGCTCACAGGGACTGGTCCCTGCAGCCCTGACCCGCTCACAGGGACTGGTCCCCGCAGCCCTGACCCGCTCCCAGGGACTGGCCCCCGCAGCCCTGACCCCCTGACAGCTATTTGCCCCCGCAGCCCTGACCCGCTCACAGGGACTGGACCCCGCAAGCCCTGACCCCCTGACAGGGACTGGTCCCCGCAGCCCTGACCCGCTCACAGGGACTTCTTCCCGCAGCCCTGACCCGCTGACAGGGACTGTCCCCCGCAGCCCTGACCCGCTCACAGGGACTGGCCCCCGCAGCCCTGACCCGCTCACAGGGACTGGTCCCCGCAGCCCTGATCCCCTGGCAGGGACTGGTCCCCGCAGCCCTGACCCGCTCACAGGGACTGGTCCCCGCAGCCCTGAACCCCTGGCAGGGACTGGTCCCCGCAGCCCTGACCCGCTCACAGGGACAGGTCCCCGCAGCCCTGACCGGCTCACAGGGACTGGTCCCCGCAGCCCTGACCGGCTCACAGGGACTGGTACCCGCAGCCCTGACCCGCTCACAGGGACTGGCCCCCGCTGCCCTGACCCCCTGACAGCTATTTGCCACCGCAGCCCTGACCCGCTCACAGGGACTGGCCCCCGCAGCCATGACTTGATCACAGGCACTGTCCCCCGCAGCCCTGTCCCGCTGACATGGACTGGCCCCCGCAGCCCTGTCCCGCCACAGGTACTGGCCCCCGCAGCCCTGACCCTCTGACAGCTATTTGCCACCGCTGCCCTGACCCACTCACCGGGACTATCCCCCGCAACCCTGACCCGCTGAAGGGACTCTCCCCCGCAGCCCTGACCCGCTCACAGGGACTGGCCCCCGCAGCCCTGACCCGCTCACAGGGACTGGTCCCCGCAGCCCTGACCCCCTGGTAGGGTCTGGTCCCCGCTGCCCTGACCCGCTCACAGGGACTGGTCCCCGCTGCCCTGACCCGCTCACAGGGACTGGTCCCCGCAGCCCTGACCGGCTCACAGGGACTGGTCCCCGCAGCCCTGACTGGCTCACAGGGACTGGTCCCCGCAGCCCTGACCCGCTCACAGGGACTGGTCCCCGCAGCCCTGACCCGCTCACAGCGACTGGTCCCCGCAGCCCTGACCCGCTCACAGGGACTGGCCCCCGCAGCCCTGACCCCCTGACAGCTATTTGCCACCGCAGCCCTCACCCGCTGACATGGACTGGCCCCCGCAGCCCTGTCCCGCCCCAGGGACTGGCCCCCGCAGCCCTGGCCCGCTCACAGGGACTGGCCCCCGCAGCCCTGACCCTCTGACAGGGACTGGTCCCCGCAGCCATGACCCGCTCACAGCGACAGGTCGCCGCAGCCCTGTCCCGCTCACAGGGACTGGGCCCCGCGGCCCTGACTGGCTCACAGGGAATGGTCCCCGCAGCCCTGACTGGCTCACAGGGACAGGTCCCCGCAGCCCTGACCCGCTCACAGGGACTGGTCCCCGCAGCACTGACCCGCTCACAGGCACCGGCCCGCGCAGCCCTGACCCGCTCACAGGGACTGGCCTCCGCAGCCCTGACCCGCTCACAGGGACTGGCCCCCGCAGCCCTGACCCGCTCACAGGGACTGGTCACCGCAGCCCTGACCCCCTGACAGGGACTGGTCCCCGCAGCCCTCACCCGCTCACAGGGACTGGCCCCTGCAGCCATGACACGATCACAGGCACTGTCCCCCGCAGCCCTGTCCCGCTGACATGGACTGGCCCCCGCAGCCCTGACCCTCTGACAGCTATTTCCCGCCGCAGCCCTGACCCGCTAACAGGGACTGTCCCCCGCAGCCCTGACCCGCTCACAGCGACTGGCCCCCGCAGCCATGACCCGCTTACAGGGACTGGCCCCCGCAGCCCTGACCCGCTCACAGGGACTGGTCTCCGCAGCCCTGACCCCCTGACAGGGACTGGTCCCCGCAGCCCTGACCCGCTCACAGGGACTGGTCCCCGCAGCCCTGACCCGCTCACAGGGACTTGTCCCCGCAGCCCTGACCCGCTCACAGGGACTGGCCCCCGCAGCCCTGACCCCCTGACAGCTATTTGCCACCGCAGCCCTCACCCGCTCACAGGGACTGGCCCCTGCAGCCATGACACGATCACAGGCACTGTCCCCCGCAGCCCTGTCCCGCTGACATGGACTGGCCCCCGCAGCCCTGACCCCCTGACAGCTATTTGCCACCGCAGCCCTCACCCGCTCACAGGGACTGGCCCCCGCAGCCATGACACGATCACAGGCACTGTCACCCGCAGCCCTGTCCCGCTGCCATGGACTGGCCCCCGCAGCCCTGTCCCGCCACTTGGACTGGCCCCCGCAGCCCTGACCCGCTCACAGGGACTGGCCCCCGCAGCCCTGGCCCGCTCACAGGGACTGGCCCCCGCAGCCCTGACCCGCTCACAGGGACTTTCCCCCGCAGCCCTGACCCGCTCACAGAGACTGTCCCCCGCAGCCCAGACCCGCTCACAGGGACTGTCCCCTACAGCCCAGACCCGCTCACAGGGACTGTCCCCCGCAGCCCTGACCCGCTCACAGGGACTGTCCCCCGCAGCCCTGACCCGCTCACAGGGACTGTCCCCCGCAGCCCTGACCCGCTCACAGGGACTGTCCCCCGCAGCCCTGACCTGCTCACAGGGACTGGCCCCCGCAGCCCTGACCCGCTCACAGGCACTGGCCCCCACAGCCCTGGCCCGCGCACAGGCACTGGCCCCCACAGGCCTGGCCCGCTCACAGGCACTGGCCCCCGCAGCCCTGACCCTCTCACAGGCACTGGCCCCCGCAGCCCTGACCAGCTCACAGGGACTGGCCCCCGCAGCCATGACCCGATCACAGGGACTGGCCCCCGCAGCCCTGACCCTCTGACAGGGACTGGTCCCCGCAGCCATGACCCGCTCACAGCGACAGGTCGCCGCAGCCCTGTCCCGCTCACAGGGACTGGTCCCCGCGGCCCTGACTGGCTCACAGGGACTGGTCCCCGCAGCCCTGACCGGCTCACAGGGACTATTCCCCGCAGCCCTGACTGGCTCACAGGGACAGGTCCCCGCAGCCCTGACCCGCTCACAGGGACTGGTCCCCGCAGCCCTGACCCGCTCACAGGCACTGGCCCCCGCAGCCCTGACCCGCTCACAGGGACTGGCCTCCGCAGCCCTGACCCGCTCACAAGGACTGGCCCCCGCATCCCTGACCCACTCACAGGGACTGGTCACCGCAGCCATGACCCCCTGACAGGGACTGGTCCCCGCAGCCCTGACCCGCTCACAGGGACTGGTCCCCGCAGCCCTGACCCGCTCACAGGGACTGGTCTCCGCAGCCCTGACCCCCTGACAGGGACTGGTCCCCGCAGCCCTGACCCGCTCACAGGGACTGGTCCCCGCAGCCCTGACCCGCTCACAGGGACTTGTCCCCGCAGCCCTGACCCACTCACAGGGACTGGCCCCCGCAGCCCTGACCCCCTGACAGCTATTTGCCACCGCAGCCCTCACCCGCTCACAGGGACTGGCCCCTGCAGCCATGACACGATCACAGGCACTGTCCCCCGCAGCCCTGTCCCGCTGACATGGACTGGCCCCCGCAGCCCTGACCCCCTGACAGCTATTTGCCACCGCAGCCCTCACCCGCTCACAGGGACTGGCCCCCGCAGCCATGACACGATCACAGGCACTGTCACCCGCAGCCCTGTCCCGCTGCCATGGACTGGTCCCCGCAGCCCTGACCCGCTCACAGGGACTGGTCCCTGCAGCCCTGACCCGCTCACAGGGACTGGTCCCCGCAGCCCTGACCCGCTCCCAGGGACTGGCCCCCGCAGCCCTGACCCCCTGACAGCTATTTGCCCCCGCAGCCCTGACCCGCTCACAGGGACTGGACCCCGCAAGCCCTGACCCCCTGACAGGGACTGGTCCCCGCAGCCCTGACCCGCTCACAGGGACTGCTTCCCGCAGCCCTGACCCGCTGACAGGGACTGTCCCCCGCAGCCCTGACCCGCTCACAGGGACTGGCCCCCGCAGCCCTGACCAGCTCACAGGGACTGGCCCCCGCAGCCCTGATCCCCTGGCAGGGACTGGTCCCCGCAGCCCTGACCCGCTCACAGGGACTGGTCCCCGCAGCCCTGATCCCCTGGCAGGGACTGGTCCCCGCAGCCCTGACCCGCTCACAGGGACAGGTCCCCGCAGCCCTGACCGGCTCACAGGGACTGGTCCCCGCAGCCCTGACCGGCTCACAGGGACTGGTACCCGCAGCCCTGACCCGCTCACAGGGACTAGCCCCCGCTGCCCTGACCCCCTGACAGCTATTTGCCACCGCAGCCCTGACCCGCTCACAGGGACTGGCCCCCGCAGCCATGACTTGATCACAGGCACTGTCCCCCGCAGCCCTGTCCCGCTGACATGGACTGGCCCCCGCAGCCCTGTCCCGCCACAGGGACTGGCCCCCGCAGCCCTGACCCGCTCACAGGTACTGGCCCCCGCAGCCATGACCCTCTGACAGCTATTTGCCACCGCTGCCCTGACCCACTCACCGGGACTATCCCCCGCAACCCTGACCCGCTGAAGGGACTGTCCCCCGCAGCCCTGACCCGCTCACAGGGACTGGCCCCCGCAGCCCTGACCCGCTCACAGGGACTGGTCCCCGCAGCCCTGACCCCCTGGTAGGGTCTGGTCCCCGCTGCCCTGACCCGCTCACAGGGACTGGTCCCCGCTGCCCTGACCCGCTCACAGGGACTGGTCCCCGCAGCCCTGACGGCTCACAGGGACTGGTCCCCGCAGCCCTGACTGGCTCACAGGGACTGGTCCCCGCAGCCCTGACCCGCTCACAGGGACTGGTCCCCGCAGCCCTGACCCGCTCACAGCGACTGGTCCCCGCAGCCCTGACCCGCTCACAGGGACTGGCCCCCGCAGCCCTGACCCCCTCACAGCTATTTGCCACCGCAGCCCTCACCCGCTGACATGGACTGGCCCCCGCAGCCCTGTCCCGCCACAGGGACTGGCCCCCGCAGCCCTGGCCCGCTCACAGGGACTGGCCCCCGCAGCCCTGACCCTCTGACAGGGACTGGTCCCCTCAGCCATGACCCGCTCACAGCGACAGGTCGCCGCAGCCCTGTCCCGCTCACAGGGACTGGGCCCCGCGGCCCTGACTGGCTCACAGGGAATGGTCCCCGCAGCCCTGACTGGCTCACAGGGACAGGTCCCCGCAGCCCTGACCCGCTCACAGGGACTGGTCCCCGCAGCACTGACCCGCTCACAGGCACCGGCCCGCGCAGCCCTGACCCGCTCACAGGGACTGGCCTCCGCAGCCCTGACCCGCTCACAGGGACTGGCCCCCGCAGCCCTGACCCGCTCACAGGGACTGGTCACCGCAGCCCTGACCCCCTGACAGGGACTGGTCCCCGCAGCCCTGACCCGCTCACAGGGACTGGTCCCCGCAGCCCTGACCCGCTCACAGGGACTGGTCCCCGCAGCCCTGACCTGCTCACAGGGACTGGGCCCCGCAGCCCTGAAACGCTCAGAGGGACTGGTCCCCGCAGCACTGACCCGCTCACAGGGACTGGCCCCCGCTGCCCTGACCCCCTGACAGCTATTTGCCACCGCAGCCCTCACCCGCTCACAGGGACTGGCCCCTGCAGCCATGACACGATCACAGGCACTGTCCCCCGCAGCCCTGACCCGCTCACAGCGACTGGCCCCCGCAGCCATGACCCGCTCACAGGGACTGGCCCCCGCAGCCCTGACCCGCTCACAGGGACTGGTCTCCGCAGCCCTGACCCCCTGACAGGGACTGGTCCCCGCAGCCCTGACCCGCTCACAGGGACTGGTCGCCGCAGCCCTGACCCGCTCACAGGGACTTGTCCCCGCAGCCCTGAGCCGCTCACAGGGACTGGCCCCCGCAGCCCTGACCCCCTGACAGCTATTTGCCACCGCAGCCCTCACCTGCTCACAGGGACTGGCCCCTGCAGCCATGACACGATCACAGGCACTGTCCCCCGCAGCCCTGTCCCGCTGACATGGACTGGCCCCCGCAGCCCTGACCCCCTGACAGCTATTTGCCACCGCAGCCCTCACCCGCTCACAGGGACTGGCCCCCGCAGCCATGACACGATCACAGGCACTGTCACCCGCAGCTCTGTCCCGCTGCCATGGACTGGCCCCCGCAGCCCTGTCCCGCCACTGGGACTGGCCCCCGCAGCCCTGACCCGCTCACAGGGACTGGCCCCCGCAGCCCTGGCCCGCTCACAGGGACTGGCCCCCGCAGCCCTGGCCCGCTCACAGGGACTGGCCCCCGCAGCCCTGGCCCGCTCACAGGGACTGGCCCCCGCAGCCCTGGCCCGCTCACAGGGACTGGCCCCCGCAGCCCTGGCCCGCTCACAGGGACTGGCCCCCGCAGCCCTGGCCCGCTCACAGGGACTGGCCCCCGCAGCCATGACCCGATCACAGGGACTGTCCCCCGCAGCCCTGACCCGCTCACAGGGACTGGTCCCCGCAGCCCTGACCCTCTGACAGGGACTGGTCCCCGCAGCCCTGACCCGCTCACAGCGACAGGTCCCCGCAGCCCTGTCCCGCTCACAGGGACTGGTCCCCGCAGCCCTGACCCGCTCCCAGGGACTGGCCCCCGCAGCCCTGACCCCCTGACAGCTATTTGCCCCCGCAGCCCTGACCCGCTCACAGGGACTGGACCCCTCAAGCCCTGACCCCCTGACAGGGACTGGTCCCCGCAGCCCTGACCCGCTCACAGGGACTGGTTCCCGCAGCCCTGACCCCCTCACAGGGACTGGTCCCTGCAGCCCTGACCCGCTCACAGGGACTGGTCCCCGCAGCCCTGACCCGCTCACAGGGACTTCTTCCCGCAGCCCTGACCCGCTGACAGGGACTGTCCCCCGCAGCCCTGACCCGCTCACAGGGACTGGCCCCCGCAGCCCTGACCCGCTCACAGGGACTGGTCCCCGCAGCCCTGATCCCCTGGCAGGGACTGGTCCCCGCAGCCCTGACCCGCTCACAGGGACTGGTCCCCGCAGCCCTGATCCCCTGGCAGGGACTGGTCCCCGCAGCCCTGACCCGCTCACAGGGACAGGTCCCCGCAGCCCTGACCGGCTCACAGGGACTGGTCCCCGCAGCCCTGACCGGCTCACAGGGACTGGTACCCGCAGCCCTGACCCGCTCACAGGGACTGGCCCCCGCTGCCCTGACCCCCTGACAGCTATTTGCCACCGCAGCCCTGACCCGCTCACAGGGACTGGCCCCCGCAGCCATGACTTGATCACAGGCACTGTCCCCCGCAGCCCTGTCCCGCTGACATGGACTGGCCCCCGCAGCCCTGTCCCGCCACAGGTACTGGCCCCCGCAGCCCTGACCCTCTGACAGATATTTGCCACCGCTGCCCTGACCCACTCACCGGGACTATCCCCCGCAACCCTGACCCGCTGAAGGGACTCTCCCCCGCAGCCCTGACCCGCTCACAGGGACTGGCCCCCGCAGCCCTGACCCGCTCACAGGGACTGGTCCCCGCAGCCCTGACCCCCTGGTAGGGTCTGGTCCCCGCTGCCCTGACCCGCTCACAGGGACTGGTCCCCGCTGCCCTGACCCGCTCACAGGGACTGGTCCCCGCAGCCCTGACCGGCTCACAGGGACTGGTCCCCGCAGCCCTGACTGGCTCACAGGGACTGGTCCCCGCAGCCCTGACCCGCTCACAGGGACTGGTCCCCGCAGCCCTGACCCGCTCACAGCGACTGGTCCCCGCAGCCCTGACCCGCTCACAGGGACTGGCCCCCGCAGCCCTGACCCCCTGACAGCTATTTGCCACCGCAGCCCTCACCCGCTGACATGGACTGGCCCCCGCAGCCCTGTCCCGCCACAGGGACTGGCCCCCGCAGCCCTGGCCCGCTCACAGGGACTGGCCCCCGCAGCCCTGACCCTCTGACAGGGACTGGTCCCCGCAGCCATGACCCGCTCACAGCGACAGGTCGCCGCAGCCCTGTCCCGCTCACAGGGACTGGGCCCCGCGGCCCTGACTGGCTCACAGGGAATGGTCCCCGCAGCCCTGACTGGCTCACAGGGACAGGTCCCCGCAGCCCTGACCCGCTCACAGGGACTGGTCCCCGCAGCACTGACCCGCTCACAGGCACCGGCCCGCGCAGCCCTGACCCGCTCACAGGGACTGGCCTCCGCAGCCCTGACCCGCTCACAGGGACTGGCCCCCGCAGCCCTGACCCGCTCACAGGGACTGGTCACCGCAGCCCTGACCCCCTGACAGGGACTGGTCCCCGCAGCCCTGACCCGCTCACAGGGACTGGTCCCCGCAGCCCTGACCCGCTCACAGGGACTGGTCCCCGCAGCCCTGACCCGCTCACAGGGACTGGGCCCCGCAGCCCTGAACCGCTCAGAGGGACTGGTCCCCGCAGCACTGACCCGCTCATAGGGACTGGTCCCCGCAACCCTGACCCGCTCACAGGGACTGGCCCCCGCTGCCCTGACCCCCTGACAGCTATTTGCCACCGCAGCCCTCACCCGCTCACAGGGACTGGCCCCTGCAGCCATGACACGATCACAGGCACTGTCCCCCGCAGCCCTGTCCCGCTGACATGGACTGGCCCCCGCAGCCCTGACCCTCTGACAGCTATTTCCCACCGCAGCCCTGACCCGCTAACAGGGACTGTCCCCCGCAGCCCTGACCCGCTCACAGCGACTGGCCCCCGCAGCCATGACCCGCTTACAGGGACTGGCCCCCGCAGCCCTGACCCGCTCACAGGGACTGGTCTCCGCAGCCCTGACCCCCTGACAGGGACTGGTCCCCGCAGCCCTGACCCGCTCAGAGGGACTGGTCCCCGCAGCCCTGACCCGCTCACAGGGACTTGTCCCCGCAGCCCTGACCCGCTCACAGGGACTGGCCCCCGCAGCCCTGACCCCCTGACAGCTATTTGCCACCGCAGCCCTCACCCGCTCACAGGGACTGGCCCCTGCAGCCATGACACGATCACAGGCACTGTCCCCCGCAGCCCTGTCCCGCTGACATGGACTGGCCCCCGCAGCCCTGACCCCCTGACAGCTATTTGCCACCGCAGCCCTCACCCGCTCACAGGGACTGGCCCCCGCAGCCATGACACGATCACAGGCACTGTCACCCGCAGCCCTGTCCCGCTGCCATGGACTGGCCCCCGCAGCCCTGTCCCGCCACTTGGACTGGCCCCCGCAGCCCTGACCCGCTCACAGGGACTGGCCCCCGCAGCCCTGGCCCGCTCACAGGGACTGGCCCCCGCAGCCCTGACCCGCTCACAGGGACTTTCCCCCGCAGCCCTGACCCGCTCACAGAGACTGTCCCCCGCAGCCCAGACCCGCTCACAGGGACTGTCCCCTACAGCCCAGACCCGCTCACAGGGACTGTCCCCCGCAGCCCTGACCCGCTCACAGGGACTGTCCCCCGCAGCCCTGACCCGCTCACAGGGACTGTCCCCCGCAGCCCTGACCCGCTCACAGGGACTGTCCCCCGCAGCCCTGACCTGCTCACAGGGACTGGCCCCCGCAGCCCTGACCCGCTCACAGGCACTGGCCCCCACAGCCCTGGCCCGCGCACAGGCACTGGCCCCCACAGGCCTGGCCCGCTCACAGGCACTGGCCCCCGCAGCCCTGACCCTCTCACAGGCACTGGCCCCCGCAGCCCTGACCAGCTCACAGGGACTGGCCCCCGCAGCCATGACCCGATCACAGGGACTGGCACCCGCAGCCCTGACCCTCTGACAGGGACTGGTCCCCGCAGCCATGACCCGCTCACAGCGACAGGTCGCCGCAGCCCTGTCCCGCTCACAGGGACTGGTCCCCGCGGCCCTGACTGGCTCACAGGGACTGGTCCCCGCAGCCCTGACCGGCTCACAGGGACTATTCCCCGCAGCCCTGACTGGCTCACAGGGACAGGTCCCCGCAGCCCTGACCCGCTCACAGGGACTGGTCCCCGCAGCCCTGACCCGCTCACAGGCACTGGCCCCCGCAGCCCTGACCCGCTCACAGGGACTGGCCTCCGCAGCCCTGACCCGCTCACAAGGACTGGCCCCCGCATCCCTGACCCACTCACAGGGACTGGTCACCGCAGCCATGACCCCCTGACAGGGACTGGTCCCCGCAGCCCTGACCCGCTCACAGGGACTGGTCCCCGCAGCCCTGACCCGCTCACAGGGACTGGTCTCCGCAGCCCTGACCCCCTGACAGGGACTGGTCCCCGCAGCCCTGACCCGCTCACAGGGACTGGTCCCCGCAGCCCTGACCCGCTCACAGGGACTTGTCCCCGCAGCCCTGACCCACTCACAGGGACTGGCCCCCGCAGCCCTGACCCCCTGACAGCTATTTGCCACCGCAGCCCTCACCCGCTCACAGGGACTGGCCCCTGCAGCCATGACACGATCACAGGCACTGTCCCCCGCAGCCCTGTCCCGCTGACATGGACTGGCCCCCGCAGCCCTGACCCCCTGACAGCTATTTGCCACCGCAGCCCTCACCCGCTCACAGGGACTGGCCCCCGCAGCCATGACACGATCACAGGCACTGTCACCCGCAGCCCTGTCCCGCTGCCATGGACTGGTCCCCGCAGCCCTGACCCGCTCACAGGGACTGGTCCCTGCAGCCCTGACCCGCTCACAGGGACTGGTCCCCGCAGCCCTGACCCGCTCCCAGGGACTGGCCCCCGCAGCCCTGACCCCCTGACAGCTATTTGCCCCCGCAGCCCTGACCCGCTCACAGGGACTGGACCCCGCAAGCCCTGACCCCCTGACAGGGACTGGTCCCCGCAGCCCTGACCCGCTCACAGGGACTGCTTCCCGCAGCCCTGACCCGCTGACAGGGACTGTCCCCCGCAGCCCTGACCCGCTCACAGGGACTGGCCCCCGCAGCCCTGACCAGCTCACAGGGACTGGCCCCCGCAGCCCTGATCCCCTGGCAGGGACTGGTCCCCGCAGCCCTGACCCGCTCACAGGGACTGGTCCCCGCAGCCCTGATCCCCTGGCAGGGACTGGTCCCCGCAGCCCTGACCCGCTCACAGGGACAGGTCCCCGCAGCCCTGACCGGCTCACAGGGACTGGTCCCCGCAGCCCTGACCGGCTCACAGGGACTGGTACCCGCAGCCCTGACCCGCTCACAGGGACTAGCCCCCGCTGCCCTGACCCCCTGACAGCTATTTGCCACCGCAGCCCTGACCCGCTCACAGGGACTGGCCCCCGCAGCCATGACTTGATCACAGGCACTGTCCCCCGCAGCCCTGTCCCGCTGACATGGACTGGCCCCCGCAGCCCTGTCCCGCCACAGGGACTGGCCCCCGCAGCCCTGACCCGCTCACAGGTACTGGCCCCCGCAGCCATGACCCTCTGACAGCTATTTGCCACCGCTGCCCTGACCCACTCACCGGGACTATCCCCCGCAACCCTGACCCGCTGAAGGGACTGTCCCCCGCAGCCCTGACCCGCTCACAGGGACTGGCCCCCGCAGCCCTGACCCGCTCACAGGGACTGGTCCCCGCAGCCCTGACCCCCTGGTAGGGTCTGGTCCCCGCTGCCCTGACCCGCTCACAGGGACTGGTCCCCGCTGCCCTGACCCGCTCACAGGGACTGGTCCCCGCAGCCCTGACGGCTCACAGGGACTGGTCCCCGCAGCCCTGACTGGCTCACAGGGACTGGTCCCCGCAGCCCTGACCCGCTCACAGGGACTGGTCCCCGCAGCCCTGACCCGCTCACAGCGACTGGTCCCCGCAGCCCTGACCCGCTCACAGGGACTGGCCCCCGCAGCCCTGACCCCCTGACAGCTATTTGCCACCGCAGCCCTCACCCGCTGACATGGACTGGCCCCCGCAGCCCTGTCCCGCCACAGGGACTGGCCCCCGCAGCCCTGGCCCGCTCACAGGGACTGGCCCCCGCAGCCCTGACCCTCTGACAGGGACTGGTCCCCTCAGCCATGACCCGCTCACAGCGACAGGTCGCCGCAGCCCTGTCCCGCTCACAGGGACTGGGCCCCGCGGCCCTGACTGGCTCACAGGGAATGGTCCCCGCAGCCCTGACTGGCTCACAGGGACAGGTCCCCGCAGCCCTGACCCGCTCACAGGGACTGGTCCCCGCAGCACTGACCCGCTCACAGGCACCGGCCCCGCGCAGCCCTGACCCGCTCACAGGGACTGGCCTCCGCAGCCCTGACCCGCTCACAGGGACTGGCCCCCGCAGCCCTGACCCGCTCACAGGGACTGGTCACCGCAGCCCTGACCCCCTGACAGGGACTGGTCCCCGCAGCCCTGACCCGCTCACAGGGACTGGTCCCCGCAGCCCTGACCCGCTCACAGGGACTGGTCCCCGCAGCCCTGACCCGCTCACAGGGACTGGGCCCCGCAGCCCTGAAACGCTCAGAGGGACTGGTCCCCGCAGCACTGACCCGCTCACAGGGACTGGCCCCCGCTGCCCTGAACCCCTGACAGCTATTTGCCACCGCAGCCCTCACCCGCTCACAGGGACTGGCCCCTGCAGCCATGACACGATCACAGGCACTGTCCCCCGCAGCCCTGACCCGCTCACAGCGACTGGCCCCCGCAGCCATGACCCGCTCACAGGGACTGGCCCCCGCAGCCCTGACCCGCTCACAGGGACTGGTCTCCGCAGCCCTGACCCCCTGACAGGGACTGGTCCCCGCAGCCCTGACCCGCTCACAGGGACTGGTCGCCGCAGCCCTGACCCGCTCACAGGGACTTGTCCCCGCAGCCCTGAGCCGCTCACAGGGACTGGCCCCCGCAGCCCTGACCCCCTGACAGCTATTTGCCACCGCAGCCCTCACCTGCTCACAGGGACTGGCCCCTGCAGCCATGACACGATCACAGGCACTGTCCCCCGCAGCCCTGTCCCGCTGACATGGACTGGCCCCCGCAGCCCTGACCCCCTGACAGCTATTTGCCACCGCAGCCCTCACCCGCTCACAGGGACTGGCCCCCGCAGCCATGACACGATCACAGGCACTGTCACCCGCAGCTCTGTCCCGCTGCCATGGACTGGCCCCCGCAGCCCTGTCCCGCCACTGGGACTGGCCCCCGCAGCCCTGACCCGCTCACAGGGACTGGCCCCCGCAGCCCTGGCCCGCTCACAGGGACTGGCCCCCGCAGCCCTGGCCCGCTCACAGGGACTGGCCCCCGCAGCCCTGGCCCGCTCACAGGGACTGGCCCCCGCAGCCCTGGCCCGCTCACAGGGACTGGCCCCCGCAGCCCTGGCCCGCTCACAGGGACTGGCCCCCGCAGCCCTGGCCCGCTCACAGGGACTGGCCCCCGCAGCCATGACCCGATCACAGGGACTGTCCCCCGCAGCCCTGACCCGCTCACAGGGACTGGTCCCCGCAGCCCTGACCCTCTGACAGGGACTGGTCCCCGCAGCCCTGACCCGCTCACAGCGACAGGTCCCCGCAGCCCTGTCCCGCTCACAGGGACTGGTCCCCGCAGCCCTGACCCGCTCCCAGGGACTGGCCCCCGCAGCCCTGACCCCCTGACAGCTATTTGCCCCCGCAGCCCTGACCCGCTCACAGGGACTGGACCCCGCAAGCCCTGACCCCCTGACAGGGACTGGTCCCCGCAGCCCTGACCCGCTCACAGGGACTGGTTCCCGCAGCCCTGACCCCCTCACAGGGACTGGTCCCTGCAGCCCTGACCCGCTCACAGGGACTGGTCCCCGCAGCCCTGACCCGCTCACAGGGACTTCTTCCCGCAGCCCTGACCCGCTGACAGGGACTGTCCCCCGCAGCCCTGACCCGCTCACAGGGACTGGCCCCTGCAGCCATGACACGATCACAGGCACTGTCCCCCGCAGCCCTGTCCCGCTGACATGGACTGGCCCCCGCAGCCCTGACCCCCTGACAGCTATTTGCCACCGCAGCCCTCGCCCGCTCACAGGGACTGGCCCCCGCAGCCATGACACGATCACAGGCACTGTCACCCGCAGCCCTGTCCCGCTGCCATGGACTGGCCCCCGCAGCCCTGACCCTCTGACAGGGACTGGTCCCCGCAGCCATGACCCGCTCACAGCGACAGGTCGCCGCAGCCCTGTCCCGCTCACAGGGACTGGTCCCCGCGGCCCTGACTGGCTCACAGGGACTGGTCCCCGCAGCCCTGACCGGCTCACAGGGACTATTCCCCGCAGCCCTGACTGGCTCACAGGGACAGGTCCCCGCAGCCCTGACCCGCTCACAGGGACTGGTCCCCGCAGCCCTGACCCGCTCACAGGCACTGGCCCCCGCAGCCCTGACCCGCTCACAGGGACTGGCCTCCGCAGCCCTGACCCGCTCACAAGGACTGGCCCCCGCATCCCTGACCCACTCACAGGGACTGGTCACCGCAGCCATGACCCCCTGACAGGGACTGGTCCCCGCAGCCCTGACCCGCTCACAGGGACTGGTCCCCGCAGCCCTGACCCGCTCACAGGGACTGGTCTCCGCAGCCCTGACCCCCTGACAGGGACTGGTCCCCGCAGCCCTGACCCGCTCACAGGGACTGGTCCCCGCAGCCCTGACCCGCTCACAGGGACTTGTCCCCGCAGCCCTGACCCACTCACAGGGACTGGCCCCCGCAGCCCTGACCCCCTGACAGCTATTTGCCACCGCAGCCCTCACCCGCTCACAGGGACTGGCCCCTGCAGCCATGACACGATCACAGGCACTGTCCCCCGCAGCCCTGTCCCGCTCACAGGGACTGGGCCCCGCGGCCCTGACTGGCTCACAGGGAATGGTCCCCGCAGCCCTGACTGGCTCACAGGGACAGGTCCCCGCAGCCCTGACCCGCTCACAGGGACTGGTCCCCGCAGCACTGACCCGCTCACAGGCACCGGCCCGCGCAGCCCTGACCCGCTCACAGGGACTGGCCTCCGCAGCCCTGACCCGCTCACAGGGACTGGCCCCCGCAGCCCTGACCCGCTCACAGGGACTGGTCACCGCAGCCCTGACCCCCTGACAGGGACTGGTCCCCGCAGCCCTGACCCGCTCACAGGGACTGGTCCCCGCAGCCCTGACCCGCTCACAGGGACTGGTCCCCGCAGCCCTGACCCGCTCACAGGGACTGGGCCCCGCAGCCCTGAAACGCTCAGAGGGACTGGTCCCCGCAGCACTGACCCGCTCACAGGGACTGGCCCCCGCTGCCCTGACCCCCTGACAGCTATTTGCCACCGCAGCCCTCACCCGCTCACAGGGACTGGCCCCTGCAGCCATGACACGATCACAGGCACTGTCCCCCGCAGCCCTGACCCGCTCACAGCGACTGGCCCCCGCAGCCATGACCCGCTCACAGGGACTGGCCCCCGCAGCCCTGACCCGCTCACAGGGACTGGTCTCCGCAGCCCTGACCCCCTGACAGGGACTGGTCCCCGCAGCCCTGACCCGCTCACAGGGACTGGTCGCCGCAGCCCTGACCCGCTCACAGGGACTTGTCCCCGCAGCCCTGAGCCGCTCACAGGGACTGGCCCCCGCAGCCCTGACCCCCTGACAGCTATTTGCCACCGCAGCCCTCACCTGCTCACAGGGACTGGCCCCTGCAGCCATGACACGATCACAGGCACTGTCCCCCGCAGCCCTGTCCCGCTGACATGGACTGGCCCCCGCAGCCCTGACCCCCTGACAGCTATTTGCCACCGCAGCCCTCACCCGCTCACAGGGACTGGCCCCCGCAGCCATGACACGATCACAGGCACTGTCACCCGCAGCTCTGTCCCGCTGCCATGGACTGGCCCCCGCAGCCCTGTCCCGCCACTGGGACTGGCCCCCGCAGCCCTGACCCGCTCACAGGGACTGGCCCCCGCAGCCCTGGCCCGCTCACAGGGACTGGCCCCCGCAGCCCTGGCCCGCTCACAGGGACTGGCCCCCGCAGCCCTGGCCCGCTCACAGGGACTGGCCCCCGCAGCCCTGGCCCGCTCACAGGGACTGGCCCCCGCAGCCCTGGCCCGCTCACAGGGACTGGCCCCCGCAGCCCTGGCCCGCTCACAGGGACTGGCCCCCGCAGCCATGACCCGATCACAGGGACTGTCCCCCGCAGCCCTGACCCGCTCACAGGGACTGGTCCCCGCAGCCCTGACCCTCTGACAGGGACTGGTCCCCGCAGCCCTGACCCGCTCACAGCGACAGGTCCCCGCAGCCCTGTCCCGCTCACAGGGACTGGTCCCCGCAGCCCTGACCCGCTCCCAGGGACTGGCCCCCGCAGCCCTGACCCCCTGACAGCTATTTGCCCCCGCAGCCCTGACCCGCTCACAGGGACTGGACCCCGCAAGCCCTGACCCCCTGACAGGGACTGGTCCCCGCAGCCCTGACCCGCTCACAGGGACTGGTTCCCGCAGCCCTGACCCCCTCACAGGGACTGGTCCCTGCAGCCCTGACCCGCTCACAGGGACTGGTCCCCGCAGCCCTGACCCGCTCACAGGGACTTCTTCCCGCAGCCCTGACCCGCTGACAGGGACTGTCCCCCGCAGCCCTGACCCGCTCACAGGGACTGGCCCCCGCAGCCCTGACCCGCTCACAGGGACTGGTCCCCGCAGCCCTGATCCCCTGGCAGGGACTGGTCCCCGCAGCCCTGACCCGCTCACAGGGACTGGTCCCCGCAGCCCTGATCCCCTGGCAGGGACTGGTCCCCGCAGCCCTGACCCGCTCACAGGGACAGGTCCCCGCAGCCCTGACCGGCTCACAGGGACTGGTCCCCGCAGCCCTGACCGGCTCACAGGGACTGGTACCCGCAGCCCTGACCCGCTCACAGGGACTGGCCCCCGCTGCCCTGACCCCCTGACAGCTATTTGCCACCGCAGCCCTGACCCGCTCACAGGGACTGGCCCCCGCAGCCATGACTTGATCACAGGCACTGTCCCCCGCAGCCCTGTCCCGCTGACATGGACTGGCCCCCGCAGCCCTGTCCCGCCACAGGTACTGGCCCCCGCAGCCCTGACCCTCTGACAGATATTTGCCACCGCTGCCCTGACCCACTCACCGGGACTATCCCCCGCAACCCTGACCCGCTGAAGGGACTCTCCCCCGCAGCCCTGACCCGCTCACAGGGACTGGCCCCCGCAGCCCTGACCCGCTCACAGGGACTGGTCCCCGCAGCCCTGACCCCCTGGTAGGGTCTGGTCCCCGCTGCCCTGACCCGCTCACAGGGACTGGTCCCCGCTGCCCTGACCCGCTCACAGGGACTGGTCCCCGCAGCCCTGACCGGCTCACAGGGACTGGTCCCCGCAGCCCTGACTGGCTCACAGGGACTGGTCCCCGCAGCCCTGACCCGCTCACAGGGACTGGTCCCCGCAGCCCTGACCCGCTCACAGCGACTGGTCCCCGCAGCCCTGACCCGCTCACAGGGACTGGCCCCCGCAGCCCTGACCCCCTGACAGCTATTTGCCACCGCAGCCCTCACCCGCTGACATGGACTGGCCCCCGCAGCCCTGTCCCGCCACAGGGACTGGCCCCCGCAGCCCTGGCCCGCTCACAGGGACTGGCCCCCGCAGCCCTGACCCTCTGACAGGGACTGGTCCCCGCAGCCATGACCCGCTCACAGCGACAGGTCGCCGCAGCCCTGTCCCGCTCACAGGGACTGGGCCCCGCGGCCCTGACTGGCTCACAGGGAATGGTCCCCGCAGCCCTGACTGGCTCACAGGGACAGGTCCCCGCAGCCCTGACCCGCTCACAGGGACTGGTCCCCGCAGCACTGACCCGCTCACAGGCACCGGCCCGCGCAGCCCTGACCCGCTCACAGGGACTGGCCTCCGCAGCCCTGACCCGCTCACAGGGACTGGCCCCCGCAGCCCTGACCCGCTCACAGGGACTGGTCACCGCAGCCCTGACCCCCTGACAGGGACTGGTCCCCGCAGCCCTGCCCCGCTCACAGGGACTGGTCCCCGCAGCCCTGACCCGCTCACAGGGACTGGTCCCCGCAGCCCTGACCCGCTCACAGGGACTGGGCCCCGCAGCCCTGAACCGCTCAGAGGGACTGGTCCCCGCAGCACTGACCCGCTCATAGGGACTGGTCCCCGCAACCCTGACCCGCTCACAGGGACTGGCCCCCGCTGCCCTGACCCCCTGACAGCTATTTGCCACCGCAGCCCTCACCCGCTCACAGGGACTGGCCCCTGCAGCCATGACACGATCACAGGCACTGTCCCCCGCAGCCCTGTCCCGCTGACATGGACTGGCCCCCGCAGCCCTGACCCTCTGACAGCTATTTCCCACCGCAGCCCTGACCCGCTAACAGGGACTGTCCCCCGCAGCCCTGACCCGCTCACAGCGACTGGCCCCCGCAGCCATGACCCGCTTACAGGGACTGGCCCCCGCAGCCCTGACCCGCTCACAGGGACTGGTCTCCGCAGCCCTGACCCCCTGACAGGGACTGGTCCCCGCAGCCCTGACCCGCTCAGAGGGACTGGTCCCCGCAGCCCTGACCCGCTCACAGGGACTTGTCCCCGCAACCCTGACCCGCTCACGGGGACTGGCCCCCGCAGCCCTGACCCCCTGACAGCTATTTGCCACCGCAGCCCTCACCCGCTCACAGGGACTGGCCCCTGCAGCCATGACACGATCACAGGCACTGTCCCCCGCAGCCCTGTCCCGCTGACATGGACTGGCCCCCGCAGCCCTGACCCCCTGACAGCTATTTGCCACCGCCGCCCTCACCCGCTCACAGGGACTGGCCCCCGCAGCCATGACACGATCACAGGCACTGTCACCCGCAGCCCTGTCCCGCTGCCATGGACTGGCCCCCGCAGCCCTGTCCCGCCACTTGGACTGGCCCCCGCAGCCCTGACCCGCTCACAGGGACTGGCCCCCGCAGCCCTGGCCCGCTCACAGGGACTGGCCCCCGCAGCCCTGACCCGCTCACAGGGACTTTCCCCCGCAGCCCTGACCCGCTCACAGAGACTGTCCCCCGCAGCCCAGACCCGCTCACAGGGACTGTCCCCTACAGCCCAGACCCGCTCACAGGGACTGTCCCCCGCAGCCCTGACCCGCTCACAGGGACTGTCCCCCGCAGCCCTGACCCGCTCACAGGGACTGTCCCCCGCAGCCCTGACCCGCTCACAGGGACTGTCCCCCGCAGCCCTGACCTGCTCACAGGGACTGGCCCCCGCAGCCCTGACCCGCTCACAGGCACTGGCCCCCACAGCCCTGGCCCGCGCACAGGCACTGGCCCCCACAGGCCTGGCCCGTTCACAGGCACTGGCCCCCGCAGCCCTGACCCGCTCACAGGCACTGGCCCCCGCAGCCCTGACCAGCTCACAGGGACTGGCCCCCGCAGCCATGACCCGATCACAGGGACTGGCCCCCGCAGCCCTGACCCTCTGACAGGGACTGGTCCCCGCAGCCATGACCCGCTCACAGCGACAGGTCGCCGCAGCCCTGTCCCGCTCACAGGGACTGGTCCCCGCAGCCCTGACCCGCTCCCAGGGACTGGCCCCCGCAGCCCTGACCCCCTGACAGCTATTTGCCCCCGCAGCCCTGACCCGCTCACAGGGACTGGACCCCGCAAGCCCTGACCCCCTGACAGGGACTGGTCCCCGCAGCCCTGACCCGCTCACAGGGACTGCTTCCCGCAGCCCTGACCCGCTTACAGGGACTGTCCCCCGCAGCCCTGACCCCCTGACAGCTATTTGCCACCGCAGCCCTCACCCGCTGACATGGACTGGCCCCCGCAGCCCTGTCCCGCCACAGGGACTGGCCCCCGCAGCCCTGGCCCGCTCACAGGGACTGGCCCCCGCAGCCCTGACCCTCTGACAGGGACTGGTCCCCGCAGCCATGACCCGCTCACAGCGACAGGTCGCCGCAGCCCTGTCCCGCTCACAGGGACTGGGCCCCGCGGCCCTGACTGGCTCACAGGGAATGGTCCCCGCAGCCCTGACTGGCTCACAGGGACAGGTCCCCGCAGCCCTGACCCGCTCACAGGGACTGGTCCCCGCAGCACTGACCCGCTCACAGGCACCGGCCCGCGCTGCCCTGACCCGCTCACAGGGACTGGCCTCCGCAGCCCTGACCCGCTCACAGGGACTGGCCCCCGCAGCCCTGACCCGCTCACAGGGACTGGTCACCGCAGCCCTGACCCCCTGACAGGGACTGGTCCCCGCAGCCCTGCCCCGCTCACAGGGACTGGTCCCCGCAGCCCTGACCCGCTCACAGGGACTGGTCCCCGCAGCCCTGACCCGCTCACAGGGACTGGGCCCCGCAGCCCTGAACCGCTCAGAGGGACTGGTCCCCGCAGCACTGACCCGCTCATAGGGACTGGTCCCCGCAACCCTGACCCGCTCACAGGGACTGGTCCCCGCAGCCCTGACCCGCTCACAGGGACTGGGCCCCGCAGCCCTGAACCGCTCAGAGGGACTGGTCACCGCAGCCCTCACCCGCTCACAGGGACTGGCCCCTGCAGCCATGACACGATCACAGGCACTGTCCCCCGCAGCCCTGTCCCGCTGACATGGACTGGCCCCCGCAGCCCTGACCCTCTGACAGCTATTTCCCACCGCAGCCCTGACCCGCTAACAGGGACTGTCCCCCGCAGCCCTGACCCGCTCACAGCGACTGGCCCCCGCAGCCATGACCCGCTTACAGGGACTGGCCCCCGCAGCCCTGACCCGCTCACAGGGACTGGTCTCCGCAGCCCTGACCCCCTGACAGGGACTGGTCCCCGCAGCCCTGACCCGCTCACAGGGACTGGTCCCCGCAGCCCTGACCCGCTCACAGGGACTTGTCCCCGCAGCCCTGACCCGCTCACAGGGACTGGCCCCCGCAGCCCTGACCCCCTGACAGCTATTTGCCACCGCAGCCCTCACCCGCTCACAGGGACTGGCCCCTGCAGCCATGACACGATCACAGGCACTGTCCCCCGCAGCCCTGTCCCGCTGACATGGACTGGCCCCCGCAGCCCTGACCCCCTGACAGCTATTTGCCACCGCAGCCCTCACCCGCTCACAGGGACTGGCCCCCGCAGCCATGACACGATCACAGGCACTGTCACCCGCAGCCCTGTCCCGCTGCCATGGACTGGCCCCCGCAGCCCTGTCCCGCCACTTGGACTGGCCCCCGCAGCCCTGACCCGCTCACAGGGACTGGCCCCCGCAGCCCTGGCCCGCTCACAGGGACTGGCCCCCGCAGCCCTGACCCGCTCACAGGGACTTTCCCCCGCAGCCCTGACCCGCTCACAGAGACTGTCCCCCGCAGCCCAGACCCGCTCACAGGGACTGTCCCCGGCAGCCCAGACCCGCTCACAGGGACTGTCCCCCGCAGCCCTGACCCGCTCACAGGGACTGTCCCCCGCAGCCCTGACCCGCTCACAGGGACTGTCCCCCGCAGCCCTGACCCGCTCACAGGGACTGTCCCCCGCAGCCCTGACCTGCTCACAGGGACTGGCCCCCGCAGCCCTGACCCGCTCACAGGCACTGGCCCCCACAGCCCTGGCCCGCGCACAGGCACTGGCCCCCACAGGCCTGGCCCGCTCACAGGCACTGGCCCCCGCAGCCCTGACCCGCTCACAGGCACTGGCCCCCGCAGCCCTGACCAGCTCACAGGGACTGGCCCCCGCAGCCATGACCCGATCACAGGGACTGGCCCCCGCAGCCCTGACCCTCTGACAGGGACTGGTCCCCGCAGCCATGACCCGCTCACAGCGACAGGTCGCCGCAGCCCTGTCCCGCTCACAGGGACTGGTCCCCGCGGCCCTGACTGGCTCACAGGGACTGGTCCCCGCAGCCCTGACCAGCTCACAGGGACTATTCCCCGCAGCCCTGACTGGCTCACAGGGACAGGTCCCCGCAGCCCTGACCCGCTCACAGGGACTGGTCCCCGCAGCCCTGACCCGCTCACAGGCACTGGCCCCCGCAGCCCTGACCCGCTCACAGGGACTGGCCTCCGCAGCCCTGACCCGCTCACAAGGACTGGCCCCCGCAGCCCTGACCCACTCACAGGGACTGGTCACCGCAGCCCTGACCCCCTGACAGGGACTGGTCCCCGCAGCCCTGACCCGCTCACAGGGACTGGTCCCCGCAGCCCTGACCCGCTCACAGGGACTGGTCTCCGCAGCCCTGACCCCCTGACAGGGACTGGTCCCCGCAGCCCTGACCCGCTCACAGGGACTGGTCCCCGCAGCCCTGACCCGCTCACAGGGACTTGTCCCCGCAGCCCTGACCCGCTCACAGGGACTGCCCCCCGCAGCCCTGACCCCCTGACAGCTATTTGCCACCGCAGCCCTCACCCGCTCACAGGGACTGGCCCCTGCAGCCATGACACGATCACAGGCACTGTCCCCCGCAGCCCTGTCCCGCTGACATGGACTGGCCCCCGCAGCCCTGACCCCCTGACAGCTATTTGCCACCGCAGCCCTCACCCGCTCACAGGGACTGGCCCCCGCAGCCATGACACGATCACAGGCACTGTCACCCGCAGCCCTGTCCCGCTGCCATGGACTGGTCCCCGCAGCCCTGACCCGCTCACAGGGACTGGTCCCTGCAGCCCTGACCCGCTCACAGGGACTGGTCCCCGCAGCCCTGACCCGCTCCCAGGGACTGGCCCCCGCAGCCCTGACCCCCTGACAGCTATTTGCCCCCGCAGCCCTGACCCGCTCACAGGGACTGGACCCCGCAAGCCCTGACCCCCTGACAGGGACTGGTCCCCGCAGCCCTGACCCGCTCACAGGGACTGCTTCCCGCAGCCCTGACCCGCTGACAGGGACTGTCCCCCGCAGCCCTGACCCGCTCACAGGGACTGGCCCCCGCAGCCCTGACCAGCTCACAGGGACTGGTCCCCGCAGCCCTGATCCCCTGGCAGGGACTGGTCCCCGCAGCCCTGACCCGCTCACAGGGACTGGTCCCCGCAGCCCTGATCCCCTGGCAGGGACTGGTCCCCGCAGCCCTGACCCGCTCACAGGGACAGGTCCCCGCAGCCCTGACCGGCTCACAGGGACTGGTCCCCGCAGCCCTGACCGGCTCACAGGGACTGGTACCCGCAGCCCTGACCCGCTCACAGGGACTGGCCCCCGCTGCCCTGACCCCCTGACAGCTATTTTCCACCGCAGCCCTGACCCGCTCACAGGGACTGGCCCCCGCAGCCATGACTTGATCACAGGCACTGTCCCCCGCAGCCCTGTCCCGCTGACATGGACTGGCCCCCGCAGCCCTGTCCCGCCACAGGGACTGGCCCCCGCAGCCCTGACCCGCTCACAGGTACTGGCCCCCGCAGCCCTGACCCTCTGACAGCTATTTGCCACCGCTGCCCTGACCCACTCACCGGGACTATCCCCCGCAACCCTGACCCGCTGAAGGGACTGTCCCCCGCAGCCCTGACCCGCTCACAGGGACTGGCCCCCGCAGCCCTGACCCGCTCACAGGGACTGGTCCCCGCAGCCCTGACCCCCTGGTAGGGTCTGGTCCCCGCTGCCCTGACCCGCTCACAGGGACTGGTCCCCGCTGCCCTGACCCGCTCACAGGGACTGGTCCCCGCAGCCCTGACGGCTCACAGGGACTGGTCCCCGCAGCCCTGACTGGCTCACAGGGACTGGTCCCCGCAGCCCTGACCCGCTCACAGGGACTGGTCCCCGCAGCCCTGACCCGCTCACAGCGACTGGTCCCCGCAGCCCTGACCCGCTCACAGGGACTGGCCCCCGCAGCCCTGACCCCCTGACAGCTATTTGCCACCGCAGCCCTCACCCGCTGACATGGACTGGCCCCCGCAGCCCTGTCCCGCCACAGGGACTGGCCCCCGCAGCCCTGGCCCGCTCACAGGGACTGGCCCCCGCAGCCCTGACCCTCTGACAGGGACTGGTCCCCTCAGCCATGACCCGCTCACAGCGACAGGTCGCCGCAGCCCTGTCCCGCTCACAGGGACTGGGCCCCGCGGCCCTGACTGGCTCACAGGGAATGGTCCCCGCAGCCCTGACTGGCTCACAGGGACAGGTCCCCGCAGCCCTGACCCGCTCACAGGGACTGGTCCCCGCAGCACTGACCCGCTCACAGGCACTGGCCCGCGCAGCCCTGACCCGCTCACAGGGACTGGCCTCCGCAGCCCTGACCCGCTCACAGGGACTGGCCCCCGCAGCCCTGACCCGCTCACAGGGACTGGTCAGCGCAGCCCTGACCCCCTGACAGGGACTGGTCCCCGCAGCCCTGACCCGCTCACAGGGACTGGTCCCCGCAGCCCTGACCCGCTCACAGGGACTGGTCCCCGCAGCCCTGACCCGCTCACAGGGACTGGGCCCCGCAGCCCTGAACCGCTCAGAGGGACTGGTCCCCGCAGCACTGACCCGCTCATAGGGACTGGTCCCCGCAACCCTGACCCGCTCACAGGGACTGGCCCCCGCTGCCCTGACCCCCTGACAGCTATTTGCCACCGCAGCCCTCACCCGCTCACAGGGACTGGCCCCTGCAGCCATGACACGATCACAGGCACTGTCCCCCGCAGCCCTGACCCGCTCACAGCGACTGGCCCCCGCAGCCATGACCCGCTCACAGGGACTGGCCCCCGCAGCCCTGACCCGCTCACAGGGACTGGTCCCCGCAGCCCTGACCCGCTCACAGGGACTGGTCGCCGCAGCCCTGACCCGCTCACAGGGACTTGTCCCCGCAGCCCTGACCCGCTCACAGGGACTGGCCCCCGCAGCCCTGACCCCCTGACAGCTATTTGCCACCGCAGCCCTCACCCGCTCACAGGGACTGGCCCCCGCAGCCATGACACGATCACAGGCACTGTCACCCGCAGCTCTGTCCCGCTGCCATGGACTGGCCCCCGCAGCCCTGTCCCGCCACTGGGACTGGCCCCCGCAGCCCTGACCCGCTCACAGGGACTGGCCCCCGCAGCCCTGGCCCGCTCACAGGGACTGGCCCCCGCAGCCCTGGCCCGCTCACAGGGACTGGCCCCCGCAGCCCTGGCCCGCTCACAGGGACTGGCCCCCGCAGCCCTGGCCCGCTCACAGGGACTGGCCCCCGCAGCCCTGGCCCGCTCACAGGGACTGGCCCCCGCAGCCCTGGCCCGCTCACAGGGACTGGCCCCCGCAGCCATGACCCGATCACAGGGACTGTCCCCCGCAGCCCTGACCCGCTCACAGGGACTGGTCCCCGCAGCCCTGACCCTCTGACAGGGACTGGTCCCCGCAGCCCTGACCCGCTCACAGCGACAGGTCCCCGCAGCCCTGTCCCGCTCACAGGGACTGGTCCCCGCAGCCCTGACCCGATCCCAGGGACTGGCCCCCGCAGCCCTGACCCCCTGACAGCTATTTGCCCCCGCAACCCTGACCCGCTCACAGGGACTGGACCCCGCAAGCCCTGACCCCCTGACAGGGACTGGTCCACGCAGCCCTGACCCGCTCACAGGGACTGGTTCCCGCAGCCCTGACCCCCTCACAGGGACTGGTCCCTGCAGCCCTGACCCGCTCACAGGGACTGGTCCCCGCAGCCCTGACCCGCTCCCAGGGTCTGGCCCCCGCAGCCCTGACCCCCTGACAGCTATTTGCCCCCGCAGCCCTGACCCGCTCACAGGGACTGGACCCCGCAAGCCCTGACCCCCTGACAGGGACTGGTCCCCGCAGCCCTGACCCGCTCACAGGGACTGGTTCCCGCAGCCCTGACCCGCTCACAGGAACTGATCCCCGCAGCCCTGACCGGCTCACAGGGACTGGTTCCAGCGGCCATGACCCGATCACAGGGACTGTCCCCCGCAGCCCTGACCCGCTCACAGGGACTGGTCCCCGCAGCCCTGACCCTCTGACAGGGACTGGTCCCCGCAGCCCTGACCCGCTCACAGCGACAGGTCCCCGCAGCCCTGTCCCGCTCACAGGGACTGGTCCCCGCAGCCCTGACTGGCTCACAGGGACTGGTCCCCGCAGCCCTGACCGGCTCACAGGGACTGGTCCCCGCAGCCCTGACCGGCTCACAGGGACTGGTCCCCGCAGCCCTGACCCGCTCACAGGGACTGGTCCCCGCAGCTCTGACCCCCTGACAGCGATTTGCCACCGCAGCCCTGACCCGCTAACAGGGACTGTCCCCCGCCGCCCTGACCCGCTCACAGGGACTTGTCCCCGCAGCCCTGACCGGCTCACAGTGACTGGTCCCCGCCGCCCTGACCCGCTCACAGGGACTGGCCCCCGCAGCCCTGACCCGCTCCCAGGGACTTGCCCCCGCAGCCCTGACCCGCTCACAGGGACTGGTCCCCGCAGCCCTGACCCCCTCACAGGGACTGGTCCCTGCAGCCCTGACCCGCTCACAGGGACTGGTCCCCGCAGCCCTGACCCGCTCCCAGGGACTGGCCCCCGCAGCCCTGACCCCCTGACAGCTATTTGCCCCCGCAGCCCTGACCCGCTCACAGGGACTGGACCTCGCAAGCCCTGACCCCCTGACAGGGACTGGTCCCCGCAGCCCTGACCCGCTCACAGGGACTGGTTCCCGCAGCCCTGACCGGCTCACAGGGACTGGTTCCAGCGACCATGACACGATCACAGGCACTGTCCCCCGCAGCCCTGTCCCGCTGACATGGACTGGCCCCCGCAGCCCTGTCCCGCCACAGGGACTGGCCCCCGCAGCCCTGACCCGATCACAGGGACTGGCCCCCGCAGCCCTGACCCTCTGACCGCTATTTGCCACCGCAGCCCTGACCCGCTGACAGGGACTGTCCCCCCCAGCCCTGACCCGCTGACAGGGACTGTCCCCCGCAGCCCTGACCCGCTCACAGGGACTGGCCCCCGCAGCCCTGACCCGCTCACAGGGACTGGTCCCCGCAGCCCTGATCCCCTGGCAGGGACTGGTCCCCGCAGCCCTGACCCGCTCACAGGGACAGGTCCCCGCAGCCCTGACCGGCTCACAGGGACTGGTCCCCGCAGCCCTGACCGGCTCACAGGGACTGGTACCCGCAGCCCTGACCCGCTCACAGGGACTGGCCCCCGTTGCCCTGACCCCCTGACAGCTATTTGCCACCGCAGCCCTCACCCGCTCACAGGGACTGGCCCCCGCAGCCATGACTTGATCACAGGCACTGTCCCCCGCAGCCCTGTCCCGCTGACATGGACTGGCCCCCGCAGCCCTGTCCCGCCACAGGGACTGTCCCCCGCAGCCCTGACCCGCTCACAGGGACTGGCCCCCGCAGCCCTGACCCTCTGACAGCTATTTGCCACCGCTGCCCTGACCCACTCACCGGGACTGTCCCCCGCAACCCTGACCCGCTGAAGGGACTGTCCCCCGCAGCCCTGACCCGCTCACAGGGACTGGCCCCCGCAGCCCTGACCCGCTCACAGGGACTGGCCCCCGCAGCCCTGACCCGCTCACAGGGACTGGTCCCCGCAGCCCTGACCCCCTGGTAGGGACTCGTCCCCGCTGCCCTGACCCGCTCACAGGGACTGGTCCCCGCAGCCCTGACCCGCTCATAGGGACTGGTCCCCGCAGCCCTGACCGGCTCACAGGGTCTGGTCCCCGCAGCCCTGACTGGCTCACAGGGACTGGTCCCCGCAGCCCTGACCCGCTCACAGGGACTGGTCCCCGCAGCCCTGACCCGCTCACAGCGACTGGTCCCCGCAGCCCTGACCCGCTCACAGGGACTGGCCCCCGCAGCCCTGCCCCCCTGACAGCTATTTGCCACCTCAGCCCTCACCCGCTGACAAGGACTGGCCCCCGCAGCCCTGTCCCGCCACAGGGACTGGCCCCCGCAGCCCTGGCCGGCTCACAGGGACTGGCCCCCGCAGCCCTCTCCCGCTCCCAGGGACTGGCCCCTGCAGCCCTGACTCGCTCACAGGGACTGGCCCCCGCAGCCCTCACCCGCTCACAGGGACTGGCCCCCGCAGCCATGACACGATCACAGGCACTGTCCCCTGCAGCCCTGTCCCGCCACAGGGACCTTCCCCCCCAGACCTGACCCGCTCACTGGGACAGGTCCCCGCCCTGATCCCCTGGCAGAGACTAGTCCCCGCAGCCCTGACCCGCTCACTGGGACAGTTCCCCGCAGCCCTGACCGGCTCACACGGACTGGTCCCCGCAGCCCTGACCGGCTCACAGGGACTGGTACCCGCAGCCCTGACCCGCTCACAGGGACTGGCCCCCGCTGCCCTGACCCCCTGACAGCTATTTGCCACCGCAGCCCTCACCCGCTCACAGGGACTGGGCCCGCAGCCATGACACGATCACAGGCACTGTCCCCCGCAGCCCTGTCCCGCTGACATGGACTCGCCCCCGCAGCCCTGTCCCGCCACAAGGACTGGCCCCCGCAGCCCTGACCCGCTCACAGGGACTGGCCCCCGCAGCCCTGACCCTCTGACACCTATTTGCCACCGCTGCCCTGACCCACTCACCGGGACTGTCCCCCGCAACCCTGACCCGCTGACAGGGACTGTCCCCCGCAGCCCTGACCCGCTCACAGGGACTGGCCCCCGCAGCCCTGACCCGCTCACAGGGACTGGCCCCCGCAGCCCTGGCCCGCTCACAGGGACTGGCCCCCGCAGCCCTGGCCCGCTCACAGGGACTGGCCCCCGCAGCCCTGGCCCGCTCACAGGGACTGGCCCCCGCAGCCCTGGCCCGCTCACAGGGACTGGCCCCCGCAGCCCTGGCCCGCTCACATGGACTGGCCCCCGCAGCCATGACCCGATCACAGGGACTGGCCCCCGCAGCCCTGACCCGCTTACAGGGACTGGCCCCCGCAGCCCTGACCCGCTCACAGGGACTGGTCCCCGCAGCCCTGACCCTCTGACAGGGACTGGTCCCCGCAGCCCTGACCCGCTCACAGGGACAGGTCCCCCCAGCCCTGTCCCGCTCACAGGGACTGGTCCCCGCAGCCCTGAATGCCTCACAGGGACTGGTCCCCGCAGCCCTGACCGGCTCACAGGGACTGGGCCCCGCAGCCCTGACCGGCTCACAGGGACTGGTCCCCGCAGCCCTGACCCGCTCACAGGGACTGGTCCCCGCGGCCCTGACCCGCTCACAGGGATTGGTTCCCGCAACCCTGACCCGCTCACAGGGACTGGCCCCCGCAGCCCTGACCCCCTGACAGCTATTTGCCACCGCAGCCCTGACCCGCTATCAGGGACTGTCCCCCGCCGCCCTGACCCGCTCACACGGACTGGCCCCCGCAGCCCTGACCCGCTAACAGGGACTGTCCCCCGCAGCCCTGACCCGCTCACAGCGACTGGCCCCTGCAGCCATGACCCGCTCACAGGGACTGGCCCCCGCAGCCCTCACCCGCTCACAGGGACTGGCCCCCGCAGCCATGACACGATCACAGGCACAGTCCCCTGCAGCCCTGTCCCGCCACAGGGACCGGCCCCCGCAGACCTGACCCGCTCACTGGGACAGGTCCCCGCCCTGATCCCCTGGCAGGGACTAGTCCCCGCAGCCCTGACCCGCTCACTGGGACAGGTCCCCGCAGCCCTGACCGGCTCACAGGGACTGGTCCCCGCAGCCCTGACCGGATCACAGGGACTGGTACCCGCAGCCCTCACCCGCTCACATGGACTGGCCCCCGCAGCCATGACCCGATCACAGGGACTGGCCCCCGCAGCCCTGACCCGCTTACAGGGACTGGCCCCCGCAGCCCTGTCCCGCTGACATTAACTGGCCCCCGCAGCCCTGTCCCGCCACAGGGACTGGCCCCCGCAGCCCTGACCCGCTCACAGGGACTGGCCCCCGCAGCCCTGACCCTCTGACAGCTATTTGCCACCGCTGCCCTGACCCACTCACCGGGACTGTCCCCCGCAACCCTGACCCGCTGACAGGGACTGTCCCCCGCAGCCCTGACCCGCTGACAGGGACTGTCCCCCGCAGCCCTGACCCGCTCACAGGGACTGGCCCCCGCAGCCCTGGCCCGCTCACAGGGACTGGCCCCCGCAGCCCTGGCCCGCTCACAGGGACTGGCCCCCGCAGCCCTGGCCCGCTCACAGGGACTGGCCCCCGCAGCCCTGGCCCGCTCACAGGGACTGGCCCCCGCAGCCCTGGCCCGCTCACAGGGACTGGCCCCCGCAGCCCTGGCCCGCTCACATGGACTGGCCCCCGCAGCCATGACCCGATCACAGGGACTGGCCCCCGCAGCCCTGACCCGCTTACAGGGACTGGCCCCCGCAGCCCCGTCCCGCTCACAGGGACTGGTCCCCGCAGCCCTGACCCTCTGACAGGGACTGGTCCCCGCAGCCCTGACCCGCTCACAGGGACAGGTCCCCCCAGCCCTGTCCCGCTCACAGGGACTGGTCCCCGCAGCCCTGAATGGCTCACAGGGACTGGTCCCCGCAGCCCTGACCCGCTCACAGGGACTGGTCCCCGCAGCCCTGACCCGCTCACAGGGATTGGTTCCCGCAGCCCTGACCCGCTCACAGGGACTGGCCCCCGCAGCCCTGACCCCCTGACAGCTATTTGCCACCGCAGCCCTGACGCGCTAACAGGGACTGTCCCCCGCCGCCCTGACCCGCTCACAGGGACTGGCCCCCGCAGCCCTGACCCGCTAACAGGGACTGCCCCCCGCCGCCCTGACCCGCTCACAGGGACTGGCCCCCGCAGCCCTGACCCGCTAACAGGGACTGTCCCCCGCAGCCCTGACCCGCTCACAGCGACTGGCCCCCGCAGCCATGACCCGCTCCCAGGGACTGGCCCCCGCAGCCCTGACCCGCTCACAGGGACTGGTCTCCGCAGCCCTGACCCCCTGACAGGGACTGGTCCCCGCTGCCCTGACCCCCTGACAGGGACTGGTCCCCGCAGCCCTGACCCGCTCACAGGGACTGGTCCCCGCAGCCCTGACCCGCTCACAGGGACTTGTCCCCGCAGCCCTGACCGGCTCACAGTGACTGGTCCCCGCCGCCCTGACCCGCTCACAGGGACTGGCCCCCGGAGCCCTGACCCGCTCCCAGGGACTTGTCCCCGCAGCCCTGACCCGCTCACAGGGACTGGTCCCCGCAGCCCTGACCCCCTGACAGGGACTGGTCACCGCAGCCCTGACCCGCTCACAGGGACTGGTCCCCGCAGCCTTGACCGGCTCACAGGGACTGGACCCCGCAGCCCTGACCGGCTCACAGGGACTGGTCCCCGCAGCCCTGACCGGCTCACAGGGACCGGTCCCCGCAGCCCTGACCCGCTCACAGGGACTGGTCCCCGCAGCCCTGACCCCCTGACAGGGACTGGTCCCCGCAGCCCTGACCCCCTGACAGCTATTTGCGACCGCAACCCTCACCCCCTCACAGGGACTGGCCCCCGCCGCCATGACACGATCACAGGCACTGTCCCCCGCAGCCCTGACCCGCTTACAGGGACTGGTCCCCGCAGCCCTGACCCGCTCACAGGGACTGGTCCCCGCAGCCCTGACCCTCTGACAGGGACTGGTCCCCGCAGCCCTGACCCGCTCACAGGGACAGGTCCCCCCAGCCCTGTCCCGCTCACAGGGACTGGTCCCCACAGCCCTGACTGGCTCACAGGGACTGGTCCCCGCAGCCCTGACCGGCTCACAGGGACTGGTCCCCGCAGCCCTGACCGGCTCACAGGGACTGGTCCCCGCAGCCCTGACCCGCTCACAGGGACTGGTCCCCGCAGCCCTGACCCGCTCACAGGGACTGGTCCCCGCAGCCCTGACCCGCTCACAGGGATTGGTTCCCGCAGCCCTGACCCGCTCACAGGGACTGGCCCCCGCAGCCCTGACCCCCTGACAGCTATTTGCCACCGCAGCCCTGACCCGCTAACAGGGACTGTCCCCCGCCGCCCTGACCCGCTCACAGGGACTGGCTCCCGCAGCCCTGACCCGCTAACAGGGACTGTCCCCCGCAGCCCTGACCCGCTCACAGCGACTGGCCCCCGCAGCCATGACCCGCTCACAGGGACTGGCCCCCGCAGCCCTGACCCGCTCACAGGGACTGGTCTCCGCAGCCCTGACCCCCTGACAGGGACTGCTCCCCGCAGCCCTGACCCCCTGACAGGGACTGGTCCCCGCAGCCCTGACCCGCTCACAGGGACTGGTCCCAGCCGCCCTGACCCGCTCACAGGGACTTGTCCCCGCAGCCCTGACCGTCTCACAGTGACTGGTCCCCGCCGCCCTGACCCGCTCACAGGGACTGGCCCCCGCAGCCCTGACCCGCTCCCAGGTACTGGTCCCCGCAGCCCTGACCCCCTGACAGGGACTGGTCACCGCAGCCCTGACCCGCTCACAGGGACTGGTCCCCGCAGCCTTGACCGGCTCACAGGGACTGGACCCCGCAGCCCTGACCGGCTCACAGGGACTGGTCCCCGCAGCCCTGACCGGCTCACAGGGACTGGTCCCCGCAGCCCTGACCCGCTCACAGGGACTGGTCCCCGCAGCCCTGACCCCCTGACAGGGACTGGTCCCCGCAGCCCTGACCCCCTGACAGCTATTTGCGACCGCAACCCTCACCCCCTCACAGGGACTGGCCCCCGCAGCCATGACACGATCACAGGCACTGTCCCCCGCAGCCCTGTCCCGCTGACATGGACTGGCCCCCGCAGCCCTGTCCCGCTCGCAGGGACTTTCCCCCGCAGCCCTGACCCGCTCACAGGGACTGTCCCCCGCAGCCCTGACCCGCTCACAGGGACTGTCCCCCGCAGCCCTGACCCGCTCACAGGGAATGTCCCCCGCAGCCCAGACCCGCTCACAGGGACTGTCCCCCGCAGCCCTGACCCGCTCACAGGGACTGTCCCCCGCAGCCCTGACCCGCTCACAGGGACTGTCCCCCGCAGCCCTGACCGGCTCACAGGGACTTTCCCCCGCAGCCCTGACCCACTCACAGGGACTGTCCCCCGCAGCCAAGACCCGCTCACAGGGACTGGCCCCCGCAGCCCTGACCCGCTCACAGCGACTGGCCCCCGCAGCCCTGACCCGCTCCCAGGGACTGGTCCCCGCAGCCCTGACCCCCTGACAGGGACTGGTCACCGCAGCCCTGACCCGCTCCCAGGGACTGGTCCCCGCAGCCCTGACCCCCTGACAGGGACTGGTCACCGCAGCCCTGACCCCCTGACAGGGACTGGTCACCGCAGCCCTGACCCGCTCCCAGGGACTGGTCCCCGCAGCCCTGACCCCCTGACAGGGACTGGCCCCCGCAGCCCTGACCCGCTCACAGGGACTGGCCCCCGCAGCCCTGACCCGATCACAGGGACTGGCCCCCGCAGCCCTGACCCTCTGACCGCTATTTGCCACCGCAGCCCTGACCTGCTGACAGGGAGTGTCCCCCCCAGCCCTGACCCGCTGACAGGGACTGTCCCCCGCAGCCCTGACCCGCTCACTGGGACTGGCCCCCGCAGCCCTGACCCGCTCACAGGGACTCGTCCCCGCAGACCTGATCCCCTGGCAGGGACTGGTCCCCGCAGCCCTGACCCGCTCACTGGGACAGGTCCCCGCAGCCCTGACCGGCTCACAGGGACTGGTCCCCGCAGCCCTGACCGGCTCACAGGGACTGGTACCCGCAGCCCTGACCCGCTCACAGCGACTGGTCCCCGCAGCCCTGACCGGCTCACAGGGACTGGTCCCCGCAGCCCAGGCCGGCTCACAGGGACTTGTCCCCGCAGCCCTGACCCGCTCACAGGGATTGGTTCCCGCTGCCCTGACCCGCTCAAAGGGACTGGCCCCCGCAGCCCTGACCCCCTGAGAGCTATTCGCCACAGCAGCCCTGACCCGCTCACAGGGACTGTCCCCCGCAGCCCTGACCCGATCACAAGGACTGGCCCCCGCAGCCCTGACCCGCTTACAGGGACTGGTCCCCGCAGCCCTGACTGGCTCACAGGGACTGGTCCCCGCAGCCCTGACCGGCTCACAGGGACTGGTCCCCGCAGCCCTGACCGGCTCACAGGGACTGGTCCCCGCAGCCCTGACCCGCTCACAGGGACTGGGCCCATGCAGCCCTGACCCGCTCACAGGGACTGGTCCCCGCAGCCCTGACCCGCTCACAGGGATTGGTTCCCGCAGCCCTGACCCGCTCACAGGGACTGGCCCCCGCAGCCCTGACCCCCTGACAGCTATTTGCCACCGCAGCCCTGACCCGCTAACAGGGACTGTCCCCCGCCGCCCTGACCCGCTCACAGGGACTGGCTCCCGCAGCCCTGACCCGCTAACAGGGACTGTCCCCCGCAGCCCTGACCCGCTCACAGCGACTGGCCCCCGCAGCCATGACCCGCTCACAGGGACTGGCCCCCGCAGCCCTGACCCGCTCACAGGGACTGGTCTCCGCAGCCCTGACCCCCTGACAGGGACTGGTCCCCGCAGCCCTGACCCCCTGACAGGGACTGGTCCCCGCAGCCCTGACCCGCTCACAGGGACTGGTCCCCGCCGCCCTGACCCGCTCACAGGGACTTGTCCCCGCAGCCCTGACCGGCTCACAGTGACTGGTCCCCGCCGCCCTGACCCGCTCACAGGGACTGGCCCCCGCAGCCCTGACCCGCTCCCAGGGACTGGTCCCCGCAGCCCTGACCCCATGACAGGGACTGGTCACCGCAGCCCTGACCCGCTCACAGGGACTGGTCCCCGCAGCCTTGACCGGCTCACAGGGACTGGTCCCCGCAGCCCTGACCGGCTCACAGCGACTGGTCCCCGCAGCCCTGACCGGCTCACAGGGACTGGTCCCCGCAGCCCTGACCCGCTCACACGGACTGGTCCCCGCAGCCCTGACCCCCTGACAGGGACTGGTCCCCGCAGCCCTGACCCCCTGACAGCTATTTGCGACCGCAACCCTCACCCCCTCACAGGGACTGGCCCCCGCAGCCATGACACGATCACAGGCACTGTCCCCCGCAGCCCTGTCCCGCTGACATGGACTGGCCCCCGCAGCCCTGTCCCGCTCGCAGGGACTTTCCCCCGCAGCCCTGACCCGCTCACAGGGACTGTCCCCCGCAGCCCTGACCCGCTCACAGGGACTGTCCCCCGCAGCCCAGACCCGCTCACAGGGACTGTCCCCCGCAGCCCTGACCCGCTCACAGGGACTGTCCCCCGCAGCCCTGACCCGCTCACAGGGACTGTCCCCCGCAGCCCTGACCGGCTCACAGGGACTTTCCCCCGCAGCCCTGACCCACTCACAGGGACTGTCCCCCGCAGCCCTGACCCGCTCACAGGGACTGGCCCCCGCAGCCCTGACCCGCTCACAGTCACTGGCCCCCGCAGCCCTGGCCCGCGCACAGGCACTGGCCCCCGCAGGCCTGGCCCGCTCACAGGCACTGGCCCCCGCAGCCCTGACCCGCTCACAGGCTTTGGCCCCCGCAGCCCTGACCAGCTCACAGGGACTGGCCCCCGCAGCCATGACCCGATCACAGGGACTGGCCCCCGCAGCCCTTACCCGCTCACAGGGACTGGCCCCCGCAGCCCTGACCCCCTGACAGCTATTTGCCACCGCAGCCCTGACCCGCTAACAGGGACTGTCCCCCGCCGCCCTGACCCGCTCACAGGGACTGGCTCCCGCAGCCCTGACCCGCTAACAGGGACTGTCCCCCGCAGCCCTGACCCGCTCACAGCGACTGGCCCCCGCAGCCATGACCCGCTCACAGGGACTGGCCCCCGCAGCCCTGACCCGCTCACAGGGACTGGTCTCCGCAGCCCTGACCCCCTGACAGGGACTGGTCCCCGCAGCCCTGACCCCCTGACAGGGACTGGTCCCCGCAGCCCTGACCCGCTCACAGGGACTGGTCCCCGCCGCCCTGACCCGCTCACAGGGACTTGTCCCCGCAGCCCTGACCGGCTCACAGTGACTGGTCCCCGCCGCCCTGACCCGCTCACAGGGACTGGCCCCCGCAGCCCTGACCCGCTCCCAGGGACTGGTCCCCGCAGCCCTGACCCCCTGACAGGGACTGGTCACCGCAGCCCTGACCCGCTCACAGGGACTGGTCCCCGCAGCCTTGACCGGCTCACAGGGACTGGACCACGCAGCCCTGACCGGCTCACAGGGACTGGTCCCCGCAGCCCTGACCGGCTCACAGGGACTGGTCCCCGCAGCCCTGACCCGCTCACAGGGACTGGTCCCCGCAGCCCTGACCCCCTGACAGGGACTGGTCCCCGCAGCCCTGACCCCCTGACAGCTATTTGCGACCGCAACCCTCACCCCCTCACAGGGACTGGCCCCCGCAGCCATGACACGATCACAGGCACTGTCCCCCGCAGCCCTGTTCCGCTGACATGGACTGGCCCCCGCAGCCCTGTCCCGCTCACAGGGACTTTCCCCCGCAGCCCTGACCCGCTCACAGGGACTGTCCCCCGCAGCCCTGACCCGCTCACAGGGACTGTCCCCCGCAGCCCTGACCCGCTCACAGGGACTGTCCCCCGCAGCCCACACCCGCTCACAGGGACTGTCCCCCGCAGCCCTGACCCGCTCACAGGGACTGTCCCCCGCAGCCCTGACCCGCTCACAGGGACTGTCCCCCGCAGCCCTGACCGGCTCACAGGGACTTTCCCCCGCAGCCCTGACCCACTCACAGGGACTGTCCCCCGCAGCCCTGACCCGCTCACAGGGACTGGCCCCCGCAGCCCTGACCCGCTCACAGTCACTGGCCCCCGCAGCCCTGGCCCGCGCACAGGCACTGGCCCCCGCAGGCCTGGCCCGCTCACAGGCACTGGCCCCCGCAGCCCTGACCCGCTCACAGGCACTGGCCCCCGCAGCCCTGACCAGCTCACAGGGACTGGCCCCCGCATCCATGACCCGATCACAGGGTCTGGCCCCCGCAGCCCTGACCCTCTGACAGGGACTGGTCCCCGCAGCCCTGACCCTCTGACAGCGACAGGTCGCCGCAGCCCTGTCCCGCTCACAGGGACTGGTCCCCGCGGCCCTGACTGGCTCACAGGGACTGGTCCCCGCAGCCCTGACCGGCTCACAGGGACTATTCCCCGCAGCCCTGACCGGCTCACAGGGACAGGTCCCCGCAGCCCTGACCCGCTCACAGGGACTGGTCCCCGCAGCCCTGACCCGCTCACAGGCACTGGCCCCCGCAGCCCTGACCCGCTCACAGGGACTGGCCCTGGCAGCCCTGACCCGATCACAGGCACTGGCCCCCGCAGCCCTGACCCGCTCACAGGGACTGGCTCCCGCAGCCCTGACCCCCTGACAGCTATTTGCCACCGCAGCCCTCACCCGCTCACAGGGACTGGCCCCCGCAGCCATGACACGATCACAGGCACTGTCCCCCGCAGCCCTGTCCCGCTGCCATGGACTGGCCCCCGCAGCCCTGTCCCGCCACTGGGACTGGCCCCCGCAGCCCTGACTGGCTCACAGGGACTGGCCCCCGCAGCCCTGACCCGCTCACAGGGACTGGTCTCCGCAGCCCTGACCCCCTGACAGGGACTGGTCCCCGCAGCCCTGACCCGCTCACAGGGACTGGTCCCCGCAGCCTTGACCCGCTCACAGGGACTTGTCCCCGCAGCCCTGACCGGCTCACAGTGACTGGTCCCCGCCGCCCTGACCCGCTCACAGGGACTGGTCCCCGCAGCCCTGACCCGCTCACAGGGACTGGCCCACGCAGCCCTGACCCCCTGACAGCTATTTGCCACCGCAGCCCTCACCCGCTCACAGGGACTGGCCCCCGCAGCCATGACACGATCACAGGCACTGTCCCCCGCAGCCCTGTCCCGCTGCCATGGACTGGCCCCCGCAGCCCTGTCCCGCCACTGGGACATACCCCCGCAGGCCTGACCCGCTCACAGGGACTGGCCCGCGCAGCCCTGCCCGCTCACAGGGACTGGCCCCCGCAGCCCTGACCCGCTCACAGGGACTGGCCCCCGCAGCCCTGACCCGCTCACAGGGACTGGTCCCCGCAGCCCTGAACCCCTGACAGGGACTGGTTCCCGCAGCCCTGACCCGCTCACAGGGACTGGTTCCCGCAGCCCTGACCCGCTCACAGGGACTGGTCCCCGCAGCCCATACCGGCTCACAGGGACTGGTTCCCGCAGCCCTGACCGGCTCACAGGGACAGGTCCCCGCAGCCCTGACCCGCTCACAGGGACTGGTCCCCGCAGCCCTGACCCGCTCACAGGGACTGGTCCCCGCAGCCCTGACCCGCTCACAGGGACTTTCCCCTGCAGCCCTGACCGGCTCACAGGGACTTTCCCCTGCAGCCCTGACCCACTCACAGGGACTGTCCCCCGCAGCCCTGACCCGCTCACAGGGACTGGCCCCCGCAGCCCTGACCCGCTCACAGTCACTGGCCCCCGCAGCCCTGGCCCGCGCACAGGCACTGGCCCCCGCAGGCCTGGCCCGCTCACAGGCACTGGCCCCCCCCAGCCCTGACCCGCTCACAGGCACTGGCCCCCGCAGCCCTGACCAGCTCACAGGGACTGGCCCCCGCAGCCATGACCCGATCACAGGGACTGGCCCCCGCAGCCCTGACCCGCTCACAGGGACTGGCCCCCGCAGCCCTGACCCTCTGACAGGGACTGGTCCCCGCAGCCCTGACCCTCTGACAGGGACTGGTCCCCGCAGCCATGACCCGCTCACAGCGACAGGTCGCCGCAGCCCTGTCCCGCTCACAGGGACTGGTCCCCGCGGCCCTGACTGGCTCACAGGGACTGGTCCCCGCAGCCCTGACCCGCTCACAGGGACTGGTCCCCGCAGCCTTGACCCGCTCACAGGGACTTGTCCCCGCAGCCCTGACCGGCTCACAGTGACTGGTCCCCGCCGCCCTGACCCGCTCACAGGGACTGGTCCCCGCAGCCCTGACCCGCTCACAGGGACTGGCCCACGCAGCCCTGACCCGCTCACAGGGACTGGCCCCCGCAGCCCTGACCCGCTCACAGGGACTGGTCCCCGCAGCCCTGACCCTCTGACAGGGACTGGTCCCCGCAGCCATGACCCGCTCACAGCGACAGGTCGCCGCAGCCCTGTCCCGCTCACAGGGACTGGTCCCCGCGGCCCTGACTGGCTCACAGGGACTGGTCCCCGCAGCCCTGACCGGCTCACAGGGACTATTCCCCGCAGCCCTGACCGGCTCACAGGGACAGGTCCCCGCAGCCCTGACCCGCTCACAGGGACTGGTCCCCGCAGCCCTGACCCGCTCACAGGCACTGGCCCCCGCAGCCCTGACCCGCTCACAGGGACTGGCCCTGGCAGCCCTGACCCGATCACAGGCACTGGCCCCCGCAGCCCTCACCCGCTCACAGGGACTGGCTCCCGCAGCCCTGACCCCCTGACAGCTATTTGCCACCGCAGCCCTCACCCGCTCACAGGGACTGGCCCCCGCAGCCATGACACGATCACAGGCACTGTCCCCCGCAGCCCTGTCCCGCTGCCATGGACTGGCCCCCGCAGCCCTGTCCCGCCACTGGGACTGGCCCCCGCAGCCCTGACCCGCTCACAGGGACTGGCCCCCGCAGCCCTGACCCGCTCACAGGGACTGGTCTCCGCAGCCCTGACCCCCTGACAGGGACTGGTCCCCGCAGCCCTGACCCGCTCACAGGGACTGGTCCCCGCAGCCCTGACCCGCTCACAGGGACTTGTCCCCGCAGCCCTGACGGGCTCACAGTGACTGGTCCCCGCCGCCCTGACCCGCTCACAGGGACTGGTCCCCGCAGCCCTGACCCGCTCACAGGGACTGGCCCACGCAGCCCTGACCCCCTGACAGCTATTTGCCACCGCAGCCCTCACCCGCTCACAGGGACTGGCCCCCGCCGCCATGACACGATCACAGGCACTGTCCCCCGCAGCCCTGTCCCGCTGCCATGGACTGGCCCCCGCAGCCCTGTCCCGCCACTGGGACATACCCCCGCAGGCCTGACCCGCTCACAGGGACTGGCCCGCGCAGCCCTGCCCGCTTACAGGGACTGGCCCCGCAGCCCTGACCCTCTGACAGCTATTTCCCACCGCAGCCCTGACCCGCTCAAGGGACTGGCCCCCGCAGCCATGACCCGCTCACAGGGACTGGCCCCCGCAGCCCTGTCCCGCTCACAGGGACTGGCCCCCGCAGCCCTGACCCGCTCACAGGGACTGGTCCCCGCAGCCCTGAACCCCTGACAGGGACTGGTCCCCGCAGCCCTGACCCGCTCACAGGGACTGGTTCCCGCAGCCCTGACCCGCTCACAGGGACTGGTCCCCGCAGCCCATACCGGCTCACAGGGACTGGTCCCCGCAGCCCTGACCGGCTCACAGGGACAGGTCCCCGCAGCCCTGACCCGCTCACAGGGACTGGTCCCCGCAGCCCTGACCCGCTCACAGGGACTGGTCCCCGCAGCCCTGACCCGCTCACAGGGATTGGTTCCCGCAGCCCTGACCCGCTCACAGGGACTGGCCCCCGCAGCCCTGACCCACTGACAGCTATTTGCCACCGCAGCCCTGACCCGCTAACAGGGACTGTGCCCCGCCGCCCTGACCCGCTAACAGGGACTGGCTCCCGCAGCCCTGACCCGCTAACAGGGACTGTCCCCCGCAGCCCTGACCCGCTCACAGCGACTGGCCCCCGCAGCCATGACCCGCTCACAGGGACTGCCCCCGCAGCCCTGACCCGCTCACAGGGACTGGTCTCCGCAGCCCTGACCCCCTGACAGGGACTGGTCCCCGCAGCCCTGACCCCCTGACAGGGACTGGTCCCTGCAGCCCTGACCCGCTCACAGGGACTGGTCCCCGCCGCCCTGACCCGCTCACAGGGACTTGTCCCCGCAGCCCTGACCGGCTCACAGTGACTGGTCCCCGCCGCCCTGACCCGCTCACAGGGACTGGCCCCCGCAGCCCTGACCCGCTCCCAGGGACTGGTCCCCGCAGCCCTGACCCCCTGACAGGGACTGGTCACCGCAGCCCTGACCCGCTCACAGGGACTGGTCCCCGCAGCCTTGACCGGCTCACAGGGACTGGACCCCGCAGCCCTGACCAGCTCACAGGGACTGGTCCCCGCAGCCCTGACCGGCTCACAGGGACTGGTCCCCGCAGCCCTGACCCGCTCACAGGGACTGGTCCCCGCAGCCCTGACCCCCTGACAGGGACTGGTCCCCGCAGCCCTGACCCCCTGACAGCTATTTGCGACCGCAACCCTCACCCCCTCACAGGGACTGGCCCCCGCAGCCATGACACGATCACAGGCACTGTCCCCCGCAGCCCTGTCCCGCTGACATGGACTGGCCCCCGCAGCCCTGTCCCGCTCACAGGGACTTTCCCCCGCAGCCCTGACCCGCTCACAGGGACTGTCCCCCGCAGCCCTGACCCGCTCACAGGGACTGTCCCCCGCAGCCCTGACCCGCTCACAGGGACTGTCCCCCGCAGCCCAGACCCGCTGACAGGGACTGTCCCCCGCAGCCCTGACCCGCTCACAGGGACTGTCCCCCGCAGCCCTGACCCGCTCACAGGGACTGTCCCCCGCAGCCCTGACCGGCTCACAGGGACTTTCCCCCGCAGCCCTGACCCACTCACAGGGACTGTCCCCCGCAGCCCTGACCCGCTCACAGGGACTGGCCCCCGCAGCCCTGACCCGCTCACAGTCACTGGCCCCCGCAGCCCTGGCCCGCGCACAGGCACTGGCCCCCGCAGGCCTGGCCCGCTCACAGGCACTGGCCCCCGCAGCCCTGACCCGCTCACAGGCACTGGCCCCCGCAGCCCTGACCAGCTCACAGGGAGTGGCCCCCGCAGCCATGACCCGATCACAGGGACTGGCCCCCGCAGCCCTTACCCGCTCACAGGGACTGGCCCCCGCAGCCCTGACCCTCTGACAGGGACTGGTCCCCGCAGCCCTGACCCTCTGACAGGGACTGGTCCCCGCAGCCATGACCCGCTCACAGCGACAGGTCGCCGCAGCCCTGTCCCGCTCACAGGGACTGGTCCCCGCGGCCCTGACTGGCTCACAGGGACTGGTCCCCGCAGCCCTGACCGGCTCACAGGGACTATTCCCCGCAGCCCTGACCGGCTCACAGGGACAGGTCCCCGCAGCCCTGACCCGCTCACAGGGACTGGTCCCCGCAGCCCTGACCCGCTCACAGGCACTGGCCCCCGCAGCCCTGACCCGCTCACAGGGACTGGCCCTGGCAGCCCTGACCCGATCACAGGCACTGGCCCCCGCAGCCCTGACCCGCTCACAGGGACTGGCTCCCGCAGCCCTGACCCCCTGACAGCTATTTGCCACCGCAGCCCTCACCCGCTCACAGGGACTGGCCCCCGCAGCCATGACACGATCACAGGCACTGTCCCCCGCAGCCCTGTCCCGCTGCCATGGACTGGCCCCCGCAGCCCTGTCCCGCCACTGGGACTGGCCCCCGCAGCCCTGACCCGCTCACAGGGACTGGCCCCCGCAGCCCTGACCCGCTCACAGGGACTGGTCTCCGCAGCCCTGACCCCCTGACAGGGACTGGTCCCCGCAGCCCTGACCCGCTCACAGGGACTGGTCCCCGCAGCCCTGACCCGCTCACAGGGACTTGTCCCCGCAGCCCTGACCGGCTCACAGTGACTGGTCCCCGCCGCCATGACCCGCTCACAGGGACTGGTCCCCGCAGCCCTGACCCGCTCACAGGGACTGGCCCACGCAGCCCTGACCCCCTGACAGCTATTTGCCACCGCAGCCCTCACCCGCTCACAGAGACTGGCCCCCGCAGCCATGACACGATCACAGGCACTGTCCCCCGCAGCCCTGTCCCGCTGCCATGGACTGGCCCCCGCAGCCCTGTCCCGCCACTGGGACATACCCCCGCAGTCCTGACCCGCTCACAGGGACTGGCCCGCGCAGCCCTGCCCGCTCACAGGGACTGGCCCCGCAGCCCTGACCCTCTGACAGCTATTTCCCACCGCAGCCCTGACCCGCTCAAGGGACTGGCCCCCGCAGCCCTGACCCGCTCACAGGGACAGGCCCCCGCAGCCCTGACCCGCTCACAGGGACTGGTCCCCGCAGACCTGATCCCCTGGCAGGGACTGGTCCCCGCAGCCCTGACCCGCTCACTGGGACAGGTCCCTGAAGCCCTGAACCGCTCACAGGGACTGGTACCCGCAGCCCTGACCCGCTCACAGGGACTGGTCCCCGCAGCCCTGACCGGCTCACAGGGACTGGTCCCCGCAGCCCTGACCGGCTCACAGGGACTGGTACCCGCAGCCCTGACCCGCTCACAGGGACTGGTCCCCGCAGCCCTGACCGGCTCACAGGGACTGGTCCCCGCAGCCCATGCCGGCTCACAGGGACTTGTCCCCGCAGCCCTGACCCGCTCACAGGGATTGGTTCCCGCTGCCCTGACCCGCTCACAGGGACTGGCCCCCGCAGCCCTGACCCCCTGAGAGCTATTCGCCACCGCAGCCCTGACCCGCTAACAGGGACTGTCCCCCGCAGACCTGACCCGCTCACAGGGACTTGCCCCCGCAGCCCTGACCTGCTCACAGGGACTGGTCCCCGCATCCCTGACCCGCTCACAGGGACTGGCCCCCGCAGCCCTGACCGGCTCACAGGGACTGTCCCCCGCAGATCTGACCTGCTCACAGTGCCTGGTCCCCGCAGCCCTGGCCGGCTCACAGGGACTGGTCCCCGCAGCCCTGACCCGCTCACAGGGACTGGTCCCCGCAGCCCTGACCCCCTGACAGGGACTGGCCCCCGCAGCCCTGACCCGCTCACAGGGACTGGTCTCCGCAGCCCTGACCCCCTGACAGGGACTGGTCCCCGCAGCCCTGACCCGCTCACAGGGACTGGTCCCCGCAGCCCTGACCCACTCACAGGGACTTCTCCCCGCAGCCCTGACCGGCTCACAGTGACTGGTCACCGCCGCCCTGACCCGCTCACAGGGACTGGTCCCCGCAGCCCTGACCCGCTCACAGGGACTGGCCCCCGCAGCCCTGACCCCCGGACAGCTATTTGCCACCGCAGCCCTCACCCGCTCACAGGGACTGGCCCCCGCAGCCATGACACGATCACAGGCACTGTCCCCCGCAGCCCTGTCCCGCTGCCATGGACTGGCCCCCGCAGCCCTGTCCCGCCACTGGGACATACCCCCGCAGGCCTGACCCGCTCACAGGGACTGGCCCGCGCAGCCCTGACCCGCTCACAGGGACTGGTCCCCGCAGCCCTGAACCCCTGACAGGGACTTGTCCCCGCAGCCCTGACCCGCTCACAGGGACTGGTTCCCGCAGCCCTGACCCGCTCACAGGGACTGGTCCCCGCAGCCCATACCGGCTCACAGGGACTGGTCCCCGCATCCCTGACCGGCTCACAGGGACTGGTCCCCGCAGCCCTGACCGGCTCACAGGGACTGGTCCCCGCAGCCTGACCCGCTCACAGGGACTGGTCCCTGCTGCCCTGACCCGCTCACAGGGACTGGTCCCCGCAGCCCTGACCCGCTCCCAGCGACTGGCCCCCGCAGCCCTGACCCCCTGACAGCTATTTGCCACCGCAGCCATCACCCGCTCACAGGGACTGGCCCCCGCAGCCATGACACGATCACAGGCACTGTCCCCCGCAGCCCTGTCCCGCTGACATGGACTGGCCCCGGCAGCCCTGTCCCGCTCACAGGGACTTTCCCCCGCAGCCCTGACCCGCTCACAGGGACTGCCCCCCGCAGCCCTGACCCGCTCACAGGGACTGTCCCCCGCAGCCCTGACCCGCTCACAGGGACTGTCCCCCGCAGCCCTGACCGGCTCACAGGGACTTTCCCCTGCAGCCCTGACCCACTCACAGGGACTGTCCCCCGCAGCCCTGACCCGCTCACAGGGACTGGCCCCCGCAGCCCTGACCCGCTCACAGTCACTGGCCCCCGCAGCCCTGGCGCGCGCACTGGCACTGGCCCCCGCAGGCCTGGCCCGCTCACAGGGACTGGGCCCGCAGCCATGACCCGATCACAGGGACTGGCCCCCGCAGCCCTTACCCGCTCACTGGGACTGGCCCCCGCAGCCCTGACCCTCTGACAGGGACTGGTCCCCGCAGCCCTGACCCTCTGACAGGGACTGGTCCCCGCAGCCATGACCCGCTCACAGCGACAGGTCGCCGCAGCCCTGTCCCGCTCACAGGGACTGGTCCCCGCGGCCCTGACTGGCTCACAGGGACTGGTCCCCGCAGCCCTGACCGGCTCACAGGGACTATTCCCCGCAGCCCTGACCGGCTCACAGGGACAGGTCCCCGCAGCCATGACCCGCTCACAGGGACTGGTCCCCGCAGCCCTGACCCGCTCACAGGCACTGGCCCCCGCAGCCCTGACCCGCTCACAGGGACTGGCCCTGGCAGCCCTGACCCGATCACAGGCACTGGCCCCCGCAGCCCTGACCCGCTCACAGGGACTGGCTCCCGCAGCCCTGACCCCCTGACAGCTATTTGCCACCGCAGCCATCACCCGCTCACAGGGACTGGCCCCCGCAGCCATGACACGATCACAGGCACTGTCCCCCGCAGCCCTGTCCCCCTGCCATGGACTGGCCCCCGCAGCCCTGTCCCGCCACTGGGACTGGCCCCCGCAGCCCTGACCCGCTCACAGGGACTGGCCCCCGCAGCCCTGACCCGCTCACAGGGACTGGTCCCCGCAGCCCTGACCCGCTCACAGGGACTTGTCCCCGCAGCCCTGACCGGCTCACAGTGACTGGTCCCCGCCGCCCTGACCCGCTCACAGGGACTGGTCCCCGCAGCCCTGACCCGCTCACAGGGACTGGCCCACGCAGCCCTGACCCCCTGACAGCTATTTGCCACCGCAGCCCTCACCCGCTCACAGGGACTGGCCCCCGCAGCCATGACACGATCACAGGCACTGTCCCCCGCAGCCCTGTCCCGCTGCCATGGACTGGCCCCCGCAGCCCTGTCCCGCCACTGGGACATACCCCCGCAGGCCTGACCCGCTCACAGGGACTGGCCCGCGCAGCCCTGCCCGCTCACAGGGACTGGCCCCGCAGCCCTGACCCTCTGACAGCTATTTCCCACCGCAGCCCTGACCCGCTCAAGGGACTGGCCCCCGCAGCCCTGACCCGCTCACAGGGACTGGCCCCCGCAGCCCTGACCCGCTCACAGGGACTGGCCCCCGCAGCCCTGACCCGCTCACAGGGACTGGTCCCCGCAGCCCTGAACCCCTGACAGGGACTGGTCCCCGCAGCCCTGACCCGCTCACAGGGACTGGTTCCCGCAGCCCTGACCCGCTCACAGGGACTGGTCCCCGCAGCCCATACCGGCTCACAGGGACTTGTCCCCGCAGCCCTGACCGGCTCACAGGGTCAGGTCCCCGCAGCCCTGACCCGCTCACAGGGACTGGTCCCCGCAGCCCTGACCCGCTCACAGGCACTGGCCCCCGCAGCCCTGACCCGCTCACAGGGACTGGCCCCCGCAGCCCTGACCCGATCACAGGGACTGGCCCCCGCAGCCCTGACCCTCTGACCGCTATTTGCCACCGCAGCCCTGACCTGCTGACAGGGAGTGTCCCCCCCAGATCTGACCCGCTGACAGGGACTGTCCCCCGCAGCCCTGACCCGCTCACAGGGACAGGCCCCCGCAGCCCTGACCCGCTCACAGGGACTGGTCCCCGCAGACCTGATCCCCTGGCAGGGACTGGTCCCCGCAGCCCTGACCCGCTCACTGGGACAGGTCCCCGCAGCCCTGACCCGCTCACAGGGACTGGTACCCGCAGCCCTGACCCGCTCACAGGGACTGGTCCCCGCAGCCCTGACCGGCTCACAGGGACTGGTCCCCGCAGCCCTGACCGGCTCACAGGGACTGGTACCCGCAGCCCTGACCCGCTCACAGGGACTGGTCCCCGCAGCCCTGACCGGCTCACAGGGACTGGTCCCCGCAGCCCATGCCGGCTCACAGGGACTTGTCCCCGCAGCCCTGACCCGCTCACAGGGATTGGTTCCCGCTGCCCTGACCCGCTCACAGGGACTGGCCCCCGCAGCCCTGACCCCCTGAGAGCTATTCGCCACCGCAGCCCTGACCCGCTAACAGGGACTGTCCCCCGCAGCCCTGACCCGCTCCCAGGGACTGGCCCCCGCACCGCTGACCCGCTCACAGGGACTTGCCCCCGCAGCCCTGACCTGCTCACAGGGACTGGTCCCCGCAGCCCTGACCCGCTCACAGGGACTGGCCCCCGCAGCCCTGACCGGCTCACAGGGACTGTCCCCCGCAGATCTGACCTGCTCACAGTGCCTGGTCCCCGCAGCCCTGGCCGGCTCACAGGGACTGGTCCCCGCAGCCCTGACCCGCTCACAGGGACTGGTCCCCGCAGCCCTGACCCCCTGACAGGGACTGGCCCCCGCAGCCCTGACCCGCTCACAGGGACTGGTCTCCGCAGCCCTGACCCCCTGACAGGGACTGGTCCCCGCAGCCCTGACCCGCTCACAGGGACTGGTCCCCGCAGCCCTGACCCACTCACAGGGACTTGTCCCCGCAGCCCTGACCGGCTCACAGTGACTGGTCACCGCCGCCCTGACCCGCTCACAGGGACTGGTCCCCGCAGCCCTGACCCGCTCACAGGGACTGGCTCCCGCAGCCCTGACCCCCTGACAGCTATTTGCCACCGCAGCCCTCACCCGCTCACAGGGACTGGCCCCCGCAGCCATGACACGATCACAGGCACTGTCCCCCGCAGCCCTGTCCCGCTGCCATGGACTGGCCCCCGCAGCCCTGTCCCGCCACTGGGACTGGCCCCCGCAGCCCTGACCCGCTCACAGGGACTGGCCCCCGCAGCCCTGACCCGCTCACAGGGACTGGTCTCCGCAGCCCTGACCCCCTGACAGGGACTGGTCCCCGCAGCCCTGACCCGCTCACAGGGACTGGTCCCCGCAGCCCTGACCCGCTCACAGGGACTTGTCCCCGCAGCCCTGACCGGCTCACAGTGACTGGTCCCCGCCGCCCTGACCCGCTCACAGGGACTGGTCCCCGCAGCCCTGACCCGCTCACAGGGACTGGCCCCCGCAGCCCTGACCCCCTGACAGCTATTTGCCACCGCAGCCCTCACCCGCTCACAGGGACTGGCCCCCGCAGCCATGACACGATCACAGGCACTGTCCCCCGCAGCCCTGTCCCGCTGCCATGGACTGGCCCCCGCAGCCCTGTCCCGCCACTGGGACATACCCCCGCAGGCCTGACCCGCTCACAGGGACTGGCCCGCGCAGCCCTGACCCGCTCACAGGGACTGGTCCCCGCAGCCCAGAACCCCTGACAGGGACTGGTCCCCGCAGCCCTGACCCGCTCACAGGGACTGGTTCCCGCAGCCCTGACCCGCTCACAGGGACTGGTCCCCGCAGCCCATACCGGCTCACAGGGACTGGTCCCCGCAGCCCTCACCGGCTCACAGGGACTGGTCCCCGCAGCCCTGACCGGCTCACAGGGACTGGTCCCCGCAGCCCTGACCCGCTCACAGGGACTGGTCCCTGCAGCCCTGACCCGCTCACAGGGACTGGTCCCCGCAGCCCTGACCCGCTCCCAGCGACTGGCCCCCGCAGCCCTGACCCCCTGACAGCTATTTGCCACCGCAGCCATCACCCGCTCACAGGGACTGGCCCCCGCAGCCATGACACGATCACAGGCACTGTCCCCCGCAGTCCTGTCCCGCTGACATGGACTGGCCCCGGCAGCCCTGTCCCGCCACAGGGAATGGCCCCCGCAGCCCTGACCCGATCACAGGGACTGTCCCCCGCAGCCCTGACCCGCTCACAGGGACTGGCCCCCGCAGCCATGACCCGCTCACAGGGACTGGCCCCCGCAGCCCTGACCCGCTCACAGGGACTGGTCCCCACAGCCCTGACCCCCTGACAGGGACTGGTCCCCGCAGCCCTGCCCGCTCACAGGGACTGGCCCACGCAGGCCTGCCCGCTCACAGGGACTGGCCCCGCAGCCCTGACCCTCTGACAGCTATTTGCCACCGCAGCCCTGACCCGCTCACTGGGACTGGCCCCCGCAGCCCTGACCCGCTCACAGGGACTGGCCCCCGCAGCCCTGACCCGCTCACAGGGACTGGCCCCCGCAGCCCTGACCCGCTCACAGGGACTGGTCCCCGCAGCCCTGACCCCCTGACAGGGACTGGTCCCCGCGGCCCTGACCCGCTCACAGGGACTGGTTCCCGCAGCCCTGACCCGCTCACAGGGACTGGTCCCCGCAGCCCTGACCGGCTCACAGGGACTGGTCCCCGCAGCCCTGACCGGCTCACAGGGACTGGTCCCCGCAGCCCTGACCGGCTCACAGGGACTGGTCCCCGCAGCCCTGACCCGCTCACAGGGATTGGCCCTGCAGCCCTGACCCGCTCACAGGGCCTGGTCCCCGCAGCCCTGACCCGCTCCCAGGGACTGGCCCCCGCAGCCCTGAACCCCTGACAGCTATTTGCCCCCGCAGCCCTGACCCGCTCACAGGGACTGGTCCCCGCAAGCCCTGACCCCCTGACAGGGACTGGTCCCCGCAGCCCTGACCCGCTCACAGGGACTGGTTCCCGCAGCCCTGACCCGCTCACAGGAACTGGTCCCCGCAGCCCTGACCGGCTCACAGGGACTGGTTCCCGCGGCCATGACACGATCACAGGCACTGTCCCCCGCAGCCCTGTCCCGCTGACATGGACTGGCCCCCGCAGCCCTGTCCCGCCACAGGGACTGGCCCCCGCAGCCCTGACCCGATCACAGGGACTGGCCCCCGCAGCCCTGACCCTCTGACCGCTATTTGCCACCGCAGCCCTGACCCGCTGACAGGGACTGTCCCCCCCAGCCCTGACCCGCTGACAGGGACTGTCCCCCGCAGCCCTGACCCGCTCACAGGGACTGGCCCCCGCAGCCCTGACCCGCTCACAGGGACAGGTCCCCGCAGCCCTGATCCCCTGGCAGGGTCTGGTCCCCGCAGCCCTGACCCGCTCACTGGGACAGGTCCCCGCAGCCCTGACCAGCTCACAGGGACTGGTCCCCGCAGCCCTGACCGGCTCACAGGGACTGGTACACGCAGCCCTGACCCGCTCACAGGGACTGGCCCCCGCTGCCCTGACCCGCTCCCAGGGACTGGCCCCCGCTGCCCTGACCCGCTCACAGGGACTGGCCCCCGCAGCCATGACACGATCACAGGCACTGTCCCCCTCAGCCCTGTCCCGCTGACATGGACTGGCCCCCGCAGCCCTGTCCCGCCACAGGGACTGGCCCCCGCAGCCCTGACCCGCTCACAGGGACTGGCCCCCGCAGCCCTGACCCTCTGACAGCTATTTGCCACCGCTGCCCTGACCCACTCACCGGGACTGTCCCCCGCAACCCTGACCCGCTGACAGGGACTGTCCCCCGCAGCCCTGACCCGCTCACAGGGACTGTCCCCCGCAGCCCTGACCGGCTCACAGGGACTGGCCCCCGCAGCCCTGACCCGCTCACAGGGACTGGTCCCCGCAGCCCTGACCCCCTGGCAGGGACTTGTCCCCGCTGCCCTGACCCGCTCACAGGGACTGGTCCCCGCAGCCCTGACCCGCTCACAGGGACTGGTCCCCGCAGCCCTGACCGGCTCACAGGGACTGGTCCCCGCAGCCCTGACCGGCTCACAGGGACTGGTCCCCGCAGCCCTGACCGGCTCACAGGGACTGGTCCCCGCAGCCCTGACCCGCTCACAGCGACTGGTCCCCGCAGCCCTGACCCGCTCACAGGGACTGGCCCCCGCAGCCCTGACCCCCTGACAGCTATTTGCCACCACAGCCCTCACCCGCTGACATGGACTGGCCCCCGCAGCCCTGTCCCGCCACAGGGACTGGCCCCCGCAGCCCTGGCCCGCTCACAGGGACTGGCCCCCGCAGCCCTGGCCCGCAACCAGGGACTGGCCCCCGCAGCCCTGACCCGCTCACAGGGACTGGCCCCCGCAGCCCTCACCCGCTCACAGGGACTGGCCCCCGCAGCCATGACACGATCACAGGCACTGTCCCCTGCAGCCCTGTCCCACCACAGGGACCGGCCCCCGCAGACCTGACCCGCTCACAGGGACTGGCCCGCGCAGCCCTGCCCGCTCACAGGGACTGGCCCCCGCAGCCCTGACCCGCTCACAGGTATCTTCCCCCGCTGCCCTGTCCCGCTGACAGCTTTTTGCCCCCGCAGCCCTCACCCGCTCACAGGGAATGGCCCCCACAGCCCCGTCCCGCTGACAGCTATTTGCCACCGCAGCCCTGACCCGCTCACTGGGACTGGCCCCCGCAGCCCTTACCCGCTCACAGGGACTGCCCCCCGCAGCCCTGACCCGCTCACAGGGACTTGCCCCCGCAGCCCTGACCCGCTCACAGGGACTGGTCCCCGCAGCCCTGACCCCCTGACAGGGACTGGTCCCCGCGGCCCTGACCCGCTCACCGGGACTGGTTCCCGCAGCCCTGACCCGCTCACAGGGACTGGTCCCCGCAGCCCTGACCGGCTCACAGGGACTGGTCCCCGCAGCCCTGACCGGCTCACAGGGACTGGTCCCCGCAGCCCTGACCGGCTCACAGGGACTGGTCCCCGCAGCCCTGACCCGCTCACAGGGACTGGTCCCTGCAGCCCTGACCCGCTCACAGGGCCTGGTCCCCGCAGCCCTGACCCGCTCCCAGGGACTGGCCCCCGCAGCCCTGACCCCCTGACAGCTATTTGCCCCCGCAGCCCTGACCCGCTCACAGGGACTGGTCCCCGCAAGCCCTGACCCCCTGACAGGGACTGGTCCCCGCAGCCCTGACCCGCTCACAGGGACTGCTTCCCGCAGCCCTGACCCGCTCACAGGAACTGGTCCCCGCAGCCCTGACCGGCTCACAGGGACTGGTTCCCGCGGCCATGACACGATCACAGGGACTGGTCCCCGCAGCCCTGACCCCCTGGCAGGGACTGGTCCCCGCTGCCCTGACCCGCTCACAGGGACTGGCCCCCGCAGCCCTGACCCGCTCACAGGGACTGGTCCCCGCAGCCCTGACCCCCTGGCAGGGACTGGTCCCCGCTGCCCTGACCCGCTCACAGGGACTGGTCCCCGCAGCCCTGACCCGCTCACAGGGACTGGTCCCCGCAGCCCTGACCGGCTCACAGGGACTGGTCCCCGCAGCCCTGACCGGCTCACAGGGACTGGTCCCCGCAGCCCTGACCGGCTCACAGGAACTGGTCCCCGCAGCCCTGACCCGCTCACAGCGACTGGTCCCCGCAGCCCTGACCCGCTCACAGGGACTGGCCCCCGCAGCCCTGACCCCCTGACAGCTATTTGCCACCACAGCCCTCACCCGCTGACATGGACTGGCCCCCGCAGCCCTGTCCCACCACAGGGACTGGCCCCCGCAGCCCTGGCCCGCTCACAGGGACTGGCCCCCGCAGCCCTGGCCCGCTACCAGGGACTCGCCCCCGCAGCCCTGACCCGCTCACAGGGACTGGCCCCCGCAGCCCTCACCCGCTCACAGGGACTGGCCCCCGCAGCCATGACACGATCACAGGCACTGTCCCCTGCAGCCCTGTCCCGCCACAGGGTCCGGCCCCAGCAGACCTGACCCGCTCACAGGGACTGGCCCGCGCAGCCCTGCCCGCTCACAAGTACTGGCCCCCGCAGCCCTGACCCGCTTACAGGTATCTTCCCCCGCTGCCCTGTCCCGCTGACAGCTTTTTGCCCCCGCAGCCCTCACCCGCTCACAGGGAATGGCCCCCACAGCCCTGTCCCGCTGACAGCTATTTGCCCCCGCAGCCCTCACCCGCTCACAGGTACTGGCCCCCGCAGCCCTGACCCGCTCACAGGGACTGGCCCCCGCAGCCCTGGACCGCTCACAGGGACTGGCCCCCGCAGCGCTGGCCCGCTCACAGGGACTGGCCCCCGCAGCCCTGGCCCGCTCACAGGGACTGGCCCCCGCAGCCCTGGCCCGCTCACAGGGACTGGCCCCCGCAGCCCTGGCCCGCTCACAGGGACTGGCCCCCGCAGCCATGACCCGATCACAGGGACTGGCCCCCGCAGCCCTGACCCGCTTACAGGGACTGGCCCCCGCAACCCTGACCCGCTCACAGGGACTGGCCCCCGCAGCCCTGTCCCGCTCACAGGGACTGGTCCCCGCAGCCCTGACCCTCTGACAGGGACTGGTCCCCGCAGCCCTGACCCGCTCACAGGGACAGGTCCCCCCAGCCCTGTCCCGATCACAGGGACTGGTCCCCGCAGCCCTGACCGGCTCGAAGGGACTGGCCCCCGCAGCCCTCACCGGCTCACAGGGACTGGTCCCCGCAGCCCAGGCCGGCTCACAGGGACTTGTCCCCGCAGCCCTGACCCGCTCACAGGGAATGGTTCCCGCAGCCCTGACCCGCTCACGGGGACTGGCCCCCGCAGCCCTGACCCCCTGAGAGCTATTCGCCACCGCAGCCCTGACCCGCTAACAGGGACTGTCCCCCGCAGCCCTGACCCGCTCACAGGGACTGGCCCCCGCAGCCCTGACCCGCTCACAGGGACTTGCACCCGCAGCCCTGACCTGCTCACAGGGACTGGTCCCCGCAGCCCTGACCCCCTGACAGCTATTTGCGACCGCAGCCCTCACCCCCTCACAGGGACTCGCCCCCGCAGCCATGACACGATCACAGGCACTGTACCCCGCAGCCCTGTCCCGCTGACATGGACTGGCCCCCGCAGCCCTGTCCCGCCACAGGGACTGGCCCCCGCAGCCCTGACCCGATCACAGGGACTGGCCCCCGCAGCCCTGACCCTCTGACCGCGATTTGCCACCGCAGCCCTGACCCGCTGACAGGGACTGGCCCCGCCAGCCCTGACCCGCTCACAGGGACTGCCCCCCGCAGCCCTGACCCGCTCACAGGGACTGGTCCCCGCAGCCCTGATCCCCTGGCAGGGACTGGTCCCCGCAGCCCTGACCCGCTCACAGGGACAGGTCCCCGCAGCCCTGACCGGCTCACAGGGACTGGTCCCCGCAGCCCTGACCGGCTCACAGGGACTGGTACCCGCAGCCCTGACCCGCTCACAGGGACTGGCCCCCGCTGCCCTGACCCCCTGACAGCTATTTGCCACCGCAGCCCTCACCCGCTCACACGGACTGGCCCCCGCAGCCATGACACGATCACAGGCACTGTCCCCCGCAGCCCTGTCCCGCTGACATGGACTGGCCCCCGCAGCCCTGTCCCGCCACAGGGACTGGCCCCCGCAGCCCTGACCCGCTCATGGGACTGGCCCCCGCAGCCCTGACCCTCTGACAGCTATTTGCCACCGCTGCCCTGACCCACTCACCGGGACTGTCCCCCGCAACCCTGACCCGCTGACAGGGACTGTCCCCCGCAGCCCTGACCCGCTCACAGGGACTGGCCCCCGCAGCCCTGACCCGCTCACAGGGACTGGCCCCCGCGGCCCTGACCCGCTCACAGGGACTGGTCCCCGCAGCCCTGACCCCCTGGCAGGGACTGGTCCCCGCTGCCCTGACCGGCTCACAGGGACTGGTCCCCGCAGCCCTGACCCGCTCACAGGGACTGGTCCCCTCAGCCCTGACCGGCACACAGGGACTGGTCCCCGCAGCCCTGACCGGCTCACAGGGACTGGTCCCCGCAGCCCTGACCCGCTCACAGGGACTGGTCCCCGCAGCCCTGACCCGCTCACAGCGACTGGTCCCCGCAGCCCTGACCCGCTCACAGGGACTGGCCCCCGCAGCCCTGACCCCCTGACAGCTATTTGCCACCGCAGCCCTCACCCGCTGACATGGACTGGCCCCCGCAGCCCTGTCCCGCCACAGGGACTGGCCCCCGCAGCCCTGGCCCGCTCACAGGGACTGGCCCCCGCAGCCCTGGCCCGCTCACAGGGACTGGCCCCCGCAGCCCTGACCCGATCAGAGGGACTGGCCCCCGCAGCCCTCACCCGCTCACAGGGACTGGCCCCCGCAGCCCTGGCCCGCTCACAGGGACTGGCCCCCGCAGCCCTGGCCCGCTCACAGGGACTGGCCCCCGCAGCCCTGGCCCGCTCACAGGTACTGGCCCCCGCAGCCGTGGCCCGCTCACAGGGACTGGCCCCCGCAGCCATGACCCGATCACAGGGACTGGCCCCCGCAGCCCTGACCCGCTTACAGGGACTGGCCCCCGCAGCCCTGACCCGCTCACAGGGACTGGCCCCCGCAGCCCTGGCCCGCTACCAGGGACTCGCCCCCGCAGCCCTGACCCGCTCACAGGGACTGGCCCCCGCAGCCCTCACCCGCTCACAGGGACTGGCCCCCGCAGCCATGACACGATCACAGGCACTGTCCCCTGCAGCCCTGTCCCGCCACAGGGACCGGCCCCCGCAGACCTGACCCCCTGACAGCTATTTGCCACCACAGCCCTCACCCGCTGACATGGACTGGCCCCGCAGCCCTGTCCCACCACAGGGACTGGCCCCCGCAGCCCTGGCCCGCTCACAGGGACTGGCCCCCGCAGCCCTGGCCCGCTACCAGGGACTCGCCCCCGCAGCCCTGACCCGCTCACAGGGACTGGCCCCCGCAGCCCTCACCCGCTCACAGGGACTGGCCCCCGCAGCCATGACACGATCACAGGCACTGTCCCCTGCAGCCCTGTCCCGCCACAGGGACCGGCCCCCGCAGACCTGACCCGCTCACAGGGACTGGCCCGCGCAGCCCTGCCCGCTCACAAGTACTGGCCCCCGCAGCCCTGACCCGCTTACAGGTATCTTCCCCCGCTGCCCTGTCCCGCTGACAGCTTTTTGCCCCCGCAGCCCTCACCCGCTCACAGGGAATGGCCCCCACAGCCCTGTCCCGCTGACAGCTATTTGCCCCCGCAGCCCTCACCCGCTCACAGGTACTGGCCCCCGCAGCCCTGACCCGCTCACAGGGACTGGCCCCCGCAGCCCTGGACCGCTCACAGGGACTGGCCCCCGCAGCGCTGGCCCGCTCACAGGGACTGGCCCCCGCAGCCCTGGCCCGCTCACAGGGACTGGCCCCCGCAGCCCTGGCCCGCTCACAGGGACTGGCCCCCGCAGCCCTGGCCCGCTCACAGGGACTGGCCCCCGCAGCCATGACCCGATCACAGGGACTGGCCCCCGCAGCCCTGACCCGCTTACAGGGACTGGCCCCCGCAACCCTGACCCGCTCACAGGGACTGGCCCCCGCAGCCCTGTCCCGCTCACAGGGACTGGTCCCCGCAGCCCTGACCCTCTGACAGGGACTGGTCCCCGCAGCCCTGACCCGCTCACAGGGACAGGTCCCCCCAGCCCTGTCCCGATCACAGGGACTGGTCCCCGCAGCCCTGACCGGCTCGAAGGGACTGGCCCCCGCAGCCCTCACCGGCTCACAGGGACTGGTCCCCGCAGCCCAGGCCGGCTCACAGGGACTTGTCCCCGCAGCCCTGACCCGCTCACAGGGAATGGTTCCCGCAGCCCTGACCCGCTCACGGGGACTGGCCCCCGCAGCCCTGACCCCCTGAGAGCTATTCGCCACCGCAGCCCTGACCCGCTAACAGGGACTGTCCCCCGCAGCCCTGACCCGCTCACAGGGACTGGCCCCCGCAGCCCTGACCCGCTCACAGGGACTTGCACCCGCAGCCCTGACCTGCTCACAGGGACTGGTCCCCGCAGCCCTGACCCCCTGACAGCTATTTGCGACCGCAGCCCTCACCCCCTCACAGGGACTCGCCCCCGCAGCCATGACACGATCACAGGCACTGTACCCCGCAGCCCTGTCCCGCTGACATGGACTGGCCCCCGCAGCCCTGTCCCGCCACAGGGACTGGCCCCCGCAGCCCTGACCCGATCACAGGGACTGGCCCCCGCAGCCCTGACCCTCTGACCGCGATTTGCCACCGCAGCCCTGACCCGCTGACAGGGACTGGCCCCGCCAGCCCTGACCCGCTCACAGGGACTGCCCCCCGCAGCCCTGACCCGCTCACAGGGACTGGTCCCCGCAGCCCTGATCCCCTGGCAGGGACTGGTCCCCGCAGCCCTGACCCGCTCACAGGGACAGGTCCCCGCAGCCCTGACCGGCTCACAGGGACTGGTCCCCGCAGCCCTGACCGGCTCACAGGGACTGGTACCCGCAGCCCTGACCCGCTCACAGGGACTGGCCCCCGCTGCCCTGACCCCCTGACAGCTATTTGCCACCGCAGCCCTCACCCGCTCACACGGACTGGCCCCCGCAGCCATGACACGATCACAGGCACTGTCCCCCGCAGCCCTGTCCCGCTGACATGGACTGGCCCCCGCAGCCCTGTCCCGCCACAGGGACTGGCCCCCGCAGCCCTGACCCGCTCATGGGACTGGCCCCCGCAGCCCTGACCCTCTGACAGCTATTTGCCACCGCTGCCCTGACCCACTCACCGGGACTGTCCCCCGCAACCCTGACCCGCTGACAGGGACTGTCCCCCGCAGCCCTGACCCGCTCACAGGGACTGGCCCCCGCAGCCCTGACCCGCTCACAGGGACTGGCCCCCGCGGCCCTGACCCGCTCACAGGGACTGGTCCCCGCAGCCCTGACCCCCTGGCAGGGACTGGTCCCCGCTGCCCTGACCGGCTCACAGGGACTGGTCCCCGCAGCCCTGACCCGCTCACAGGGACTGGTCCCCTCAGCCCTGACCGGCACACAGGGACTGGTCCCCGCAGCCCTGACCGGCTCACAGGGACTGGTCCCCGCAGCCCTGACCCGCTCACAGGGACTGGTCCCCGCAGCCCTGACCCGCTCACAGCGACTGGTCCCCGCAGCCCTGACCCGCTCACAGGGACTGGCCCCCGCAGCCCTGACCCCCTGACAGCTATTTGCCACCGCAGCCCTCACCCGCTGACATGGACTGGCCCCCGCAGCCCTGTCCCGCCACAGGGACTGGCCCCCGCAGCCCTGGCCCGCTCACAGGGACTGGCCCCCGCAGCCCTGGCCCGCTCACAGGGACTGGCCCCCGCAGCCCTGACCCGATCAGAGGGACTGGCCCCCGCAGCCCTCACCCGCTCACAGGGACTGGCCCCCGCAGCCCTGGCCCGCTCACAGGGACTGGCCCCCGCAGCCCTGGCCCGCTCACAGGGACTGGCCCCCGCAGCCCTGGCCCGCTCACAGGTACTGGCCCCCGCAGCCGTGGCCCGCTCACAGGGACTGGCCCCCGCAGCCATGACCCGATCACAGGGACTGGCCCCCGCAGCCCTGACCCGCTTACAGGGACTGGCCCCCGCAGCCCTGACCCGCTCACAGGGACTGGCCCCCGCAGCCCTGACCCGCTCACAGGGACTGGTCCCCGCAGCCCTGACCCTCTGACAGGGACTGGTCCCCGCAGCCCTGTCCCGCTCACAGGCACTGGTCCCCGCAGCCCTGACCGGCTCACAGGGACTGGTCCCCGCAGCCCTGACCGGCTCACAGGGCCTGGCCCCCGCAGCCCTGGCCCGCTCACAGGGACTGGCCCTCGCAGCCCTGGCCCGCTCACAGGGACTGGCCCCCGCAGCCATGACCCGATCACAGGGACTGGCCCCCGCAGCCCTGACCCGCTCACAGGGACTGCCGCCCGCAGCCCTGACCCGCTCACAGGGACTGGTCCCCGCAGCCCTGACCGGCTCACAGGGACTGGTCCCCGCAGCCCAGGCCGGCACACAGGGGCTTGTCCCCGCAGCCCTGACCCGCTCACAGGGATTGGTCCCCGCAGCCCTGACCGGCTCACAGGGACTGGTCCCCGCAGCCCTGACCCGCTCACAGGGATTGGTTCCCGCAGCCCTGACCCGCTCACAGGGACTGCTTCCCGCAGCCCTGACCCCCTGAGAGCTATTCGCCACCGCAGCCCTGACCCGCTAACAGGGACTGTCCCCCGCAGCCCTGACCCCCTGAGAGCTATTCGCCACCGCAGCCCTGACCCGCTAACAGGGACTGTCCCCCGCAGCACTGACCCGCTCACAGGGACTGGCCCCCGCAGCCCTGACCCGCTCACAGGGACTTGCCCCCGCAGCCCTGACCTGCTCACAGGGACTGGTCCCCGCAGCCCTGACCCCCTGACAGGGACTGGTCCCCGCAGCCCTTACCCGCTCACTGGGACTGGTCCCCGCAGCCCTGACCGGCTCACAGGGACTGTCCCCTGCAGCCCTGACCGGCTCACAGTGACTGGTCCCCGCAGCCCTGGCCGGCTCACAGGGACTGGTCCCCGCTGCCCTGACCCGCTCACAGCGACTGGACCCGCAGCCCTGACCCCCTGACAGGGACTGGTCCCCGCAGCCCTGACCCCCTGACAGCTATATGCGACCGCAGCCCTCACCCCCTCACAGGGACTCGCCCCCGCAGCCATGACACGATCACAGGCACTGTCCCCCGCAGCCCTGTCCCGCTCACAGGCACTGGTCCCCCGCAGCCCTGACCCTCTGACCGCTATTTGCCACCGCAGCCCTGACCCGCTGACAGGGACTGTCCCCCCCAGCCCTGACCCGCTCACAGGGACTGGCCCCCGCAGCCCTGACCCGCTCACAGGGACTGGCCCCCGCAGCCCTGGCCCGCTCACAGGGACTGGTCCCCGCAGCCATGACACGATCACAGGCACTGTCCCCCGCAGCCCTGTCCCGCTGACATGGACTGGCCCCCGCAGCCCTGTCCCGCCACAGGGAATGGCCCCCGCAGCCCTGACCCGCTCACAGGGACTGGCCCCCGCAGCCCTGACCCTCTGACAGCTATTTGCCACCGCTGCCCTGACCCCCTCACCGGGACTGTCCCCCGCAACCATGACCCGCTGACAGGGACTGTCCCCCACAGCCCTGATCCGCTCACAGGGACTGGCCCCCGCAGCCCTGATCCGCTCACAGGGACTGGCCCCCGCAGCCCTGACCCGCTCACAGGGACTGGTCCCCGCAGCCCTGACCCCCTGGCAGGGACTGGTCCCCGCAGCCCTGACCCGCTCACAGGGACTGGTCCCCGCAGCCCTGTCCGGCTCACAGGGACTGGTCCCCGCAGCCCTGACCTGCTCACAGGGACTGGTCCCCGCAGCCCTGACCGGCTCATAGGGACTGGTCCCCGCAGCCCTGACCCACTCACAGGTACTGGCCCCCGCAGCCCTGACCCGCTCACAGGGACTGGCCCCCGCAGCCCTGGCCCGCTCACAGGGACTGGCCCCCGCAGCCATGACCCGATCACAGGGACTGGCCCCCGCAGCCCTGACCCGCTTACAGGGACTGGCCTTCCGCAGCCCTGACCCGCTCACAGGGACTGGCCCCCGCAGCCCTGACCCGCTCACAGGGACTGGTCCCCGCAGCCCTGACCCTCTGACAGGGACTGGTCCCCGCAGCCCTGACCCGCTCACAGGGACAGGTCCCCCAGCCCTGTCCCGCTCACAGGGACTGGTCCCCGCAGCCCTGACCGGCTCACAGGGATTGGTCCCCGCAGCCCTGACCGGCTCACAGGGACTGGTCCCCGCAGCCCAGGCCGGCTCACAGGGACTTGTCCCTGCAGCCCTGACCCGCTCACAGGGATTGGTTCCCACAGCCCTGACCCGCTCACAGGGACTGGCCCCCGCAGCCCTGACCCCCTGAGAGCTATTCGTCACCGCAGCCCTGACCCGCTAACAGGGACTGGCCCCCGCAGCCCTGACCCGCTCACAGGGACTGGCCCCCGCAGCCCTGACCCGCTCACAGGGACTTGCCCCCGCAGCCCTGACCTGCTCACAGGGACTGGTCCCCGCAGCCCTGACCCGCTCACTGGGACTGGTCCAAGCAGCCCTGACCGGCTCACAGGGACTGTCCCCCGCTGCCCTGACCGGCTCACAGTGACTGGTCCCCGCAGCCCTGACCCGCTCACAGGGACTGGCCCCCGCAGCCCTGATCCGCTCACAGGGACTGGTCCCCGCAGCCCTGACCCCCTGGCAGGGACTGGTCCCCGCTGCCCTGACCCGCTCACAGGGACTGGTCCCCGCAGCCCTGACCCGCTCACAGGGACTTGCCCCCGCAGCCCTGACCTGCTCACAGGGACTGGTCCCCGCAGCCCTGACCCCCTGACAGGGACTGGTCCCCGCAGCCCTGACCCGCTCACTGGGACTGGTCCCCGCAGCCCTGACCGGCTCACAGGGACTGTCCCCCCCAGCCCTGACCGGCTCACAGTGACTGGTCCCCGCAGCCCTGGCCGGCTCACAGGGACTGGTCCCCGCAGCCCTGACCCGCTCACAGGGACTGGACCCGCAGCCCTGACCCCCTGACAGGGACTGGTCCCCGCAGCCCTGACCCCCTGACAGCTATATGCGACCGCAGCCCTCACCCCCTCACAGGGACTCGCCCCCGCAGCCATGACACGATCACAGGCACTGTCCCCCGCAGCCCTGTCCCGCTCACAGGCACTGGTCCCCCGCAGCCCTGAACCTCTGACCGCTATTTGCCACCGCAGCCCTGACCCGCTGACAGGGACTGTCCTCCCCAGCCCTGACCCGCTGACAGGGACTGGCCCCCGCAGCCCTGACCCGCTCACAGGGACTGGCCCCCGCAGCCCTGGCCCGCTCACAGGGACTGGTCCCCGCAGCCATGACACGATCACAGGCACTGTCCCCCGCAGCCCAGTCCCGCTGACATGGACTGGCCCCCGCAGCCCTGTCCCGCCACAGGGACTGGCCCCCGCAGCCCTGACCCGCTCACAGGGACTGGCCCCCGCAGCCCTGACCCTCTGACAGCTATTTGCCACCGCTGCCCTGACCCCCTCACCGGGACTGTCCCCCGCAACCATGACCCGCTGACAGGGACTGTCCCCCGCAGCCCTGATCCGCTCACAGGGACTGGCCCCCGCAACCCTGATCCGCTCACAAGGACTGGCCCCCGCAGCCCTGACCCGCTCACAGGGACTGGTCCCCGCAGCCCTGACCCCCTGGCAGGGACTGGTCCCCGCAGCCCTGACCCGCTCACAGGGACTGGTCCCCGCAGCCCTGTCCGGCTCACAGGGACTGGTCCCCGCAGCCCTGACCGGCTCACAGGGTCTGGTCCCCGCAGCCCTGACCGGCTCACAGGGACTGGTCCCCGCAGCCCTGACCCGCTCACAGGTACTGGCCCCCGCAGCCCTGACCCGCTCACAGGGACTGGCCCCCGCAGCCCTGGCCCGCTCACAGGGACTGGTCCCCGCAGCCATGACACGATCACAGGCACTGTCACCCGCAGCCCAGTCCCGCTGACATGGACTGGCCCCCGCAGCCCTGTCCCGCCACAGGGACTGGCCCCCGCAGCCCTGACCCGCTCACAGGGACTGGCCCCCGCAGCCCTGACCCTCTGACAGCTATTTGCCACCGCTGCCCTGACCCCCTCACCGGGACTGTCCCCCGCAACCATGACCCGCTGTCAGGGACTGTCCCCCGCAGCCCAGATCCGCTCACAGGGACTGGCCCCCGCAACCCTGATCCGCTCACAAGGACTGGCCCCCGCAGCCCTGACCCGCTCACAGGGACTGGTCCCCGCAGCCCTGACCCCCTGGCAGGGACTGGTCCCCGCAGCCCTGACCCGCTCACAGGGACTGGTCCCCGCAGCCCTGTCCGGCTCACAGGGACTGGTCCCCGCAGCCCTGACCGGCTCACAGGGTCTGGTCCCCGCAGCCCTGACCGGCTCACAGGGACTGGTCCCCGCAGCCCTGACCCGCTCACAGGTACTGGCCCCCGCAGCCCTGACCCGCTCACAGGGACTGGCCCCCGCAGCCCTGGCCCGCTCACAGGGACTGGCCCCCGCAGCCCTGACCCGCTTACAGGGACTGGCCTTCCGCAGCCCTGACCCGCTCACAGGGACTGGCCCCCGCAGCCCTGACCCGCTCACAGGGACTGGTCCCCGCAGCCCTGACCCTCTGACAGGGACTGGTCCCCGCAGCCCTGACCCGCTCACAGGGACAGGTCCCCCCAGCCCTGTCCCGCTCACAGGGACTGGTCCCCGCAGCCCTGACCGGCTCACAGGGACTGGTCCCCGCAGCCCTGACCGGCTCACAGGGACTGGTTCCCGCAGCCCAGGCCGGCCCACAGGGACTTGTCCCCGCAGCCCTGACCCGCTCACAGGGATTGGTTCCCGCAGCCCTGACCCGCTCACAGGGACTGGCCCCCGCAGCCCTGACCCCCTGAGAGCTATTCGTCACCGCAGCCCTGACCCGCTAACAGGGACTGTCCCCCGCAGCCCTGACCCGCTCACAGGGACTGGCCCCCGCAGCCCTGACCTGCTCACAGGGACTTTCCCCCGCAGCCCTGACCTGCTCACAGGGACTGCTCCCCGCAGCCCTGACCCGCTCACTGGGACTGGTCCCCGCAGCCCTGACCGGCTCACAGGGACTGTCCCCCGCAGCCCTGACCGGCTCACAGTGACTGGTCCCCGCAGCCCTGACCCGCTCACAGGGACTGGCCCCCGCAGCCCTGTCCCGCTCACAGGGACTGGCCCCCGCAGCCCTGACCCGCTCACAGGGACTGGTCCCCGCAGCCCTGACCCCCTGGCAGGGACTGGTCCCCGCTGCCCTGACCCGCTCACAGGGACTGGTCCCCGCAGCCCTGACCCGCTCACAGGGACTTGCCCCCGCAGCCCTGACCCGCTCACAGGGACTGGCCCCCGCAGCCCTGATCCGCTCACAGAGACTGGCCCCCGCAGCCCTGATCCGCTCACAGGGACTGGTCCCCGCAGCCCTGACCCCCTGGCAGGGACTGGTCCCCGCAGCCCTGACCCGCTCACAGGGACTGGTCCCCGCAACCCTGTCCGGCTCACAGGGACTGGTCCCCGCAGCCCTGACCGGCTCACAGGGACTGGTCCCCGCAGCCCTGACCGGCTCACAGGGACTGGTCCCCGCAGCCCTGACCCGCTCACAGGTACTGGCCCCCGCAGCCCTGACCCGCTCACAGGGACTAGCCCCCGCAGCCCTGGCCCGCTCACAGGGACTGGCCCCCGCAGCCATGACCCAATCACAGGGACTGGCCCCCGCAGCCCTGACCCGCTTACAGGGACTGGCCTTCCGCAGCCCTGACCCGCTCACAGGGACTGGCCCCCGCAGCCCTGACCCGCTCACAGGCACTGTCCCCCGCAGCCCTGTCCCGCCAAAGGGACTGGTCCCCGCAGCCCTGACCCGCTCACAGGCACTGGCCCCCGCAGCCCTGACCCTCTGACCGCTATTTGCCACCGCAGCCCTGACCCGCTGACAGGGACTGTCCCCCGCAGCCCTGACCCGCTTACAGGGACTGGCCTTCCGCAGCCCTGACCCGCTCACAGGGACTGGCCCCCGCAGCCCTGACCCGCTCACAGGGACTGGTCCCCGCAGCCCTGACCCTCTGACAGGGACTGGTCCCCGCAGCCCTGACCCGCTCACAGGGACAGGTCCCCCCAGCCCTGTCCCGCTCACAGGGTCTGGTCCCCGCAGCCCTGACCGGCTCACAGGGACTGGTCCCCGCAGCCCTGACCGGCTCACAGGGACTGGTCCCCGCAGCCCAGGCCGGCTCACAGGGACTTGTCCCCGCAGCCCTGACCCGCTCACAGGGATTGGTTCCCGCAGCCCTGACCCGCTCACAGGGACTGGCCCCCGCAGCCCTGACCCCCTGAGAGCTATTCGTCACCGCAGCCCTGACCCGCTAAGAGGGACTGTCCCCCGCAGCCCTGACCCGCTCACAGGGACTGGCCCCCGCAGCCCTGACCCGCTCACAGGGACTTGCCCCCGCAGCCCTGACCTGCTCACAGGGACTGGTCCCCGCAGCCCTGACCCGCTCACTGGGACTGGTCCCCGCAGCCCTGACCGGCTCACAGGGACTGGACCCCGCAGCCCTGACCGGCTCACAGTGACTGGTCCCCGCAGCCCTGACCCGCTCACAGGGACTGGCCCCCGCAGCCCTGACCCGCTCACAGGGACTGGTCCCCGCAGCCCTGACCCCCTGGCAGGGACTGGTCCCCGCTGCCCTGACCCGCTCACAGGGACTGGTCCCCGCAGCCCTGACCCACTCACAGGGACTGGTCCCCGCAGCCCTGACCGGCTCACAGGGACTGGTCCCCGCAGCCCTGACCGGCTCACAGGGACTGGTCCCCGCAGCCCTGACCGGCTCACAGGGACTGGTCCCCGCAGCCCTGACCCGCTCACAGGGACTGGTCCCCGCAGCCCTGACCCGCTCACAGCGACTGGTCCCCGCAGCCCTGACCCGCTCACAGGGACTGGCCCCCGCAGCCCTGACCCCCTGACAGCTATTTGCCACCGCAGCCCTCACCCGCTGACATGGACTGGCCCCCGCAGCCCTGTCCCGCTCACAGGGACTGGCCCTCGCAGCCCTGGCCCGCTCACAGGGACTGGCCCCCGCAGCCCTGGCCCGCTCCCAGCGACTGGCCCCCGCATCCCTGACCCGCTCACAGGGACTGGCCCCCGCAGCCCTCACCCGCTCACAGGGACTGGCCCCCGCAGCCATGACACGATCACAGGCACTGACCCCTGCAGCCCTGTCCCGCCACATTGACCGGCCCCCGCAGACCTGACCCGCTCACAGGGACTGGCCCGCGCAGCCCTGCCCGCTCACAGGGACTGGCCCCCGCAGCCCTGACCCGCTCACAGGTATCTTCCCCCGCTGCCCTGTCCCGCTGACAGCTTTTTGCCACCGCAGCCGTCACCCGCTCACAGGGAATGGCCCCCGCAGCCCCGTCCCACTGACAGCTATTTGCCACTGCAGCCCTGACCCGCTCACAGGTACTGTCCCCCGCAGCCCTGACCGGCTCACAGTGACTGGTCCCCGCAGCCCTGGCCGGCTCACAGGGACTGGTCCCCGCAGCCCTGACCCGCTCACAGGGACTGGTCCCCGCAGCCCTGACCCCCTGACAGGGACTGGTCCCCGCAGCCCTGACCCCCTGACAGCTATTTGCGACCGCAGCCCTCACCCCCTCACAGGGACTCGCCCCCGCAGCCATGACACGATCACAGGCACTGTCCCCCGCAGCCCTGTCCCGCCAAAGGGACTGGCCCCCGCAGCCCTGACCCGCTCACAGGCACTGGCCCCCGCAGCCCTGACCCTCTGACCGCTATTTGCCACCGCAGCCCTGACCCGCTGACAGGGACTGTCCCCCCCAGCCCTGTCCCGCCACAGGGACTGTCCCCCGCAACCCTGGCCCGCTCACAGGCACTGGCCCGCGCAGCCCTGCCCGCTCACAGGGACAGGACCCCGCAGCCCTGACCCGGTCACAGGAATCTTCCCCCGCTGCCCTGTCCCGCTGACAGCTATTTGCCACCGCAGCCCTCACCCGCTCACAGGGAATGGCCCCCGCAGCCCCGTCCCGCTGACAGCTATTTGCCACCGCAGCCCTCACCCGCTCACAGGGACTGGCCCCCGCAGCCATGACACGATCACAGGGACTGGTCCCCGCAGCCCTGACCGGCTCACAGGGACTGGTCCCCTCAGCCCTGACCCGCTCACAGGGACTGGTCCCCGCAGCCCTGACCCGCTCACAGGGACTGGTCCCCGCAGCACTGACCCGCTCACAGGGACTGGTCCCCGCAGCCCTGACCCGCTCACAGGGACTTGCCCCCGCAGCCCTGACCCCCTGACAGTTATTTGCCACCGCAGCCCTCACCCGCTCACAGGGACTGGCCCCCGCAGCCATGACACGATCACAGGGACTGGCCCCCGCAGCCCTGTCCCGCTGACATGGACTGGCCCCCGCAGCCCTGACCCTCTGACAGCTATTTGCCACCGCAGCCCTGACCCGCTAACATGGACTGTCCCCCGCAGCCCTGACCCGCTCACAGGGACTGGCCCCCGCAGCCCTGACCCGCTCACAGGGTCTGGCCCCCGCAGCCCTGACCCGCTCACAGTGACTGGCCCCCGCAGCCCTCACCCGCTCACAGGGACTGGCCCCCGCAGCCATGACACGATCACAGGCACTGTCCCCTGCAGCCCTGTCCCGCTGACCTGGACTGGCCCCCGCAGCCCTGTCCCGACACAGGGACTGGCCCCCGCAGCCCTTGCCCGCTCACAGGCACTGGCCCGCGCAGCCCTGCCCGCTCACAGGGACAGGCCCCCGCAGCCCTGACCCGGTCACAGGTATCTTCCCCCGCTGCCCTGTCCCGCTGACAGCTATTTGCCACCGCAGCCCTCACCCGCTCACAGGGAATGGCCCCCGCAGCCCAGTCCCGCTGACAGCTATTTGCCACCGCAGCCCTCACCCGCTCACAGGGACTGGCCCCCGCAGCCATGACACGATCACAGGGACTGGTCCCCGCAGCCCTGCCCGGCTCACAGGGACTGGTCCCCGCAGCCCTGACCCGCTCACAGGGACTGGTCCCCGCAGCCCTGACCCGCTCACAGGGACTGGTCCCCGCAGCACTGACCCGCTCACAGGGACTGGTCCCCGCAGCCCTGACCCGCTCACAGGGACTTGCCCCCGCAGCCCTGACCCCCTGACAGTTATTTGCCACCGCAGCCCTCACCCGCTCACAGGGACTGGCCCCCGCAGCCATGACACGATCACAGGCACTGTCCCCCGCAGCCCTGACCCGCTCACAGGGTCTGGCCCCCGCAGCCCTGACCCGCTCACAGGGACTGGCCCGCGCAGCCCTGACCCGCTCACAGGGTCTGGCCCCCGCAGCCCTGGCCCGCTCACAGGGACTGGCCCCCGCAGCCCTGACCCGCTCACAGGGACTGGCCCCCGCAGCCCTGGCCCGCTCACAGGGACTGGCCCCCGCAGCCCTGGCCCGCTCACAGGGACTGGCCCCCGCAGCCCTGGCCCGCTCACAGGGACTGGCCCCCGCAGCCCTGGCCCGCTCACAGGGACTGGCCCCCGCAGCCCTGACCCGCTCACAGGGACTGGCCCGCGCAGCCCTGCCCGCTCACAGGGAGAGACCCCCGCAGCCCTGACCCGGTCACAGGTATCTTCCCCCGCTGCCCTGACCCGCTGACAGCTATTTGCCACCGCAGCCCTCACCCGCTCACAGGGAATGGCCCCCGCAGCCCCGTCCCGCTGACAGCTATTTGCCACCGCAGCCCTCACCCGCTCACAGGGACTGGCCCCCGCAGCCATGACACGATCACAGGGACTGGTCCCCGCAGCACTGACCCCCTGACAGGGACTGGTCCCCGCAGCCCTGACCCGCTCACAGGGACTGGTCCCCGCAGCCCTCACCCCCTCACAGGGACTGGCCCCCGCAGCCATGACACGATCACAGGCACTGTCCCCCGCAGCCCTGTCCCGCTGACATGGACTGGCCCCCGCAGCCCTGTCCCGCCACAGGGACTGGCCCCCGCTGCCCAGTCCCGCTGACAACTATTTGCCACCACAGCCCTGACCCGCTCACAGGGACTGTTCCCCGCAGCCCTGACCCGCTCACAGGGACTGTCCCCCGCAGCCCTGACCTGCTCACAGGGACTGGCCCCCGCAGCCCTGACCCGCTCACAGGGACTGGTCCCCGCAGCCCTGACCCGCTCACAGGGACTGTTCCTCGCAGCCCTAACCCGCTCACAGGGACTGGTCCCCGCAGCCCTGACCCGCTCACAGGGTCTGGTCCCCGCAGCACTGACCCGCTCACAGGGACTGGTCCCCGCAGCCCTGACCCGCTCACAGGGACTTGCCCCCGCAGCCCTGACCCCCTGACAGTTATTTGCCACCGCAGCCCTCACCCGCTCACAGGGACTGGCCCCCGCAGCCATGACGCGATCACAGGCACTGTCCCCCGCAGCCCTGTCCCGCTGACATGGACTGGCCCCCGCAGCCCTGACCCTCTGACAGCTATTTGCCACCGCAGCCCTGACCCGCTAACATGGACTGTCCCCCGCAGCCCTGACCCGCTCACAGGGACTGGCCCCCGCAGCCCTGACCCGCTCACAGGGTCTGGCCCCCGCAGCCCTGACCCGCTCACAGTGACTGGCCCCCGCAGCCCTCACCCGCTCACAGGGACTGGCCCCCGCAGCCATGACACGATCACAGGCACTGTCCCCTGCAGCCCTGTCCAACTGACCTGGACTGGCCCCCGGAGCCCTGTCCCGCCACAGGGACTGGCCCCCGCAGCCCTTGCCCGCTCACAGGCACTGGCCCGCGCAGCCCTGCCCGCTCACAGGGACAGGCCCCCGCAGCCCTGACCCGGTCACAGGAATCTTCCCCCGCTGCCCTGTCCCACTGACAGCTATTTGCCACCGCAGCCCTCACCCGCTCACAGGGAATGGCCCCCGCAGCCGCGTCCCGCTGACAGCTATTTGCCACCGCAGCCCTGACCCGCTCAAAGGGACTGGCCCCCGCAGCCCTGACCCGCTCACAGGGACTGGCCCCCGCAGCCCTGGCCCGCTCACAGGGACTGGCCCCCGCAGCCCTGGCCCGGTCACAGGGACTGGCCCCCGCAGCCCTGGCCCGCTCACAGCGACTTGCCCCCGCAGCCCTGGCCCGCTCACAGGGACTGGCCCCCGCAGCCCAGGCCCGCTCACAGGGACTGGCCCCCGCAGCCCTGACCCCCTGACTGCTATTTGCCACTGCAGCCCTCACCCGCTCACAGGGACTGGCCCCCGCAGCCATGACACGATCACAGGCACTGTCCCCTGCAGCCCTGTCCCGCTGACCTGGACTGGCCCCCGCAGCCCTGTCCCGCCACAGGGACTGGCCCCCGCAGCCCTGGCCCGCTCACAGGCACTGGCCCGCGCTGCCCTGCCCGCTCACAGGGACTGGTCCCCGCAGCCCTGACCCGCTCACAGGGACTGGTCCCCGCAGCCCTGACCCCCTGACAGGGACTGGTCCCCACAGCCCTGACCCGCTCACAGGGACTGGTCCCCGCAGCCCTCACCCCCTCACAGGGACTGGCCCCCGCAGCCATGACACGATCACAGGCACTGTCCCCCGCAGCCCTGTCCCGCTGACATGGACTGGCCCCCGCAGCCCTGCCCGCCACAGGGACTGGCCCCCGCTGCCCAGTCCCGCTGACAACTATTTGCCACCACAGCCCTGACCCGCTCACAGGGACTGTTCCCCGCAGCCCTGACCCGCTCACAGGGACTGTCCCCCGCAGCCCTGACCCGCTCACAGGGACTGGCCCCCGCAGCCCTGACCCGCTCACAGGGACTGGTCCCCACAGCCCTGACCCCCTGACAGCGACTGGTCCCCGCAGCCCTGACCCGCTCACAGGGACTGGTCCCCGCAGCCCTGACCCGCTCACAGGGACTGGTCCCCGCAGCCCTGACCCGCTCACAGGGACTGGTCCCCGCAGCCCTGACCCGCTCACAGGGACTGGTCCCCACAGCCCTGACCCGCTCACAGGGACTTGCCCCCGCAGCCCTGACCCCCTGACAGTTATTTGCCACCGCAGCCCTCACCCGCTCACAGGGACTGGCCCCCGCAGCCATGACACGATCTCAGGCACTGTCCCCCGCAGCCCTGTCCCGCTGACATGGACTGGCCCCCGCAGCCCTGACCCTCTGACAGCTATTTGCCACGGCAGCCCTGACCCGCTAACAGGGACTGGCCCCCGCAGCCCTGACCCGCTCACAGGGACTGGCCCGCGCAGCCCTGACCCGCTCACAGGGTCTGGCCCCCGCAGCCCTGGCCCGCTCACAGGGACTGGCCCCCGCAGCCCTGACCCGCTCACAGGGACTGGCCCCCGCAGCCCTGGCCCGCTCACAGGGACTGGCCCCCGCGGCCCTGGCCCGCTCACAGGGACTGGCCCCCGCGGCCCTGACCCGCTCACAGGGACTGGCCCCCGCGGCCCTGGCCCGCTCACAGGGACTGGCCCCCGCAGCCCTGGCCCGCTCACAGGGACTGGCCCCCGCAGCCCTGACCCGCTCACAGGGACTGGCCCACGCAGCCCTGCCCGCTCACAGGGACAGGCCCCCGCAGCCCTGACCCGGTCACAGGTATCTTCCCCCGCTGCCCTGACCCGCTGACAGCTATTTGCCACCGCAGCCCTCACCCGCTCACAGGGAATGGCCCCCGCAGCCCCGTCCCGCTGACAGCTATTTGCCACCGCAGCCCTCACCCGCTCACAGGGACTGGCCCCCGCAGCCATGACACGATCACAGGGACTGGTCCCCGCAGTTCTGACCGGCTCACAGGGACTGGTCCCCGCAGCCCTGACCCGCTCACAGGGACTGGTCCCGCAGCCCTGACCCCCTGACAGGGACTGGTCCCCGCAGCCCTGACCCGCTCACAGGGACTGGTCCCCGCAGCCCTCACCCCCTCACAGGGACTGGCCCCCGCAGCCATGACACGATCACAGGCACTGTCCCCCGCAGCCCTGTCCCGCTGACATGGACTGGCCCCCGCAGCCCTGTCCCGCCACAGGGACTGGCCCCCGCTGCCCAGTCCCGCTGACAACTATTTGCCACCACAGCCCTGACCCGCTCACAGGGACTGTTCCCCGCAGCCCTGACCCGCTCACAGGGACTGTCCCCCGCAGCCCTGACCTGCTCACAGGGACTGGCCCCCGCAGCCCTGACCCGCTCACAGGGACTGGTCCCCACAGCCCTGACCCCCTGACAGCGACTGGGCCCCGCAGCCCTGACCCGCTCACAGGGACTGGTCCCCGCAGCCCTGACCCGCTCACAGGGACTGGTCCCCGCAGCCCTGACCCGCTCACAGGGACTGGTCCCCGCAGCCCTGACCCGCTCACAGGGACTGGTCCCCGCAGCCCTGACCCGCTCACAGGGACTGGTCCCCACAGCCCTGACCCGCTCACAGGGACTTGCCCCCGCAGCCCTGACCCCCTGACAGTTATTTGCCACCGCAGCCCTCACCCGCTCACAGGGACTGGCCCCCGCAGCCATGACACGATCACAGGCACTGTCCCCCGCAGCCCTGTCCCGCTGACATGGACTGGCCCCCGCAGCCCTGACCCTCTGACAGCTATTTGCCACGGCAGCCCTGACCCGCTAACAGGGACTGGCCCCCGCAGCCCTGACCCGCTCACAGGGACTGGCCCGCGCAGCCCAGACCCGCTCACAGGGACTGGCCCCCGCAGCCCTGACCGGCTCACAGGGACTGGCCCCCGCAGCCCTGGCCCGCTCAGAGGGACTGGCCCCCGCAGCCCTGACCCGCTCACAGGGACTGGCCCCCGCAGCCCTGGCCCGCTCACAGGGACTGGCCCCCGCAGCCCTGGCCCGCTCACAGGGACTGGCCCCCGCAGCCCTGACCCGCTCACAGGGACTGGCCCCCGCAGCCCTCACCCGCTCACAGGGACTTGCCCCCACAGCCATGACACGATCACAGGCACTGTCCCCTGCAGCCCTGTCCCGCTGACCTGGACTGGCCCCCGCAGCCCTGTCCCGCCACAGGGACTGGCCCCCGCAGCCCTGACGCGCTCACAGGGACTGGCCCGCGCAGCCCTGCCCGCTCACAGGGACTGGCCCCCGCAGCCCTGACCCGCTCACAGGTATCTTCCCCCGCTGCCCTGTCCCGCTGACAGCTATTTGCCACCGCAGTCCTCACCCGCTCACAGGGAATGGCCCCCGCACCCGCGTCCCGCTGACAGCTATTTGCCACAGCAGCCCTGACCCGCTCAAAGGGACTGGCCCCCGCAGCCCTGACCCGCTCACAGGGACTGGCCCCCGCAGCCCTGGCCCGCTCACAGGGACTGGCCCCCGCAGCCCTGGCCCGCTCACAGGGACTGGCCCCCGCAGCCCTGGCCCGCTCACAGGTATCTTCCCCCGCTGCCCTGTCCCGCTGACAGCTATTTGCCACCGCAGTGCTCACCCGCTCACAGGGACTGGCCCCCGCAGCCATGACACGATCACAGGGACTGGTCCCGGCAGCCCTCACCGGCTCACAGGGACTGGTCCCCGCAGCCCTGGCCCGCTCACAGGGACTGGCCCGCGCAGCCCTGCCCGCTCACAGGGACTGGCCCCCGCAGCCCTGACCCGCTCACAGGTATCTTCCCCCGCTGCCCTGTCCCGCTGACAGCTATTTGCCACCGCAGTCCTCACCCGCTCACAGGGACTGGCCCCCGCAGCCGCGTCCCGCTGACAGCTATTTGCCACCGCAGCCCTGACCCGCTCACAGGGACTGGCCCCCGCAGCCCTGGCCCGCTCACAGGGACTGGCCCCCGCAGCCCTGGCCCGCTCACAGGGACTTGCACCCGCAGCCCTGGCCCGCTCACAGGGACTGGCCCCCGCAGCCCAGGCCCGCTCACAGGGACTGGCCCCCGCAGCCCTGACCCCCTGACTGCTATTTGCCACTGCAGCCCTCACCCGCTCACAGGGACTGGCCCCCGCAGCCATGACACGATCACAGGGACTGGTCCCGGCAGCCCTGACCGGCTCACAGGGACTGGTCCCCGCAGCCCTGGCCCGCTCACAGGGACTGGCCCCCGCAGCCCTGGCCCGCTCACAGGGACTGGCCCCCGCTGCCCTGGCCCGCTCACAGGGACTGGCCCCCGCAGCCCTGGCCCGCTCACAGGGACTGGCCCCCGCAGCCATGACCCGATCACAGGGACTGGCCCCCGCAGCCCTGACCCGCTTACAGGGACTGGCCCCCGCAGCCCTGACCCACTCACAGGGACTTGCCCCCGCAGCCCTGACCCGCTCACAGGGACTGGTCGCCGCAGCCCTGACCGGCTCACAGGGACTTGTCCCCGCAGCCCTGACCCGCTCACAGGGACTGGTCCCTGCAGCCCTGACCCGCTCACAGCGACTGGCCCCCGCAGCCCTGACCCGCTCACAGGGACTGGCCCCCGCAGCCCTGACCCCCTGACTGCTATTTGCCACTGCAGCCCTCACCCGCTCACAGGGACAGGCCCCTGCAGCCATGACACGATCACAGGGACTGGTCCCGGCAGCCCTGACCGGCTCACAGGGACTGGTCCCCGCAGCCCTGACCCGCTCACAGGGACTGGTCCCCGCAGCCCTGATACCCTGACAGGGACTGGTCCCCGCAGACCTGACCCCCTGACAGCTATTTGCGACCGCAGCCCTCACCCCCTCAGAGGGACTGGCCCCCGCAGCCATGACACGATCACAGGCAATGTCCCCCGCAGCCCTGTCCCGCTGACATGGACTGGCCCCCGCAGCCCTGTCCCGCCACAGGGACTGGCCCCCGCTGCCCAGTCCCGCTGACAGCTATTTGCCACCGCAGCCCTGACCCGCTCACAGGGACTCTCCCCCGCAGCTTTGACTCGCTCACAGGAACTGTCCCCCGCAGCCCTGACCCGCTCACAGGGACTGGCCCCCGCAGCCCTGACCCGCTGACAGGGACTTGTCCCCGCAGCCCTGACCACCTGACAGGAACTGTTCCCCGCAGCCAGAACCCGCTCACAGGGACTGGTCCCCGCAGCCCTGACCCGCTCACAGGGACTGGTCCCCGCAGCCCTGACCCGCTCACAGGGAATGGTCCCCGCAGCCCTGACCCGCTCACAGGGACTGGTCCCCGCAGCCCTGACCCTCTCACAGGGACTGGTCCCCGCAGCACTGACCCGCTCACAGCGATTGGTCCCCGCAGCCCTGACCCGCTCACAGGGACTTGCCCCCGCAGCCCTGACCCCCTGACGGTTATTTGCCACCGCAGCCCTCACCCGCTCACAGGGACTGGCCCCCGCAGCCATGACATGATCACAGGCACTGTCCACCGCAGCCCTGTCCCGCTGAAATCGACATGGCCCCGCAGCCCTGACCCTCTGACAGCTATTTGCCACCGCAGCCCTGACCCGCTAACAGGGACTGTCCCCCGCAGCCCTGACCTGCTCACAGGGACTGGCCCCCGCAGCCCTGACCCGCTCACAGGGACCGGCCCCCGCAGCCCTGACCCACTCACAGGGACTGGTCCCCGCAGCACTGACCCCCTGGTAGGGACTGGCCCCCGCAGCCCTGACCCGCTCACAGGGACTGGTCCCCGCAGCCCTGACCCGCTCACAGGGACTGGTCCCCACAGCCCTGACCCGCTCACAGGGACTGGTCCCCGCAGCCCTGACCCGCTCACACGGACTGGCACCTGCAGCCCTGACCCGCTCACAGGGACTGGTCCCCGCAGCCCTGACCCGCTCACAGGGACTGGCCCCCGCAGCCCTGACCCGCTCACAGGGACTGGTCCCCGCAGCCCTGACCCGCTCACAGGGACTGGTCCCCGCAGCCCTGACCCGCTCACAGGGACTGGTCCCCGCAGCCCTGACACGCTCACAGGGACTGGTCCCCGCAGCCCTGACCCGCTCACAGGGACTGGTCCCCGCAGCCCTGACCCGCTCACAGGGACTGGTCCCCGCAGCCCTGACCCGCTCACAGGGACTGGTCCCCGCAGCCCTGACCCGCTCACAGGGACTGGTCCCCGCAGCCCTGACCCGCTCACAGGGACTTGCCCCTGCAGCCCTGACATGATCACAGGCACTGTCCACCGCAGCCCTGTCCCGCTGACATCGACTGGGCCCGGCAGCCCTGACCCTCTGACAGCTATTTGCCACCGCAGCCCTGACCCTCTAACAGGGACTGTCCCCCGCAGCCCTGACCTGCTCACAGGGACTGCCCCCGCAGCCCAGACCCGCTCACAGGGACCGGCCCCCGCAGCCCTGACCCACTCACCAGTGACTGGTCCCCGCAGCACTGACCCCCTGGTAGGGACTGGTCCCCGCAGCCCTGACCCGCTCACAGGGACTGGTCCCCGCAGCCCTGACCCGCTCACAGGGACTGGTCCCCGCAGCCCTGACCCGCTCACAGGGACTGGTCCCCGCAGCCCTTACCCGCTCACAGGGACTGGTCCCCGCAGCCCTGACCCGCTCACAGGGACTGTCCCCCGCAGCCCTGTCCCGCTGCCATGGACTGGCCGCCGCAGCCCTGTCCCGCCACTGGTACTGGCCCCTGCAGCCCTGACCCGCTCACAGGGACTGGCCCGCGCAGCCCTGCCCGCTCACAGGGACTGGCCCCGCAGCCCTGACCCTCTGACAGCTATTTGCCACCGCAGCCCTGACCCGCTAACAGGGACTGTCCCCCGCAGCCCTGACCCGCTCACAGGGACTGGCCCCCGCAGCCCTGACCCGCTCACAGGGACTGGCCCCCGCAGCCCTGACCGGCTCACAGGGACTGGTCCCCGCAGCCCTGACACCCTGACAGGGACTTGTCCCCGCAGCCCTGACCCGCTCACAGGGACTGGTCCCCGCAGCCCTGACCCGCTCACAGGGACTGGCCCGCCCACCCCTGCCCGCTCACAGGGACTGGCCCCGCAGCCCTGACCCTCTGACAGCTATTTGCCACCGCAGCCCTGACCCGCTCACAGGGACTGTCCCCCGCAGCCCTGACCCGCTCACAGGGACTGGCCCCCGCAGCCCTGACCCCCTGACAGCTACTTACCACCGCAGCCCTCACCCACTCACAGGGACTGGCCCCCGCAGCCATGACACGTTCACAGGCACTGTCCCCTGCAGCCCTGTCCCGCTGCCATGGACTGTCCCCCGCAGCCCTGTCCCGCCACTGGGACTGGCCCCCGCAGCCCTGACCCGCTCACAGGTACTGGCCCGCGCAGCCCAGCCCGCTGACAGGGACTGGCCCCCGCAGCCCTGACCCGCTGACAGGGACTGGTCCCCGCAGCCCTGACCACCTGACAGGGACTGGTCCCCGCAGCCCTGACCCGCTAACAGGGACTGGTCCCCGCAGCCCTGACCCGCTCACAGGGACTGGTCCCCGCAGCCCTGACCCGCTCACAGGGACTGGTCCCCGCAGCCCTGACCCGCTCACAGGGACTGGTCCCCGCAGCCCTGACCCGCTCACAGTGACTGGTCCCCGCAGCACTGACCCGCTCACAGCGACTGGTCCCCGCAGCCCTGACCCGCTCACAGGGACTTGCCCCCTGACATGATCACAGGCACTGTCCACCGCAGCCCTGCCCCGCTGACATCGACTGGGCCCCGCAGCCCTGACCCTCTGACAGCTATTTGCCACCGCAGCCCTGACCCGCTAACAGGGACTGTCCCCCGCAGCCCTGACCTGCTCACAGGGACTGGCCCCCGCAGGCCTGACCCGCTCACAGGGACCGGCCCCCGCAGCCCTGACCCATTCACAGGGACTGGTCCCCGCAGCACTGACCCCCTGGTAGGGACTGGTCCCCGCAGCCCTGACCTGCTCACAGGGACTGGTCCCCGCAGCCCTTACCCGCTCACAGGGACTGGTCCCCGCAGCCCTGACCCGCTCACAGGGACTGTCCCCCGCAGCCCTGACCCCCTGACAGCTATTTGCCACCGCAGCCCTCACCCGCTCACAGGGACTGGCCCCCGCAGCCATGACACGATCACAGGCACTGTCCCCCGCAGCCCTGTCCCGCTGCCATGGACTGGCCCCCGCAGCCCTGTCCCGCCACTGGGACTGGCCCCCGCAGCCCTGACCCGCTCACAGGAAATGGCCCGCGCAGCCCTGCCCGCTGACAGGGACTGGCCCCCGCAGCCCTGACCCGCTGACAGGGACTGGTCCCCGCAGCCCTGACCACCTGACAGGGACTGGTCCCCGCAGCCCTGACCCGCTAACAGGGACTGGTCCCCGCAGCCCTGACCCGCTCACAGGGACTGGTCCCCGCAGCCCTGACCCGCTCACAGGGACTGGTCCCCGCAGCCCTGACCCGCTCACAGGGACTGGCCCCCGCAGCCCTGACCCGCTCACAGGGACTGGTCCCCGCAGCCCTGACCCGCTCACAGGGACTGGCCCCCGCAGCCCTGACCCGCTCACAGGGACTGGTCCCCGCAGCCCTGACCCGCTCACAGGGACTGGTCCCCGCAGCCCTGACCCGCTCACAGGGACTGGTCCCCGCAGCCCTGACCCGCTCACAGGGACTGGTCCCCGCAGCCCTGACCCGCTCACAGGGACTGGTCCCCGCAGCCCTGACCCGCTCACAGGGACTGGTCCCCGCAGCCCTGACCCGCTCACAGGGACTGGTCCCCGCAGCCCTGACCCGCTCACAGGGACTGGTCCCGGCAGCCCTGACCCGCTCACAGGGACTTGCCCCTGCAGCCCTGACATGATAACAGGCACTGTCCACCGCAGCCCTGTCCCGCTGACATCGACTGGGCCCCGCAGCCCTGACCCTCTGACAGCTATTTGCCACCGCAGCCCTGACCCGCTAACAGGGACTGTCCCCCGCAGCCCTGACCTGCTCACAGGGACTGCCCCCGCAGCCCTGACCCGCTCACAGGGACCGGCCCCCGCAGCCCTGACCCACTCACCAGTGACTGGTCCCCGCAGCACTTACCCCCTGGTAGGGACTGGTCCCCGCAGCCCTGACCCGCTCACAGGGACTGGTCCCCGCAGCCCTGACCCGCTCACAGGGACTGGTCCCCGCAGCCCTGACCCGCTCACAGGGACTGGTCCCCGGAGCCCTTACCCGCTCACAGGGACTGGTCCCCGCAGCCCTGACCCACTCACAGGGACTGTCCCCCGCAGCCCTGACCCCCTGACAGCTACTTACCACCGCAGCCCTCACCCACTCACAGGGACTGGCCCCCGCAGCCATGACACGTTCACAGGCACTGTCCCCCGCAGCCCTGTCCCGCTGCCATGGACTGTCCCCCGCAGCCCTGTCCCGCCACTGGGACTGGCCCCCGCAGCCCTGACCCGCTCACAGGTACTGGCCCGCGCAGCCCTGCCCGCTGACAGGGACTGGCCCCCGCAGCCCTGACCCGCTGACAGGGACTGGTCCCCGCAGCCCTGACCACCTGACAGTGACTGGTCCCCGCAGCCCTGACCCGCTCAAAGGGACTGGTCCCCGCAGCCCTGACCCGCTCACAGGGACTGGTCCCCGCAGCCCTGACCCGCTCACAGGGACTGGTCCCCGCAGCCCTGACCCGCTCACAGTGACTGGTCCCCGCAGCACTGACCCGCTCACAGGGACTGGTCCCCGCAGCCCTGACCCGCTCACAGGGACTTGCCCCCTGACATGATCACAGGCACTGTCCACCGCAGCCCTGCCCCGCTGACATCGACTGGGCCCCGCAGCCCTGACCCTCTGACAGCTATTTGCCACCGCAGCCCTGACCCGCTAACAGGGACTGTCCCCCGCAGCCCTGACCTGCTCACAGGGACTGGCCCCCGCAGCCCTGACCCGCTCACAGGGACCGGCCCCCGCAGCCCTGACCCACTCACAGGGACTGGTCCCCGCAGCACTGACCCCCTGGTAGGGACTGGTCCCCGCAGCCCTGACCTGCTCACAGGGACTGGTCCCCGCAGCCCTGACCCGCTCACAGGGACTGGTCCCCGCAGCCCTGACCCGCTCACAGGGACTGGTCCCCGCAGCCCTTACCCGCTCACAGGGACTGGTCCCCGCAGCCCTGACCCGCTCACAGGGACTGTCCCCCACAGCCCTGTCCCGCTGCCATGGACTGGCCGCCGCAGCCCTGTCCCGCCACTGGGACTGGCCCCTGCAGCCCTGACCCGCTCACAGGGACTGGCCCGCGCAGCCCTGCCCGCTCACAGGGACTGGCCCCGCAGCCCTGACCCTCTGACAGCTATTTGCCACCGCAGCCCTGACCCGCTAACAGGGACTGTCCCCCGCAGCCCTGACCCGCTCACAGGGACTGGCCCCCACAGCCCTGACCGGCTCACAGGGACTGGTCCCCGCAGCCCTGACACCCTGACAGGGACTTGTCCCCGCAGCCCTGACCCGCTCACAGGGACTGGTCCCCGCAGCCCTGACCCGCTCACAGGGACTGGCCCGCGCACCCCTGCCCGCTCACAGGGACTGGCCCCGCAGCCCTGACCCTCTGACAGCTATTTGCCACCGCAGCCCTGACCCGCTCACAGGGACTGTCCCCCGCAGCCCTGACCCGCTCACAGGGACTGGCCCCCGCAGCCCTGACCCCCTGACAGCTGCTTACCACCGCAGCCCTCACCCACTCACAGGGACTGGCCCCCGCAGCCATGACACGTTCACAGGCACTGTCCCCCGCAGCCCTGTCCCGCCACTGGGACTGGCCCCCGCAGCCCTGACCCGCTCACAGGTACTGGCCCGTGCAGCCCAGCCCGCTGACAGGGACTGGCCCCCGCAGCCCTGACCCGTAGACAGGGACTGGTCCCCGCTGCCCTGACCACCTGACAGGGACTGGTCCCCGCAGCCCTGACCCGCTAACAGGGACTGGTCCCCGCAGCCCTGACCCGCTCACAGGGACTGGTCCCCGCAGCCCTGACCCGCTCACAGGGACTGGTCCCCGCAGCCCTGACCCGCTCACAGTGACTGGTCCCCGCAGCACTGACCCGCTCACAGCGACTGGTCCCCGCAGCCCTGACCCGCTCACAGGGACTTGCCCCCTGACATGATCACAGGCACTGTCCACCGCAGCCCTGCCCCGCTGACATCGACTGGGCCCCGCAGCCCTGACCCTCTGACAGCTATTTGCCACCGCAGCCCTGACCCGCTAACAGGGACTGTCCCCCGCAGCCCTGACCTGCTCACAGGGACTGGCCCCCGCAGGCCTGACCCGCTCACAGGGACCGGCCCCCGCAGCTCTGACCCATTCACAGGGACTGGTCCCCGCAGCACTGACCCCCTGGTAGGGACTGGTCCCCGCGGCCCTGACCTGCTCACAGGGACTGGTCCCCGCAGCCCTGACCCGCTCACAGGGACTGGTCCCCGCAGCCCTGACCCGCTCACAGGGACTGGTCCCCGCAGCCCTGACCCGCTCACAGGGACTGGTCCCCGCAGCCCTGACCCGCTCACAGGGACTGGTCCCCGCAGCCCTGACCCGCTCACAGTGACTGGTCCCCGCAGCACTGACCCGCTCACAGCGACTGGTCCCCGCAGCCCTGACCCGCTCACAGGGACTTGCCCCCTGACATGATCACAGGCACTGTCCACCGCAGCCCTGCCCCGCTGACATCGACTGGGCCCCGCAGCCCTGACCCTCTGACAGCTATTTGCCACCGCAGCCCTGACCCGCTAACAGGGACTGTCCCCCGCAGCCCTGACCTGCTCACAGGGACTGGCCCCCGCAGGCCTGACCCGCTCACAGGGACCGGCCCCCGCAGCCCTGACCCATTCACAGGGACTGGTCCCCGCAGCACTGACCCCCTGGTAGGGACTGGTCCCCGCAGCCCTGACCTGCTCACAGGGACTGGTCCCCGCAGCCCTGACCCGCTCACAGGGACTGGTCCCCGCAGCCCTGACCCGCTCACAGGGACTGGTCCCCGCAGCCCTTACCCGCTCACAGGGACTGGTCCCCGCAGCCCTGACCCGCTCACAGGGACTGTCCCCCGCAGCCCTGACCCCCTGACAGCTATTTGCCACCGCAGCCCTCACCCGCTCACAGGGACTGGCCCCCGCAGCCATGACACGATCACAGGCACTGTCCCCCGCAGCCCTGTCCCGCTGCCATGGACTGGCCCCCGCAGCCCTGTCCCGCCACTGGGACTGGCCCCCGCAGCCCTGACCCGCTCTCAGGAAATGGCCCGCGCAGCCCTGCCCGCTGACAGGGACTGGCCCCCGCAGCCCTGACCCGCTGACAGGGACTGGTCCCCGCAGCCCTGACCACCTGACATGGACTGGTCCCCGCAGCCCTGACCCGCTCACAGGGACTGGTCCCCACAGCCCTGACCCGCTCACAGGGACTGGACCCCGCAGCCCTGACCCGCTCACAGGGACTGGTCCCCGCAGCCCTCACCCGCTCACAGGGACTGGCCCCCGCAGCCATGACATGATCACAGGCACTGTCCACCGCAGCCCTGACCCGCTCACAGGGACTGGTCCCCGCAGCACTGACCCCCTGGTAGGGACTGGTCCCCGCAGCCCTGACCCGCTCACAGGGACTGGTCCCCGCAGCCCTGACCCGCTCACAGGGACTGGTCCCCGCAGCCCTGACCCGCTCACAGGGCCTGTCCCCCGCCGCCCTGACCCGCTCACAGGGACTGTCCCCCGCAGCCCTGACCCGCTCACAGGCACTGGCCCCCGCAGCCCTGACCCGCTCACAGGGACTGGTCCCCGCAGCACTGACCCCCTGGTAGGGACTGGTCCCCGCAGCCCTGACCCGCTCACAGGGACTGGCCCCCGCAGCCATGACGTGATCACAGGCACTGTCCACCGCAGCCCTGACCCGCTCACAGGGACTGGTCCCCGCAGCACTGACCCCCTGGTAGGGACTGGTCCCCGCAGCCCTGACCCACTGACGGTTATTTGCCACCGCAGCCCTCACCCGCTCACAGGGACTGGCCCCCGCAGCCATGACATGATCACAGGCACTGTCCACCGCAGCCCTGACCCGCTCACAGGGACTGGTCCCCGCAGCACTGACCCCCTGGTAGGGACTGGTCCCCGCAGCCCTGACCCGCTCACAGGGACTGGTCCCCGCAGCCCTGACCCGCTCACAGGGACTGGTCCCCGCAGCCCTGACCCGCTCACAGGGACTGGTCCCCTCAGCCCTGACCCGCTCACAGGGACTGTTCCCCGCAGCCCTGACCCGCTCACAGGGACTGGCCCCCGCAGCCCTGACCCCCTGACAGCTATTTGCCACCGCAGCCCTCACCCGCTCACAGGGACTGTCCCCCGCAGCCCTGTCCCGCTGCCATGGACTGGCCGCCGCAGCCCTGTCCCGCCACTGGGACTGGCCCCTGCAGCCCTGACCCGCTCACAGGGACTGGCCCGCGCAGCCCTGCCCGCTCACAGGGACTGGCCCCGCAGCCCTGACCCTCTGACAGCTATTTGCCACCGCAGCCCTGACCCGCTAACAGGGACTGTCCCCCGCAGCCCTGACCCGCTCACAGGGACTGGCCCCCGCAGCCCTGACCCGCTCACAGGGACTGGCCCCCGCAGCCCTGACCGGCTCACAGGGACTGGTCCCCGCAGCCCTGACACCCTGACAGGGACTTGTCCCCGCAGCCCTGACCCGCTCACAGGGACTGGTCCCCGCAGCCCTGACCCGCTCACAGGGACTGGCCCGCGCACCCCTGCCCGCTCACAGGGACTGGCCCCGCAGCCCTGACCCTCTGACAGCTATTTGCCACCGCAGCCCTGACCCGCTCACAGGGACTGTCCCCCGCAGCCCTGACCCGCTCACAGGGACTGGCCCCCGCAGCCCTGACCCCCTGACAGCTACTTACCACCGCAGCCCTCACCCACTCACAGGGACTGGCCCCCGCAGCCATGACACGTTCACAGGCACTGTCCCCCGCAGCCCTGTCCCGCTGCCATGGACTGTCCCCCGCAGCCCTGTCCCGCCACTGGGACTGGCCCCCGCAGCCCTGACCCGCTCACAGGTACTGGCCCGCGCAGCCCAGCCCGCTGACAGGGACTGGCCCCCGCAGCCCTGACCCGCTGACAGGGACTGGTCCCCGCAGCCCTGACCACCTGACAGGGACTGGTCCCCGCAGCCCTGACCCGCTAACAGGGACTGGTCCCCGCAGCCCTGACCCGCTCACAGGGACTGGTCCCCGCAGCCCTGACCCGCTCACAGGGACTGGTCCCCGCAGCCCTGACCCGCTCACAGGGACTGGTCCCCGCAGCCCTGACCCGCTCACAGTGACTGGTCCCCGCAGCACTGACCCGCTCACAGCGACTGGTCCCCGCAGCCCTGACCCGCTCACAGGGACTTGCCCCCTGACATGATCACAGGCACTGTCCACCGCAGCCCTGCCCCGCTGACATCGACTGGGCCCCGCAGCCCTGACCCTCTGACAGCTATTTGCCACCGCAGCCCTGACCCGCTTACAGGGACTGTCCCCCGCAGCCCTGACCTGCTCACAGGGACTGGCCCCCGCAGGCCTGACCCGCTCACAGGGACCGGCCCCCGCAGCCCTGACCCATTCACAGGGACTGGTCCCCGCAGCACTGACCCCCTGGTAGGGACTGGTCCCCGCAGCCCTGACCTGCTCACAGGGACTGGTCCCCGCAGCCCTGACCCGCTCACAGGGACTGGTCCCCGCAGCCCTGACCCGCTCACAGGGACTGGTCCCCGCAGCCCTTACCCGCTCACAGGGACTGGTCCCCGCAGCCCTGACCCGCTCACAGGGACTGTCCCCCGCAGCCCTGACCCCCTGACAGCTATTTGCCACCGCAGCCCTCACCCGCTCACAGGGACTGGCCCCCGCAGCCATGACACGATCACAGGCACTGTCCCCCGCAGCCCTGTCCCGCTGCCATGGACTGGCCCCCGCAGCCCTGTCCCGCCACTGGGACTGGCCCCCGCAGCCCTGACCCGCTCACAGGAAATGGCCCGCGCAGCCCAACCCGCTGACAGGGACTGGCCCCCGCAGCCCTGACCCGCTGACAGGGACTGGTCCCCGCAGCCCTGACCACCTGACATGGACTGGTCCCCGCAGCCCTGACCCGCTCACAGGGACTGGTCCCCACAGCCCTGACCCGCTCACAGTGACTGGTCCCCGCAGCCCTGACCCGCTCACAGGGACTGGTCCCCGCAGCCCTGACCCGCTCACAGGGACTGGTCCCCGCAGCCCTGACCCGCTCACAGGGTCTGTCCCCCGCCGCCCTGACCCGCTCACAGGGACTGTCCCCCGCAGCCCTGACCCGCTCACAGGCACTGGCCCCCGCAGCCCTGACCCGCTCACAGGGACTGGTCCCCGCAGCACTGACCCCCTGGTAGGGACTGGTCCCCGCAGCCCTGACCCGCTCACAGGGACTGGCCCCCGCAGCCATGACGTGATCACAGGCACTGTCCACCGCAGCCCTGACCCGCTCACAGGGACTGGTCCCCGCAGCACTGACCCCCTGGTAGGGACTGGTCCCCGCAGCCCTGACCCACTGACGGTTATTTGCCACCGCAGCCCTCACCCGCTCACAGGGACTGGCCCCCGCAGCCTTGACATGATCACAGGCACTGTCCACTGCAGCCCTGACCCGCTCACAGGGACTGGTCCCCGCAGCACTGACCCCCTGGTAGGGACTGGTCCCCGCAGCCCTGACCCGCTCACAGGGACTGGTCCCCGCAGCCCTGACCCGCTCACAGGGACTGGTCCCCGCAGCCCTGACCCGCTCACAGGGACTGGTCCCCGCAGCCCTGACCCGCTCACAGGGACTGTTCCCCGCAGCCCTGACACGCTCACAGGGACTGGTCCCCGCAGCCCTGACCCGCTCACAGGGACTGGCCCCCGCAGCCCTGACCCCCTGACAGCTATTTGCCACCGCAGCCCTCACCCGCTCACAGGGACTGTCCCCCGCAGCCCTGTCCCGCTGCCATGGACTGGCCGCCGCAGCCCTGTCCCGCCACTGGGACTGGCCCCTGCAGCCCTGACCCGCTCACAGGGACTGGCCCGCGCAGCCCTGCCCGCTCACAGGGACTGGCCCCGCAGCCCTGACCCTCTGACAGCTATTTGCCACCGCAGCCCTGACCCGCTAACAGGGACTGTCCCCCGCAGCCCTGACCTGCTCACAGGGACTGGCCCCCGCAGGCCTGACCCGCTCACAGGGACCGGCCCCCGCAGCCCTGACCCATTCACAGGGACTGGTCCCCGCAGCACTGACCCCCTGGTAGGGACTGGTCCCCGCAGCCCTGACCCGCTCACAGGGACTGGTCCCCGCAGCCCTGACCCGCTCACAGGGACTGGTCCCCGCAGCCCTGACCCGCTCACAGGGACTGGTCCCCGCAGCCCTGACCCGCTCACAGGGACTGGTCCCCGCAGCCCTGACCCGCTCACAGGGACTGGTCCCCGCAGCCCTGACCCGCTCACAGTGACTGGTCCCCGCAGCACTGACCCGCTCACAGCGACTGGTCCCCGCAGCCCTGACCCGCTCACAGGGACTTGCCCCCTGACATGATCACAGGCACTGTCCACCGCAGCCCTGCCCCGCTGACATCGACTGGGCCCCGCAGCCCTGACCCTCTGACAGCTATTTGCCACCGCAGCCCTGACCCGCTAACAGGGACTGTCCCCCGCAGCCCTGACCTGCTCACAGGGACTGGCCCCCGCAGGCCTGACCCGCTCACAGGGACCGGCCCCCGCAGCCCTGACCCATTCACAGGGACTGGTCCCCGCAGCCCTGTCCCGCTGCCATGGACTGGCCGCCGCAGCCCTGTCCCGCCACTGGGACTGGCCCCTGCAGCCCTGACCCGCTCACAGGGACTGGCCCGCGCAGCCCTGCCCGCTCACAGGGACTGGCCCCGCAGCCCTGACCCTCTGACAGCTATTTGCCACCGCAGCCCTGACCCGCTAACAGGGACTGTCCCCCGCAGCCCTGACCCGCTCACAGGGACTGGCCCCCGCAGCCCTGACCCGCTCACAGGGACTGGCCCCCGCAGCCCTGACCGGCTCACAGTGACTGGTCCCCGCAGCCCTGACACCCTGACAGGGACTTGTTCCCGCAGCCCTGACCCGCTCACAGGGACTGGTCCCCGCAGCCCTGACCCGCTCACAGGGACTGGCCCGCGCACCCCTGCCCGCTCACAGGGACTGGCCCCGCAGCCCTGACCCTCTGACAGCTATTTGCCACCGCAGCCCTGACCCGCTAACAGGGACTGTCCACCGCAGCCCTGACCCGCTCACAGGGACTGGCCCCCGCAGCCCTGACCCGCTCACAGGGACTGGCCCCCGCAGCCCTGACCGGCTCACAGGGACAGGTCCCCGCAGCCCTGACACCCTGACAGGGACTGGTCCCCGCAGCCCTGACCCGCTCACAGGGACTGGTCCCTGCAGCCCTGACCGGCTCACAGGGACTGGTCCCCGCAGCCGTGACCGGCTCACAGGGACTGGTCCCCGCAGCCCTGACCGGCTCACAGGGACTGGTCCTCGCAGCCCTGACCCGCTCACAGGGACTTGTCCCCGCAGCCCTGACCCCCTGACGGTTATTTGCCACCGCAGCCCTCACCCGCTCACAGGGACTGGCCCCCGCAGCCATGGCATGATCACAGGCACTGTCCACCGCAGCCCTGTCCCGCTGACATCGACTGTGCCCCGCAGCCCTGACCCTCTGACAGCTATTTGCCACCGCAGCCCTGACCCGCTAACAGGGACTGTCCCCCGCAGCCCTGACCCGCTCACAGGGACTGGCCCCCGCAGCCCTGACCCGCTCACAGGGACCGGCCCCCGCAGCCCTGACCCACTCACAGGGACTGATCCCCGCAGCACTGACCCCCTGGTAGGGACTGGTCCCCGCAGCCCTGACCAGCTCACAGGGACTGGTCCCCGCAGCCCTGACCCGCTCACAGGGACTGGTCCCCGCAGCCCTGACCCGCTCACAGGGACTGGTCCCCGCAGCCCTTACCCGCTCACAGGGACTGGTCCCCGCAGCCCTGACCCGCTCACAGGGACTGTCCCCCGCAGCCCTGACCCCCTGACAGCTATTTGCCACCGCAGCCCTCACCCGCTCACAGGGACTGGCCCCCGCAGCCATGACACGATCACAGGCACTGTCCCCCGCAGCCCTGTGCCGCTGCCATGGACTGGCCCCCGCAGCCCTGTCCCGACACTGGGACTGGCCCCCGCAGCCCTGACCCGCTCACAGGGACTGGCGCGCGCACCCCTGCCCGCTCACAGGGACTGGCCCCCGCAGCCCTGACCCGTTGACATGGACTCGTCCCCGCAGCCCTGACCACCTGACAGGGACTGGACCCCGCAGCCCTGACCCGCTCACAGGGACTGGTCCCCGCAGCCCTGACCCGCTCAGAGGGACTGGTCCCCGCAGCCCTGACCCGCTCACAGGGACTGGTCCCCGCAGCCCTGACCCGCTCACAGGGACTGGTCCCCGCAGCCCTGACCCGCTCACAGGCACTGTTCCCCGCAGCACTGACCCGCTCACAGCGACTGGTCCCCGCAGCCCTGACCCGCTCACAGGGACTTGCCCCCGCAGCCCTGACCCCCTGACGGTTATTTGCCACCGCAGCCCTCACCCGCTCACAGGGACTTGCCCCCGCAGCCATGACATGATCACAGGCACTGTCCACCGCAGCCCTGTCCCGCTGACATGGACTGGGCCCCGCAGCCCTGACCCTCTGACAGCTATTTGCCACCGCAGCCCTGACCCGCTAACAGGGACTGTCCCCCGCAGCCCTGACCCGCTCACAGGGACTGGCCCCGCAGCCCTGACCCGCTCACAGGGACTGGCCCCCGCAGCCCTGACCCGCTCACAGGGACTGGTCCCCGCAGCACTGACCCCCTGGTTGGGACTGGTCCCCGCAGCCCTGACCCGCTCACAGGGACTGGTCCCCGCAGCCCTGACCCGCTCACAGGGACTGGTCCCCGCAGCCCTGACCCGCTCACAGGGACTGGTCCCCGCAGCCCTTACCCGCTCACAGGGACTGGTCCCCGCAACCCTGACCCGCTCACAGGGTTTGGCCCCCGCAGCCCTGACCCCCTGACAGCTATTTGCCACCGCAGCCCTCACCCGCTCAAAGGGACTGTCCCCCGCAGCCCTGTCCCGCTGCCATGGACTGGCCCCCGCAGCCCTGTCCCGCCACTGGGACTGGCCCCCGCAGCCCTGACCCTCTCACAGGGACTTGCCCGCGCAGCCCTGCCCGCTCACAGGGACTGGCCCCGCAGCCCTGACCTTCTGACAGCTATTTGCCACCGCAGCCCTGACCCGCTAACAGGGACTGTCCCCCGCAGCCCTGACCCGCTCACAGGGACTGGCCCCCGCAGCCCTGACCCGCTCACAGGGACTGGCCCCCGCAGCCCTGACCGGCTGACAGGGACTGGTCCCCGCAGCCCTGACCCGCTCACAGGGACTGGCCCGCGCACCCCTGCCAACTCACAGGGACTGGCCCCGCAGCCCTGACCCTCTGACAGCTATTTGCCACCGCAGCCCTGACCCGCTAACAGGGACTGTCCCCCGCAGCCCTGACCCGCTCACAGGGACTGTCCCCCGCAGCCCTGACCCGCTCACAGGGACTGTCCTCCGCAGCCCTGACCCGCTCACAGGGACTGGCCCCCGCAGCCCTGACCCGCTCACAGGGACTGGTCCCCGCAGCCCTGACCCCCTGACAGGGACTGGTCCCCGCAGCCCTGACCCGCTCACAGGGACTGGTCCCCGCAGCCCTGACCCGCTCACAGGGACTGGTCCCCGCAGCCCTGACCCGCTCACAGGGACTGGTCCCCGCAGCCCTGACCTGCTCACAGGGACTGGCCCCCGCAGCCCTGACCGTCTGACCGCTATTTGCCACCGCAGCCCTGACCCGCTCACAGGGACTGGCCCCCGCAGCCCTGACCCGCTCACAGGGACTGGTCCCCTCAGCCCTGACCCCCTGGCAGGGACTGCTCCCCGCAGCCCTGACCCGCTCACAGGGACTGGTCCCCGCAGCCCTGACCGGCTCACAGGGACTGGTCCCCGCAGCCCTGACCGGCTCACAGGGACTGGTCCCCGCAGCCCTGACCCGCTCACAGCGACTGGTCCCCGCAGCCCTGACCCGCTCACAGCGACTGGTCCCCGCAGCCCTGACCCGCTCACAGGGACTGGCCCCCGCAGCCCTGCCCCGCTCACAGGGACTGGTCCCCGCAGCCCTGACCCGCTCACAGGGACTGGCCCCCGCAGCCATGACACGATCACAGGCACTGTTCCCCACAGCCCTGTCCCGCTGACATGGACTGGCCCCCGCAGCCCTGGCCCGCTCCCAGGGACTGGCCCCCGCAGCCCTGGCCCGCTCCCAGGGACTGGCCCCCGCAGCCCTGTCCCGCCACAGGGACCGGTCCCCGCAGCCCTGACCCGCTCACAGGGACTGGCCCGCGCAGCCCTGCCCGCTCACAGGGACTGGCCCCCGCGGCCCTGACCCGCTCACAGGTATCTTCCCCCGCTGCCCTGTCCCGCTGACAGCTATTTGCCACCGCAGCCCTCACCCGCTCACAGGGAATGGCCCCCGCAGCCCCGTCCCGCTGACAGCTATTTGCCACCGCAGCCCTGACCCGCTCACAGGGACTGGCCCCCGCAGCCCTGACCCGCTCACAGGGACTTGCCCCCGCAGCCCTGGCCCGCTCACAGGGACTGGCCCCCGCAGCCCTGGCCCGCTCACAGGGACTGGCCCCCGCAGCCCTTGCCCGCTCACAGGGAATGGCCCCCGCAGCCCTGGCCCGCTCACAGGGACTGGCCCCCGCAGCCCTGACCCGCTGACAGGGACTGTCCCCCGCAGCCCTGACCCGCTCACAGTGACTGGCCCCCGCAGCCCTGACCCGCTCAAATGGACTGGCCCCCGCAGCCCTACCCGCTCACAGGGACTGGTCCCCGCAGCCCTGACCCCCTGACAGGCACTGGTGCCCGCAGCCCTGACCCGCTCACAGGGACTTGTCCCCGCAGCCCTGACTCGCTCACAGGGACTGGCCCCCGCAGCCATGACATGATCACAGGCACTGTCCACTGCAGCCCTGACCCGCTCACAGGGACTGGTCCCCGCAGCACTGACCCCCTGGTAGGGACTGGTCCCCGCAGCCCTGACCCGCTCACAGGGACTGGTCCCCGCAGCCCTGACCCGCTCACAGGGACTGGTCCCCGCAGCCCTGACCCGCTCACAGGGACTGGTCCCCGCAGCCCTGACCCGCTCACAGGGACTGTTCCCCGCAGCCCTGACACGCTCACAGGGACTGGTCCCCGCAGCCCTGACCCGCTCACAGGGACTGGCCCCCGCAGCCCTGACCCCCTGACAGCTATTTGCCACCGCAGCCCTCACCCGCTCACAGGGACTGTCCCCCGCAGCCCTGTCCCGCTGCCATGGACTGGCCGCCGCAGCCCTGTCCCGCCACTGGGACTGGCCCCTGCAGCCCTGACCCGCTCACAGGGACTGGCCCGCGCAGCCCTGCCCGCTCACAGGGACTGGCCCCGCAGCCCTGACCCTCTGACAGCTATTTGCCACCGCAGCCCTGACCCGCTAACAGGGACTGTCCCCCGCAGCCCTGACCCGCTCACAGGGACTGGCCCCCGCAGCCCTGACCCGCTCACAGGGACTGGCCCCCGCAGCCCTGACCGGCTCACAGTGACTGGTCCCCGCAGCCCTGACACCCTGACAGGGACTTGTTCCCGCAGCCCTGACCCGCTCACAGGGACTGGTCCCCGCAGCCCTGACCCGCTCACAGGGACTGGCCCGCGCACCCCTGCCCGCTCACAGGGACTGGCCCCGCAGCCCTGACCCTCTGACAGCTATTTGCCACCGCAGCCCTGACCCGCTAACAGGGACTGTCCCCCGCAGCCCTGACCCGCTCACAGGGACTGGCCCCCGCAGCCCTGACCCGCTCACAGGGACTGGCCCCCGCAGCCCTGACCGGCTCACAGGGACAGGTCCCCGCAGCCCTGACACCCTGACAGGGACTGGTCCCCGCAGCCCTGACCCGCTCACAGGGACTGGTCCCTGCAGCCCTGACCGGCTCACAGGGACTGGTCCCCGCAGCCGAGACCGGCTCACAGGGACTGGTCCCCGCAGCCCTGACCGGCTCACAGGGACTGGTCCCCGCAGCCCTGACCCGCTCACAGGGACTTGTCCCCGCAGCCCTGACCCCCTGACGGTTATTTGCCACCGCAGCCCTCACCCGCTCACAGGGACTGGCCCCCGCAGCCATGGCATGATCACAGGCACTGTCCACCGCAGCCCTGTCCCGCTGACATCGACTGTGCCCCGCAGCCCTGACCCTCTGACAGCTATTTGCCACCGCAGCCCTGACCCGCTAACAGGGACTGTCCCCCGCAGCCCTGACCCGCTCACAGGGACTGGCCCCCGCAGCCCTGACCCGCTCACAGGGACCGGCCCCCGCAGCCCTGACCCACTCACAGGGACTGATCCCCGCAGCACTGACCCCCTGGTAGGGACTGGCCCCCGCAGCCCTGACCAGCTCACAGGGACTGGTCCCCGCAGCCCTGACCCGCTCACAGGGACTGGTCCCCGCAGCCCTGACCCGCTCACAGGGACTGGTCCCCGCAGCCCTTACCCGCTCACAGGGACTGGTCCCCGCAGCCCTGACCCGCTCACAGGGACTGTCCCCCGCAGCCCTGACCCCCTGACAGCTATTTGCCACCGCAGCCCTCACCCGCTCACAGGGACTGGCCCCCGCAGCCATGACACGATCACAGGCACTGTCCCCCGCAGCCCTGTGCCGCTGCCATGGACTGGCCCCCGCAGCCCTGTCCCGACACTGGGACTGGCCCCCGCAGCCCTGACCCGCTCACAGGGACTGGCGCGCGCACCCCTGCCCGCTCACAGGGACTGGCCCCCGCAGCCCTGACCCGCTGACATGGACTCGTCCCCGCCGCCCTGACCACCTGACAGGGACTGGACCCCGCAGCCCTGACCCGCTCACAGGGACTGGTCCCCGCAGCCCTGACCCGCTCAGAGGGACTGGTCCCCGCAGCCCTGACCCGCTCAGAGGGACTGGTCCCCGCAGCCCTGACCCGCTCACAGGGACTGGTCCCCGCAGCCCTGACCCGCTCACAGGGACTGGTCCCCGCAGCCCTGACCCGCTCACAGGCACTGTTCCCCGCAGCACTGACCCGCTCACAGCGACTGGTCCCCGCAGCCCTGACCCGCTCACAGGGACTTGCCCCCGCAGCCCTGACCCCCTGACGGTTATTTGCCACCGCAGCCCTCACCCGCTCACAGGGACTTGCCCCCGCAGCCATGACATGATCACAGGCACTGTCCACCGCAGCCCTGTCCCGCTGACATGGACTGGGCCCCGCAGCCCTGACCCTCTGACAGCTATTTGCCACCGCAGCCCTGACCCGCTAACAGGGACTGTCCCCCGCAGCCCTGACCCGCTCACAGGGACTGGCCCCGCAGCCCTGACCCGCTCACAGGGACTGGCCCCCGCAGCCCTGACCCGCTCACAGGGACTGGTCCCCGCAGCACTGACCCCCTGGTTGGGACTGGTCCCCGCAGCCCTGACCCGCTCACAGGGACTGGTCCCCGCAGCCCTGACCCGCTCACAGGGACTGGTCCCCGCAGCCCTGACCCGCTCACAGGGACTGGTCCCCGCAGCCCTTACCCGCTCACAGGGACTGGTCCCCGCAACCCTGACCCGCTCACAGGGACTGGCCCCCGCAGCCCTGACCCCCTGACAACTATTTGCCACCGCAGCCCTCACCCGCTCAAAGGGACTGTCCCCCGCAGCCCTGTCCCGCTGCCATGGACTGGCCCCCGCAGCCCTGTCCCGCCACTGGGACTGGCCCCCGCAGCCCTGACCCGCTCACAGGGACTTGCCCGCGCAGCCCTGCCCGCTCACAGGGACTGGCCCCGCAGCCCTGACCCTCTGACAGCTATTTGCCACCGCAGCCCTGACCCGCTAACAGGGACTGTCCCCCGCAGCCCTGACCCGCTCACAGGGACTGGCCCCCGCAGCCCTGACCCGCTCACAGGGACTGGCCCCCGCAGCCCTGACCGGCTGACAGGGACTGGTCCCCGCAGCCCTGACCCGCTCACAGGGACTGGCCCGCGCACCCCTGCCAACTCACAGGGACTGGCCCCGCAGCCCTGACCCTCTGACAGCTATTTGCCACCGCAGCCCTGACCCGCTAACAGGGACTGTCCCCCGCAGCCCTGACCCGCTCACAGGGACTGTCCCCCGCAGCCCTGACCCGCTCACAGGGACTGTCCTCCGCAGCCCTGACCCGCTCACAGGGACTGGCCCCCGCAGCCCTGACCCGCTCACAGGGACTGGTCCCCGCAGCCCTGACCCCCTGACAGGGACTGGTCCCCGCAGCCCTGACCCGCTCACAGGGACTGGTCCCCGCAGCCCTGACCCGCTCACAGGGACTGGTCCCCGCAGCCCTGACCCGCTCACAGGGACTGGTCCCCGCAGCCCTGACCTGCTCACAGGGACTGGCCCCCGCAGCCCTGACCGTCTGACCGCTATTTGCCACCGCAGCCCTGACCCGCTCACAGGGACTGTCCCCCGCAGCCCTGACCCGCTCACAGGGACTGGTCCCCTCAGCCCTGACCCCCTGGCAGGGACTGCTCCCCGCAGCCCTGACCCGCTCACAGGGACTGGTCCCCGCAGCCCTGACCGGCTCACAGGGACTGGTCCCCGCAGCCCTGACCGGCTCACAGGGACTGGTCCCCGCAGCCCTGACCAGCTCGCAGCGACTGGTCCCCGCAGCCCTGACCCGCTCACAGCGACTGGTCCCCGCAGCCCTGACCCGCTCACAGGGACTGGTCCCCGCAGCCCTGCCCCGCTCACAGGGACTGGTCCCCGCAGCCCTGACCCGCTCACAGGGACTGGCCCCCGCAGCCATGACACGATCACAGGCACTGTTCCCCACAGCCCTGTCCCGCTGACATGGACTGGCCCCCGCAGCCCTGGCCCGCTCCCAGGGACTGGCCCCCGCAGCCCTGGCCCGCTCCCAGGGACTGGCCCCCGCAGCCCTGTCCCGCCACAGGGACCGGTCCCCGCAGCCCTGACCCGCTCACAGGGACTGGCCCGCGCAGCCCTGCCCGCTCACAGGGACTGGCCCCCGCGGCCCTGACCCGCTCACAGGTATCTTCCCCCGCTGCCCTGTCCCGCTGACAGCTATTTGCCACCGCAGCCCTCACCCGCTCACAGGGAATGGCCCCCGCAGCCCCGTCCCGCTGACAGCTATTTGCCACCGCAGCCCTGACCCGCTCACAGGGACTGGCCCCCGCAGCCCTGACCCGCTCACAGGGACTTGCCCCCGCAGCCCTGGCCCGCTCACAGGGACTGGCTCCCGCAGCCCTGACCCGCTCACAGGTATCTTCCCCCGCTGCCCTGTCCCGCTGACAGCTATTTGCCACCGCAGCCCTCACCCGCTCACAGGGAATGGCCCCCGCAGCCCCGTCCCGCTGACAGCTATTTGCCACCGCAGCCCTGACCCGCTCACAGGGACTGGCCCCCGCAGCCCTGACCCGCTCACAGGGACTTGCCCCCGCAGCCCTGGCCCGCTCACAGGGACTGGCCCCCGCAGCCCTGGCCCGCTCACAGGGACTGGCCCCCGCAGCCCTTGCCCGCTCACAGGGAATGGCCCCCGCAGCCCTGGCCCGCTCACAGGGACTGGCCCCCGCAGCCCTGACCCGCTGACAGGGACTGTCCCCCGCAGCCCTGACCCGCTCACAGTGACTGGCCCCCGCAGCCCTGACCCGCTCAAATGGACTGGCCCCCGCAGCCCTACCCGCTCACAGGGACTGGTCCCCGCAGCCCTGACCCCCTGACAGGCACTGGTGCCCGCAGCCCTGACCCGCTCACAGGGACTGGTCCCCGCAGCCCTTACCCGCTCACAGGGACTGGTCCCCGCAGCCCTGTCCCGCTGACATGGACTGGCCCCCGCTGCCCTGTCCCGCCACTGGGTCTGGCCCCCGCAGCCCTGACCCTCTGACAGCTATTTGCCACCGCAGCCGTGACCCGCTAACAGGGACTGTCCCCCGCAGCCCTGACCCGCTCACAGGGACTGGCCCCCGCAGCCCTGACCCGCTCACAGGGACTGGCCCCCGCAGCCCTGACCCGCTCACAGGGACTGGTCCCCGCAGCCCTGACCCCCTGACAGGGACTGTCCCCGCATCCCTGACCCGCTCACAGGGACTGGTCCCCGCAGCCCTGACCCGCTCACAGGGACTGGTCCCCGCAGCCCTGACCGGCTCACTGGGACTGGTCCCCGCATCCCTGACCGGCTCACAGGGACTGGCCCCCGCAGCCCTGACCCGCTCACAGGGACTGGTCCCCGCTGCCCTGACCCGCTCACAGCGACTGGTCCCCGCAGCCCAGACCCGCTCACGGGACTGGCCCCCGCAGCCCTTCCCCGCTCACAGGGACTGGTCCCCGCAGCCCTGACCCGCTCACAGGGACTGGCCCCCGCAGCCATGACACGATCACAGGCACTGTCCCCCACAGCCCTGTCCCGCTGACATGGACTGGCCCCCGCAGCCCTGTCCCGCCACATGGATTGGCCCCCGCAGCCCTGGCCCGCTCACAGGGACTGGCCCCCGCAGCCCTGGCCCGCTCCCAGGGACTGGCCCCCGCAGCCCTGTCCCGCCACAGGGACTGGTCCCCGCAGCCCTGACCCGCTCACAGGGACTGGCCCGCGCAGCCCTGACCCGCTCACAGGGACTGTCCCCCGCAGCCCTGACCCCCTGACAGCTATTTGCCACCGCAGCCCTCACCCGCTCACAGGGACTGGCCCCCGCAGCCATGACACGATCACAGGCACTGTCCCCCGCAGCCCTGGCCCGCTCCCAGGGACTGGCCCCCGCAGCCCTGGCCCGCTCCCAGGGACTGGCCCCCGCAGCCCTGTCCCGCCACAGGGACCGGTCCCCGCAGCCCTGACCCGCTCACAGGGACTGGCCCGCGCAGCCCTGCCCGCTCACAGGGACTGGCCCCCGCGGCCCTGACCCGCTCACAGGTATCTTCCCCCGCTGCCCTGTCCCGCTGACAGCTATTTGCCACCGCAGCCCTCACCCGCTCACAGGGAATGGCCCCCGCAGCCCCGTCCCGCTGACAGCTCTTTGCCACCGCAGCCCTGACCCGCTCACAGGGACTGGCCCCCGCAGCCCTGACCCGCTCACAGGGACTTGCCCCCGCAGCCCTGGCCCGCTCACAGGGACTGGCCCCCGCAGCCCTGGCCCGCTCACAGGGACTGGCCCCCGCAGCCCTTGCCCGCTCACAGGGAATGGCCCCCGCAGCCCTGGCCCGCTCACAGGGACTGGCCCCCGCAGCCCTGACCCGCTGACAGGGACTGTCCCCCGCAGCCCTGACCCGCTCACAGTGACTGGCCCCCGCAGCCCTGACCCGCTCAAATGGACTGGCCCCCGCAGCCCTACCCGCTCACAGGGACTGGTCCCCGCAGCCCTGACCCCCTGACAGGCACTGGTGCCCGCAGCCCTGACCCGCTCACAGGGACTTGTCCCCGCAGCCCTGACTCGCTCACAGGGACTGGCCCCCGCAGCCATGACATGATCACAGGCACTGTCCACTGCAGCCCTGACCCGCTCACAGGGACTGGTCCCCGCAGCACTGACCCCCTGGTAGGGACTGGTCCCCGCAGCCCTGACCCGCTCACAGGGACTGGTCCCCGCAGCCCTGACCCGCTCACAGGGACTGGTCCCCGCAGCCCTGACCCGCTCACAGGGACTGGTCCCCGCAGCCCTGACCCGCTCACAGGGACTGTTCCCCGCAGCCCTGACACGCTCACAGGGACTGGTCCCCGCAGCCCTGACCCGCTCACAGGGACTGGCCCCCGCAGCCCTGACCCCCTGACAGCTATTTGCCACCGCAGCCCTCACCCGCTCACAGGGACTGTCCCCCGCAGCCCTGTCCCGCTGCCATGGACTGGCCGCCGCAGCCCTGTCCCGCCACTGGGACTGGCCCCTGCAGCCCTGACCCGCTCACAGGGACTGGCCCGCGCAGCCCTGCCCGCTCACAGGGACTGGCCCCGCAGCCCTGACCCTCTGACAGCTATTTGCCACCGCAGCCCTGACCCGCTAACAGGGACTGTCCCCCGCAGCCCTGACCCGCTCACAGGGACTGGCCCCCGCAGCCCTGACCCGCTCACAGGGACTGGCCCCCGCAGCCCTGACCGGCTCACAGTGACTGGTCCCCGCAGCCCTGACACCCTGACAGGGACTTGTTCCCGCAGCCCTGACCCGCTCACAGGGACTGGTCCCCGCAGCCCTGACCCGCTCACAGGGACTGGCCCGCGCACCCCTGCCCGCTCACAGGGACTGGCCCCGCAGCCCTGACCCTCTGACAGCTATTTGCCACCGCAGCCCTGACCCGCTAACAGGGACTGTCCCCCGCAGCCCTGACCCGCTCACAGGGACTGGCCCCCGCAGCCCTCACCCGCTCACAGGGACTGGCCCCCGCAGCCCTGACCGGCTCACAGGGACAGGTCCCCGCAGCCCTGACACCCTGACAGGGACTGGTCCCCGCAGCCCTGACCCGCTCACAGGGACTGGTCCCTGCAGCCCTGACCGGCTCACAGGGACTGGTCCCCGCAGCCGTGACCGGCTCACAGGGACTGGTCCCCGCAGCCCTGACCGGCTCACAGGGACTGGTCCCCGCAGCCCTGACCCGCTCACAGGGACTTGTCCCCGCAGCCCTGACCCCCTGACGGTTATTTGCCACCGCAGCCCTCACCCGCTCACAGGGACTGGCCCCCGCAGCCATGGCATGATCACAGGCACTGTCCACCGCAGCCCTGTCCCGCTGACATCGACTGTGCCCCGCAGCCCTGACCCTCTGACAGCTATTTGCCACCGCAGCCCTGACCCGCTAACAGGGACTGTCCCCCGCAGCCCTGACCCGCTCACAGGGACTGGCCCCCGCAGCCCTGACCCGCTCACAGGGACCGGCCCCCGCAGCCCTGACCCACTCACAGGGACTGATCCCCGCAGCACTGACCCCCTGGTAGGGACTGGTCCCCGCAGCCCTGACCAGCTCACAGGGACTGGTCCCCGCAGCCCTGACCCGCTCACAGGGACTGGTCCCCGCAGCCCTGACCCGCTCACAGGGACTGGTCCCCGCAGCCCTTACCCGCTCACAGGGACTGGTCCCCGCAGCCCTGACCCGCTCACAGGGACTGTCCCCCGCAGCCCTGACCCCCTGACAGCTATTTGCCACCGCAGCCCTCACCCGCTCACAGGGACTGGCCCCCGCAGCCATGACACGATCACAGGCACTGTCCCCCGCAGCCCTGTGCCGCTGCCATGGACTGGCCCCCGCAGCCCTGTCCCGACACTGGGACTGGCCCCCGCAGCCCTGACCCGCTCACAGGGACTGGCGCGCGCACCCCTGCCCGCTCACAGGGACTGGCCCCCGCAGCCCTGACCCGCTGACATGGACTCGTCCCCGCAGCCCTGACCACCTGACAGGGACTGGACCCCGCAGCCCTGACCCGCTCACAGGGACTGGTCCCCGCAGCCCTGACCCGCTCAGAGGGACTGGTCCCCGCAGCCCTGACCCGCTCACAGGGACTGGTCCCCGCAGCCCTGACCCGCTCACAGGGACTGGTCCCCGCAGCCCTGACCCGCTCACAGGCACTGTTCCCCGCAGCACTGACCCGCTCACAGCGACTGGTCCCCGCAGCCCTGACCCGCTCACAGGGACTTGCCCCCGCAGCCCTGACCCCCTGACGGTTATTTGCCACCGCAGCCCTCACCCGCTCACAGGGACTTGCCCCCGCAGCCATGACATGATCACAGGCACTGTCCACCGCAGCCCTGTCCCGCTGACATGGACTGGGCCCCGCAGCCCTGACCCTCTGACAGCTATTTGCCACCGCAGCCCTGACCCGCTAACAGGGACTGTCCCCCGCAGCCCTGACCCGCTCACAGGGACTGGCCCCGCAGCCCTGACCCGCTCACAGGGACTGGCCCCCGCAGCCCTGACCCGCTCACAGGGACTGGTCCCCGCAGCACTGACCCCCTGGTTGGGACTGGTCCCCGCAGCCCTGACCCGCTCACAGGGACTGGTCCCCGCAGCCCTGACCCGCTCACAGGGACTGGTCCCCGCAGCCCTGACCCGCTCACAGGGACTGGTCCCCGCAGCCCTTACCCGCTCACAGGGACTGGTCCCCGCAACCCTGACCCGCTCACAGGGACTGGCCCCCGCAGCCCTGACCCCCTGACAGCTATTTGCCACCGCAGCCCTCACCCGCTCAAAGGGACTGTCCCCCGCAGCCCTGTCCCGCTGCCATGCACTGGCCCCCGCAGCCCTGTCCCGCCACTGGGACTGGCCCCCGCAGCCCTGACCCGCTCACAGGGACTTGCCCGCGCAGCCCTGCCCGCTCACAGGGACTGGCCCCGCAGCCCTGACCCTCTGACAGCTATTTGCCACCGCAGCCCTGACCCGCTAACAGGGACTGTCCCCCGCAGCCCTGACCCGCTCACAGGGACTGGCCCCCGCAGCCCTGACCCGCTCACAGGGACTGGCCCCCGCAGCCCTGACCGGCTGACAGGGACTGGTCCCCGCAGCCCTGACCCGCTCACAGGGACTGGCCCGCGCACCCCTGCCAACTCACAGGGACTGGCCCCGCAGCCCTGACCCTCTGACAGCTATTTGCCACCGCAGCCCTGACCCGCTAACAGGGACTGTCCCCCGCAGCCCTGACCCGCTCACAGGGACTGTCCCCCGCAGCCCTGACCCGCTCACAGGGACTGTCCTCCGCAGCCCTGACCCGCTCACAGGGACTGGCCCCCGCAGCCCTGACCCGCTCACAGGGACTGGTCCCCGCAGCCCTGACCCCCTGACAGGGACTGGTCCCCGCAGCCCTGACCCGCTCACAGGGACTGGTCCCCGCAGCCCTGACCCGCTCACAGGGACTGGTCCCCGCAGCCCTGACCCGCTCACAGGGACTGGTCCCCGCAGCCCTGACCTGCTCACAGGGACTGGCCCCCGCAGCCCTGACCGTCTGACCGCTATTTGCCACCGCAGCCCTGACCCGCTCACAGGGACTGTCCCCCGCAGCCCTGACCCGCTCACAGGGACTGGTCCCCTCAGCCCTGACCCCCTGGCAGGCACTGCTCCCCGCAGCCCTGACCCGCTCACAGGGACTGGTCCCCGCAGCCCTGACCGGCTCACAGGGACTGGTCCCCGCAGCCCTGACCGGCTCACAGGGACTGGTCCCCGCAGCCCTGACCCGCTCACAGCGACTGGTCCCCGCAGCCCTGACCCGCTCACAGCGACTGGTCCCCGCAGCCCTGACCCGCTCACAGGGACTGGCCCCCGCAGCCCAGCCCCGCTCACAGGGACTGGTCCCCGCAGCCCTGACCCGCTCACAGGGACTGGCCCCCGCAGCCATGACACGATCACAGGCACTGTTCCCCACAGCCCTGTCCCGCTGACATGGACTGGCCCCCGCAGCCCTGGCCCGCTCCCAGGGACTGGCCCCCGCAGCCCTGGCCCGCTCCCAGGGACTGGCCCCCGCAGCCCTGTCCCGCCACAGGGACCGGTCCCCGCAGCCCTGACCCGCTCACAGGGACTGGCCCGCGCAGCCCTGCCCGCTCACAGGGACTGGCCCCCGCGGCCCTGACCCGCTCACAGGTATCTTCCCCCGCTGCCCTGTCCCGCTGACAGCTATTTGCCACCGCAGCCCTCACCCGCTCACAGGGAATGGCCCCCGCAGCCCCGTCCCGCTGACAGCTATTTGCCACCGCAGCCCTGACCCGCTCACAGGGACTGGCCCCCGCAGCCCTGACCCGCTCACAGGGACTTGCCCCCGCAGCCCTGGCCCGCTCACAGGGACTGGCCCCCGCAGCCCTGGCCCGCTCACAGGGACTGGCCCCCGCAGCCCTTGCCCGCTCACAGGGAATGGCCCCCGCAGCCCTGGCCCGCTCACAGGGACTGGCCCCCGCAGCCCTGACCCGCTGACAGGGACTGTCCCCCGCAGCCCTGACCCGCTCACAGTGACTGGCCCCCGCAGCCCTGACCCGCTCAAATGGACTGGCCCCCGCAGCCCTACCCGCTCACAGGGACTGGTCCCCGCAGCCCTGACCCCCTGACAGGCACTGGTGCCCGCAGCCCTGACCCGCTCACAGGGACTTGTCCCCGCAGCCCTGACTCGCTCACAGGGACTGGTCCCCGCAGCCCTGACCCGCTCACAGGGACTGGTCCCCGCAGCCCTGTCCCGCTGACATGGACTGGCCCCCGCTGCCCTGTCCCGCCACTGGGTCTGGCCCCCGCAGCCCTGACCCGCTCACAGGGACTGGCCCGCGCAGCCCTGCCCGCTCACAGGGACTGGCCCCGCAGCCCTGACCCTCTGACAGCTATTTGCCACCGCAGCCGTGACCCGCTAACAGGGACTGTCCCCCGCAGCCCTGACCCGCTCACAGGGACTGGCCCCCGCAGCCCTGACCCGCTCACAGGGACTGGTCCCCGCAGCCCTGACCCCCTGACAGGGACTGTCCCCGCATCCCTGACCCGCTCACAGGGACTGGTCCCCGCAGCCCTGACCCGCTCACAGGGACTGGTCCCCGCAGCCCTGACCGGCTCACTGGGACTGGTCCCCGCATCCCTGACCGGCTCACAGGGACTGGCCCCCGCAGCCCTGACCCGCTCACAGGGACTGGTCCCCGCTGCCCTGACCCGCTCACAGCGACTGGTCCCCGCAGCCCTGACCCGCTCACGGTACTGGCCCCCGCAGCCCTTCCCCGCTCACAGGGACTGGTCCCCGCAGCCCTGACCCGCTCACAGGGACTGGCCCCCGCAGCCATGACACGATCACAGGCACTGTCCCCAACAGCCCTGTCCCGCTGACACGGACTGGCCCCCGCAGCCCTGTCCCGCCACATGGATTGGCCCCCGCAGCCCTGGCCCGCTCACAGGGACTGGCCCCCGCAGCCCTGGCCCGCTCCCAGGGACTGGCCCCCGCAGCCCTGTCCCGCCACAGGGACTGGTCCCCGCAGCCCTGACCCGCTCACAGGGACTGGCCCGCGCAGCCCTGCCCGCTCACAGGGACTGGCACCCGCAGCCCTGACCCGCTCACAGGTATCTTCCCCCTCTGCCCCGTCCCGCTGACAGCTATTTGCCACCGCAGCCCTGACCCGCTCACAGGGACTGGCCCCCGCAGCCCTGACCCGCTCACAGGGACTGGCCCCCGCAGCCCTTGCCCGCTCACAGGGACTGGCCCCCGCAGCCCTGGCCCGCTCACAGGGACTTGTCCCCGCAGCCCTGACTCGCTCACTGGGACTGGTCCCCGCAGCCCTGACCCGCTCACAGGGACTGGTCCCCGCAGCCCTGTCCCGCTGACATGGACTGGCCCCCGCTGCCCTGTCCCGCCACTGGGTCAGGCCCCCGCAGCCCTGACCCGCTCACAGGGACTGGCCCGCGCAGCCCTGCCCGCTCACAGGGACTGGCCCCGCAGCCCTGACCCTCTGACAGCTATTTGCCACCGCAGCCGTGACCCGCTAACAGGGACTGTCCCCCGCAGCCCTGACCCGCTCACAGGGACTGGCCCCCGCAGCCCTGACCCGCTCACAGGGACTGGCCCCCGCAGCCCTGACCCGCTCACAGGGACTGGTCCCCGCAGCCCTGACCCCCTGACAGGGACTGGTCCCCGCTCACAGGGACTGGTCCCCGCAGCCCTGACCCGCTCACAGGGACTGGTCCCCGCAGCCCAGACCGGCTCACTGGGACTGGTCCCCGCATCCCTGACCGACTCACAGGGACTGGTCCCCGCAGCCCTGACCGGCTCACAGGGACTGGTCCCCGCAGCCCTGACCCGCTCACAGGGACTGGTACCCGCAGCCCTGACCCGCTCACAGGGACTGGCCCCCGCAGCCCTGATCCCCTGACAGCTATTTGCCACCGCAGCCCTCACCCGCTCACGGGGACTGGCCCCCGCAGCCATGACACGATCACAGGCACTGTCCCCCGCAGCCCTGTCCCGCTGACATGGACTGGCCCCCGCAGCTCTGTCCCGCCACAGGGACTGGCCCCCGCAGCCCTGTCCCGCCACAGGGACTGGCCCCCGCAGCCCTGACCCGCTCACAGGGACTGGCCCCCGCAGCCCTGACCCTCTCACAGGGTCTGGCCCCCGCAGCCCTGACCCGCTGACAGGGACTGTCCCCCGCAGCCCTGACCCGCTCACAGGGACTGGTCCCCGCAGCCCTGTCCCGCCACTGGGACTGGCCCCCGCAGCCCTGACCCGCTCACAGGGACTGGCCCGCGCAGCCCTGCCCGCTCACAGGAACTGGCCCCGCAGCCGTGACCCTCTGACAGCTATTTGGCACCGCAGCCCTGACCCGCTAACAGGGACTGTCCCCCGCAGCCCTGACCCGCTCACAGGGACTGGCCCTCGCAGCCCTGACCCGCTCACAGGGACTGGCCCCCGCAGCCCTGACCCGCTCACAGGGTCTGGTCCCCGCAGCCCTGGCCCGCTCCCAGGGACTGGCCCCCGCAGCCCTGACCCCCTGACAGCTATTTGCCACCGCAGCCCTCACCCGCTCACAGGGTCTGGCCCCCGTAGCCATGACACGATCACAGGCACTGTCCCCTGCGGCCCTGTCGCCCTGACCTGGACTGGCCCCCGCAGCCCTGTCCCGCCACAGGGACTGGCCCCCGCAGCCCTGACCCGCTCACAGGGACTGGCCCGCGCAGCCCTGCCCGCTCACAGGGACTGGCCCCCGCAGCCCTGACCCGCTCACAGGGACTGGCCCCCGCAGCCCTGACCGGCTCACAGGGACAGGTCCCCGCAGCCCTGACACCCTGACAGGGACTGGTCCCCGCAGCCCTGACCCGCTCACAGGGACTGGTCCCTGCAGCCCTGACCGGCTCACAGGGACTGGTCCCCGCAGCCGTGACCGGCTCACAGGGACTGGTCCCCGCAGCCCTGACCGGCTCACAGGGACTGGTCCCCGCAGCCCTGACCCGCTCACAGGGACTTGTCCCCGCAGCCCTGACCCCCTGACGGTTATTTGCCACCGCAGCCCTCACCCGCTCACAGGGACTGGCCCCCGCAGCCATGGCATGATCACAGGCACTGTCCACCGCAGCCCTGTCCCGCTGACATCGACTGTGCCCCGCAGCCCTGACCCTCTGACAGCTATTTGCCACCGCAGCCCTGACCCGCTAACAGGGACTGTCCCCCGCAGCCCTGACCCGCTCACAGGGACTGGCCCCCGCAGCCCTGACCCGCTCACAGGGACCGGCCCCCGCAGCCCTGACCCACTCACAGGGACTGATCCCCGCAGCACTGACCCCCTGGTAGGGACTGGTCCCCGCAGCCCTGACCAGCTCACAGGGACTGGTCCCCGCAGCCCTGACCCGCTCACAGGGACTGGTCCCCGCAGCCCTGACCCGCTCACAGGGACTGGTCCCCGCAGCCCTTACCCGCTCACAGGGACTGGTCCCCGCAGCCCTGACCCGCTCACAGGGACTGTCCCCCGCAGCCCTGACCCCCTGACAGCTATTTGCCACCGCAGCCCTCACCCGCTCACAGGGACTGGCCCCCGCAGCCATGACACGATCACAGGCACTGTCCCCCGCAGCCCTGTGCCGCTGCCATGGACTGGCCCCCGCAGCCCTGTCCCGACACTGGGACTGGCCCCCGCAGCCCTGACCCGCTCACAGGGACTGGCGCGCGCACCCCTGCCCGCTCACAGGGACTGGCCCCCGCAGCCCTGACCCGCTGACATGGACTCGTCCCCGCAGCCCTGACCACCTGACAGGGACTGGACCCCGCAGCCCTGACCCGCTCACAGGGACTGGTCCCCGCAGCCCTGACCCGCTCAGAGGGACTGGTCCCCGCAGCCCTGACCCGCTCACAGGGACTGGTCCCCGCAGCCCTGACCCGCTCACAGGGACTGGTCCCCGCAGCCCTGACCCGCTCACAGGCACTGTTCCCCGCAGCACTGACCCGCTCACAGCGACTGGTCCCCGCAGCCCTGACCCGCTCACAGGGACTTGCCCCCGCAGCCCTGACCCCCTGACGGTTATTTGCCACCGCAGCCCTCACCCGCTCACAGGGACTTGCCCCCGCAGCCATGACATGATCACAGGCACTGTGCACCGCAGCCCTGTCCCGCTGACATGGACTGGGCCCCGCAGCCCTGACCCTCTGACAGCTATTTGCCACCGCAGCCCTGACCCGCTAACAGGGACTGTCCCCCGCAGCCCTGACCCGCTCACAGGGACTGGCCCCGCAGCCCTGACCCGCTCACAGGGACTGGCCCCCGCAGCCCTGACCCGCTCACAGGGACTGGTCCCCGCAGCACTGACCCCCTGGTTGGGACTGGTCCCCGCAGCCCTGACCCGCTCACAGGGACTGGTCCCCGCAGCCCTGACCCGCTCACAGGGACTGGTCCCCGCAGCCCTGACCCGCTCACAGGGACTGGTCCCCGCAGCCCTTACCCGCTCACAGGGACTGGTCCCCGCAACCCTGACCCGCTCACAGGGACTGGCCCCCGCAGCCCTGACCCCCTGACAGCTATTTGCCACCGCAGCCCTCACCCGCTCAAAGGGACTGTCCCCCGCAGCCCTGTCCCGCTGCCATGCACTGGCCCCCGCAGCCCTGTCCCGCCACTGGGACTGGCCCCCGCAGCCCTGACCCGCTCACAGGGACTTGCCCGCGCAGCCCTGCCCGCTCACAGGGACTGGCCCCGCAGCCCTGACCCTCTGACAGCTATTTGCCACCGCAGCCCTGACCCGCTAACAGGGACTGTCCCCCGCAGCCCTGACCCGCTCACAGGGACTGGCCCCCGCAGCCCTGACCCGCTCACAGGGACTGGCCCCCGCAGCCCTGACCGGCTGACAGGGACTGGTCCCCGCAGCCCTGACCCGCTCACAGGGACTGGCCCGCGCACCCCTGCCAACTCACAGGGACTGGCCCCGCAGCCCTGACCCTCTGACAGCTATTTGCCACCGCAGCCCTGACCCGCTAACAGGGACTGTCCCCCGCAGCCCTGACCCGCTCACAGGGACTGTCCCCCGCAGCCCTGACCCGCTCACAGGGACTGTCCTCCGCAGCCCTGACCCGCTCACAGGGACTGGCCCCCGCAGCCCTGACCCGCTCACAGGGACTGGTCCCCGCAGCCCTGACCCCCTGACAGGGACTGGTCCCCGCAGCCCTGACCCGCTCACAGGGACTGGTCCCCGCAGCCCTGACCCGCTCACAGGGACTGGTCCCCGCAGCCCTGACCCGCTCACAGGGACTGGTCCCCGCAGCCCTGACCTGCTCACAGGGACTGGCCCCCGCAGCCCTGACCGTCTGACCGCTATTTGCCACCGCAGCCCTGACCCGCTCACAGGGACTGTCCCCCGCAGCCCTGACCCGCTCACAGGGACTGGTCCCCTCAGCCCTGACCCCCTGGCAGGGACTGCTCCCCGCAGCCCTGACCCGCTCACAGGGACTGGTCCCCGCAGCCCTGACCGGCTCACAGGGACTGGTCCCCGCAGCCCTGACCGGCTCACAGGGACTGGTCCCCGCAGCCCTGACCCGCTCACAGCGACTGGTCCCCGCAGCCCTGACCCGCTCACAGCGACTGGTCCCCGCAGCCCTGACCCGCTCACAGGGACTGGCCCCCGCAGCCCTGCCCCGCTCACAGGGACTGGTCCCCGCAGCCCTGACCCGCTCACAGGGACTGGCCCCCGCAGCCATGACACGATCACAGGCACTGTTCCCCACAGCCCTGTCCCGCTGACATGGACTGGCCCCCGCAGCCCTGACCCGCTCCCAGGGACTGGCCCCCGCAGCCCTGGCCCGCTCCCAGGGACTGGCCCCCGCAGCCCTGTCCCGCCACAGGGACCGGTCCCCGCAGCCCTGACCCGCTCACAGGGACTGGCCCGCGCAGCCCTGCCCGCTCACAGGGACTGGCCCCCGCGGCCCTGACCCGCTCACAGGTATCTTCCCCCGCTGCCCTGTCCCGCTGACAGCTATTTGCCACCGCAGCCCTCACCCGCTCACAGGGAATGGCCCCCGCAGCCCCGTCCCGCTGACAGCTATTTGCCACCGCAGCCCTGACCCGCTCACAGGGACTGGCCCCCGCAGCCCTGACCCGCTCACAGGGACTTGCCCCCGCAGCCCTGGCCCGCTCACAGGGACTGGCCCCCGCAGCCCTGGCCCGCTCACAGGGACTGGCCCCCGCAGCCCTTGCCCGCTCACAGGGAATGGCCCCCGCAGCCCTGGCCCGCTCACAGGGACTGGCCCCCGCAGCCCTGACCCGCTGACAGGGACTGTCCCCCGCAGCCCTGACCCGCTCACAGTGACTGGCCCCCGCAGCCCTGACCCGCTCAAATGGACTGGCCCCCGCAGCCCTACCCGCTCACAGGGACTGGTCCCCGCAGCCCTGACCCCCTGACAGGCACTGGTGCCCGCAGCCCTGACCCGCTCACAGGGACTTGTCCCCGCAGCCCTGACTCGCTCACAGGGACTGGTCCCCGCAGCCCTGACCCGCTCACAGGGACTGGTCCCCGCAGCCCTGTCCCGCTGACATGGACTGGCCCCCGCTGCCCTGTCCCGCCACTGGGTCTGGCCCCCGCAGCCCTGACCCGCTCACAGGGACTGGCCCGCGCAGCCCTGCCCGCTCACAGGGACTGGCCCCGCAGCCCTGACCCTCTGACAGCTATTTGCCACCGCAGCCGTGACCCGCTAACAGGGACTGTCCCCCGCAGCCCTGACCCGCTCACAGGGACTGGCCCCCGCAGCCCTGACCCGCTCACAGGGACTGGCCCCCGCAGCCCTGACCCGCTCACAGGGACTGGTCCCCGCAGCCCTGACCCCCTGACAGGGACTGTCCCCGCATCCCTGACCCGCTCACAGGGACTGGTCCCCGCAGCCCTGACCCGCTCACAGGGACTGGTCCCCGCAGCCCTGACCGGCTCACTGGGACTGGTCCCCGCATCCCTGACCGGCTCACAGGGACTGGCCCCCGCAGCCCTGACCCGCTCACAGGGACTGGTCCCCGCTGCCCTGACCCGCTCACAGCGACTGGTCCCCGCAGCCCTGACCCGCTCACGGTACTGGCCCCCGCAGCCCTTCCCCGCTCACAGGGACTGGTCCCCGCAGCCCTGACCCGCTCACAGGGACTGGCCCCCGCAGCCATGACACGATCACAGGCACTGTCCCCCACAGCCCTGTCCCGCTGACACGGACTGGCCCCCGCAGCCCTGTCCCGCCACATGGATTGGCCCCCGCAGCCCTGGCCCGCTCACAGGGACTGGCCCCCGCAGCCCTGGCCCGCTCCCAGGGACTGGCCCCCGCAGCCCTGTCCCGCCACAGGGACTGGTCCCCGCAGCCCTGACCCGCTCACAGGGACTGGCCCGCGCAGCCCTGCCCGCTCACAGGGACTGGCACCCGCAGCCCTGACCCGCTCACAGGTATCTTCCCCCTCTGCCCCGTCCCGCTGACAGCTATTTGCCACCGCAGCCCTGACCCGCTCACAGGGACTGGCCCCCGCAGCCCTGACCCGCTCACAGGGACTGGCCCCCGCAGCCCTTGCCCGCTCACAGGGACTGGCCCCCGCAGCCCTGGCCCGCTCACAGGGACTTGTCCCCGCAGCCCTGACTCGCTCACAGGGACTGGTCCCCGCAGCCCTGACCCGCTCACAGGGACTGGTCCCCGCAGCCCTGTCCCGCTGACATGGACTGGCCCCCGCTGCCCTGTCCCGCCACTGGGTCAGGCCCCCGCAGCCCTGACCCGCTCACAGGGACTGGCCCGCGCAGCCCTGCCCGCTCACAGGGACTGGCCCCGCAGCCCTGACCCTCTGACAGCTATTTGCCACCGCAGCCGTGACCCGCTAACAGGGACTGTCCCCCGCAGCCCTGACCCGCTCACAGGGACTGGCCCCCGCAGCCCTGACCCGCTCACAGGGACTGGCCCCCGCAGCCCTGACCCGCTCACAGGGACTGGTCCCCGCAGCCCTGACCCCCTGACAGGGACTGGTCCCCGCTCACAGGGACTGGTCCCCGCAGCCCTGACCCGCTCACAGGGACTGGTCCCCGCAGCCCAGACCGGCTCACTGGGACTGGTCCCCGCATCCCTGACCGACTCACAGGGACTGGTCCCCGCAGCCCTGACCGGCTCACAGGGACTGGTCCCCGCAGCCCTGACCCGCTCACAGGGACTGGTACCCGCAGCCCTGACCCGCTCACAGGGACTGGCCCCCGCAGCCCTGATCCCCTGACAGCTATTTGCCACCGCAGCCCTCACCCGCTCACGGGGACTGGCCCCCGCAGCCATGACACGATCACAGGCACTGTCCCCCGCAGCCCTGTCCCGCTGACATGGACTGGCCCCCGCAGCTCTGTCCCGCCACAGGGACTGGCCCCCGCAGCCCTGTCCCGCCACAGGGACTGGCCCCCGCAGCCCTGACCCGCTCACAGGGACTGGCCCCCGCAGCCCTGACCCTCTCACAGGGTCTGGCCCCCGCAGCCCTGACCCGCTGACAGGGACTGTCCCCCGCAGCCCTGACCCGCTCACAGGGACTGTCCCCCCCAGCCCTGACCCGCTCACAGGGACTGGTCCCCGCAACCCTGACCCGCTCACAGGGACTGGTCCCCGCAGCCCTGTCCCGCCACTGGGACTGGCCCCCGCAGCCCTGACCCGCTCACAGGGACTGGCCCGCGCAGCCCTGCCCGCTCACAGGAACTGGCCCCGCAGCCGTGACCCTCTGACAGCTATTTGGCACCGCAGCCCTGACCCGCTAACAGGGACTGTCCCCCGCAGCCCTGACCCGCTCACAGGGACTGGCCCTCGCAGCCCTGACCCGCTCACAGGGACTGGCCCCCGCAGCCCTGACCCGCTCACAGGGTCTGGTCCCCGCAGCCCTGGCCCGCTCCCAGGGACTGGCCCCCGCAGCCCTGACCCCCTGACAGCTATTTGCCACCGCAGCCCTCACCCGCTCACAGGGTCTGGCCCCCGTAGCCATGACACGATCACAGGCACTGTCCCCTGCGGCCCTGTCGCCCTGACCTGGACTGGCCCCCGCAGCCCTGTCCCGCCACAGGGACTGGCCCCCGCAGCCCTGACCCGCTCACAGGGACTGGCCCGCGCAGCCCTGCCCGCTCACAGGGACTGGCCCCCGCAGCCCTGACCCGCTCACAGGTATCTTCCCCCGCTGCCCAGTCCCACTGACAGCTATTTGCCACCGCAGCCCTCACCCGCTCACAGGGAATGGCCCCCGCAGCCCCGTCCCGCTGACAGCTATTTGCCACCGCCGCCCTCACCCGCTCACAGGGACTGGCCCCCGCAGCCCTCGCCCGCTCACAGGTACTGTCCCCCGCAGCCCTGTCCCGCTGACAGCTATTTGCCACCGCAGCCCTCACCCGGTCACAGGGAATGGCCCCCGCAGCCCCGTCCCGCTGACAGCTCTTTGCCACCGCAGCCCTTGCCCGCTCACAGGGACTGGCCCCCGCAGCCCTGTCCCGCTGACATGGACTGGCCCCCGCAGCCTTGTCACGCTGACATGGACTGTCCCCCGCAGCCCTGGCCCGCTCACAGGGACTGGCCCCCGCAGCCCTGGCCCGCTCACAGGGACTGGCCCCCGCAGCCCTGGCCCGCTCACAGGGACTGGCCCCCGCGGCCCTGGCCCACTCACAGGGACTGGCCCCCGCGGCCTTGGCCCCCTGACAGCTATTTGCCACCGCAGCCCTCACCCGCTCACAGAGAATGGCCCCCGCAGCCCCGTCCCGCTGACAGCTATTTGCCCCCGCAGCCCTCGCCCGCTCACAGGGACTGTCCCCCGCAGCCCTGTCCCGCTGACAGCTATTTGCCACCGCAGCCCTCACCCGCTCACAGGGAATGGCCCCCGCAGCCCCGTCCTGCTGACAGCTATTTGCCACGGCAGCCCTCGCCCGCTCACAGGGACTGGCCCCCGCAGCCCTCGCCCGCTCACAGGGACTGGCCCCCGCAGCCCTGTCCCGCTGACATGGACTGGCCCCCGCAGCCCTGTCCCGCTGACAGGGACTGGCCCCCGCAGCCCTGGCCCCCTGACAGATATTTGCCACCGCAGCCCTCACCCGCTCACAGGGAATGGCCCCCACATCCCCGTCCCGCTGACAGCTATTTGCCACGGCAGCCCTCGCCCGCTCACAGGGACTGGCCCCCGCAGCCCCGTCCCGCTGACAGCTATTTGCCACCGCAGCCCTCGCCCGCTCACAGGGACTGGCCCCCGCAGCCCTTTCCCGTTCACAGGGACTTGCCCCCTGCAGCCCTGACGTGCTCTCAGCGACTTTGCCCCCGCAGCCCTGACTTGCTCACAGGGACTTTGCCCCCTGCAGCCCTGACGTGCTCACAGCGACTTTGCCCCCTGCAGCCCTGACGTGCTCACAGCGACTTTGCCCCCGCAGCCCTGAGATGCTCACAGGGACTGGCCCCCGCACTCCTGACCCACTAACAGCGACTTGCCCCCGCTGTCTCGACCCGCTCACAGCGACTTGCCTCCTCTGTCCTGACCTGGTCACAGCGACTGGCTCCTGCAGTCCTGACCCACTCTCTACCACCCCACCCTCCTCCTCCTCCCCACCCACCCTCCTCCTTCTCCCCCCCGACACTCTTCCTCCATCCCCCCCTACACTCCTCTTCCTTACCCCCCCAACACCCCCTTCCTTCCACCCCCGCACCCTTCTCCTCCTTCCACTCCCCCAACCTCCTCCTCCTTCTACCCCCCCACTCTCCTCCTCCTTCCACCCCCCCACTCTCCTCCTCCTTCCACCCCCCACCCTCTTTCTCCTTCCACCCCCTACCCCACTCCTCCTTCCACCCCCTACCCTCCTCCTTCTCCTCCCCACCCTCCTCCTCCTCCCCACCCTCCTCCTCCCCACCCTCCTCCTCCTCCTTTCCTCCAACCCTCCTCCTTCCCCCCACCACCCTCCTCATTCCCCCCCCACCCTCCTCCTCCTCCTTTCCCCCCAACCCTCCTCCTTCCCCCTACCACCCTCCTCCTTCCACCTCCTACCCTCCTCCTCATTCCCCCCCCACCCTCCTTCTCCCCCAACCCTCCTCTTGCTCCTCCTTTGTTATCACGGAGTAGGAGGAGGGTGGGGTGGAAGGAGGAGGAGTGGGCTGGGTGGCAATGGAGGAGTTGAGGAGGAGGAGGAGGAGGAGAGATCAGGGGAACTGCAGACGCTGGACAATCCACGTGAACAAACTGTGGAGCTGGATGAACAGAGCAGGCCAAGCAGCATCTCAGGAGCAAAAAGCTGACGTTTCGGGCCCAGACCCTTCATCGGAGATGGGGATGGGGAGAGGGAACTGGAATAAATAGGGAGAGAGGGAGAGGCGGACCGAAGGAGGAGAGAAAACAAGATGGGTAGAGAGGAGAGTATAGGTGAGGTCGGGAGAGGATAGGTCAGTCCAGGGAAGATGGATAGGTCAAGGAGGCAGGATGAGGTCGAGGTAGGAAATGGAGGTGTGGCTTGAGGTGGGACAGAGGGATGGGTGAGAGGAAGAAGAGATGCAGTGGGGGGAGGGGACGAGCTGAGCTGGTTTTGGGATGCAGTGTGGGGAGGGGATGAGCTGAGCTGGTTTTGGGATCCAGTGGGGGAAGGGGAGATTTTGAAGCTTGTTTTCTCTCCATCTTGGGTCCGCCTCCCCCTCTCGCCCTATTTATTCCAGTTCCCCCACCCCATCCCCGTCTGTGATACAGGGTCTGGGCCCGAAACGTCAGCTTTTCTGCTCCTGAGATGCTGCTTGGCCTGTTGTGTTCATCCAGCTCCACACTTTGTTAAGATAATAAAATGAGAGGCTGGATGAACACAGCAGGCCAAGCAGCATCTCAGGAGCACAAAAGCTGACGTTTCGGGCCTAGACCCTTCATCAGAGAGGGGGATGGGGGGAGGGAACTGGAATAAATAGGGAGAGAGGGGGAGGCGGACCGAAGATGGAGAGTAAAGAAGATAGGTGGAGAGAGTGTAGGTGGGGAGGTAGGGAGGGGACAGGTCAGTCCAGGGAAGACGGACAGGTCAAGGAGGTGGGATGAGGTTAGTAGGTAGCTGGGGGTGCGGCTTGGGGTGGGAGGAAGGGATGGGTGAGAGGAAGAACCGGTTAGGGAGGCAGAGACAGGTTGGACTGGTTTTGGGATGCAGTGGGTGGGGGGGAAGAGTTGGGCTGGTTGTGTGGTGCAGTGGGGGGAGGGGATGAACTGGGCTGGTTTAGGGATGCAGTAGGGGAAGGGGAGATTTTGAAACTGGTGAAGTCCACATTGATACCATATGGCTGCAGGGTTCCCAGGCGGAATATGAGTTGCTGTTCCTGCAACCTTCGGGTGGCATCATTGTGGCAGTGCAGGAGGCCCATGATGGACATGTCATCAAGAGAATGGGAGGGGGAGTGGAAATGGTTTGCGACTGGGAGGTGCAGTTGTTTGTTGCGAACTGAGCGGAGGTGTTCTGCAAAGCGGTCCCCAAGCCTCCGCTTGGTTTCCCCAATGTAGAGGAAGCCGCACCGGGTACAGTGGATGCAGTATACCACATTGGCAGATGTGCAGGTGAACCTATATCACAAACCATATCACAAACAGCAGAAATCACATCGATGCGGAACACCACTCGTCACTGAACTGCAGCCAGAAAAACAGCTTTCCACCACTGAGACGGCAAGAACTGCAGATGCTGGAATCAGAGTTAACCAAGTGTGGAGCTGGAGGAACGCAGCAGGTCAGGCAGCATCAGAGGAACAGGAAAGCTGACATTGTTGATGCTGCCTGGCCTGCTGTGTTCCTCCAGCCCTATACTGTGTTCTCTTTGTTCGCCTTCCACCGCTACCGTCTGCCTTATATGGGCAGGCCAAGTCACCACGGATCTCATGGATCTTAATCTTCTGGATGAGCATACCATGAGGGACCTTATTGAAAACGTTCGTAAAATCCATGTATATGTTATCAACTGTTCTACCCGAATTGATCACCCTTGTCACCTCCTTGAAAACTTCAACTGACTTGGTAAGACATAACCTGCCTCGCATAATACCATGCTGGCTGTCCCTTATTAGCCCATACTTTTGAGACATGAGACACTCACCAGTCTGTAGTTTCCTGGAAAGTCCCTGTTTTCCTGCTTGAACAGAGGAATGACTTTATCCACTCACCAGTCTCCGCAACCCCTCCAGTGCCTGGCAAGGATATCAGATCCTGTTGAAAGTGGTGTGTTGATGCATTTGTGTCATGATTGTGTTTTGTTTCAGCCCTAACATTGAAAGCAGTGTAAGAATGTCTTTGTGCAGCAGGCGAGGTGTGATGAGACTGAGCCTTCATACAATTGCAAGATGTTGAAAATTTGCCATTATTTATGAAAACAGTGATAAATTTCCATGATCAACATTTCTGTTACACTGCAATGATTATCCCGTGGCATGTAAAATGAGAAAGATACGATAAAATGAGACTGGGTCATATGCAGGGAGAATGTTTGCCTTTCATGTCTATCGAAGGAGTGAAATATTTCCATGAATCTAAAAGTCACTTTTCCGTTCATTGAAGGACACAATCATCGCCTTGGAAGCTTCATCACGATACTACTTTGCATTTCTGAAGAGGGAAGAAGAAATCAACATGCAAATTCAATTCCATGGTTTTGGAAGTCCCATTGAGAACACGATTCATTTGCGCCGGCATAATGCTCTGACCGAGAAAGAATTGAAGGTGAGTTTGTAGTTTAGAAGATCGCAGCAATTTATGCATCAACTTCTTCATCGATAATGTTCCATTGCTTTCAAACTGCATTTTCCACTCTGCGAGATAATAACTGTTAGAACAAGCAACAGCATCGGTAGATGGTCTATGGGGGATGCAATGTTACAAAACCCAATCCATTCAACAACATATTTCAGATATGTCAACAAATTAAATATTCCAGCACAGGATAAAACAAGGAAGATGAGAGTGAGGAGGCAATAGCTCTGATGACAAAAGAACAGAAATTTACCTTTATCCATTCGAGCAAAAAAGCAGGCACGCAAATAAATAATCATCTAACAATGCACATGTGCAACGGAGACTACAGGGGGACTAAAAATGCCGAATTGTTGTCATGCGTATTGCTGAAAGGATGATTGAAACAGAATCTGTGGTAAATTTGAAGAAATACAGATGATGCATCTCAGGATGTTGGAGGAAGAACATTTATGGACTGAGGCAAATTGTATTTCCCTTTTCAGGAGTTATTAGGTTCATAATGAATTGAAACACTTCCTTCTGTGCTGAAAGCTTTAGTTTAGTTGCAGCTGGATGACAATTTCTGTTCCTGGTAGTATTTAGCAAACTGTTAAAAGTGAATGTCACTGCACAGAATTCCAAACATGACTCCAATCAGTAGAGAAAATATCCAAGGGGTGTGATGAGTTGTATCCTCTCATGTTGAACAGCGCAGCTTCAGATACAATGGAGGCACTGATGATAATGTTCCAAGAATCCTTAGATTGTGGAAAATTCTCAGAGGATTGAAAGATGGTGAACATAACACCATTATTACAAAGATACTTTGACAAAATAGTAAGCAAGTATTGCCAATTTAGGTCAACCTGGGTAGATGTTCATGCCGGCAATGAAAGATGAAATAACAGGGTACTGAGTGTGCTATAACATCCGACAGAGTGAACATCCTTTCATAACGGGGAAATAATACTTGACAAACTTGCTACAGTGCTTTGAGAAGGAAACAAACATTACTGATGAAGGACCACCAGTTGATGTCGTACATTGAGATTTCAACAAAGCATTTGATAAGGTACAGCTCGTAAGGTGTCTCGAAGGAAAAGAGCCCGTGTGTTCAAGGGTAGTATGTTCGGATGGACAGAGGACTGCATCGTTAATAGAAGTAGAGTTGTAGCAGCAAGATGGTAACTTAAAAGTCATGTACGGCCACAGAGCGAATGCTGCGGAGGCCGTACACCTCATGTTGACTGGGTTGATTTCGGAAATGGCGTAGGGGATTGCTATGCTTAGGAAAGTTGGGCAGGCAGGGACTACGTTCATTGGCGTTTATAAGATTGAAAACAATCTTATTTTTTCAACATGTAAGATTCTTAAGAGGCTTGATAGTGTATATCCGTAGAGATTACTCCCATTTGTGAAAGATTTTATGACCAGAGGCCACATTTTCAAATTGGTTGCCCATTAATTCAGGGAAGAATTACTTCTTTCAGGTTGTAGCAATTTATTGAACACTTTAGCCAAGAAGGTTTTAGAGGTAATGCCATTAATCATATGCTAGGCTGTAACGGCCAGGTTAATTTTTAAATCAAGAAACAATGATAATGAGAAAAGGGTCTCGGCCTGAAACGTCAGCTTTTGTGCTCCTGAGATGCTGCTTGGCCTGCTGTGTTCATCCAGCTTCACACTTTGTTATCTTGGATTCTCCAGCATCTGCAGTTCCCATTATCAGTGATAATGAGAAAAGGGTAGTCTTTACAGTGGAAGATACTTCAAGGATCCCCTTATTACTAAAGAAAACAGGGAGGAATTAAACACATCACTACCACACCATCAGTACCATGAGAGAAGTAGCAGTCGACAATCTCATGGAGTGAAAGCAGATTAGACTCTTTGCCGTGATGGTTTACTTTCTAATATTCTAAACAATGAGCTTCAGAGTCGGTGTATGCATTGATTGTAATTTCCCAAAAAGGTTTAGATTCCAGAGAAGCATCTGAGGGCTGGAAAACTGCCGATGTGACATCCCTGTTTAAAAAGGAGAGAGGCAAAAAGAAGATAACTACAACCGAACCAGCCTAACATCTATTGTTGGTAATATGTGGCAATCAACTATGAAGAAAATAGTAGCAGAACATTTGGAAAATCAGAATCTAATCAAACAGAATCACCATAGCCTGATGAAAGAGAAATTATGTCTGGCTAATTTGTTTGGGTTTTTGGAGGAAGTTTTGGGAGGAGAATTAATAGAGGAAAACCAGTAAATGTGTTGTGTTTGGACTTGGAGAAAGCATTGAGAATGTACTCAAAAGTAATAAGCTAAGAGCTGAGGTTTTGAAGGTAGTATATTGCTATGGATCAGTATGCTCTGCACGTTCTGGAAGGAGACATGACATCTCGAGTGAAATGCACCAAGTGAATATATATTTTGGGGAACTTGGTGGCAATGCGGTAAGTCAGTGCAGAGGGTAAGAGGTGCCATTTGCTTGCTTTTTTTGCCTGATAGTTGGTAAGCATTTTTTTTGAGACAGGGTGAATTGAAGCCAGAATCAGGGACCGAGAGGGTGAACCAGTTTCATTGGTTGGTGATCGCTCCTGGTTTAAGAATCTATTATCGGTAGCTTTCAGATTGAAAGTAAATCGGAGAAATATTTCCAGGCTACAAACTAAAAGACCAGAATGTTTTCAAATCAAATTAAGATCGAAGTAATTGAAATGGAGATGCCAGGCCAGATGATGATTTGTACCTACATGACGGGCGAGTGGTCAGGCCCCATACTCCAGCTTAGGGTTGATGAACTGGAATGTCAGTTTTTACCAATCAACAAATCATGTGGGGGACAGTTACTGGGGAATGCTGTGCTTCAGGAGGCAGTCACACACCTTAGATTAACTCGCTGAAACTTGGTCAGTGGCCAATGACAAAGAACAGGGCAGGTGGAAGGATTCAGGATGTAGTGCAGAAGGAACCTTGGCCTTTGATCTTATCTAACAGGTTTGAGATTCTTTCTTCGTGTGTGGATGAGAGTGCAGGGTACAGGGAAGATGAGTAAACTGACTGTAGCACTGTGGTACAGGGGGACATTGAAGCGGGAATAAAAAGTGAAATCTAGTTATAATCAGAGGTAGTATAGTTAGGGGAATGAACACTGTTCGTTGTGACCAGGATCGAGAGTCTCGAAAGCAGTGTTGCCTGCCTGGTGCCCAGGTTCAGGATATTCCATCTCGGCTACAAAGGAACTTGAAGTGGGAGGAGTAGAAATCCAGCTATCATGGTCCACACAGGTACCATTGATATGGAAGAAAGAGGAAAGAGGTTCTCCTGAGGGATTATGAGCACCGAGGTGTTGAGGTGAGAAAGCAGAACCAGAATGGTAATAATCTCTGGATTATTATCTGAGCAATTTGGCACGGTGTGAACATAATTATAGATGTACATTGTTCAAATGGTGGCATGGCAGAAATGTGTTTGAATTCATGGGACATTGGCATCGGTATGGGGAAGGAGGGAGTTGTTCTGGTGTTCTCGGCTCGACGAGAATCATATTGGGATAAGTCTCCTGGCAAAATACAGAGCTAGGCCTGGGGCTAGGGCGTTAAAATAAAAAGTGTGGAGTGGGTGAGCTCAGTTGCATGGAAAATTGTGGAAAAAGTTAGAAGCTGGTAAGTGCTCAGCAAAGTTTCCAGAGCAAGTAATAGGACAAAAAGTATGGAAATGGTCAGGAGTCTCACTTCAGCTGCAGCAGATAAGAAGGGTGGCTGTAAATGCCAGACTGAAGATCTTGTATTGAATTGCAGGGAGTGTATGAAACAAAGTGAATGAGTTTGTGGTGCAGATTGAAATTGACAGATACATCACTCTGGGTATCACAGAGAGGTGGTTGTTAGGGGATAAGTGTTGGGAACGAAATAGCCAATGATTCATGTCCGATAGAAAGAACAGGCAAATGGACAGAGATAACAAAGTGTGGAGCTGGATGAGCACAGCAGGCCAAGCAGCATCTCAGGAGCGTAAAAGCTGACGTTTTGTGCCGAGACCCTTCTACTTCTGTGTGTTCATCCTGCTGTGTTCATCCAGATCCACACTTTGTTATCTTGGATTCTGAAGCATCTGCAGTTCCTATTATCTCCGATACAAATGGACAGAGATGCCAGGGTTGGCTTGTCAGTAAGAAATGAGGTCGCGCTGAAGGAACCACAGCTCTTGTGCTTGTTTATTAATGACTTGGAGGAAAGAGGTGCATGTGCTGTGGCGAAATTTGTTGATGACTGAAAAAATATTTAGAAAGACAAGGCATGGCCCAGAAACAGAGATTTACCAGGATGTTACTTGGATCAGCATGTATTAGCTATAAGCAGGGTTTGGTGGAAATGCTGTGTCATGATACATGTAATGAGATCAACCATGATCTCACCGAATGATGGAGGAATATTCAATGGGCCAAATGACTTTTTTTGTGAGTCTTCTTGTTTGACAATGCATTCATGAAGGTGTTTTTTTTTCTCTCTTGGATAAGATGTGAAAATGAAATGTATACGAGATAATGGGAACTGCAGATGCTGGAGAATCCAAGACAACAAAATGTGAGGCTGGATGAACACAGCAGGCCAAGCAGCATCTCAGGAGCACAAAAGTGCTCCTGAGATGCTGCTTGGCCTGCTGTGTTCATCCAGCCTCACATTTTGTTGTCATGAAATGTATACACTTCCTTTTCATCTGGGAATAAATAATTGTTCTGAACGATTTCCATTGACTAATAGCAATCTGACAAGCTTCGCAATGTAAAGAGATTTTTAGCTTCTTTTTAATTGTAAAGGTATTCTTTGGAATTAATTTGGCATATATTATTTGCATCTCAGGAAGTATGTTCATCACTGCATCTCAAAAAGTGCTCTGTTGTATGACAGCAGCTTTTTAAAGATCACTTCAATGGTTGTGATTTTGAGTTGCCATAACACACATTAAATTACACTGTTGGCCAATCTGTCCATGATTATTTCATTATGCTATGCTTCAAACAGACAAGGAAATATTGGTGATGCAATGAAGTGGTTGACTCTCAAATATAATTGCTGTTATAGTTTCCACTTGGAAGAAAGATTCACATCAAATTGACTGGTCAAGGAAATGGGACACTGACTGTGAGTACTTTGAATGTTCGAGTTATTCCTAAAATGAAAGTTATGACCTTGATGATTTCTCTTTCATGCAGATATGAAGAGACTCTTTTAAAATATCCTCTCGGTTAGTGGTTCAGGCATAAAAGTGCAATATGTATATTTATGTATATACATGTACATGCGTCATCTGAAAAGATAATGAGGAAAAATCACTTGTGACAAGGTGAGAATGAGTTATCCAGATAGTAAGAACTGCCAATGTTGGTGTCTGAGATAACACATTGTGGAGCTGGAGGAACACAGCAGGGCAGGCAGCATCAGAGGCTCAAGAAAGTTGGGGTTTTGGGTCAGGACCCTTCCTGAGAAATGGAGGGTGGAAGGGAGCTCAGAAACAAATAGTGTGGAGGGGGAGGAGGTGGTAGGGAAGGTAGGTGGGATGGTGATAAGTGAGTACTATCCAGATTGGAACAGATTTTCCCCAGGGGGTATTGAGTACGAATTCCAAATCACTCTCAAAATCTTAGTGACTGTTAACATTGATGTTTTTTGTCTGTGTGTTTCAGTAATTGCATGACAGTTGAATGGTTCGTTGAGAGTGAGGAACCTATGGACTCTCACACACCAAGATGGAATTTAGTTTGAAGAGTGACTTCAAAATAGTTGCTTGCTTTTAAAATCTTGACCGTTTTTGCTGTCCAGTTGAATGAATTTAGCTTCATACTGCTTCAATAGGAATTAGTGTTTAATAGGAACATATTTGTGAAACTTACAGTTCCGTAAGTTTTAGCATAAACTGGTGCAGCCTTTCGGTGCTTGCAAAAAGGCTCACCTCTCCATTAATACCGAAGGAAAATTGGAGTTTAAAAGTAAGTTCACCCGCTGTCAGGGAATGAAATGTTAATGTTGACTCGAACATAATTTTTAAAAAAGTCATATCTTTGTGTAACACTGAACTCAAATTAAAATTTGGATATGCTAGTTTTACAGATGGTTGGATATTGAATTCATTTTAAATGAGGGTGAAGATCACTTTAAATCCAGCATATTTGTGAAGAAAAGAAATAGCATGTCAAATAAAATTAACTGCATGACTCTTCATAGCCCTATCTGTAGAATTTCATTCTGAACTGTGAGACAGTTGTGACCCCATACTACCTCAGTGCTCATGGCAAGAGTAAGACTCCTGTTTGACGTGCTGTGCACTGCATGGAATGGCGGCAACATCAGATTCATTGATGCTTGAGAATCAAAAGAATATGACGATAAGATTTAAAATCAAAATTTCATTGAACACTTCAAGGAATGTATTACAGGAAGAGGGGGAAAGCATGTATGACTAATAGAAGGTGGTGGCGCAGATCACATAGACCTGTGTGCTAAAACTTATCACAAATTTCACATTGAATGGAACAGTTTAAACAGGCTGGAGGAAGCAGACATGCCAGCCCAAACTTTTTGAATTTGAGCATTCTGTTCGTAAACATCAGCAAAATTGTTGGAAACATGTTTATTCTTTCTCTTTTATTGCACAGAACCATACGATTGGACTGTTTTGATGAGAAATTTAAAGATTACGTGTCCCATCCGTTTGACTCACCGTTTGGTACCACAGGTTGGTACGATCTTCGTTCGAGAAGGAAAGGGGATGTTCCAGATACAGAAAATCGTCAAACCATTTACTACAAAGTCCGTTTCTGATTAGTATTAATTAATGCAGTTAACATTTTTAGCTCGACATGATTGCACAATCGAGTCAATAAGAAAATTCCATCTGATATTCCACATAAATTTTAAGTGGATATTAAAGCAGCTCATTTCTTTTTCATGCCGTCTGCTGCTTTGAAGAATGGTTGTCTTATTGTCGAAATGTTTAGCTTTGACTCCATGGCTTCTTCCATTAGCTCACATTGAAACACATGTTTCTTCAGCCAAAAATGCACGTTTACCCGGTGTTGACTAACCTTCCCCTGAAATCCCCTGCGGTCGCTCCCCTGAAAAACAACTATACCGTTTTGGATACTGTTCCGGGGGACGACTTACCAGGGGTATGCAGTAGGGTGCAGGTCTCTGGCACAGAGTCTGTCCCTCTTGCACAGAAGGGAAGCGGGGATAGGAAGAGAGTGATAGTCATTGGGGACTCAATAGTGAGAGGGACTGATAGAAGATTTGCCGGGAACGAAAGAGACTCACGATTGGTGTGTTGCCTACCAGGTGCCAGGGTCTCTGATGTCTCGGATCGTCTCTTTCGGGTCACGAGGGGAGAGGGTGACCAGCCCCAAGTCGTGGTCCACATAGGCACCAACGGCATATGTAGAAAGAGGGATAGGGATGTCAGGCAGGATTTGAGGGAGCTAGGGTGGAAGCCGAGAGCTAGAACAAACAGAGTGGTCATCTCTGGTTTGTCACCCGTACCACATGATAACGAGGCAAAGAACAGGGAGAGATTTCAGCTGAAGACGTGGCTGCAGGGATGGTGCAGGTGGGAGGGCTTCAGGTACATGGATAATTGGGGCTCATTCTGGGGAAGGTGGTACCTGTACAAACAGGACGGTCTCCACTTGAATGAGAGGGGCACGAATATCCTGGGTGGGAAATTGGCTAGTGCCATTCGGGTGGATTTAAACGAGCTCAGAAGGGGGATGGGAAACTGAGGTGTAGTCCTCGTACACAGGAGGATGAGCGTAGGGAGGACATGGTCAGGACCTCACTGTCACAGAAGTGTGCTGGCAGACAGCAAGCTGGATTGAAGTTTGACGACTTTAATGCCGGGAGTATCCGGAATAATGTAGGTGAGCTTGCAGCTTGGATAGGTACCTGGGACTTCGATGTTGTGGCCATTTCGGAGGCATGGATAGAGCAGGGTCAGGAATGGATGTTGCAGGTTCTCGGGTTTAGATCTTTCATTAAGGTCTGGGAAGGTGGAAAAAGAGGGGGAGGTGTGGCTTTGTTGGTCAAGGACAGCATAACGGCGGCTGAAAGAACCTTTGAGGACTCATCTACTGAGGTGGTATGGGCTGAGGTTGCCAAGGAAGGTTTGTTGACTGAGTCAGTGTGGGTGTAAGTTCGGAACAGCAAGGCAGCAGTCACTTCACTGGGGGTTTTCTACAGACCCCAAATAGCAGTTGGGAGATCGAAGAACTCATTGGCCGGCAGATTGTTGAAAAGTGCAAACGTATCAGGGTTGTTGTTATGGGTGACTTCAACTTTCCCAATATAGATTGAAACTTCCTGAGTGCAGATGGTTTGGATGGAGCCGTTTTTGTCAGGTGTGTTCAGGAGGGTTTCCTGACTCAGTATGTGGACAGGCCGATGAAGCGGGAGGCCATTTTGGATTTGGTGCTCGGCGATGAGCCAGGACAGGTGTCAGATCTTGTGGTGGGAGAAGACTTTGGCGACAGTGACCGCAAGAGCCTCCCATTTACCATAGCCATGGAAAGGGAAAGGAGCAGTTACCAGGGGAAGATATTTCACTGGGGTCAACGAAACTATGATGCTATCAGACAGGAGTTGGGAAGTACAGATTGGGAGCAATTGTTCCACAGAAAGGGCGCAGCAGACATGTGGAGGCTGTTCAAGGAGCAGTTGTTGCGAGTGATGTATAAATTTGTTCCTCTGAGACCGGTAAGAAGGGGTAAGATTAAGGAGCCTTGGATGACGGGTACAGAGGTGCTTCTTGTCAAAAAGAAAAGGCAGCGTACGTAAGGTGGAGGAAGTGAGGGTCTGGCACAGCTTTAGAGTATTACAGGCCTGCTCGGAAGGAGCTCAAAAGATATTGCCTGTGCAATTGTTACCTGTTACAACCTTTGCGTCCACGCTTGCTCATTCAATGGTGTCAAGATGCCAGCAGTGCATGTACCTTCTCCATCCCCCAATGCCGTCAGCTCACACAAGACATAGTCCTTACTTAAAATCTTCTGATCAACCAAAGTTCATTGTAATGGACATTTTAGTTATCTGTCATGAAACGAAAACTGATTCTGACTGGCATGACCTGCAGTACAAATGAATATAATCTGCGAAATGAGATTTCTTATGGGCTTGCAGCCGCGACAAATAATTGCTTTTCAAAGACGTTGCATACATACATTTTTTTCTCCTATCACCTTAGATTATTTTTTTGTTTATGCATGTTGTGTGGGTTTCCAGTCAGGCCCATAAACACAGGTTGATGCCGTCACTGTTACAACACGGTATTGAAGGAGAATTTGTGATCTTTGGTGTTTCATTCCAGTGTCTGAAGGAGTGCACCATCACGCCACTTCAGAGCACTACTGGCGACGAATTGTTGCAAGTTTTCAAGTGTTACCGATTGTCACATAAAATATGGCCTTTTTGTTGTTGCACTATTCATCTTACCTGCACCATATCTCGTGTTTAGGCTTGGAAACTATTTCAAGTTTTTTGATTTACTTGTTCAAAATCATTTATGATTGTTGTCATGATATCTACAATATGTTATTTTGATTGGACATAGAGGATTGGATCTGTCTTAATGGAAATAATGTATGCGCTTATAAAAGCCCTTCTGGGCAAGGTAGTTGCTCAGTGGTTAGAGCTGCTCATGCACTGGGGAGTCAATTGAGATTCCAGTCTTGGGTAAATATCTGTGTGGAATTGACACGTCCTCCCCGCGTCTGCGAGGGGTTTCTGCCAGGTGCTGCAGTTTCCTCCCATTGTTCAAAGATGTGCAGGTCCTTATATGTGATTTGTGAAGCATTTCTTAAATGTTTCAATCCTGCCAGCATCCAGTGCCTTGGACAAAATAACTGGAGATGAATAAAAGATACTGTGCCTTTTGTCACCATTTCCTGCTGGATTTTCATCAATCCTGCTTTATATCGGTGACAACTTCCATGACCTTTTTTGATGCTATGTCTGAATTGACAGTCTAGTTCCAAATATTTGTTGTGCAGTATTTCAAGGTCTCTGTTACAGCATACCCATGAATGTCCACTTCAAAAGATACTTCCATATCATAGAATCCCTACGGTGTGGAAACAAGCCCCTTTTGACCCAAGAGGTCCACAGCCACCTTCCAAAGAGCATCTCACCCTGACTCATCCCCCAACCCTTTCCTCAGTAACCCTACATTTCCCATGACTAACACACCTAATCTACACATCCCTAAACACAATGGGCAAGTTTGGCATGGCCCAGACACCTAGCCTGCACATCTTTGGACTGTGGGAGGAAACCAGAGCACCCAGCAGGAACCCGTGCAGGCTTGGGCAGAATGTACAAACTCCGCATAGAAAATCGTCCAACGGTGGGATCGAACCTGGGTCCCTGGCGCTGTGAGTCAGCAGTGCTAACCACTGAGCCACCGTGCTGCCCTTGGAGTTAGACAGAGCTTGCTTGTTCCTGGGTGGCCTCAAACTGCCAACCTCCACTTCGTGGCAAAAGTGCTGACCAACTGCACTCATCTTCACTGGTTTTTGCTTTTTATCATTGAATTCAATCCTTCAAACTCTATGATAAATATTTAAATTTCCATTGATATGTGAGGGTTGTTTTTAGTACACAGTATTGGTTTATTATGTTTCATTGGTACATAATGAATACTGTATGTGTATGCAAATGGGCAAGTTGGTAATGATGCAGTCCACAGACCTGGAGGATAATAACACTGTCCTTCAATCGCCCACGATGCCCTCTGCAAATTGGTAGAAAACAAAAATTTCTATAAAATTCATCTCTCCTCCCGTCAGTCGATCAAAATTAATTCAGGATTTTGTACAGGCCAATAACCGTAAGATTACACGAGCCTAAACAAAACTACTGGCTCATATTAGTTCAGTAAAGTGAAAGGGCAACAATAGAGGTAGTAGGAACTGCAGATGCTGGAGAATCTGAGATAAGAAGGTGTAAAGCTGGATGAACACAGCAGGCCAAGCAGTATCATTCGGCTCGACACCTTGTTATCTCAGATTCTCCAGCGCCAATTTTCTGAAGCAGGGTCTCGTCCCGAAACATCAGCTTTCTTGCTTCTCTGATGCTGCTTGACCTGCTGTGTTCATCCAGCTCTCCACCTTGGGCAACAATAGAGTATGCTTTAAGTCACTAGGTATGTTACGTGGGTTTGTCTTCCTTAGGGTGGAGTTAGTGGAACCGAAAAAGATGTCTCCCTCACAGCGTTTGTGACAAAAGAATTGCATCGTTCCTTGGCGGCCTTTCAACAGAAGAATATTCAGAGATTTCACGAGTGGTAAGAATGTAACTTCTTTTACTTCTCTTTTTCTCACTTTTTCCAACAATTGGAAAATAGATTTTAGAAATAACATTGAGCTGATGAAGTGTGAAAAGAAGAATAATTCCAAGCAGTGGTGGGAGTTGGTCAGTGAGGTGGGAGGAGTGGATAGGTGGGAGAGAAGGCGGACAGGTCATGGAGGCGGGGATGAGGGGAGGAACTAGTCTTGGGATGAGGTTGGCGGGTGGGGAGATTTTGAGGGTGGCCAAGTCCACATTGAGGCTGTTGAGTTGGAAGCTCCCGAGGCGGAATATGAGGTGCTGCTCCTCCAGTTTCTGGGTGGTTTGGTTGTGACACTGGAAGAGGCCCAGGATGGACATGTCATTCAGGGAGTGGGAGGGGGAGTTGAAGTGATGCAATGATTTGGACATGAAAATAGAAGGTGTGGTTAGTAAGTTTCCCAATGATTGAAGGTGTAGTAGCCAGCCAAGAAGGTCACCTCAGAATACAATGGGACATTGACAAGGGCCAATAAACTGAGGAATGGCAGGTGGTGTTGAGGTTAGACAAATGTGAGGTGCTACATTTTGGAAAGGCAAATCAGGGCAGCACGCTGGAGTGCAGTTTCGTAGTTCCATCAAAGTACAGCCACCGGTAGAAAGGATATGAAGGAGACATTTGGTGTGCTCGCCTTTATCGGTCAGTGCATTGAGTATAGGAGTTGGGAGATCACTTAGCAGCCATGTAGGACGTTGGTTCGGCTGCTTTTGGAATACTGCAATCGATTTTGGTCTCCTTGCGAGAGGAAGGATGTCGGCGCAACATTGAGGGCCGAAGGGCCTGTTCTGCGCTGTATTGTTGTATGTTGTAAACTTGAAAGGGTTCAGAGAAGCTCTAAAAGGATGTTACCAGCATCGGAGGTTGGAGGTGTACCGTGGGATTGAACAGGCAGCTATTTCTTGGAACTTTGGAGTTCAGGGCTGACCATATAGAAGTTTATACAATTACGAGGGACGTGGATAGAGCGAACAGCCAAGATCTTTTCCCCGGATTGCTGGAAGCCAAAACTGGAGGGAATAGGTTAAAAATGAGAGAGGGAAGATTTAAAATGGACCGGATTTTTTTCATAGTGGTGCATGTATGGAGTGAGCTGCCAGAGGAAGTGATGGAGGCTTGTACATTTAAAAGGCATGTGGATGGGTATATGAATAGGCTGGGTTGAGAGGAATATGGGCCAAATGCTGGCAAATGGGACTAAATTAATTTAGGATATCTGGTCAACATAGACAAATTGGGCCAAAGGATCTGTTTCCCGACTGTACATCTCTGTGATTCTAAGTGTCTTTTTTCTTAACCACGTGGCCCATAATTAGAAAAACGTGAATCAGGATTTGGGAATGTGACAATTCTAATTGGATCTGTTTGATGAAATTAACTCTGTAGGTAATGGTGGTTAATTTATGATTCGTCAAATTTGAGTTTATTGCAGCGTCCTATAGAATAGAGGAGACACATGTAATCAAAATTGAAAATCAAAACTTGGTAAAATTTTGCATTGGAAATACATGACCAACCATTGGAGGAGATTCATGACCATTGCATTCAAGTGAGAACAACAAATGTGATTCAGTGACTCAGTGAAACGGGATGCAGTGACTCAGTGAAATTGGATGCAGTGACTGAGTGAAATAGGATGCAGTGACTGAGTGAAGTGGGATGCAGTGACTGAGGGTAATGGGATGCAGTGACTGAGGGTAATGGGATGCAGTGACTGAGGACAATGGGATGCAGTGACTGAGGGTGATGTGATGCAGTGACTGAGTGAAATGGGATGCAGTGACTGAGGGAAATGGGATGCAGTGACTGGGAAATGGGATGCAGTGATTGATGGAAATGGGACGCAGTGACTGAGGGTAATGGGATGCAGTGACTGAGGGAAATGGGATGCAGTGACTGAGGGAAATGGGATGCAGTGACTGAGAGAAATGAGATGCCGAGACTGAGTGAACTGGGATGCAGTGACTGATGGAAATGGTATGCAGTGTCTGTTGGAAATGGGATCCTGCGACTGAAGGTAATGGGATGCAGTGACTGAGGGTAATGGGATGCAGTGACTGAGGGTAATGGGATGCAGTGACTGAGTGAAATGGGATGCAGTGACTGAGGGTAATGGGATGCAGTGACTGAGTGAAATGGGATGCAGTGACTGAGGACAATCGGATGCAGTGACTGAGGGCAATGGGATGCAGTGACTGAGTGAAATGGGATTGCCGTGACTGTGGAAAGGAGATGCAGTGACTGAGGAAATGGGACACAGTGACAGATGGAAATGGGATGCCCTGACTGAGTGTAAAGTGAAGCATTGAGTGAAACGGGATGCAGTGGCTGTGTGAAATGGGATGCACTGGCTGTGTGAACTGGGATGCAGTGGCTGTGTGAACTGGGATGCAGTGACTGTGTGAATAGGGATGCAGTGACTGAGGGAAAGGAGATGCAGTGTCTGTTTGAAATGGGATGCTGTGACTCAAGTGAATGGGATGCCGTGACTGTGGGGAATGGGATGCAGTGACTGAGATAAATGGGATGCAGTGACTGAGATAAATGGGATGCAGTGACTGATGGAAATGGGATGCAGTGAATGTGGGAAATGGGATTCAGTGACTGTGGGGAATGGGATGCAGTGTCTGAGGGAAATGGAATTCAGTGACTGAGATAAATGGGATGCAGTAATTGGTGGAAATGGGATGCAGTGACTGAGGGAAATGGGATGCAGTGACTGTGTCAAATGGATGCAGTGACTGAGTGTAATGGGATGCAGTGACTGATCAAAATGGGATGCAGTGACTGACAGTAATTGGATGGAGTGACGGACGGTAATGGGATGCAGTGACTGAGGGAAACGGGACGCGGTGTCAGAGTGAAATAGGATGCAGTCAATGAGTGAAATGGCCTGCAGTGATTGAGTGAAGTGGGATGCAGTGACTGAGTTAAATGTGATGCAGAGGCTGAATGAAATGGGATGCAGTGACTGCTTGAAATGGGATGCAGTGACTGCTTGAAATGGGATGCAGTGACTGAGTGAAATGGGCTGCTGTGACTGAGTGAAATGGGCTGCTGTGACTGAGCGTAATGGGATCCAGTGACTGAGGGAAATGAGATGCAGTGTCTGTTTGAAATGGGATCCTGCGACTGAAGTTAATGGGATGCAGTGACTGAGTGAAATGGGATGCAGTGACTGAGTGAAATGGGATGCAGTGACTGAGTGAAGTGGGATGCAGTGACTGAGGGTAATGGGATGCAGTGACTGAGGACAATGGGATGCATTGACTGAGGGTAATGTGATGCAGTGACTGAGTGAAATGGGATGCAGTGACTGAGTGAAGTGGGATGCAGTGACTGAGGGTCATGGGATGCAGTGACTGAGGGTAATGTGATGCAGTGACTGAGGGAAATGGAATTCAGTGACTGAGATAAATGGGATGCAGTAATTGGTGGAAATGGGATGCAGTGACTGAGGGAAATGGGATGCAGTGACTGTGTCAAATGGATGCAGTGACTGAGTGTAATGGGATGCAGTGACTGAGTGTAATGGGATGCAGTGACTGACAGTAATTGGATGGAGTGACGGACGGTAATGGGATGCAGTGACTGAGGGAAACGGGACGCGGTGTCAGAGTGAAATAGGATGCAGTCAATGAGTGAAATGGCCTGCAGTGATTGAGTGAAGTGGGATGCAGTGACTGAGTTAAATGTGATGCAGAGGCTGAATGAAATGGGATGCAGTGACTGCTTGAAATGGGATGCAGTGACTGCTTGAAATGGGATGCACTGGCTGTGTGAACTGGGATGCAGTGGCTGTGTGAACTGGGATGCAGTGACTGTGTGAATAGGGATGCAGTGACTGAGGGAAAGGAGATGCAGTGTCTGTTTGAAATGGGATGCTGTGACTCAAGTGAATGGGATGCCGTGACTGTGGGGAATGGGATGCAGTGACTGAGATAAATGGGATGCAGTGACTGAGATAAATGGGATGCAGTGACTGATGGAAATGGGATGCAGTGAATGTGGGAAATGGGATTCAGTGACTGTGGGGAATGGGATGCAGTGTCTGAGGGAAATGGAATTCAGTGACTGAGATAAATGGGATGCAGTAATTGGTGGAAATGGGATGCAGTGACTGAGGGAAATGGGATGCAGTGACTGTGTCAAATGGATGCAGTGACTGAGTGTAATGGGATGCAGTGACTGATCAAAATGGGATGCAGTGACTGACAGTAATTGGATGGAGTGACGGACGGTAATGGGATGCAGTGACTGAGGGAAACGGGACGCGGTGTCAGAGTGAAATAGGATGCAGTCAATGAGTGAAATGGCCTGCAGTGATTGAGTGAAGTGGGATGCAGTGACTGAGTTAAATGTGATGCAGAGGCTGAATGAAATGGGATGCAGTGACTGCTTGAAATGGGATGCAGTGACTGCTTGAAATGGGATGCAGTGACTGAGTGAAATGGGCTGCTGTGACTGAGTGAAATGGGCTGCTGTGACTGAGCGTAATGGGATCCAGTGACTGAGGGAAATGAGATGCAGTGTCTGTTTGAAATGGGATCCTGCGACTGAAGTTAATGGGATGCAGTGACTGAGTGAAATGGGATGCAGTGACTGAGTGAAATGGGATGCAGTGACTGAGTGAAGTGGGATGCAGTGACTGAGCGTAATGGGATGCAGTGACTGAGGACAATGGGATGCATTGACTGAGGGTAATGTGATGCAGTGACTGAGTGAAATGGGATGCAGTGACTGAGTGAAGTGGGATGCAGTGACTGAGGGTCATGGGATGCAGTGACTGAGGGTAATGTGATGCAGTGACTGAGGGAAATGGAATTCAGTGACTGAGATAAATGGGATGCAGTAATTGGTGGAAATGGGATGCAGTGACTGAGGGAAATGGGATGCAGTGACTGTGTCAAATGGATGCAGTGACTGAGTGTAATGGGATGCAGTGACTGATCAAAATGGGATGCAGTGACTGACAGTAATTGGATGGAGTGACGGACGGTAATGGGATGCAGTGACTGAGGGAAACGGGACGCGGTGTCAGAGTGAAATAGGATGCAGTCAATGAGTGAAATGGCCTGCAGTGATTGAGTGAAGTGGGATGCAGTGACTGAGTTAAATGTGATGCAGAGGCTGAATGAAATGGGATACAGTGACTGCTTGAAATGGGATGCAGTGACTGCTTGAAATGGGATGCAGTGACTGAGTGAAATGGGCTGCTGTGACTGAGTGAAATGGGCTGCTGTGACTGAGCGTAATGGGATCCAGTGACTGAGGGAAATGAGATGCAGTGTCTGTTTGAAATGGGATCCTGCGACTGAAGTTAATGGGATGCAGTGACTGAGTGAAATGGGATGCAGTGACTGAGTGAAATGGGATGCAGTGACTGTGGGGAATGGGATGCAGTGACTGAGATAAATGGGATGCAGTGACTGAGATAAATGGGATGCAGTGACTGATGGAAATGGGATGCAGTGAATGTGGGAAATGGGATTCAGTGACTGTGGGGAATGGGATGCAGTGTCTGAGGGAAATGGAATTCAGTGACTGAGATAAATGGGATGCAGTAATTGGTGGAAATGGGATGCAGTGACTGAGGGAAATGGGATGCAGTGACTGTGTCAAATGGATGCAGTGACTGAGTGTAATGGGATGCAGTGACTGATCAAAATGGGATGCAGTGACTGACAGTAATTGGATGGAGTGACGGACGGTAATGGGATGCAGTGACTGAGGGAAACGGGACGCGGTGTCAGAGTGAAATAGGATGCAGTCAATGAGTGAAATGGCCTGCAGTGATTGAGTGAAGTGGGATGCAGTGACTGAGTTAAATGTGATGCAGAGGCTGAATGAAATGGGATGCAGTGACTGCTTGAAATGGGATGCAGTGACTGCTTGAAATGGGATGCAGTGACTGAGTGAAATGGGCTGCTGTGACTGAGTGAAATGGGCTGCTGTGACTGAGCGTAATGGGATCCAGTGACTGAGGGAAATGAGATGCAGTGTCTGTTTGAAATGGGATCCTGCGACTGAAGTTAATGGGATGCAGTGACTGAGTGAAATGGGATGCAGTGACTGAGTGAAATGGGATGCAGTGACTGAGTGAAGTGGGATGCAGTGACTGAGCGTAATGGGATGCAGTGACTGAGGACAATGGGATGCATTGACTGAGGGTAATGTGATGCAGTGACTGAGTGAAATGGGATGCAGTGACTGAGTGAAGTGGGATGCAGTGACTGAGGGTCATGGGATGCAGTGACTGAGGGTAATGTGATGCAGTGACTGAGGGAAATGGAATTCAGTGACTGAGATAAATGGGATGCAGTAATTGGTGGAAATGGGATGCAGTGACTGAGGGAAATGGGATGCAGTGACTGTGTCAAATGGATGCAGTGACTGAGTGTAATGGGATGCAGTGACTGATCAAAATGGGATGCAGTGACTGACAGTAATTGGATGGAGTGACGGACGGTAATGGGATGCAGTGACTGAGGGAAACGGGACGCGGTGTCAGAGTGAAATAGGATGCAGTCAATGAGTGAAATGGCCTGCAGTGATTGAGTGAAGTGGGATGCAGTGACTGAGTTAAATGTGATGCAGAGGCTGAATGAAATGGGATACAGTGACTGCTTGAAATGGGATGCAGTGACTGCTTGAAATGGGATGCAGTGACTGAGTGAAATGGGCTGCTGTGACTGAGTGAAATGGGCTGCTGTGACTGAGCGTAATGGGATCCAGTGACTGAGGGAAATGAGATGCAGTGTCTGTTTGAAATGGGATCCTGCGACTGAAGTTAATGGGATGCAGTGACTGAGTGAAATGGGATGCAGTGACTGAGTGAAATGGGATGCAGTGACTGAGTGAAGTGGGATGCAGTGACTGAGGGTAATGGGATGCAGTGACTGAGGACAATGGGATGCATTGACTGAGGGTAATGTGATGCAGTGACTGAGTGAAATGGGATGCAGTGACTGAGTGAAGTGGGATGCAGTGACTGAGGGTAATGGGATGCAGTGACTGAGGGTAATGTGATGCAGTGACTGAGGGAAATGGGATGCAGTGACTGTGGGGAATGGGATGCAGTGACTGTGGGGAATGGGATGCAGTGATTGAGATAAATGGGATGCAGTGACTGATGGAAATGGGATTCAGTGACTGTGGGGAATGGGACGCAGTGACTGATGGAAATGGAATTCAGTGACTGAGATAAATGGGATGCAGTGAATGAGGGAACTGGGATTCAGTGACTGAGATGAATGGGACGCAGTGACTGATGGAAATGGGATGCAGTGACTGAGGGTAATGGGTTGCAGTCACTGAGTGAAATGGGATGCTGTGACACTGTGGAATGGGATGCAGTGACTCAGTGGAATGTGAAGCATTGACTGAGGGAAAGGAGATGCAGTGAATGTGGGAAATAGGATGCTCTGTCTGAGGGTAATGTGATGCAGTGACTGAGGTTAACGCGATGCAGTGACTGTGGTTAATGGGATGCAATGACTGAGGGAAATGGGATGCAGTGACTGATGGAAATCAGATGCACTGTCTGAGGGAAATGGGATGCAGTGTCTGAGGAAAATGGGATGCTGTGACTGAGCGTACTGGGATGCAGTGACTGAGGGTAATGGGATGTAGTGACTGATGGTAATGGGATGCAGTGACTGAGGTGAAATGGGCTGCAGACACTGAGTGAAATGACATGCAGTGATTGAGGAACGGAGATGCAGTGACTGTGGGAAATGGGATGCAGTGACTGATGGAAATGGGATGCAGTGACTGAGGACCATTGGATGCAGTGACTGAGTGAACTGTGATTCAGTCACTGAGTGAACTATGATTCAGTCACTGAGTGAACTGTGATGCAGTGGCTGAGTGGAATGGGATGCAGTGACTGGGAAATGGGATGCAGTGATTGATGGAAATGGGATGCAGTGACTGAGGGAAATGGGATGCAGTGACTGAGGGAAATGGGATGCAGTGACTGAGGGAAATGGGATGCAGTGACTGAGAGAAATGAGATGCCGAGACTGAGTGAACTGGGATGCAGTGACTGATGGAAATGGTATGCAGTGTCTGTTGGAAATGGGATCCTGCGACTGAAGGTAATGGGATGCAGTGACTGAGGGTAATGGGATGCAGTGACTGATGGTAATGGGATGCAGTGACTGAGGTGAAATGGGCTGCAGACACTGAGTGAAATGACATGCAGTGATTGAGGAACGGAGATGCAGTGACTGTGGGAAATGGGATGCAGTGACTGATGGAAATGGGATGCAGTGACTGAGGACCATTGGATGCAGTGACTGAGTGAACTATGATTCAGTCTCTGAGTGAACTATGATTCAGTCACTGAGTGAACTGTGATGCAGTGGCTGAGTGGAATGGGATGCAGTGACTGGGAAATGGGATGCAGTGATTGATGGAAATGGGACGCAGTGACTGAGGGAAATGGGATGCAGTGACTGAGGGAAATGGGATGCAGTGACTGAGGGAAATGGGATGCAGTGACTGAGAGAAATGAGATGCCGAGACTGAGTGAACTGGGATGCAGTGACTGATGGAAATGGTATGCAGTGTCTGTTGGAAATGGGATCCTGCGACTGAAGGTAATGGGATGCAGTGACTGAGGGTAATGGGATGCAGTGACTGAGGGTAATGGGATGCAGTGACTGAGTGAAATGGGATGCAGTGACTGAGGGTAATGGGATGCAGTGACTGAGTGAAATGGGATGCAGTGACTGAGGGGAATCGGATGCAGTGAATGAGGACAATGGGATGCAGTGACTGAGGACAATCGGATGCAGTGACTGAGGGCAATGGGATGCAGTGACTGAGTGAAATGGGATTGCCGTGACTGTGGAAAGGAGATGCAGTGACTGAGGAAATGGGACGCAGTGACAGATGGAAATGGGATGCCCTGACTGAGTGTAAAGTGAAGCATTGAGTGAAACGGGATGCAGTGGCTGTGTGAAATGGGATGCACTGGCTGTGTGAACTGGGATGCAGTGGCTGTGTGAACTGGGATGCAGTGACTGTGTGAAAGGAGATGCAGTGTCTGTTTGAAATGGGATGCTGTGACTCAAGTGAATGGGATGCCGTGACTGTGGGGAATGGGATGCAGTGACTGAGATAAATGGGATGCAGTGACTGAGATAAATGGGATGCAGTGACTGATGGAAATGGGATGCAGTGAATGTGGGAAATGGGATTCAGTGACTGTGGGGAATGGGATGCAGTGTCTGAGGGAAATGGGATGCAGTAATTGGTGGAAATGGGATGCAGTGACTGAGGGAAATGGGATGCAGTGACTGTGTCAAATGGATGCAGTGACTGAGTGTAATGGGATGCAGTGACTGAGTGTAATGGGATGCAGTGACTGACAGTAATTGGATGGAGTGACGGACGGTAATGGGATGCAGTGACTGAGGGAAACGGGACGCGGTGTCAGAGTGAAATAGGATGCAGTCAATGAGTGAAATGGCCTGCAGTGATTGAGTGAAGTGGGATGCAGTGACTGAGTTAAATGTGATGCAGAGGCTGAATGAAATGGGATGCAGTGACTGCTTGAAATGGGATGCAGTGACTGCTTGAAATGGGATGCAGTGACTGAGTGAAATGGGCTGCTGTGACTGAGTGAAATGGGCTGCTGTGACTGAGCGTAATGGGATCCAGTGACTGAGGGAAATGAGATGCAGTGTCTGTTTGAAATGGGATCCTGCGACTGAAGTTAATGGGATGCAGTGACTGAGTGAAATGGGATGCAGTGACTGAGTGAAGTGGGATGCAGTGACTGAGGGTAATGGGATGCAGTGACTGAGGACAATGGGATGCATTGACTGAGGGTAATGTGATGCAGTGACTGAGTGAAATGGGATGCAGTGACTGAGTGAAGTGGGATGCAGTGACTGAGGGTAATGGGATGCAGTGACTGAGGGTAATGTGATGCAGTGACTGAGGGAAATGGGATGCAGTGACTGTGGGGAATGGGATGCAGTGACTGTGGGGAATGGGATGCAGTGATTGAGATAAATGGGATGCAGTGACTGATGGAAATGGGATTCAGTGACTGTGGGGAATGGGAAGCAGTGTCTGAGGGAAATGGAATTCAGTGACTGAGATAAATGGGATGCAGTGAATGAGGGAACTGGGATTCAGTGACTGAGATGAATGGGACGCAGTGACTGATGGAAATGGGATGCAGTGACTGAGGGTAATGGGTTGCAGTCACTGAGTGAAATGGGATGCTGTGACACTGTGGAATGGGATGCAGTGACTCAGTGGAATGTGAAGCATTGACTGAGGGAAAGGAGATGCAGTGAATGTGGGAAATAGGATGCTCTGTCTGAGGGTAATGTGATGCAGTGACTGAGGTTAACGCGATGCAGTGACTGTGGTTAATGGGATGCAATGACTGAGGGAAATGGGATGCAGTGACTGATGGAAATCAGATGCACTGTCTGAGGGAAATGGGATGCAGTGTCTGAGGAAAATGGGATGCTGTGACTGAGCGTACTGGGATGCAGTGACTGAGGGTAATGGGATGTAGTGACTGATGGTAATGGGATGCAGTGACTGAGGTGAAATGGGCTGCAGACACTGAGTGAAATGACATGCAGTGATTGAGGAACGGAGATGCAGTGACTGTGGGAAATGGGATGCAGTGACTGATGGAAATGGGATGCAGTGACTGAGGACCATTGGATGCAGTGACTGAGTGAACTGTGATTCAGTCACTGAGTGAACTATGATTCAGTCACTGAGTGAACTGTGATGCAGTGGCTGAGTGGAATGGGATGCAGTGACTGGGAAATGGGATGCAGTGATTGATGGAAATGGGACGCAGTGACTGAGGGAAATGGGATGCAGTGACTGAGGGAAATGGGATGCAGTGACTGAGGGAAATGGGATGCAGTGACTGAGAGAAATGAGATGCCGAGACTGAGTGAACTGGGATGCAGTGACTGATGGAAATGGTATGCAGTGTCTGTTGGAAATGGGATGCAGTGACTGGGAAATGGGATGCAGTGATTGATGGAAATGGGACGCAGTGACTGAGGGAAATGGGATGCAGTGACTGAGGGAAATGGGATGCAGTGACTGAGGGAAATGGGATGCAGTGACTGAGGGAAATGAGATGCCGAGACTGAGAGAAATGAGATGCCAAGACTGAGTGAACTGGGATGCAGTGACTGATGGAAATGGTATGCAGTGTCTGTTGGAAATGGGATCCTGCGACTGAAGGTAATGGGATGCAGTGACTGAGGGTAATGGGATGCAGTGACTGAGGGTAATGGGATGCAGTGACTGAGTGAAATGGGATGCAGTGACTGAGTGAAATGGGATGCAGTGACTGAGGGGAATCGGATGCAGTGAATGAGGACAATGGGATGCAGTGACTGAGGACAATCGGATGCAGTGACTGAGGGCAATGGGATGCAGTGACTGAGTGAAATGGGATTGCCGTGACTGTGGAAAGGAGATGCAGTGACTGAGGAAATGGGACGCAGTGACAGATGGAAATGGGATGCCCTGACTGAGTGTAAAGTGAAGCATTGAGTGAAACGGGATGCAGTGGCTGTGTGAAATGGGATGCACTGGCTGTGTGAACTGGGATGCAGTGGCTGTGTGAACTGGGATGCAGTGGCTGTGTGAACTGGGATGCAGTGGCTGTGTGAACTGGGATGCAGTGACTGTGTGAATAGGGATGCAGTGACTGAGTGAAATGACATGCAGTGACTGTGGGACATGGGATGCATTGACTAAGGGACATGGGATGCAGTGACTGAGGGAAATGGGATGCAGTGACTGAGTGAAATGGGATGCAGTGACTGAGGGACGTGGGATGCAGTGAATGAGGGACATGGGATGCACTGACTGAGGGAAATGGGATGCAGTGACTGAGCGTAATGGGATGCAGTGACTGAGGGACGTGGGATGCAGTGAATGAGGGACGTGAGATGCAGTGACTGAGGGACATGGGATGCAGTGACTGAGGGAAATGTGATGCAGTGACTGAGGGAAATGAGATGCCGAGACTGAGTGAACTGGGATGCACTGAGTGAAGGAAATGGTATGCAGTTTCTGTTGGAAATGGGATCCTGCGACTGAAGGTAATGGGATGCAGTGACTGAGGGTAATGGGATGCAGTGACTGAGTGAAGTGGGATGCAGTGACTGAGTGAAATGGGATGCAGTAACTGAGGGTAATGGGATGCAGTGACTGAGTGAAATGAGATGCTGTGACTGAGGGAAAAGGGATTCAGTATTTTTGGGAAGTAGGATGCAATCACTGAGTGAAATGCGATGCAGAGACTGAGGGAAAGGAGATGCTGTGACTGTGGGAAATGGGATGCAGTGAGTGTGGGAAATTGAAAGCAGCGTCTGTGAGATACGGAGAACAGTGAGTGATGAAAATGGGATGCAGTGACTGTGGTGAAGGAGATGCAGTGACTGAGTGAAATGGGATGCAGTGACTGACTGAAATGGGATGCAGTGACTACGTGAAATGGGATGCAGTGACTGATGGAAATTGGATGCAGTGACAGAGTGACATGAGCTGCAGTGTCTGAAGGAAATGTGATGCAGTGACTGAGGGAAATGGGATGCAGTGACTGAGGGAAATGTGATGCAGTGAGTGTGGGAAATTGAATTCATCGTCTGTTGGATACGGGAAACAGTGACTGATGGAAATGTGATGCAGTGACTGCTTGAAATGGGATGCATCAGTGAGTGCAATGGGATGCAGTGACTGGGTGAAATGGGATGCAGTGACTGATGGAAATTGGATGCATTGACAGAGTGACATGAGCTGCAGTGTCTGAAGGAAATGTGATGCAGTGACTGAGGGAAATGGGATGCAGTGACTGACGGAAATGGGATGCAGTGACTGAGAGACATGGGATGCAGTGACACACGGACATGGGATGCAATGACGCACGGACATGGGATTCAGTGACTGAGGGAATTGGGATGCAGTGACTGAGGGAAATGGGATGCACTGACTGAGTGAAATGTGATTCAGTCACTGAGTGAAATGGGATGCAGTGACTGAGGGACATGGGAAGCAGTGACTGAGGGAAATGGGATGCAATCACTGAGTGAAATGCGATGCAGAGACTGAGGGAAAGGAGCTGCTGCCACGATGGGAAATGGGATGCAGTGAGTGTGGGAAATTGAATGCAGCGTCTGTGAGATACTGGGAACAGTGAGAGATGAAAATGGGATGCAGTGACTATGGTGAAGGAGATGCAGTGACTGAGTGAAATGTGATGCAGTGACTGAGTGAAATGGGATGCAGTGACTGAGTGAAATGGGATGCAGTGACTGAGGGAAATGGGTTGCAGTGACTGTGTGAAATGACATGCAGTGACTAAGTGAAATGGTAAGCACTGACTGAGTGAAATGCGATGCAGTGACTGAGTGAAATGAGATGCCTTGTTTGATGGAAATATGATGCAGTAACTGACGGAAATGAGATGCATTGACTGAGTGAAATGCGATGCACTGACTGATGGAAATTGGATGCAGTGACAGAGCGACATGAGCTGCAGTGACGAAGTGAAATGAGAAGCATAGAATGCACTGTCTGTGAGATACGAAATCAATGACTGATGGAAATGGGATGCACTGACTGTGGTGAAGGGGATGCAGCGACTGAGTGAAATGGGATGCACTGACTGACTGAAATGTGATGCAGTGACTGTGTGAAATGGGATGCAGTGACTGTGTGAAATGGGATGCAGTGACTGTGTGAAATGGGATGCAGTGACTGCGTGAAATGGGATGCAGTGACAGAGTGAACTCTGATGCAGTGACAGAGTGAAAGTGGATGCAGTGACAGAGTGAAATGGGATGCAGTGACTGAGTGAAATGGGATGCAGTGACTGAGTGAAAAGGGATGCAGTGACAGAGTGAAATGGGATGCAGTGACAGAGTGAAATGGGATGCAGTGACTGAGGGAAAAGGGATGCAGTGACTGCGTGAAATGCGACGCAGTGACTCAGTGAAACGTGATTCCGTCACTGAGTGAAATGTGATTCCGTCACTGAGTGAAATATGATGCACTCACTGAGTGTACTGTGATTCAGTCACTGAGTGAACTGTGATGCAGTCACTGAGTGAAATAGGATGAAGTGGCTGAGTGAAATGGGATGCAGTGACTGAGTGAAATGAGATGCAGTGACTGAGTGAAATGAGATGCAGTGACTGAGTGAAATGGGAAGCAGTGACTGAGGGACATGGGATGCAGTGACTGAGGGACATGGGATGCAGTGACACACGGACATGGGATGCAGTGACACACGGACATGGGATGCAGTGACTGAGGGAAATGGGATGCAGTGACTGAGGGAAATGGGATGCAATCACTGAGTGAATTGCGATGCAGAGACTGAGGGAAAGGAGATGCTGTGACGATGGGAAATGGGATGCAGTGAGTGTGGGAAATTGAATGCAGCGTCTGTGAGATAAGGGAAACAGTGACTGATGGAAACGGGATGCAGTGACTATGGTGAAGGAGATGCAGTGATTGAGTGAAATGGGATGCAGTGACTGAGTAAAATACGATTCAGTGACTGCGTGAAATGGGATGCAGTGACTGTGGTGAAGGAGATGCAGTGACTGAAGGAAATGGGATACAGTGACTGAGTGAAATGGGATGCAGTGATTGAGTGAAATGGGATGCAGTGACTGAGTGAAATGGGATGCAGTGACTGAGGGACATAGGAAGCAGTGACTGAGGGACATGGGATGCAGTGACTGACGGAAATGGGATGCAGTGACTGAGGGACATGGGACGCAGTGACTGAGTGAAATGAGATGCACTGTCTGATGGAAATGCGATGCAGTGACAGAGTGACATGAGCTGCAGTGACAGAGGTACTGGGAAGGAGTTTCTGAGTTAATAGGGAATCAGTGCCCGAGCGGGCATGGGGTGCAGTGACTGAGGGAAATGGGATACAGTGCCTGACCGAAAAGGGACGCAGTGACTGAGTGACATGGGATGCAGTGACTGAGTGACATGGGATGCAGTGACTGAGGGACATGGGATGCAGTGACGCACGGACATGGGATGCAGTGACACACGGACATGGGATGCAGTGACACACGGACATGGGATGCAGTGACTGAGGGAATTGGGATGCAGTGACTGCGTGAAATGCGATGCAGTCACTGAGTGCAATGTGATGCAGTGACTGAGTGAAATGTGATGCAGTGACTGCTTGAAATGGGATGCATCAGTGAGTGCAATGGGATGCAGTGACTGGGTGAAATGGGATGCAGTGACTGATGGAAATTGGATGCAGTGACTGAGGGAAATGGGATGCAGTGACTGAGGGAAATGGGATGCAGTCAGTGTGGGAAATTGAATTCATCGTCTGTGAGATACGGGAAACACTGACTGATGGAAATGTGATGCAGTGACTGCTTGAAATGGGATGCATCAGTGAGTGCAATGGGATGCAGTGACTGATGGAAATGTGATGCAGTGACTGCTTGAAATGGGATGCATCAGTGAGTGCAATGGGATGCAGTGACTGAGGGAAATGGCAGGCAGTGACTGACGGAAATGGGATGCAGTGACTGAGGGAAATGGGATGCAGTGACTGAGGGAAATGGGATGCAATCACTGAGTGAATTGCGATGCAGAGACTGAGGGAAAGGAGATGCTGTGACGATGGGAAATGGGATGCAGTGAGTGTGGGAAATTGAATGCAGCGTCTGTGAGATCAGGGAAACAGTGACTGATGGAAACGGGATGCAGTGACTTTGGTGAAGGAGATGCAGTGATTGAGTGAAATGGGATGCAGTGACTGAGTAAAATACGATTCAGTGACTGCGTGAAATGGGATGCAGTGACTGTGGTGAAGGAGAGGCAGTGACTGAAGGAAATGGGATACAGTGACTGAGTGAAATGGGATGCAGTGACTGAGTGAAATGGGATGCAGTGACTGAGGGACATGGGAAGCAGTGACTGAGGGACATGGGATGCAGTGACTGAGGGAAATGGGATGCCGTGACTGAGGGAAATGGGATGCGGTGACTGAGCGAAATGAGATGCACTGTCTGATGGAAATGCGATGCAGTGACAGAGTGACATGAGCTGCAGTGACAGAGGTACTGGGAAGGAGTGACTGAGTTAATAGGGAATCAGTGCCCGAGCGGGCTTTGGGTGCAGTGACTGAGGGAAATGGGATACAGTGCCTGACCGAAAAGGGCCGCACTGACTGAGTGAAATGGGATGCAGTGACTGAGGGACATGGGATGCAGTGACTGAGGGACATGAGATGCCGTGACTGAAGGACATGAGATGCAGTGACTGAGAGACATGGGATGCATTGACACACGGACATGGGATGCAGTGACGCACGGACATGGGATTCAGTGACTGAGGGAATTGGGATGCAGTGACTGAGGGAAATGGGATGCACTGACTGAGTGAAATGTGATTCAGTCACTGAGTGAAATGGGATGCAGTGACTGAGGGACATGGGAAGCAGTGACTGAGGGAAATGGGATGCAATCACTGAGTGAAATGCGATGCAGAGACTGAGGGAAAGGAGATGCTGCCACGATGGGAAATGGGATGCAGTGAGTGTGGGAAATTGAATGCAGCGTCTGTGAGATACTGGGAACAGTGAGAGATGAAAATGGGATGCAGTGACTATGGTGAAGGAGATGCAGTGACTGAGTGAAATGGGATGCAGTGATTGAGTGAAATGGGATGCGGTGACTGAGGGACATGGGAAGCAGTGACTGAGGGACATGGGAAGCAGTGACTGAGGGACATGGGATGCCGTGACTGAGGGAAATGGGATGCAGTGACACACGGACATGGGATGCAGTGACACACGGACATGGGATGCAGTGACGCACGGACATGGGATTCAGTGACTGAGGGAATTGGGATGTAGTGACTGAGGGAAATGGGATGCACTGACTGAGGGACATGGGATGCAGTGACTGAGGGAAATGGGATGCACTGACTGAGTGAAATGTGATTCAGTCACTGAGTGAAATGGGATGCAGTGACTGAGGGACATGGGACGCAGTGACTGAGTGAAATGAGATGCACTGTCTGATGGAAATGCGATGCAGTGACAGAGTGACATGAGCTGCAGTGACAGAGGTACTGGGAAGGAGTTTCTGAGTTAATAGGGAATCAGTGCCCGAGCGGGCATGGGGTGCAGTGACTGAGGGAAATGGGATACAGTGCCTGACCGAAAAGGGACGCAGTGACTGAGTGACATGGGATGCAGTGACTGAGGGACATGGGATGCAGTGACTGAGGGACATGGCATGCAGTGACTGAGGGACATGGGATGCAGTGACACACGGACATGGGATGCAGTGACACACGGACATGGGATGCAGTGACTGATGGAATTGGGATGCAGTGACTGAGTGAAATGGGATGCAGTGACTGAGTGAAATGCGATGCAGTTACTGAGTGCAATGTAATGCAGTGACTGAGTGAAATGTGATGCAGTCACTGAGGGACATGGGATGCAGTGACTGTGGGACATGGGATGCAGTGACACATGGACATGGGATGCAGTGACACATGGACATGGGATGCAGTGACTGAGGAAATTGGGATGCATTGACTGCGTGAAATGCGATGCAGTCACTGAGTGCAATGTGATGCAGTGACTGAGTGAAATGGGATGCATCAGTGAGTGCAATCGGATGCAGTGACTGGGTGATATGGGATGCAGTGACTGCGTGAAATGCGATGCAGTCACTGAGTGCAATGTGATGCAGTGACTGAGTGAAATGGGATGCATCAGTGAGTGCAATCGGATGCAGTGACTGGGTGAAATGGGATGCAGTGACTGATGGAAATTGGATGCAGTGACAGAGTGACATGAGCTGCAGTGTCTGAAGGAAATTGATGCAGTGACTGAGGGAAATGGGATGCAGTGACTGAGGGACATGGGATGCAGTGACTGAGGGACGTGAGATGCAGTGACTGAGAGACATGGGATGCAGTGACACACGGACATGGGATGCAGTGACACACGGACATGGGATGCAATGACTGATGGAATTGGGATGCAGTGACTGCGTGAAATGGGATGCAGTGACTGAGTGAAATGTGATGCAGTGACTGAGTGCAATGTGATGCAGTGACTGAGTGCAATGTGATGCAGTGACTGAGTGCAATGTGATGCAGTGACTGAGTGAAATGTGATGCAGTCACTGAGGGACATGGGATGCAGTGACTGAGGGACATGGGATGCACTGACACACGGACATGGGATGCAGTGACACATGGACATGGGATGCAGTGACTGAGGGAATTGGGATGCAGTGACTGCGTGAAATGCGATGCAGTCACTGAGTGCAATGTGATGCAGTGACTGAGTGAAATGGGATGCATCAGTGAGTGCAATCGGATGCAGTGACTGGGTGAAATGGGATGCAGTGACTGATGGAAATTGGATGCAGTGACAGAGTGACATGAGCTGCAGTGTCTGAAGGAAATGTGATGCAGTGACTGAGGGAAATGGGATGCAGTGACTGAGGGACATGGGATGCAGTGACTGAGGGACATGAGATGCAGTGACTGAGAGACATGGGATGCAGTGACACACGGACATGGGATGCAATGACAGATGGAATTGGGATGCAGTGACTGCGTGAAATGGGATGCAGTGACTGAGTGAAATGCGATGCAGTCACTGAGTGCAATGTGATGCAGTGACTGAGTGCAATGTGATGCAGTGACTGAGTGCAATGTGATGCAGTGACTGAGTGAAATGTGATGCAGTGACTGAGGGACATGGGATGCAGTGACTGAGGGACATGGGATGCAGTGACACACGGACATGGGATGCAGTGACACACGGACATGGGATGCAGTGACTGAGGGAATTGGGATGCAGTGACTGCGTGAAATGCGATGCAGTCACTGAGTGCAATGTGATGCAGTGACTGAGTGAAATGTGATGCAGTGACTGTGTGAAATGGGATGCAGTGGCTGAGTGAAATGGGATGCAGTGGCTGAGTGAAATGGGATGCATTGACTGATGGAAATGAGATGCAGTAACTGAGGGAAATGGAATGCTGTGACTGAGGGTAATGGGATGCACCGTCTCAGTTCAATGAGATTCACTGTCTCAGTTAAATGGGATGAAGTGACTGAGTTAAATGCGATGCTCTGACTGAGGGAAATGGGATGCTGTGACTGATGGAAAGGAGACGCAGTGACTGTGGGAAATGGGTTGCAGTGACTGTGGGAAATGGGTTGCAGTGACTGTGGGAAATGGGAGGCAGTGATTGAGTGAAATGGGATGCAGTCACTGAGTGAAATGTGATGCAGTCACTGAGTGAAATGGGATGCTGTGACTCAGGGTAATGTGATGCAGTGACTGAGTGAAATGGGAAGCAGTGACTGAGTGAAATGGGATGCAGTGACTGAGTGAAATGGGATGCTGTGACTGAGTGAATGGGATGCAGTGACTGATGGTAATGGGATGCAGTGACTGAGGGAAATGGGATGTCGCGACTGATAGAAATGGGATGCAGTGACTGAGGGAAATGGTACGCACTGAGTGAGTGAAATGGGACGGAGTGACTGCATGAATTGGGAGGCAGTGACTGAGTGAAATGGGGTGCTGAGACTGAGTGAAATGTGATGCAGTTTCTGTCGGAAATGTGACGCAGATACTGAGGGAAATAGGATGCAGTGTCTGAGGAAAAGGAGATGCAGTGACTGTGTGAAATGGGTGCAGTCACTGTGCGAAATGGGTGCAGTCACTGTGTGAAATGGGTGCAGTCACTGTGTGAAATGGGATGCAGTGACTGAGTGAAATGGGATGCAGTGACGGATGGTAATGGGATGCAGTGACTGACAGAAATGTGATGCAGTGACTGACAGAAATGTGATGCAGTGACAGTGGGGAAATGCTATGCAGTGACTGAGGGAAATGAGATGCAGTGACTGACTGAAATGGTAGGGAGTGACTGACTGAAATGGTCGGGAGTGACTGACTGAAATGGTAGGGAGTGACTGACTGAAATGGTAGGGAGTGACTGACTGAAATGCGAGGGAGTGACTGAGTGAAATGCGAGGGAGTGACTGAGTGAAGTCGGAGGAAGTGACTAGGTGAAATGGGATGCAGTCCCTGAGTGAAATGGGATGCAGTCCCTGAGTGAAATGGGATGCTGTGACTGATGGAAATGGGATGCTGTGACTGAGGGTAATGTGATGCAGTGACTGAGGTTCATGGGAAGCAGTGACTGAGGGTCATGTGATGCAGTGAGTGAGGGCCATGGGAAGCGGTGACTGAGGGAAATGGTATGCAGTGACTGTGGGGAATAGGGTGCGGTGACTAAGGGAAATGGATGCACTGTCTCAGTTGAATAGGATTCACTGTCTCAGTTAAATAGGATGTAGTGACTGAGTCAAATGGGATGCAGTGACTGCGTGAAATGGGACGCAGTGACTGAGAGAAATGGGACGCAGTGACTGAGGGAAATAGGATGCAGTGACTGACTGAAATGGGAGGTAGTGACTGAGTGAAATGGGATGCAGTGACCGAGTAAAATAGGATGCAGTGACTGACTGAAATTGGAGGTAGTGACTGACTGAAATGGGACAGAGTGACTGAGTGAATTGGGAGGCAGTGACTGAGTGAAGTGGGTGGCTGTGACTGCGTGAAGTGGGAGGCTGTGACTGAGTGAAAAGTGATGCAGTGACTGAGTGAAATGCGATGCAGTGACTGAGTGAAATGGGATGCAGTGACTGATGGTAATGGGATGCAGTGACTGAGTGAAATGGGATGCAGTGACTGAGGGAAATGGTATTAGGTGACTGAGGGAAATGGTATACGGTGACTGAGGGAAATGGGATGCGATGACTGAGGGAAATGGAATGCGGTGACTGTGGGGAATGGGGGGCGGTGACTGACGGAAACGGATGCACTGTCTCAGCTGAATCGTATTCACTGTCTCGGTTAAATGGGATGCAGTGACTGAAGGAAAGGAGATTCAGTGAATATGGCAAATGGGATGCAGTGACTGAGGGAAATGGGTTGCAGTGACTGACTAAAATGGGAGTGACTGAGTGAAATGGGAGGCAGTGACTGAGTGAAATGGGAGGCCGTGACTGAGTGAAATGGGAGGCCGTGACTGAGTGAAATGGGAGGCCGTGACTGAGTGAAATGGGAGGCTGTGACTGAGTGAAGTGGGAGGCAGTGACTGAGTTAAATGCGATGCAGTTAATGGCGGAAGGAGATGCAGTGACTATGGGAAATGGGATGCAGTGACTGAGTGAAATGGGGTGCTGTGACTGAGGGAAAGGAGATGCAGTGAATGTGGGAAATGGGATGCCGTGACTTAGGGAAATGGGATGCAGTGACTGACTGAAATGGGAGGGAGTGACTGAACGAAGTGGGAGGCATTGACTGACTGAAAAGGGAGGCAGTGACTGACTGAAATGGGAGGCAGTGACTGACTGAAATGGGAGGCAGTGACTGAGTGAAATGGGAGGCAGTGACTGAGTGAAATGGGATGCAGTGACTGAGGGAAAGGAGATGCAGTGAATGTGGGAAATGGGATGCCGTGACTTACGGAAATGGGATGCAGTGACTTAGGGAAATGGGATGCAGTGACTTACGGAAATGGGATGCAGTGACTTACTGAAATGGGAGGGAGTGACTGAACGAAGTGGGAGGCATTGACTGACTGAAATGGGAGGCAGTGACTGAGTGAAATGGGAGGCAGTGACTGAGTGAAATGGGAGGCAGTGACTGAGTGAAATGGGATGCAGTGACTGAGTGAAATGGGATGCTGTGACTGAGTGTAATGGGATGCAGTGACCGAGTGAAATGGGATGCAGTCACTGAGAGAAATGGGCTGCTGTGACTGATGGAAATTGGATGCTGTGACTGAGGGTAATGTGATTCAGTGATTGAGGGTAATGGGATGCAGTGACTGAGTGAAATGGGATGCAGTGACTGAGTGAAATGGGATGTAGTGACTGAGTGAAATAGGATGTAGTGACTGAGTGAAATGGGAAGCTGTGACTGAGGGTCATGGGAAGCTGTGACTGAGGGTCATGGGAAGCAGTGATTGAGGGTCATAGGATGCAGTGAGTGAGGGTCATGGGATGCAGTGACTGAAGGAAATGCGATGCGGTGACTGAGTGAAATGGGATGCGGTGACTGAGGAAATGGAATGCGGTGTCTGTGGGGAATAGGGTGCGGTGACTGAGGGAAATGGATGCACTGTCTCAGTTGAAGAGGATTCAATGTCTCCTTTAAATAGGATGCTGTGACTGAGTCAAATGGGATGCCGTGACTGAGTGAAATGGGATGCAATGGCTGAGTGAAAAGAGATGCATTGGCTGAGTGAAATGGGATGCAGTGGCTGAGTGAAATGGGATGCAGTGGCTGAGTGAAATGTGATTTCTGTGACCGAGGCTAATGGGATGCAGTGAATGTGGGAAATGGGATGCAGTGACTGAGGGAAATGGGATGCAGTGACTGACTGAAATGGGAGGGAGTGACTGAACGAAGTGGGAGGCATTGACTGACTGAAAAGGGAGGCAGTGACTGACTGAAATGGGAGGCAGTGACTGACTGAAATGGGAGGCAATGACTGAGTGAAATGGGAGGCAGTGACTGAGTGAAATGGGATGCAGTGACTGAGGGAAAGGAGATGCAGTGAATGTGGGAAATGGGATGCCGTGACTTACGGAAATGGGATGCAGTGACTTAGGGAAATGGGATGCAGTGACTTACGGAAATGGGATGCAGTGACTTAGGGAAATGGGATGCAGTGACTTACTGAAATGGGAGGGAGTGACTGAACGAAGTGGGAGGCATTGACTGACTGAAATGGGAGGCAGTGACTGAGTGAAATGGGAGGCAGTGACTGAGTGAAATGGGATGCAGTGACTGAGTGAAATGGGATGCAGTGACTGAGTGAAATGGGATGCTGTGACTGAGTGTAATGGGATGCAGTGACTGAGTGTAATGGGATGCAGTGACCGAGTGAAATGGGATGCAGTCACTGAGAGAAATGGGCTGCTGTGACTGATGGAAATTGGATGCTGTGACTGAGGGTAATGTGATGCAGTGATTGAGGGTAATGGGATGCAGTGACTGAGTGAAATGGGATGCAGTGACTGAGTGAAATGGGATGTAGTGACTGAGTGAAATAGGATGTAGTGACTGAGTGAAATGGGAAGCTGTGACTGAGGGTCATGGGAAGCTGTGACTGAGGGTCATGGGAAGCAGTGATTGAGGGTCATAGGATGCAGTGAGTGAGGGTCATGGGATGCAGTGACTGAAGGAAATGCGATGCGGTGACTGAGTGAAATGGGATGCGGTGACTGAGGAAATGGAATGCGGTGTCTGTGGGGAATAGGGTGCGGTGACTGAGGGAAATGGATGCACTGTCTCAGTTGAAGAGGATTCAATGTCTCCTTTAAATAGGATGCTGTGACTGAGTCAAATGGGATGCCGTGACTGAGTGAAATGGGATGCAATGGCTGAGTGAAAAGAGATGCATTGGCTGAGTGAAATGGGATGCAGTGGCTGAGTGAAATGGGATGCAGTGGCTGAGTGAAATGTGATTTCTGTGACTGAGGCTAATGGGATGCAGTGAATGTGGGAAATGGGATGCAGTGACTGAGGAAAATGGGAAGCAGAGGCTGAGTGAAATGTGATTTCTGTGACTGAGGCTAATGGGATGCAGTGAATGTGGGAAATGGGATGCAGTGACTGAGGGAAATGGGAAGCAGTGACTAACTGAAATGAGAGGGAGTGACTGAAATGGGAGGGAGTGACTGACTGAAATGGGAGGGAGTGACTGACTGAAATGGGAGGGAGTGACTGACTGAAATGGGAGTCAGTGACTGAGTGAAGTGGGAGTCAGTGACTGAGTGAAGTGGGAGTCAGTGACTGAGTGGAACGGGATGCAGTGACTGTGTGGAACGGGATGCAGTGACTGAGTGAAACGGGATGCAGTGACTGAGTGAAACGGGATGCAGTGACTGAGGGTAATCTGATGCAGTGACTGAGGGTAATCTGATGCAGTGACTGAGGGTAATGGGATGCAGTGACTGAGTGACGTAGGAGGCAGTGACTGAGTGAAATGGGATGCAGTGACTGAGTGAAATGGGAAGCTGTGACTGATGGAAATTGGATGCTGTGAGTGAGGGTCATGGGATGCGGTGACTGATGGAAATGGGATGCGGTGTCTGAGTGAAATGGGATGCGGTGACTGAGGGGAATGGATGCACTGTGTCAGCTGAATAGGATTCACTGTCTCCGTTAAATAGGATGTAGTGACTGAGTCAAATGGGATGCCGTGGCTGAATGAAATGGGATGCAGTGGCTGAGTGAAATGGGATGCAGTGCCTGAGTGAAATGGGATGCAGTGACAGAGGGAAATGGGATGCCGTGACTGAGTGAAATTGAATGCAGTGACTGAGGGTCATGGGATGCAGTGAGTGAGGGTAATGGCACGCACTGACTGAGTGAACTGGGACGCAGTGACTGAGGGAAATGGGGTGCAGTGACTGAGTGTAATGGGATGCAGTGACTGAGTGACGTAGGAGGCAGTGACTGAGTAAAATGGGATGCAGTGACTGAGTGAAATGGGATGCAGTGACTGATAGAAAGGGGATGCAGTGACTGAGGGTAATGGGATGCAGTGACTGAGGGTAATGGGATGAAGTGACTGAGGGCAATGGGATGCAGTGAGTGAGGGTCATGGGAAGCGGTGACTGAGGGAAATGGTATGCGGTGACTGTGGGGAATAGGGTGCAGTGAATAAGGGAAATGGATGCACTGTCTCAGTTAAATGGGATGCAGTGACTGAGTGAAATGGGATGCTCTGACTGAGTGAAATGGGATGCTCTGACTGAGTGAAATGGAATGTAGTGACTGCGTGAAATGGGATGCCGTGACTGCGTGAAATAGGTTGCAGTCACTGCGTGAAATAGGATGCAGTGACTGAGTGAAATGGGATGCAGTGACTGAGTGAAATGAAATGCAGTGACTGAGGGAAAGGAGATGCAGTGACTGTGTGAAATGCGATGCAGTGACTGTGTGAAATGCGATGCAGTGACTGTGTGAAATGCGATGCAGTGACTGAGTGAAATGCGATGCAGTGACTGATGGAAACGGGATGCCTTGACTGTGTGAAATGTTATGCAGTGACTGTGGGAAAGGAGATGTAGTAACTTGGGGAATGGAGATGCAGTGACTGTTGGAAATGGGATGCAGTGATTGAGTGAAATGGGATTCAGTGACTGATGGAAATTGAGTGCAGTAACTGATGGAAATTGAATGCAGTGACTGCGTGAAATGGGATGCAGTGACTGCGTGAAATGGGATGCAGTGACTGCGGGAAATGGGATGCAGTGACTGAATGAAATGGGATGCAGTGAATGAGTGAAGTGAGATGCAGTGACTCATGGAAATTGAATGCAGTGACAGAGTGAAATGAGCTGCAGTGACTGTGTCAAGTGCGATGCAGTGTGACATGGAAATGGGATGCAGTGAATGAGTGAAGTGAGATGCAGTGACTCATGGAAATTGGATGCAGTGGGACTGTGTGAAATTGGATGCAGTGACTGTGTGAAATTGGATGCAGTGAGTGAGGGAAATGGGATGCAGTGACAGATTGGAATGCGATGCAATCACTAAGTGTAATGCCATGCAGTGACTGAGTGGAATGCGTTGCAGTGTCTGAGTGAAATGCGATGTCTGAGTGAAATGCGATGCAGTGTCTTTTGACGAACTTCACAACCTCCCCAATTATCCAAGGGTCTTTTACCTTGCCATCCTTGTCCTTCCTCCTTCCTGATCCTAAACTCATAAGCAGGCCTTTAAACAATTCCCATATGGCAAATGTGACAGCTCCTCCCAATTAACACACCCCAGCTCCTACCTAAAATTGATATAATTTACTCTTCCCCCAAGGTCCTGACTTATCCTTCTTCATAGCAATCTTAAAATTGAAGGAGTTGTGATCACTATTTCCAAAATGCTTTCCCACCCTTCTCACCAGTTACCTGACCAGGACAAAGTCCAGTATGGCCCATCTTCTATCCACACACTGTGTCAAGAAACTCTCTTGGATAGTCTTAACAAATTCAGCCTCATTTAAACTCTTGTTGTAAGGGAGTCCCAGTCAATACCGGGGCTGTGACAACTCTGAGTTATTGCATCGTTTCAAAAGCTGCCTACATATTTGTTCCTCAGTGTGTCAGTGGCAACAGGGGAGCAGGCTATTAGTTTAATCTGATCAGAGTGATTGTGTCTATCTTATTTTTCAATGCTACCTCTGTTGCCTCAGTGGGCAAGCCCTCCAGAATGTCCTTTCGAGGTGCAGATGTAACATTTCCCACAGGTTAGGAGTGCACCTCCTCCTTTTATCTTCCCCTCTATCTTGTCTGAAGCAATGAAACCCTGGAACATTGAGCAGCCAGTCCTGTCTCTGTCTCAACCAAGCCTCTGTAATGGCCTCAACATCAGAGTCCCATGTACTGATCCAGGCTCTAAGCTCATCTGCCTTACCTGTAATACTCCTGGCAGTGAAATAAACATATTTCAGCTTGTTCGTGCCATCATGTTCATGTACCTGTCTCTGACTGCCATTCTTTTCTGATTTATTGGTCCCAGCATGTACCTGCCATCAATTCATCTACTTGCTGACCTGCTGCTCTGGTTCCCAGCTGCCTGCCAGTCTTTAAATCCTCCCAAGTAGCACTAGCAAACCTCCCTGTGAGGGTATTTGTTCCCGTTCAGTTTAGGTGCAACCCATCCCTCTTAGACAGGTCACCCCTTGCCCAAGAAGCGGTCGCAATTATCCATGAACCTGAAAGCCTGCCCCCAGTACCAGCTCCTTAACCAATGCATTAATCTCTCACCTATCTTTCTCTGACTTAACTCACTAACATGTGGCACTCGTGGCAACCCATAAATTATTACCCTCTAGGTCCTGCCTTTCAGCCTCTTTGCTAACTCCTTGTACACAGTCCGGAGGATCACATCCCTCTTTCTACCTACGTCATTGGTACCAATGTGCAGAATGGCCTCTGGCTGCTCACCCTCCCCGTTTAGAATTTGTTGCAACCACTCAGAGATTTCCTTGACCTTGGCACCAGGGAGGCAACACACAGCCCTGGTATCTCAAATGTGGCTACAGAAACTATGCCCCCAACGAATGAGTCTCCAACCACGATCACTCACTTGGATTTACCTGACCCTGTCCCACAGCAGGGCGGTTTGTACAACGGACCTGGCTACTGCTGATTATATAACCGTTCCAGTTTGGTTTTAGATCAGTGTTAACCTTGATGAAGTGGATAGCCAAGCACCTCAGTGGTCTACAGTACAGGAGAAATAAATTCTGAAGCTCACGGATTCTGTGACAGTCAAAGACAAGCACTGAATTGTTCTAACCTCATTTCCAACACCTGGCCCATAGCCTTGCATGGCTTGGATAACACTTGCACATTTAAAAAAAATGTAAGGATGATGGTAAGGACATGGAATTTTGTGATATGGTCATATTCTCTCTTGTTGGAGCTGATTGCTGCTTAGCACTTGTATGGTGCAAATGTTACTTATCCTTTGTCAGGCCAAGCCTGATAATTGTCCAAGTCTCACTGTATTTTCTCATCGTTGACTTCACTGTTGGAAAAGTCATGAATTCTGCTGGACACCTGGACAATATTCAATGAACATTCATGTCTCCACTTTGGTTCAAGTGAAGACATGACTTCAACCAGTGCAGGTATCCAGTGAATGCCACTGACTCAACTTCCTATAACTCTGCTGAACACCACATTCAATCAGAAGTTGCCTTGGTGGAAATGACAGATTGCAGTTTCCTTCCTTTTCAAGCTCAGGATCTCTGATCATATTTGTGGTAAATCCTGAATGAGGTTGCGAGAAGTGTGGCATGACGAAAAGTGAACTGAGCCTCAGTGTGCAACTATTTGACAGCACTGTCATCCAGATGTTGCATTACTTTGCTGATGATTGAGAATACATTGAGGTCAGAATTGGTCAGGACAATTTGTCTGCCGATTGCGTGATAGGTCATCTTTCTCTGAAATGTGAGTGTTGCAAGTGTTTAAAAATGTACTGGAAAACATTTACTGTTGGTGTGGTGACGTTGGGGCACATTGTTCCAATACAGTTTGTGGGATGCTGCCAGGTGCCATGGCATTTACAGTATCCAGAACATTCAGTCTTGTCATTGCGTGAAATAATTTGAATTGCGTGTAAGTTGAGATCTGTGATGCCTCCTCAGGATGAGCGCAAGAAGATCATCCAGACTGATGCTATGAATCGTTTCATCTGCTCCTTCACCTTTTGCTCATAACATCTTGTAGTAACTCCATGTAGCCTGATGAGAAACTAAAGCTCATCTTGATTCATTTGCATTCGAAGGTGCCTATTTTTCCCAAACAAAAGGACCCATCACTGAGCGGGAAGTATGGAGAATGTTATAGACATCAGTGGTGAGATAATGCTGGATCTTGACCAGCAAAACCATTGTTGTGTTGTTGAAATGCAAACAAAAATCTATATGATGTAAACTTTATTCTCAGCTAATCCCTTTCTCAAATGACAGATTGTGATGTTGGTAACTGGAAAGCCTCCATTGTTGGAGGACGAGAAGCCGTATCTAATTGAAGCAGCACGGGCTTTTGCGATGACTGTGGAAACCACTGCTTATGCCTTGCTTCAAGCATTGTCAAGGAATGATTTTGACTATGCAACACCGATTGTGAGGTGGCTAACGATGCAACAGAACTATGGTGGTGGATTTCACTCGACGCAGGTAAATGCTTGAGATCACAACAACAGGCATTCAGATATTTCCATTGATCATGTTACTAACTGGTGGTTGTTGCTGTTTGCAATCAAACTGGACACTGCATTTTCATCTGCAGGTTTGGTGCATTGGCACAAATTCCAGTTCTTGAATGGTGTTAATCCTTGGTTAAATTCTTACATGCACTTTGCCTGTGCATCAGTTTTCCTTCAGGCATTGTCCTTGAAAACTATCTCTTTCTGCAAACCTTCACTTACTTGTCATAGGATCATTGAGGGACAGCATAATAGAGTGCCGTGGCAATGGAACAGACCCTTCAGCAAATTGTATGTGCCCTCACAAGATGCAAGTCCCTTACTATTCTAATCACATTTCCCAGCACTCGACCCAGAGCCTTGTATGCCTTGGTATCGCAAATGACCAATCAAAAACTTGTTAAGTGTTATCATGGTTTCTGCCTCTACCACCCACACAGTTGGTGCGTTCCACATTCTCACCACAGTTTGGGTGCAAAAACAAGTCAGTTTCCTCGAGAGATAGTAGGAACTTGCCAATTCTGGAGAATCTGAGAGAACAAGGAGTAGAACTGGATGAACACAGCGGGCCGAGCAGCATCAGAGAAGCAAGAAAGCTGACGGTTCGGGTCGACACCCTTCTTCAAATATGGTTGGGGGAGAAGGGGATTCTGAAAAAAATAGGGAGAAGTGGGGAGGCAGATAGAAGATTGGTAAAGGAGAAGTTAGGTGAACTGTCCTGTGCTGTCCACTCACTGTCCCCTGCTCCAGAATCATAGAATAAGAGAATACTTCAGAATTAGACCATCAGGCCATGAGACATAGGAGTGGAGGTAAGGCCATTCGGCCCATCAAGTCCACTCCGCCATTTAAATCATGGCTGATGGGCATTTCAACACCACTTCCCTGCACTCTCCGCGTAGCCCTTGATTCCTTTTGAGATCAAGAATTTGTCGATCTCTGCCTTGAAGGCGTCCAACATCCCGGCCTCCACTGCACTCTGCGGCAATGAATTCCACAAGCCCACCACTTTCTGCCTGAAGAAATGTCGTCTGATTTCAGTTTTAAATTGACCCCCTCGAATTTTAAGTCTGTGCCCACGGGTCCTCGTCTCCCCTCCTAACGGAAACAACCTCCTAGCGTCCACCTCTTCTAAACCATACATTATCTTGGAAGTTTTTATTAGTTCTCCCCTCAACCTTCAAAACTGTAGTGAGTACAATCCCAGGATCCTTAGCCATTCATCATAGGTTAAGCCTACCATTCCAGGGATCATCCGTGTGAATTGGACAAGCACTTCATTCCATTGTGTCTGTAACCACTGAAGCCACACTAAGTTCACATTCGGCTCATGTTTTAGCAATAGGCCCGTTGCCTTGAATGTTATTTCATTTTAAGTGCTGTACCAACCCTTTTTCTTTAATGTGAAAAGATTATCCACCACCTCAACTAAAGTCCCAGACAATGAATTCCAAACACCCAGCACCTTCTGGGTGTCTTTTCTTTCCTGAAATTCCTTCCCCCTGGCCCCCCGACCTCCCACCCCATGAATGGTCGTTCTGCTTCCCTCGCCTAGACCCATCAGAATGCAGACCATTTTTTCAGGACCTTCTTCAACCTTCTCTCTTCGGAAGAAAACAAGCCAACCTTATCCAGATAAAACAGTGATGCTGCCTGGCCTGCAGTGTTCCTCCAGCTCCACGCTGTGTTATCTCAGACTCCAGCATTGACAGTTCTTGTGATCTCAAACTTATCCAGACTCTCCATCGAGTTAAAATGCTTCACCCCCTCAGAACATCCTGATGAATGTCCTCCACACATGCTCAAATGCAATCACCTCTTTTCGATAATGAAGAGACCATTAGAACATAGAACATTACAGCGCAGTACAGGCCGTTCGGCCCTCGATGTTGTGCCGACCCGTCATACCGATCTGAAGCCCATCTGACCTACACTATTCCATGTACGTCCATATGCTTATCCAATGACGACTTAAATGTACCGAAAGTTGGCGAATCTACTACCGTTGCAGGCAAAGCGTTCCATTCCCTGACTACTCTCTGAGTAAAGAAACCACCTCTGACATCTGTCCTATGTCTTTCACCCCTCAATTTAAAGCTATTCTTTCACCCTTCAATTTAAAGCGAGAGCAGAACTGCACTCAGTCCTTCAGCTGGGGCCTAACCAAACTCCTGCACAGCTCTTCAGCCATTTGCTTTCCTAACTGTCCCTTTAAGCTGCCATGCCATGTTCAGCAATCTGTGCACAAGCACCCCAAGATAACACCATTGCTCTGACCTTCCTGGTGTCCTGGCATCCATTGAAAGATTCCTTGCCATGTTAGTTCTTCCAAATTGCATTACCATACACTTATCAGTGTTAACACTCCATCTACCACTGACCTGCCCATTTGACCAATGTATAACTTTGGATTGAACTTGCTGTATTTTCCTGGACCCCACGAGCTTTTACCTTCTTTGCCAGGCTCCCATGTGAGACCCTGTCCAAGTCTTTGCTGAAATCTGTTTTCACTGCATCAATTCCCATCTACACACTCCGTCACCTCTTTGAAAGGATCATCTAGGTTTGTGAGGCATGACCTCCCTCTGACAAAGCTATGCTGACCGTTGCTGATCAAACCCCGCTTCTTTCCAAGGAAATTAAGCCTGCCGTTCAGAATATTCTCCAATATTTTCCTATCTACTGATGTGATACTCTCCAGACTGTAATACTCTGCTTTATGTTTGTCATGCATTTTGATAAGCGGAACTATGTTACTTGTTCTCCAGGTAATTCTTCTGATTTTAAATTCACCGGATCACCTTACATGTCCCCAGTCTCTGTTAATTCTGCTCAGGAATTGTGTGCCGTAATGCTCCTTCTCACATGTAAAAGGTGATGTGAATTTCTTGTTTAACACCTGACAATTGCTGTCCAGTTCAAACCATACATTTGCCTCTTCATCCCTCATGAGACCTGGTTTTCCCTGGATTTTCTCTTTCGCTCTGAGACACTTGTAGAAGATTTTGAGATTCTCCCTGATCCTAATCCTGGTCACCAGCGTTCTGTTGCCCTCTATTTGTTCTCTTAATTGCTATGACAAGATCCCCCTGCACACCATACATCATCATCATGGTGGTTTCTCGCGGATGACAGTCTCCCACTCTCAGGCTGAATCTCCGGGTGGCTGTCCAGACCGATGCAGCTACCGTAGGCTCTGTTGCACTTGGGGCAGAAGGCGGTCTTGGGAAGGGGTGAGGGGGTTGTTGATGTAGCTGCATGGCTTCCGCTGCTTCCAAATCAAGCCTCGAGGTGTTGATGCCTTCCCAGGTGCTCCTCAGGCGTCGGACCGTCTTCGGCCGGTGATTCTCGGTGTCTGCAGGAATGTTGCACTTCACCGTTGAGGCCTTGAGTTTATCACTGAGTGCTTCCTCTGCACATCTGGGTCTCGCCTGCTGTTTTGAAGCTGGGATTAGAACATGCGGGGAGTCTCGTGTCAGTCATACAGATGAAGTGTCCAGCCCATTGTGGCTGATCGAGGATGGTCAGTGCCTCAGTGCTGGGGATGTTGGCCTGGTTGACATTAGTGTGTCTACAGGGACTCTGTTGATTTATTCCCTTGATAACTGTTATACACCTCCCTTTTCCTTCTTATCTGATCCAAGAACAAAGAAAATTACAGCCCAGGAACAGGCCCTTCGACCCTCGAATCCTACGCCAATCGAGATCCTCTGTCTAAACCTGTCGTCTATTCTGTCAGGGTCTTTGCTCCCTGCCCATCCATGTACCTGTCCAGGTACATCTCAAAAGACCCTATCGTGTCTGCGTCTTCAAGCTCTGCTGGCAACGCATTCCAGGCACCCACCACCCTCTTCCTCAGGAACTTCCCTTGCATATCTCCTTGAAACTTTCCTCCTCTCGGTTTGAACTCATGACCCCTTGTAATTGAGTCAATAACTCTGGGGGAAAAAGCTTCTTGCTATCCACCTTGTCTGTATCCCTCATGATTTTGTAGCCCTCAATCAGGTTCCCCCCTCAATCTCCGTCTTTCTCATGAAAATAATCCGAATCTACTCAACCTCTCTTCATAGCTAGCACCCTCCATACCAGGCAACATCCTGGTTAACCTCCTCTGTACCCTCTCCAAAGCATCCACATTCTTTTGGTAATGAGGCGGCCAGAACTGGACGGAGTACTCCAAGTGTGGCCGAACCAAAGTCTTATACAACTGCAAAATGACCTGCCAACACTTGTACTCGATACCCCGTCCGATGAAGGAAAGCACACCATATGCCTTCTTAACCACTCTGTTGACCTGCATTGCCAACTTCATGGAACAATGGACCTGAACACCCAGATCTCCCTGAACATAAATTTTCAGGGAGAGGGGGAAGGCAGATTGAAGATGGACAGAGGGGAAGATAGGTGCAGAGGAGACAGACGAGCAATAAGGAAGGAGAGGAGCAAATATGAAGGAAGGCTAGCTAGTCATATTAGAAATCACAGTGAAAGCTTCTTTCAATACATAAGAAACAAACATGAGGCAAAAGTAGACACTGGGCCGCTCCAAATTGATGCTGGAAGGCTAGTGATGGGAGATAAGGAAGTAGCTGAAGGACTTAATAAGTACTTTGTGTCAGTCTTCACAGTGGAAGACATGAGTAGTATGCCAACAATTAGGGAGAGTCAGGGGGCAAAGTTGAGTATGGTAGGCATTAGAAAAGAGCAAGTGCTGGAAAAGCTAAAAAGTCTAAAAATTGCTAAATCTCCTGGCCCCGATGGGCTACATCGTAGAGTTCTGAGGAAGGTGGCTGAGGAAATAGCAGAGGCTTTGGATGTGATCTTTCAAAAGTCCCAGATGATTAGAAAATTGCTGTTGTAACCCCCTTGTTTAAGAAAGGATCAAGGCAAAAGATGGAAAATTACAGGCCAATTAACCTGACCTCGGTAGTTGATAAAATTCTTGAATCATTGTCAAGGATGAGATTTTGAAATTCCTGGAAGTGCAGGGTCAGATTAGAACAAGTCAGCATGGATTTAGTAAGGGGAGGTCGTGCCTGCCAAACCTGTTAGAATTCTTTGAAGAGGTAACAAGTATGTTAGACCGGGGAAACCCAGTAAATGTTGTCTATCTAGACTTCCAAAAGGCCTTTCATAAGTGTCTCACAGGAGGCTGCTGAGCAAGGTGAGGGCCCATGGTGTTTGAGATGAGCTACTGGCTTGGATTGAGGATTGGCTGTCTGATAGAAGGCAGAGAGTTGGGATAAAAGGCTGTTTTTCGGAATGGCAACCAGTGACGATTGGTGTCGCAGGTTTCGGTGTCGGGGCCGCAGCTGTTCACCTTACGTATTGATGATCTGGATGAAGGGACTGGGGTCATTCTGGCGAAGTTTTCCGATGATACGAAGATAGGTGGACAGGCAGGTAGTACTGAGGAGGTGGAGGGGCGGCAGAAAGAGTTAGACAGTTTAGGAGAGTGGCCCAGGAAATGACTGATGAAATTCAATGTGAGTAAATGTGGGGTTTTGCACTTTGGTAAGAAGAATACAGGCATGGACTATTTTCTAAATGGTGAGAAAATTCGTAAAGCTCAAGTACAAAGGAATCTAGAAGTGTTGGTCCAGGATTCTCTAAAGGTTAACTTGCAGGTAGAGTCCGTAATTAAGAAAGTGAATGTAATGTTGTCCTTTATCGCAAGAGGGTTGGAATATAAAAGCAGCGATGTGCTTCTGAGGCTTTATAAAGCTCTAGTTAAGCTCCATTTAGAATACCGTGTCCAATTTTGAGCCCCACAGCTCAGAAAGGACATACTAGCCCTGGAGCGTGTCCAGCGGAGATTCACACGGAATATCCCTGAAGTGGTAGGTTTGACATACGATGAACGGCTAAGGATCCTGGGATTGTACTCATCAGAGTTTAGAAGGTTGAGGGGAGATCTAATAGAAACTTACAACATAATGTCTGCCTTGGAAGGGGTGGACGCTAGGAAGTTGTTTCCGTGAGGCCGAGAGACGAGGACCCATGGGCACAGCCTTAAAATTAGAGGGGGTAAATTTCAAATGGAAATGAGATGACATTTGTAAAGCCAGAGAGTGGCGGGCTTGTGGAAATCATTGCCACGGAGTGCAGTCGGGGCCAGGACGTTGGATGCCTTCAAGGCAGAGATTGACAAATTCTTGATCTCACGAGGAATCAAGGGCAACGGGGAGAGTTCAGGGAAGTGGAGTTGAAATGCCCCTGAGCCATGATTTAAATGGTGGAGTGGACTTGATGGGCCGAATGGCCCTACTTCCACTCCGATGTCTTCTGGTCTTAAGTAAAAGGGGCGGACATGAAGCCAGTAGAGGTGAGTGTGGGTGTGGAGGTAGGGAGGGGATAGGTCAGTCTGGGGAGGACGGACAGGTCAAGGGGGCGGGAAGAGGTTAGTCGGTAGGGAATGGGGGTTTGGCTTGAGCTGGGAGGAAGGGAATCGGTAAGAGGAAGAACAGATTAGGGGACGAGCTGGGCTGGTTTTGGGATGCAGTGGTGGAAGGGGAGATTTTGGAGCTTGTGAAATCCACGTTGATACCATTGGTCTGCAGAGCTCCCAAGGCTCAGTTAAGGAAGGACAATAAACACTGGTCAGTCAGTCATACATCCAGCAAAAAAAGTTTATTTTTTTCAAAAAATAGGATGCATCTGTTAATCAAGTGGCAAAGCATTATCGAGTTTTGAGAAGATTTGTAGCTCAGGGTTGAGGTTCTGGATGTAAGATTGCTCACTGAGCTGGAAGGTTAGTTTGCAGACGTTTCGGCACCATTCCAGGTAAAATCATCAGTGAGCATCCGGAGTTAGGTCCCGCCTTCTCTTTAAGTGTTCCGGTTTCCTTGGGTTGGTGATGTCATTTCCGGTTCCTTTTCTCAGAGGATGGGAGATGGATTTGGCGCCAACGTGTTCTCCCGAGTGTAGTCTGTGTGTGGCATGAACTGCCAGAGGAGTGACAGAGGCTGTTATACTCACAGTATTTAGAAGTCACCTGCAGGGACACATGAATAGGAAGGGGCTGGAGGGATATGGGCTACAGGCTGGCAAACAGAACTAGTCAGTTACGGTATCTGGTCGGCCTGGAGGAGTTGGACTGAAGAGTCTGTTTCCCTGCTGTACAACTCGACGACTCTGTCTCTCTCTCTCCCATTTTCTCCAAACCCACCCCCCGCCACACACACACAATCTCTGTCTCTCCATCTCTCTGTGTGTGCCTCACTCTATGTCTCTGTCTCTCTCTGTCGTCTTGTCTCTGCCACCTCGCTGTGCACTTCTGTCTCTCTCCTCTCTCCGCTTTCACTCTGTCTCTTTGGTCTCTGTGTGCGCCCCTCTCTATCTCTCGTCTTGTATCTGGCTCCGTCTGTGTGTGCTCCTGCCGTTCTCTCTCCCCTGTCTCCTTGTCTCTCCGTCTCTCCCTGTGAACCTCTCTCTGTCCCCTCTCCCCCGCCCCTCTGTCTCTCTCTTCCTCTCTATCCGAGCCTCTCCACCCGCTCAGCAGGGAGCGTTGTGAGTTTTTTGAACGAAGTTTAAAAATCTCTATTTAAACCCAACCCATCCGCAATCAGACTGCATTTCTAATCCCCTCTCTCTCTCACTCACACACACACACACACACACACACACAGAGAGTCTGTCTCTTTCTCCCTCTCAGTCAATCCCCTTCCTCTCCTGTTCCGACTCACGCCTTCCCCCCCCCTCCCTCGGCGACGAGTCCGCTGTCTGGATCCCTTTTCCCGGGAGGGTTCTGAGGACCCAGCTGTTCGGCAACGGGGATCATCGCACCACGCTCCCGTACCCCTACAACCTCCTGTTCTCCAGCGGCCTCCAGCATGACCACCGGGCTGGGAGCAGGCATCCGGGCTGCTGGAGCGCTCGCTGCTCAGTGGCTCGGCCCTGTGCCGGGAGCGGGGATCCGAGGGGGGAGAAGGCCTCTTCGCCCGGCGCCTGAGCACAGCTGCCTGGCACTGAGCCCGCGCTCCCCGAGCACCCGGCCGCAGGTCCGCGACGCCTTCCGTAGCTGAGCAGCCGACAACTATCTCCTACTGCAAGGTAAGCTGGGGGTGGTGGTTTGGGGTGAAGGGAGGGTTGGGGACATGAGCACGGTCCCTGTTTCACATCCTGCGCCGCTCCTATCCCAAAGCGAGGGGTTGGGAATGGATGTTTTGGGGGTGAGAATTCCCCTCCCCGGGTGAGGGGAAGGCTGGGGACATTGGGAGGGTGTCTATTATCCAGCCTTGCGCGGGTTTCCAGAGCCGACCAGCCTGCAGCTCTCGTACTACATGGTAAAGGGAAGGAGGCGGATGGGATGGGGTCGGGGTTGGAGGATTGCCGTCCTGGAAGTGATTGGACATGGGGAGAGTCACTATTGTACAGCCCAGTGACTGAGTGGCCTACAGCTACTGCAAAAGTGTCGGATTAGGAGAGGGGTGTTGTAGGGAGGTTTGGGGTCACGGGCAGCGCCGCTTTCTGCAGCCGAACAGCCATCGCCACAAGATTGGATGGGAGGGGGTGTTTTAGGAGCGAAGGGATGCCACCTCCCCCTGCCGCTGTGGGAAGTAGGATCTTTATCGCACAGCCCTCCGTAGTCGAATAGCACCCCGGCGACAAGGTGAGAAGACAGGAGGGGCTCCCGGGGATGAGGGAAGGACACAACCACTGTCAGTATAAGGTTAGGGGGTGATCATACCCCTTCCTGGGGCTGAGGGGAGCTCCTGATGCCCTGCGCCAAGCGAACAGCCAAGATGGAGCCGCAGCTCTCCGACCTCAAGGGGACCCTGTCTCAGAGGCTGGAGCATTTCTAGCTGGAGCTCTGAGGGAAAGGGTCATCGCACCCAAAACGCTACCTCGGGACTTTTTCTTCACAGATGCTGAGCATTTCCAGCAACTTGTGTTTGCATTTCCACCCGGAGGTGGGTTTGTGGAGAGACACCATGGGACGGGAATGGGTGTGGGGTTTGATGGGGCAGTCACAGAGACTGTCGAGAGAGAGAGAGGCAACCCCTGCGTCAGGGTTTGGAAAATCTCCGGCATTTCTTCATTTCTCTCTCAGCCGAAGGCGCTGCGTGCTTTGGTTTCCTTTGCTCTTGTACTCTCTCCCCCTGTGAATAAAGCCAGAGTGAGTTTGTGGGCGGAGAGAGAGAGAGAAGGGACAGAAAGATGGAAATAAGGGAACATGACAAGGGAGTGAAATTAGAGCCAGCAGAGGTGAGAGAGGGGGAGAGAATCAGAGGGAGGGAGGAAGAGCAAGAAAACACAAACAAAGGAGAATGGGGGGTAACAAGGTGTTGATGTGGATGAACACAGCAGGACAAGCAGCATCAGAGGCTCAGGGAAGCTGATGTCAGAGATGATGGGAACTGCAGATGCTGGAGAATCCAAGATAATAAAATGTGAGGCTGGATGAACACAGCAGACCAAGCAGCATCTCAGGAGCACAAAAGCTGACGTTTCGGGCCTAGACCCTTCATCAGAGAGGGGGACGGGGTGAGGGTTCTGGAATAAATAGGGAGAGAGGGGGAGGCGGACCGAAGATGGAGAGAAAAGAAGATAGGTGGAGAGAGTATAGGTTGGGAGGTAGGGAGGGGATAGGTCAGTCCCGGGAAGACGGACAGGTCAAGGAGGTGGGATAAGGTTAGTAGATAGATGGGGGTGCGGCTTGGGGTGGGAGGAAGGGATGGGTGAGAGGAAGAACAGGTTCGGGAGGCAGAGACAGGTTGGACTGGTTTTGGGATGCAGTGGGTGGAGGGGAAGAGCTGGGCTGGTTGTGTGGTGCAGTGGGGGGAGGGGAAGAACTGGGCTGGTTTAGGGATGCGGTGGGGGAAGGGGAGATTTTGAAACTGGTGAAGTCCGCATTGATACCATTAGGCTGCAGGGTTCCCAGGCGGAATATGAGTTGCTGTTCCTGCAACCTTCGGGTGGCTGGTATCATTGTGGCACTGCAGGAGGCCCATGATGGACATGTCATCTAAAGAATGGGAGGGGGAGTGGAAATGGTTTGCGACTGGGAGGTGCAGTTGTTTGTTGCGAACTGAGCGGAGGTGTTCTGCAAAGCGGTCCCCAAGCCTCCGCTTGGTTTCCCCAATGTAGAGGAAGCCACACCGGGTACAGTGGATGCAGTATACCACATTGGCAGATGTGCAGGTGAACCTCTGCTTAATGTGGAATGTCATCTTGGGACCTGGGATAGGGGTGAGGGAGGTGGTGTGGGGGCAAGTGTAGCATTTCCTGCGGTTGCAGGGGAAGGTGCCGGGTGTGGTGGGGTTGGAGGGCAGTGTGGAGCGAACAAGGGAGTCATGGAGAGAGTGGTCTCTCCGGAAGGCAGACAGGGGTGGGGATGGAAAAATGTCTTGGGTGGCGGGGTCGGATTGTAGATGGCGGAAGTGTTGGAGGATGATGCGTTGTATCCGGAGGTTGGTGGGGTGGTGTGTGAGAACGAGGGGTATCCTCTTTGGGCGGTTGTGGCGGGGGCGGGGTGTGAGGGATGTGTTGCGGGAAATACGGGAGACGCGGTCACGGGCGTTCTCGATCACTGTGGGGGGAAAGTTGCGCTCCTTGAAGAACTTGGACATCTGGGATGTGCGGGAGTGGAATGTCTTATTGTGGGAGCAGATGCGGCAGAGGCGGAGGAATTGGGAATATGGGATGGAATTTTTGCAGGAGGGTGGGTGGGAGGAGGTGTATTCTAGGTAGCTGTGGGAGTCGGTGGGCTTGAAATGGACATCAGTTACAAGCTGGTTGCCTGAGATGGAGACTGAGAGGTCCAGGAAGGTGAGGGATGTGCTGGAGATGGCCCAGGTGAACTGAAGGTTGGGGTGGAAGGTGTTGGTGAAGTGGATGAACTGTTCGAGCTCCTCTGGGGAGCAAGAGGCGGCGCCGATACAGTCATCAGTGTACCGGAGGAAGAGGTGGGGTTTGGGTCCTGTGTAGGTGCGGAAGAGGGACTGTTCCACGTAACCTACAAAGAGGCAGGCATAGCTGGGGCCCATGCGGCTGCCCATGGCCACCCCCTTAGTCTGTAGGAAGTGGGAGGAGTCAAAAGAGAAGTTGTTGAGGGTGAGGACGAGTTCGGCTAGGCCGATGAGGGTGTCGGGGGATGGGGACTGGTCGGGCCTGCGGGACAGGAAGAAGCGGAGGGCCTGGAGGCCATCTGCATGCAGAATGCAGGTGTATAGGGACTGGACGTCCATGGTGAAGATGAGGTGTTGGGGGCCAGGGAATTTGACATCCTGGAGGAGGTGGAGGGCGTGGGTGGTGTCACGGACGTAGGTAGGGAGTTCCTGGACCAAAGGGGAGAAAATGGAGTCCAGATAGGTGGAGATGAGTTCGGTGGGGCAGGAACAGGCTGAGACGATGGGTCGACCAGGGCAGGCAGGTTTGTGGATTTTGGGAAGGAGATAGAAACAGGCCATGCGGGGTTGGGGAACAATGAGGTTGGAGGCTGTGGGTGGGAGGTCCCCAGAGGTGATGAGGTCATGAATGGTATTGGAGATGATGGTTTGGTGCTCGGGTGTGGGGTCATGAGCGAGGGGGCAGTAGGAGGTGGTGTCGGAGCGTTGGCGTCCGGCCTCGTCGATGTAGAGGTCAGTGCGCCATACTACCACTACGCCACCGTTGTCTGCGGGTTTGATGGTGAGGTTGGGGTTGGAGCGGAGGGCTGCCCGTTCTTCAGGGGAGATGTTGGAGTGGGTGAGAGGGGTGAAGAGATTGAGGCGGTTAATGTCTCGACGGCAGTTGGAGATGAAGAGGTCGAGGGAGGTTAGGAGGCCTGGGGGTGGTGTCCAGGAGGAGGACTTGTGTTGGAAGAGGGTGAAGGCGTCAGTGGAGGGAGTTTTAGGCTCCCGGTTGAAGAAGTAGGCGTGGATGCGAAGATGGCGGAAAAACTGCTCTATGTCCAATCGTGACTGGTATTGGTTGATTTGTGGTTGTACGGGGACAAAGGTGAGCCCCCTCCTGAGGACTGACCGTTCGTCCTCAGTCAGTGGGAGGTCTGGGGAGACGGTGAACATGTGGCAGGGCTCAGTGTGGCTGTCTCCTCTGGGGTTGCTGGCTGTGGAGGCTGTGGGCGGAGCGATGAGGTCGTCGGCCGTGGGCGGGGTTCCGTCGGCCGTGGGCGGGGTTCCGTCGGCGGTTGGTGTATCGGGGGAGGCGGCAGCAGCTGCGGTGAGGGTGGTGTGTGAGGTGTTGTACCTGGAAGTGGAGGTGGTGAGTGCAGCAGCGGTTCCGGAAGTGGTGTCGCCGGCGGAGGCGGATGTGACGTCATCGGTGGGGTCTCCGGCCGTGTCTTCATGGTCAATGGCGGCGGGGCAGGTACAGACTCGGGATTTGGGAGGCGCAGGAATCCTCTTGTGGGTGGCAGGGGCCCGTGAGTTGGTTGTACTTACGATTTTTGGTGTCCAGTAAAGCTGAGTGGAACTGGGTGTTCAGTCTGTGGAACCTGCGGCGGATAAAAAACAGCAGGGGTCCTTTGCAGGTCTGGGAGAGGAGGCTCTGAGCTGGGGCAGGCTGGATTGCAGTGTGTGGAGGTGCCGGCGCATGGCTGCGAGTGTCTGTTTCAGGAGTCGCAGGGAGAAACGCTTATCTAGGGTCTGAATATTCTGGGTGTCGAGGTGATGTCAGCGTGTCTGCTGTGTTCATTTCCCTTCCTCCTTACGCCCCCACCTCGTCCTGCTCCTTCCCCCCCGCCTCGTCCTGCTCCCTTCCCCCCCCCCCCGTCCTGCTCCCTCCCCCCCCCCCCTCGTCCTGCTCCCTCCCCCCCCCCCCTCGTCCTGCTCCCTCCCCCCCCCCCTCGTCCTGCTCCCTTCTCCCCCCCTCGTCCTGCTCCCTTCTCCCCCCCTCGTGCGGCGCCCTTCTCCCCCCCTCGTGCGGCGCCCTTCTCCCCCCCTCGTGCGGCGCCCTTCTCCCCCCCTCGTGCCGCGCCCTTCTCCCCCCCTCGTCCCGCGCCCTTCTCCCCCCCTGTATTGATCTCATCTTTGACTCAATACAAAAAACCAAAAAAATGAAACCCAATGAGATGAATTTTGGATCAGTAATTATACATGGCATAATTGGACAAAAAATGCACTGTTGTTAAAATAATTAGCAATTCAACCAGAAAGGCCACTAATGTGAATCATTTGAAATTACTTAATTGTATAGTTTTAGTATTTGACCACAAGATGGAGAATTCTGTTCAGGTGATGTTGTAGCTAGAAGATAGAAAGATGATAGAAATGTTTGGAGAGATATCGGCCAAGCACAGGCAGGTGGAACTAGTTGAGTTTGGGATTGTGATCAGCATAGACTGGTTGGACCAAAGGATCTTTTTTCATGCTGTATGACTCTATGAAACTCAAGCTTAATTGTTCGAAACTCACATTCAGACATATCTAACCTTTATCATAATCTTACAGAAAGATAGCGACTTTATCCCTCAGAATTGCAGACTCTTTAATTTTACATCCTCAAAGACATTTAGCAGCGATAGCATGGATTATAGAGTGAGTTGAGTAGATTGGTTCATTATTAATTCTTAACTGAATTTGATTTATTTTACATTTTTAGACAACATCAGGTGAAGATGTGCGTGATTTTAGCAAGGTGCTGAAAAATAAGTTCAGATCAAAGAAATACTTTGCCAAACATCCTCGCTTGGGTTATTTACCAGTACAAACAGTTCTAGAAGGCGAGAACCTTGAGACGTAAGTTTATTGATGTGCGATTTACTAATGTATCAATGCCCATTTGGGAGTTGACAAATATTGCAGCATTATTCATTCTGCAGCTTTGCAGGAGAGTGAGGTTGTCCATTTGCGCATATGTCAGAAGTACACAATACAAAAACAAGGGGGGCTTAACTGATATCATTGGTCCTCTCGCCTTCAAAACAGTGTAGTTCCTCAGAGAGTACATTTGCTGAGGACTTGTTGATACTGTCACTAACGTGCAACCTTCCTTGATATCTTTCTCTGTCCTCCAGTTCTGTCTTTAAAAACTACAATCAATTACTCTCTCCTGAAAAGAACCTTTGGCTGAACATAGAACAAAGAACAGTACAGGCCCTTCGGCCCACGATGTTGTGCCGTCCTATTATCCCATTAAGATCAAACTACCCTGCATACCCTTCATTTTACTGTCCTTCATGTGCCTATCCAAGAGTCGCTTAAAAGCCTCTAAATGTATCTGACTCCATTACCACTGCCAGCAGCGCATTCCACACACCCGCCACTCTCTGTGTAAAGAACTTAGGTCTGACATCTCCCCTGTTCCTTCCTCCAGTCACCTTAAAATTTCTCCCCCTCGTGATAGTCATTTCTGCTCTGGGAAAAAATCTCTGACTATCCACTCCAGCTATGCCTCTCATCATCTTGTATACCTCTATCAAGTCACCTCTCATTCTTCTTTGCTCCAATGAAAAAAGTCCTCGCCCCCTCAACCCTTCCTCATAAGACCTGCCGTCCATTCCATGCAGCATCCTGCTAAATCTCCTCTGCACCCTCTCTAAAGCTTCCACATCCTCCCTGTAATGAAGCGACCAGAACTGAAGGCAATATTCCAAGCGCTGCTCCATCCCCATGAACGAATGCTGGATTCCAAATCTCTTTCCTCTTGATGCTTTAAATTCATTGCTGTCTTTCGTGTAATTTCATACTTGAATTCACCGGATCAACTTGCCCCTGCATTTCTGAGACGCTCACAGGGACCGGCCCCCGCAGCCCTCTCCCACTCACGGCGATTTGCCTCCGCAGCCCTCTCCCGCTGGCGGCAACCGGCCCCCGCAGCCCTGTCCCGCTCACTGCGATTTGCCCCCTGCAGCCCTGTCCTGCTCACGGGGACGGGCCCCCTGCAGCCCTATCCCGCTCAGGGGGACCGGCCCCCGCAGTACAGTCCTGCTCACGAGGACCTGCCCCCGCAGCACTGGCCCGCTCACGGCGATTTGCCCCCGCAGTCCTGACCCGCTCACGGCGATTTTCCCCCGCAGTCCTGACCCGCCCCCGCAGCCCTGTCCCCCTCAGAGGGACGGCCCCCCGCGGCCCTGTCCCGCCCACGGGCCCCGGCCCCCCGCAGCCCTGTCCCGCCCACGGGCCCCGGCCCCCCGCAGCCCTGTCCCGCCCACGGGCCCCGGCCCCCCGCAGCCCTGTCCCGCCCACGGGCCCCGGCCCCCCGCAGCCCTGTCCCGCCCACGGGCCCCGGCCCCCCGGTCGGCATGGAGTAGTTGGACTGAAGGGTCTGTTTCACTGCTGTACAACTCTACGACTCTGCCTCTTTCTCTCTCTCTCCCATTTTCTCCAAACCCACCCCCTGCCCCACACACACAATCTCTGTCCCTCCATCTCTCTGTGTGTGCCTCACTCTATGTCTCTGTATCTCTCTCTCTGTCGTCTTGTCTCTGCCACTTCGCTGTGCACTTCTCTGTCTCTTTGGTCTGTGTGTGTGTGCGCCCCTCTGTCTCTCCTCTTGTCTCTGCCTCCCTCTGTGTGTGCTTCTGCCGTTCTCTCTCCCCTGTCTCTCCGTCTCTCCCTGTGACCTCTCTCTGCCCCCTCTCCCCCGCCCCCCCTATCTTTCCCTGTGTCTCTCTTCCTCTCTGTCCGAGCCTCTCCACTCGCTCAGCAGGCAGCGTTCTGGGTTTCGTTCGAACAAAGTTTAAAAATCTCAGTTTAAACCCAACCCATCCACAATCAGACTGCATTTCTAATCCCCTCTCTCTCTCACACACACTCTGTCTCTTTCTCCCTCGCAGTCAATCCCCTTCCTCTCCTGTTCCTACTCACGCCTTTTTCCCCCTCTCCCTCGGCGACGAGTCCGCTGTCTGGATCCCTTTTCCCGGGAGGGGCTGAGGACCCAGGGTTTCGGCAGCGGGGATCATCGCACCACGCTCCTGGACCCCTACAACCCCCTGTTCTCCAGCGGCCTCCAGCATGACCACCGGGCTAGGAGCAGGCATCCGGGCTGCTGGAGCGCTCGCTGCTCATTGGCTCGGCCCTGCGCCGCCTTTGCCAGGAGCGGGGATCTGAGGTGGGAGAAGGCCTCTTTGCCCGGCTCCTGGGCACAGCTACCTGCCTGAACAGCTGCCTGGCACCGAGCCTGCGCTCCCCGAGTACCTGGCCGCGTTACGCGACGCCTTCCGTGGCTGAGCAGCCGACAACAATCTCCGACTGCAAGGTCACAGCGGGGTTTGGGGTGAAGGGAGAACTGGGGACATGAGCACGATCCCTGTTTCACACCCTGCGCCGCTCCTATCACAAAGCGAGGGGTTGGGAATGTATGTTTTGGGGGTGAGAATACCCCTCCCCGGGTGAGGGGAAGGCTGGGGACATTGGGAGGGTGTCTATTATACAGCCCTGCGCGGGTTTCCGTAGCAGAACTGCCTACAGCTCTCCGACTACAAGGTAAAGGGAAGGAGCGGGATGGGATGGGGTAGGCGTTGGAGGAGAGCCGTCCTGGAAGCGAGGGGACATGGGGAGAGTCACTATCGCACAGCCCTGTGACTGAGTGGCCTACAGCTACTGCAAAAGGGTCGTGGTGGGGGTTGGGTTCGGAGAGGGGTGTTGTCGGGAGGTTTGGGGTCATGGGCAGCGCTGCTTTCTGCAGCCGAACAGCCACTGCCACAAGATGAGATGGGAGGAGGTTGAGGAGTGAAGGGATGCCCCCTTCCCCCGCGGCTGTGGGAAGTGGGCTCTTTATCGCACCGCCCTCCGTAGCCAAATAGCACTCCGACGACCAGGTGAGAAGGCAAGAGGGGCTCCCGGGGATGAGGGAAGAACACAACCACTGTCAGTATAAGGTTAGGGGGTGAACATATCCCTTCCTGGGGCTGAGGGGAGCTCTTGATGCCCTGCGCCAAGCGAACAGCCGAGATCGACCCGCAGCTCTCCGACTACAAGGGGACCCTGTCCCAGAGGCTGGAGCATTTCTAGCCGGAGCTCGGAGAGAAAGGGTCATCGCACCCAAAATGCTACCTCGGTACTTTTTCTTCACAGATGCTGAGCATTTCCAGCAACTTGTGTTTGCATTTCTACCCGGAGGTGGGTTTGTGGAGAGTCACCATGGGACGCGAATGGGTGTGGGGTTGGGTGAGGCAGTGACAGAGACTGTCGAGAGAGAGGGAGAGAGGCAACTCCTGTGTCACGGTTTGGAAAATCTCTGGCAGTTCTTAATTTCCCTCTCAGCCGAAGGCGCTGTGTGCTTTGGTTTCCTTTCCTCTTGTACTCTCTCCCCCTGTTCATAAAGCCAGAGTGAGAGAGAGTGAATTTGTGGTGGGAGAGAGAAAAGGAACAGAAAGATGGAAATAAAGGAGCATGACAAGGGAGTGAAATTAGGGCCAGCAGAGGTGAGAGAGGGGGTGAGAATCAGAGGGAGGGAGGAAGAGCAAGAAAACACAAACGAAGGAGAATGGGAGGTAACGAGGTGTTCGTGAGCATGAACACAGCAGGACATGCAGCATCAGAGGCCAGGGAAGCTGATGTCAGGATGTCTGCTGTGTTCAACTCCTCCCCCCCCACTCCCCGCTCCTCCTTCCCCTTCCCCACCGTCCTCCTTCTCCTTCCCCTTCCCCACCGTCCTCCTTCTCCTTCCCCTTCCCGACCGTCGTCCTTCTCCTTCCCCTTCCCCACCGTCCTACTTCTCCTTCTTCCCCCGTCGTCCTCCTCCTTCCCCCCCCGCCACCGTCGTCCTCCTCCTTCTCCCTCCCCCACCGTCGTCCTCCTCCTTCCCCCCCCCACCGTCGTCCTCCTCCTTCCCCCCCCCCCCCACCGTCGTCCTCCTCCTTCCCCCCTCCACCGTCGTCCTTCTCCTTCCCCCCCCCTCCCCGGTCCTCCTCCTCCTCCCCCCACCCCCCGGTCCTCCTCCTCCTCCTCCCCCCCCCTCCCCGGTCCTCCTCCTCCTCCTTCCCCCCCGACCCCGGCCCTCCTCCTCCTCCTTCCCCCCCCCCGCCCGGCCGCCGCCCTCCTTCTCTCTCCTCCCCCGTCCTCCTTCTCCTTCCCCCACCCCCCCCACCCCGTCCTCCTGCTCCTTGCCCCGTCCATTCATCCATCCATTCCTCCCTCCCTCCCTCCCTCCCTCCAGCGATCCATTCCTCCTTCCCTCCAGTCAGTCAAAACAACAAAGCAAATTTCAGCACACGAACAGGCCCTTTTGCCCTCCAAGCCTGCGCCGATCAAGATCCTCTGTCTAACCTCTCACCTGTTTGCTCACGTTCTGTGTCCATTTGCTCCCTGCCCGTCCGTGTACCTGTCCAAATATATCTTAAAAGATGCTAATGTGTCTGCGTCGCCCACCTCCACTGGCAATGCGTTCCAGGTGCCCACCAACCTCTCTGTAAAGAACTTTCCATGCATATCTCCCCTAAATTTTCCTCCTCTCACTTTAAACTCATGACCCCTAGTAATTGAGTCCTCCGCTCTGGGTGGCAAAAGCTTTTTGCTCTTCACCCTGTCTATACCCTCATGATTTTGTCGACCTCAATCAGGTCCCCCCCAATCTCCATCTTTCTCATGAAAATAATCCTAATCTACTCAACCTCTCTTTGTAGCTAGCACCCTCCTTACCAGGCAACATCCTGGTGAACCTCCTCTGTACCCTGTCCAAAGCGTTCACGTCCTTTTGGTAATGGACACAGTACTGTAAATGTGGCCGAACCAAAGTCCGATACAACTGCAACATGACCTGCCAACTCTTGTACTCAATACCCCGTCCAATGCCATATGCCGCCTTGACCACGCTATTGACCTGTATTGTCACCTTCAGGGAACAATGGACCTGAACGCCCAGATCTCTCTGTTCATCAATTTTCCCCATTTACTGTATAGTTTGTCCTTGAATGTGATCTTCCAAAATGCATCACCTCGCGTTTGCCTGGATTGAACTCCATCTGCCATTTATCTTCCCAACTCTCCAGTCTATCTATGTTCTGCTGTAACCTCTGATCGTCCTCTTCACTATCGGCTTCTCCATTCCTCCCTTATAAGGTGATGAGTCAAGACTTAGGAGGCATAGAATGGGTTAGCAAAATGCAGGGGATGGGGACAATTGAATTGTGGAGCTGGTTTAAGGAACAGATATTGCGTGTTCTTGATAGGCACGTCCCTGTCAGGCAGGGAGGAAGCGATAAGCTAAGGGAACTGTGGTTAACTAAAAAAAACTTGTATCTCTAGTTAAGCAGAAGAGGGAGGCTGATGTGATGATGAGACCAGATGGTTCAGATGAGGTGATGGAGAGCTACAGATTAGCTGGGAAGGATTTAAAGAGAGAGTTAAGAAGAGCAAGGAGGGTGCATGAGCAGACATTGGCAGGTAAATAAAGGAGAACCCGAAAGCTTTCGATAGGTATGTGAGGAATAAGAGGATGTCTGGGGTAGGCATAGGGCCAGTCCAAGACAGAAGTGGGAAGTTGTGTGTGGACGCTGTGGAGATTGGAGAGGTGCTAAATGAATATTTCTCATCTGTTTTCACTGAGGGACAGGAGAATATTGTAGAGGAGGTGACTGAGTTAGAGGCACTAGAATTGAAAGGGTTAAGGTTAGTAAGGAGGAAGTGTTATCAATTCGACAAGGTGTGAAGGTAGATAAAACCCCTGGGCCTGATGGGATTTTTCCGAGGATTGCCTGGGAAGCGAGGGAGGAGGTGGTGGAGCCTTTGGCCTTGATCTTGGAGTCCTCATTGTCTACAGGTTTCGTACCAGAGGAGTGGAGGATTGCAAATGTTGTGCCCTTGTTCAAGAGGGGTAGTAGGAATGACCCAGGCAATTATAGACCTGTGAGCCTTGGGTGTGTTGGAGGAAAAATTTTGGAAAGGATTATAAGAGATAGGATTTATAATCATCTAGCAAGTAACAATGTGATTGGAGATAGTCAACATGGATACGTCAAGGGCAGGTCGTGTCTCAGAAACTTCATTGAATTTTTTGAGAAGGTGACCAAACATGTGGATGACGGTCGGGCAGTTGGCGTGGTGTACATGGACTTCAGTAAAGCCTTTGATAAGTTTCCCCGTGGTAGGCTATTGGAGAAAATACAGAGGCACAGGATTGAGGGAGATTTAGCCATTTGGATTAGAAACTGGCTTTCGGTAAGAAGGCAACGAGTGCTGGTTGATGGAGAATATTCAGCCTGGAGTCTGATTACTAGTGGTGTGTCTCAAGGATTTGTTGTGAGACCACTGCTGTTTGTCATTTGTGTAAATGACTTGGACGCAGGCATTGGTGGATGGGTTAGTAAGTTTGCATATGACACTAAAGTTGGTGGAGTGGTGGACATTGTGGAAGAATGTTGCATGTTGTAGGGAGAATTGGATAAACTGCAGAATTGTCCCTAAAGTTGGCAAATGGAGATTAATACGGATAAATGTGAGGTGATTCACTTTGGGAGGACTAATAGGAAGGCAGAACACCGAGTCAAGGGAAAGATTCTTGACAGTGTAGGTGAGCAGAGGGATCTTGGTGTCCATGTGCATAGATTCCTGAAAATTGCTACCCAGGTAGATGGTGCTGTTCAGGAGTCTGATGGTGTGTTAGGTTGCAATGGTAGAAGGATTGAGTTCCGGAGACGTGATGTCATGCTGCAACTTACAAACACTAGTGCGGCCTCGGAATCGTTGGAACAGGTGCAGAGGAGGTTTACCAGGATGTTGCCTGGTCTGGAGCGAAGGTCTTGTGAAGAAAGGCTGAGGATCTTGGGTCTGTTCTCATTGGAGAGAAGGAGGCTAAGAGGGAGTTTAATAGAGATAATATAAGATGATCAGTGGTTTAGATAGGGTGGACAGTGAGAGTCTTCTTCCGAGGATGATGACTTCAGCTTGTACAAGGGGGTGCAGCTACACATTGAGGGGTGATGGTTTTAAGACAGATGTCAGAGGCAGGTTCTTTACTAAGAGAGTGTTAAGGGCGTGGAATGCTCTGCCTGCCAATGTTGTTAACTCAGCCACATGAGGGGCATTTAAACAGCCCTTGGATAAGCATATGGTTGACGATGGGGTAGTGCAGGGGAATGGGCTTAGATTAGTTCACAGCTCGGCGCAACGTGGAGGGCCGAAGGGCCTGTTCTGCGCTGTGTTGTTATATGTTCTATTACAGTTCACAGATTACTCTACCACACATTTTAGTGTTAAGTGTGAAGAGGATAATGAACGTCTGCAGAAGGACACAGAAAGTGTAAGTGAATGGACAAGGGTCTAGCAGATGGAGTGCAATGATGGAAAATGTGAGGCTATCCATTTTGGTGGCAATTCGGGCAAAATGGAGTATTACTTAAATGGTGAAAAATTGTAGCATGCTGCTATGCAGAGGGAGCTGGGCAGCCTTGTGTATGAAGCACAAAACGTTTGCAGACGCAGCTGGTAATTGAGGCAACAAATGGAATAGTGTCCTTTATTGCTCGAGTGATGCAGTTTAAAAATCGGGAGGGGATGCTCCAGTTGTATAGGGTGCTGGTGAGGCTTGATGTAGAGTAGTTTGTACCGTTTTAGTCTCCTCACTGGAGAAAGGATGTACTGGCACTGGAGGGGGTGCAAAGGAGCTTCACAAGATTGATTCTAGAATTGAAAATGTTGCTGTATGGGGAGAGTTTGAGGAGACTACGATTGCACTCACTGAAACTTCGAAGAATGAGGGATGTTCTAATAGCAACTTTTAAAATTACGAAAGAAATACACAGGAAAGGAGCACTGAAGTTGGTTCCACTGATGGGTGAAAGTACAACTCCGGGGCACAGCCTCAAAATAAGGGTGAACAGATTGAAGACTGAGTTGAGGATGAGCTTCTTCATCCAAAGGGTTGTGAATCTGTGGAATTCTCTGCCCAGTGAAACAGTTGAGGTTCCCTGGTTGAATGTTTTAAAGGCCAAGACAGATAGATCTTTGAACAGGAAAGGAATTGAGGATTTTGGTGAATGAGAGGGTAAGTGGAGCTGAGTCCGCAAAAAGATCAGTGATGACCTTATTGAATGGCGGAGCGAGCTGGAAGAGACAGATGACCTACTCCTGCTTTATTTCTTATGTCCATATGTCCTTAGATTGCCATCCTTGTCATTCCTCCTTCCCTGGAATAGGCCAGATCTGAACGCTGATCACTAGGTCTTTAAATAACTCCCACGTATCAAATGTCGACATGTAAAATAAAAGCTCCTCCCAATTAATACTGCTCTGCTCCTACCTGATACTCCTTCCCCCAATTTAGTAGCTTCCCCCAAGGTCCTGATAATTCATAGCTATCTTAAAATGTAAGAAGAGGCGATCACCTCGTTTGAAGAAGCTCCTGGTTCAGTGTTTTTCCCCATGTGGGAGTCAGCTACAGGTTTTCTTGTTCCAAGATTGGGGAGGAAATGGCCGAGTGGTATTATTACTGGACTGTTAATTCAGAGACTTAGATCACATTCTGGGGACCTGTGTTCAAATCCCAGCACAGCAGGTGGTGGAATTTGAATTGAATATAAAAGAAAATCATGAATGTAGAATCTCATGATGACCATGAATCCATTGCCAAATGTCAGAAAAACCCACCTGGTTCACTGATGTCCTTTAGAAAAGGAAACTGCCATCCTTACATGGTCTGGCCTACATGTGACTGCAGACCCACAGCCATATGATTGACTCTGAACTGACCCCTGGGCAATTAGGGATGGACAACAAACACTGCGTAGCTAGTGATGTCCTCCTCCCGTTAACAAATAAATACAATTGGATTCTACGTCTTCCGATCGAAGATCGTTTCTTGTTCTCACAGTAATTTCATCGCTGACAGTCAGTTTCCCTCCTGCCTGTCTTTTTGGAATGTCATGTCGCCCTGCACATTTACCTCCAGTGTTGATCTCCTTATAACCATGTCTTTGTAATAGCTCTCAAATCATGCCCGCCAACCTGTATGTGTGCTATTAATTTGTTGATTTTGTTCTGAATACAATGAGCATGTAAGCAAAGAGCCACTAATTTAGCTCTATAACTTTATTTCACCTCTTGACAGTATTTACAGCTGTTTTCTGTTTGTACATGCCGTCTTTTCCAATCCCACACTGAGTATTGTTATCTCAATAGTTCTTGAATGTCAGATCGTGTGTATTCCTGGGCGACTCTGCTCGTGTGGTCTATGGAGTTGTGGAGGTCACAGTTCTAGGACAGCCATTTCATAGGCCTATGCTGCAGGTTAGAAGAAAAGACAATCTCTTGCTCTGAGCTCTGCAAACCAGGGCAATGTCAAAAAGGAAACAAGGTCAAAAGAATTTCAACAAGAATCTCAAAATTAACTGCTGAATTCATATAAGCATTCCGGGGATCGCCCAACTTAGTGGCCACAACATCCCACTTTCTATTCTTCACAAACAATCCAAAGGCTGAACTATCCGTATCCCTCTTAACGGTTATGTTTTTTGAGCTAATTTCTTGTTTCTAACTTGTGTGTATTTGTGGTGCCTTCTGACTTCTTGCATTTAGCAATTGATAAACTCACTCTCTCACTAATTTAGTAAAACCTGGTTTTATAGAATCCCTGATGTGGAAACAGGCCATTCAGTTCAACAAGTCCGCAGCAACCTTGCAAAGAGCATCCCACCCAGACCCATCCCCATTCCCTACTCTATCCCTGTCAGCCTGCATTTCCCATGGCTAATATACCTAACCTACACGTATGTGGGCACTGTGGGTAATTCAGCATTCCCAATCCACCTAACCTGCACATCTCTGGACTGGTCAAAACAATGATTCAATATGAATTAGTTATAATGCAGCTGTTAACAGCAATCCTCCGTCCCTGTGTTGGAGCGAGATTTAACATTCAAGATCCAAAATGATACACTTGAACAAGGTAGTTCAAAACAGCCAGCTCTCTGATTGAGGTTGTTGACTTGCTCGCCGAGCTGGCTTGTTTTCATTGAGACGTTTCGTCACCATGATGTGTGACATCATCAGTAAAGCCTCCAGCGAAACAATGTTACTCTACTCTGTCTGGAATTTATACTGTCCGGTCTGTTACCATGAGTACTGTCATTTCGGGTTTTGATCTGTATGCTTTTGTATGTGGGGGTCCAATTGTATCTGTTTGTTGGCTGCATTATGGGTGGAGGATCACGCCTCTCATACGAAACTGGGACAAGGTAACCATAGTAGCCCAAGCCAAGCATAGACCCGCAGAGGGATTCTCGAGGCATGGTTCTCCACCCATTCTCCAATCTCACATTCTTGGTCTCTTCAGTTTGAATATGATCACTCAACCATAGCCTTTATGACAAACAACGTAGTCTTAGTTCCCATAATCTTCAAACAGGACTGTCCCGACAGATCCACTTGTTCTCATGATTTCGTCTTCTGTTGGAGGGATTCTGAAATGTCTGCATTCTTCCTCAACTGAGTATTCCTTGCGTTTGTGGTTGACAGAGCTCTCAGCTGTGTCCAACCCATCTCCTACACTTTGGCCTCACCCCTGATGATGTGCACTGGTCCTCAAAGCCCAACCCATCAATATCCACATCTAGAAGAACATCAGCCACGATTTCCAACAAGATTCCACCACCAGGCAAATATTCCCCTCCCCTCTCTTGTCAGCCTTCCGCAGAGACCATTCCGTCAGGACACCTCAGTCCACTCTTTATCCATTCGCAACACCTCCCCATTACCCGACAGCACTTTCCATGCCACCACAGAAGGCATAATATCTGTCCATTTACTTCCTCCCGCTTCACTATCCAAGGCTTCCAGGAGTAGCAGCGATTTACCCACACTTCACTCAATCTAGTCTACTGTATTCACTGCTCACAATATGGTCTCCCTCTGCATCGGGGAGACGAAACACAGACTGACCAACCACTTGGCAGAACACCTATATTCTGTCCATAAAAATGGCCCCAGGTTTCCAATTGCCTGTCACTTGAGCACTCCATCATGATCCCTGGCCAAAATCTCTGTCTCAGGCTTGCTGCAGTGCTCCAGTGAGTGCAAGCTAGAAGGAAAAAATCTCATGTTTGCGTTGCAGAACACCTCCGCTCGGTTTGCAATAAAGAACAGCACCTCCCAGTCGCGAACCATTTTAACTCCCCCTCCCATTCCTCAGACGACCTGTCCATCGTGGGCCTCCTGCAGTGCCACAATGGTGCCACCCAAAGAGTGCAGGAACAGCAACTCATATTCCGCTTGGGAACCCTGCAGCCCAATCGTATCGATGTGAAGTTCCCAAGCTTCAAAATCTCCCCTCCCCGACTGCATCCCAAAACGAGCCCAACTCATCCCCTCCCCCCACTGCATCCCAAAACCAGCCCAGCTTGTCCCGCCTCCCTAACCTGTTCTTCCTCTCACCTATCTCCTCCTCCCACCTCAAGCCGCACTTCCATTTCCTCCTGACTAACCTCATCCCGTTTGCTTGACCTGTCCGTCCTCCCTGGACTGACCTATCCTCTCCTGACCTTCCCACCGATACTCTCCTCTCCACCTATCTTCTTTTGTCTCCATCTTCGGTCCGCTTCCCCGTCTCTCTCCCTATTTATTTCGGAGCCCTCTCCCCAACACCCTCTCTGATGAACGGTCTAGGCCCGAAACGTCAGCTTTTGTGCTCCTGAGATGCTGCTTGGCCTGCTGTGTTCATCCAGCTTCACACTTTGTTATCTTGGATTCTCCAGCATCTGCAGTTCCCATTATCTCTGGATAAAGGAGAAGATAGGTGGAGAGGAGACAGACAGGTTAAAGAGGCGGTGGATGGAGCCAGTCAAGATGAGTGTACGTGGGGAGTTAGGGAGGGGATCGGTCAGTCCAGGGAGGACAAACAGGCTAAGGGGGTGGGATGAGGCTGGTAGGTTGGAGATGGGGGTAGGGCTTGAGGTGGGAGAGTGGATAGGTGGGAGGAAGTACAGGTTAGGGAGGTGAGGATGAGCTGGGCTGGTTTTGGGATGTAGGTGGGGAGGGGAAATTTTGAAGCTTGTGAAATCCACACTGATACCATTAGGCTGCAGGGTTCCCAAGCAAAATAAGTGGTACTGTTCCTGCAACCTTTGGGTGCCATCGTTGTGGCACTGCAGGAGGCCCAGGATGGACAGTCCATCTGAGGATTGGGAGGGGTAGTTAAAATGGTTGGCGACTGGGACGTGCAGTTGTTTAGTGTGAACCAAGCCTCCGCTTGGTTTCCCTGACGTAGAGGAGGACCACACAGGTAGTGGGAACTGCCGATGCTGGGGAGTCTGAGATAACAAAGTGTAGAGCTGGATGAATCAAGGGCTATGGGGAGAGTACAGGGAAGTGGAGTTGAAATGCCCATCAGCCATGATTCAGATGCCAGAGTGGACTTGATGGGCCAAATGGCCTTACTTCCACTCCTCTGTCTTATGGTCTTATGAACACAACAAGCCAAGCAGCATCATCCAGCTCTAAGATAATAAAATGTGAGGCTGGATTAACACAGCAGGCCAAGCAGCATCTCAGGCTCCTGAGATGCTGCTTGGCCTGCTGTGTTCATCCAGCCTCACATTTTATTATCTTGGAATTCTCCAGCATCTGCAGTTCCCATTATCTCTCATCATCCAGCTCTACACCTGTTATCTCAGATTCTTTTGTGTCCAATTCCTGACAAAAGATCTGGACCAAAAACGTCAGCTTTCCTACTCCTCTGATGCTGCTCAGCCTGCTGTGCTCATTCAGCTCGACACCTTGTTATCATAGAGACAGCACATGTTAGGTGTCTTTGCTACATCAAGTTTTCTGAGTGTCATAACCTATATGACAATGTGTATCAGCTCTGAACTTATTTGTATGTTGAAGCCATTCATGTAATTTGCATGTGAATAAATTTACATTTGGACTCTGGTGAAATACAAAGAAACCTAGACTTGTTTGAAAATTAAATCGACTTAATTAATTCAGTCATATAATTGGCATAAAAATATAAGAAATTAATCCTACTCAAAATCTTGGAGATGTGTTTGTTTGGCATTAGGGTATTGAAGGTGGAGATGTGGTCAATAAGTAGGAGCTTGATGTAGATGCCCTTGTTATCTGGACGTTCCAGAGATGTGTGTAAAGCCAAAGAGAGGACATCGACGATGGATCTGCTGCATCAGTAGGTGAATTGCAGTGGATCAAGGTAATGTGGGAGGGTGGAGTTGATGTGACCCATGACCAACCTCTCAAAGCACTTCATAGTGATGAAAATGGATGTAAGAGCCACTGGGCAGCAGTCATTTGAGGCTTCTGGAAAAATTTGCTGACGTTCAGTGCGGGGATCTTAAAGCTTTAGCATGAACATCAGAAAATTGGAGAAGCCTCGAGCATATGAGCCCAGGTAGCTGAGGGTAGGGAGGGCGGGAATTCCAGAAATCAAAGAGGGCAAGACACAGAGAGAGAGAGAGAGACGGAGATCATAGTGAAGAAATGATTAGCCTGGTAGGCAGTGGAAAATACATGATTTTCCATGGAACATGCAGACATCTTCGAAAAACAGGACATTGAGTTTTCAAAGTTTTGAAAATTAGTGTTATAGTTGATTTAGAGTGAATCAAATTGCTGTTCACACCATTGCCATCACCTTGCCCTTGTCAAGACAGACATGGATAAAGTTCTCAAAGCTGATAGAAAATTGAAAGCACTGGCATCCTGTGACGATGGTACGTTTCCTTCCTTTAAAAATAATGCTTGCAGCTTAATTGGCATAATAAAGAGCACAGGGGCTCTGTTTGACGCTGCCGCCTCACGGCACCAGCAACTTGGGTTCAATTCCACCCTTTGACTATCTGTGTGGAGTTTGCACATTCTTCATGTGTCCGCATGGGTTTTCTCTGGGTGCTCCAGTTTCCTCCCACAGTCAAAAGACGTGCAAGGTCGGTGGATTGGCCATGCTAAATTTCCCAAGGTGTTCAGTGATGTGTAGGTTAGGTGAGTTATGGGTGGATGGGTCTTGGTGGGATGCTTTGAGGGGCAGTGTGGTTGTGTTGGACTGACGGACCTGTTTCCACACTGTAAGGATTCTCTGATTCATGATTCTATGATTTTACTGAGCACAAAGGTACAATATTAGCCCGTCATATTTGTCTCACCTCTTGACACATTGACAAGAAAGCTTTAATTTCAGTTTCTGTGCATTTTCAATGTGTCTGCTGTCTCTAACAAGGCTTGACTGTATCTCCTTCTCGAATGCACATCTCCTGTCCCCTAACAAGTAGAGGTGTCACTTGCTTTTCATTCAGTACCATCAGTAAAACAATAGCCTCCATATTATAAGATAATAAAATGTGAGGCTGGATGAACACAGCAGGCCAAGCAGCATCTCAGGAGCACAAAAGCTGACGTTTCGGGCCTAGACCTTTCATGAAGGGTCTAGGCCCGAAACGTCAGCTTTTGTGCTCCTGAGATGCTGCTTGGCCTGCTGTGTTCATCCAGCCTCACATTTTATTATCTTGGAATTCTCCAGCATCTGCAGTTCCCATTATCTCTGATACTATTTTAGCCTCCATATTCTATCCAGCGGCTTCTATTAACACTCTCACACTGTTCTTTTTTACCTCCAGGTATTGACCACTCATCATTTCTTATTCCTCTCCTCATCTCATCTCTCTCACATACGCTCTCTCGATCTCTCCTCTCCCTATTCTCCCCCAACACTTCACTCAGGCACAAACAGAAGTTCACAGTCACACTATGTTGCACATGCATATCCTATCCCTCATGCACAAACATACTATCCACACACACTGACCACGGACAGACACACGCGGGCAGACACACACGGACAGACACACACACACAGAGTCACGTTCTCACTCATTCATACTCCATACTGTCATACAATCATGCATGGTCTTGCACACATTCCGTGGCACACTTGCATGCCCTGTTCGCAGGATCTTTTGCCAATGTTCATACACTCAACTACACACAGACACACACACACAAAACTCTCCCTCACACACTTGGGGTTACAAATTCACTTGCTCTCAAGCTCACTCGCTCTCACAGACACTCTCACTGCCTCATGCATGCTGTTACACTCGCTTTTGTGCTGACTCTCGTTTACACGCTCTTGAGCACAGTCACTGGCGCACACATTCTGTCCTGCGCACACTCACACTTTCGTGCACTGTCTTTGCACTCTTGAACACAATCATATGTTCACCTCTCTCTTGCACACAGTCAATTTGATTAGAGTATTCATTGTTACATATGCCTAGGTACAGTGAAAAGTTCTGTGATGCATGCAGTATAGACAGATCATACCATACAAGGTGCATTAGTGAAATGGAACATAATGACAGCAACAGAGAAGATGCACAGAGAGCAAGATCAAAATTAGATTTAAAATTTTGAGTTCTATTCAGATGTCCAATAACAGTGGTGAAGAAGCTTTTCTGGGATCTGTTCACACATGAATACAAAGTTTTTGACACCTTCCCTTCAGAAAAGGGTAGAAGAGAGTGTAATTGGCGGGTGAGAAAGACCTTTGATTATTTCAGTTGCTTTCCCGAGGCAGCAGGAAGTATAGGTGGAATGAATGAGTGGAAGGCTGATTTGCATGATGCACTGTGCTGTGTTCATGACTCTGGAGTCTGTTGTTTTCTTAGGAAGAACAGTTGCCAAACCATGCTATGATATGCATCCAGATAGGATGCTTTCTCTGGTACATCAATGAAAGTTGCCCTTTATATTTGAATTGCCTTAGCCTCCTGGGAAGTAGAGACATTGGTGTGCTTTTTTGCCCATTGCGACGATCTGGGTAGACCAGATTTTTCACAGTCATTGATGTGACTCCATTATGGTGTGTTAACCAGATCAACAATGTCATTAAAAATATCCTGAAGGAGGAGGACTGTAAGACGCAGCTCGATGTACACTTTGGTAAGATGAGTGATTAGGTCTTGCATCAAGTGTTCCGAGAGCTAGGCAGTGGATTAAATAGCAGAACCTCTAAAGTTGCAATCTCTGGATTATTCCTGGTGCCACATGCTGAGAAGGCAAGAAAAAGGGGAAGAAAACAGATGAATGCTTGGCTCAAGTGTTTGTGTTTGGGGAGGGATTTAGACACATGGATCTGAAGGACAATTTGTGGGGATGGTATATCCTCTGCAAGTTGGCTGGTCTGCAGCTGAAGCAGAAAGGAACCAAAATCCTTGCACAAGGGTTTGCTAATGTGGTGAGGAATTTAAGCTGTCGGCCTCCAAGCAGTGGGCAATTGAAGAGCAGGTAATTCACTGAGGGGTGAGAAAATAATAATATAAAGATTATATTCGGGGATTTCAACTGCACAACATTAATTGAGATAACATAAAAGTTTGACTTGGGAAATAATTCTTTAAATACATTTGAGAGATTATTTAACATCACCATGTAGACGAGCTTGTAAGGGACGGTGCAATGCTGGACCTACTTCTGGGACACAAAGGCAGTGTTCAAGGTGACAGTGGCTAAGTGCTTTAGTGATAGTGACCATGACAACAGAATTTTCAACGTGGGAGAGGAGATCTGTTTAAAAAAAAATGTTTTTGGTTTGGGGTAAGGCATATTTGACTGAAACAAGGCAGGATCTGGGTGTAATATTTTGGGAAGTTGGTTGAGGGCGAATCTACAGCAGAAAAGGAACTGGGAGAGTAAAGGCCAGCTATGTTCCGTTTTGGGTGAAATTTATGATCAACAAGCCTGGAGAACCCTGGATCTTGAGGAATGTTCAGGACATGTTTATGACAAGTGCAAAGGGAGCAAATGAATGGATGACTAGTGACGTATAAAAATGAAGTGTGAAGAAACGGTGGTGGCCAAGATTGGAAAGAATATCAAGATATTCTGCAGGCATATCAAGCAGGAGAATAACCAGGGAAAGAGTAGGGCCAATTAGAAACCGGGGTGTACGAAGGGTGATGGGGCAATCTGTGTTCAGAACTGAAGAGCATCGATACAGTCGACAAGTACCTCCCATCTGTCCTCCCTTCAAGGAGGAGCATTGATGTCTATAAAGCAGGAAGATGCAGGGTGAAATTGAAATTATTGGCTGGTTTAAAAGTGAACAAATCCCCACGCCCATATGAGTTGTTTCCAAGACTGCTGTGGGAGAAGAGAAAGAAAATCTCTTCAGAGATAGTAGGAACTGCAGATGCTGGATAATCTGAAGAAACAAGGTGTAGAGCTGGATGAGTGCAGCAGGCCAAGCAGCATTAGAGGAACAGGACGGCTGATGTTTGGAATCTGGACCCTTCTTCAGAAATGGGGCAGGGGAAGGGATTCTGAAATAAATATGGAGAGAGGGGGAGGCGGATTGAAGATGGATAGCTGAGAAGATAGTTCGAGAGGAGACAGACAGTTCGAAGCGGCGAGGATGAAACCAGTGAAGATGAGTGCTGGTGGGGGGTTAGAACATAGAACGATACAGCGCAGAACAGGCCCTTCGGGCTTTGTTGTTGCACAGACCAGTGAACTAATATAAGACCACCCCGCGACACCAGCCCATCAGCACTCATCTGCTTACCCAAGGACTGTTTAAATGCCCCGAATGTGGCTGAGTGAACCACATTGGCCAGCAGGGCGATCCACGCCCTTACCACTCTCTGAGTAAAGAACCTGCCTCTGACATCTGTCTCAAATCTATTATCCCTGAATGTGAAGCTGTGCCCCTTTGTACAAGCTGAAGTCATCATTCTCGGAAAAAGACTCCCACTGCCCACCCGATCTAATCCACTGATCATCTTGTATGTCTCTATTAAATCCCCTCTTAACCTTCTTCTCTCCAATGAGAACAGACCCAAGTCCCTCAGCCTTTCTTCATAAGACCTTCACTCCAGACCAGGCAACATCCTGGTAAATCTCCTCTGAACCTTTTCCAATGCTTCCACATCCTTCCTGTAATGGGGCGACCTGAACTGCACGCAGTATTTCAAGTAAGGCCGCACTAGCTACATCTTTTAATATACTAGCACAGAGTACATCAGGTCCCAGATACCTATCGACCTTTAACCCCATTAGTTTCCCGAGCACCTTTTCTCTGGTGATATTTCTTGTCTGCTTTTTGCTCTTTGTTCACTAAATATTTTTGAGATGGTATTTGTGCCTTTTGCTGTGAAGACTGACATAAAGTATTTATTTGTCTCATTTGCCATTTCCTGATTCCCCATTATTATTTTTGCAGCCTCCATTCTTTAAGGGATCTGCGTTCACTTTGACCTCTTCCTTCCTTTTCATTTGTTTAAATAAGCTCTTATTGTCGGTTTCTTTTCTATTTCTCGGCTTTGAAATCTTTCCTTATTTCTGGTTTCCCACTAACCTTGGGCACTGACTGTTGAATTGGCAGAACATTGGAGAGAATGCTGAGGATATGGAAGTTTTGGTCTGGTGAATAGTACTCGACATGGTGCTGTTGCCCCCACTCCTGCTCAGGTGTCTCCCAGTTGAAATGCCAAATGGGACCCTGCCCATGCTCTTCACAGCTGCCCTGCAGCATTAAATGGCTGGAGGCAGGACATGGGGCGCCCTCTTGGATGGAAGTTCTACCTTGTAGAACTCCTGGCCACTTAGAGCCCAGAAGAGTCTGAAGTTGCTGATGGCTGGATGGCAGGTCCCGGACTAGAGGTGCGGAGTGGTCGAGGGTTGTTCGGGGTTGTTGAAACGTTGGATGAGAGTTTAAGGGCGTGAAGTGCCTTGGATCAGGCCAAGGGGCCTGTGGATGAGGATCCCCTACCAACTCAGTTTTTCGAGGCTGGATTGTGCATGTAAAGCTGACTGCCTTCCTGATTGACATCTATCTCCTTACGCAATAGAGGGGATCCCTTAAATTGCCATCAATTAGTCTCAGGAGGTCAAAGGATAGGCAGGCTGCTTGACAGTTCCCCAGAACTTCCACACATGTACACACAGTGCCCTCCAGATTTTATGTGTTTCTTCCCACCTTCGTATCTGTGGGATGGGGCTTTATAATGTAGCTCATGCAGTGCTAAAACAAAGAAGTTATCCTGAACCTTGAAATAGGACTGGAATGATACACCCAAATCTGGGACTAAACTTCAAGAGTAATAATTTTGGTAATATTGAGTAATAATGATGAAATTTACCCAACCTGTTTTAGGATTGTGACATTTTATCAACAAATTTAGCTAACGCTATTTTCATTGGAGTACAGGGGATTAATAAGTAGTTAATGGAGACATAAAGGATTATGATTGGTTGGGATAAGATAAACGTGGAGAGGCTGTGTTCCCATGGCTGGTGGATGATGTTACAAGGAGAAGGGAATGCATTCATGTTTTGGGGAAAAGATGTAGGGCGATGTCGAGGGGAATTTTTTTCAAGCAGTGAAGGTTCATGGGCCAGGATCTCTCTGCCTGTGAAAGGGTTAGAAGCCGAGAAAATCAACGATTTCACTCAGATGAATGCATATCTCTGGGAGCTTCATTCCTCATATTGCCATTAGATTTTATTTATGGAGGTTCTGTTGTATTTGGAGTGGTTCGATTGGCATTCCATGTTTTGACCATGTTTGCCAGATTTTGTTGGCATCATGTGAACTAAAATTGAATTGATACTTGTTTAACTACTAATTGTTTTTGGTAGACGCTGTAGAACATACCATGTGTATGACAAAAGAGCAAAATTATAAGAGAAATCTAGTTCAAAACCGAGGTAACAGAGCGCCTTTTTAAAATGAACAAGAATGTGTGATTAACACACTTCATAGCTGCAACCTAGTGTGATTTAAATGAATGCTGATTACCAGCAGTGAAATAGGGGTTGTAAGATCCACTATTTGAAACGAGTAAAGAGCCAATTAGTTTGTACTTTGGATTTGGATGTAGTGAGAATGCACGTCGGTTGAAAGAGATGGATGTTTTAGTTTAAATTGTACTGAGTCCTGCTTCATAAATATAAAGGAGGGCTTCATAACATACAAAGCTACTGTTCCTCCACCATTGTTCTGCAGAAATTACTGAACCAAACGACAGAATATGACCAGCATCATAAGACCATAAGACATAGGAGTGGAAGTGAGGCCATTCGGCCCATCAAGTCCACTCTGCAATTTAAATCATGGCTGATGGGCATTTCAACACCACTTCCCTGCACTCTCCCCCTCGCCCTTGATTCCTTTTGGGATCAAGAATTTGTCGATCTCTGCCTGGAAGGCATCCAACGTCCTGGCCTCCACTGCAATCTGCGGCAATGAATTCACAAGCCCACCACTCTGGCTGAAGACGTGTCGTCTCATTTCAGTTTTAAATTTACCCCCTCTAATTTTAAGGCTGTGCCCACGGGTCCTAGTCTCCCCGCCTAACGGAAACAACTTCCTAGTGTCCACCCCTTCTAAACCATACATTATCACTGACGGTTCCCGAGTTAGATTTGACATCGTGCATTTGAGAAGGAAATGGCCTGTTTCCTTCATTCCAGAGTACTTTTGTGAATCATTGTATTTATTTCTAGGCCAAATACAGGAATTAATTTTATTTGATAGCTCAATAAGTTAAAACTGTAATCAAAGTTAGTTTTCTTCCTCCTTTGTAGTGGATCTGTTGGAGTTGCACACAGCGCAACGCGTCTTTGATCAACACAAATTGACACAAACCGAGCAACTTCTGAATGTGACTGAAGTAATCAACTGTTTAACGTCCATTTATGATGTTTTGGAACAAAACCACAAGGACTTGGTCAATGTGCCACTCTGTGTCGACATGTGTCTGAACTGGCTGCTGAACGTATTTGATACGTATGTATGATTTACACTTTAATGTAGTATGTTTAGATTCTCCTAAGGTGCATTTAAACTGCATCCGACGGATTGGATTTTGATATGTATATGATCCGTTCAGTGAATATGAAGATTGTCGACTGATTAAAATCAATCCTGGTATTGTTGACATAAGGTTTCAGTATGTTCTAATTTCATTTCACTTAAACAGATAAAGTAGTTGAAAGTTTTAGCGATTTTTGTTTTAAATCGTAAAATTGAAACTGATATACTTTGGAATCCATTTGGTCAGATCTGTACAGGATCATGTAGACATCTCGACACTCTGATTGTAATGCTCTTCACGGTGACAAATGTTAGTGCTGGAGAAAGACGTGTATAAAGTACACAATATGAACATCATCCAGTTAATGTCAAGGAATAAACGGCCAGATGTAGAATAAATTTTTATGTGACCCTCAATCTCGTAGAGTCATACAGCATAGAAACACCGTGTCTATGCCTCCCAACATACACCAAGCTGCACTAATCTCATTTATCTGCACTTGTTCCACAGCCTACTTGACCGAGCATTTTAAATGCTCATCCCAGATGCTTTTTAAATGTTGAGAATACCTGCCTCAACTACCCTCTCAGGCAGCGTGCTCCATACGTCTACCACTTTTTAGATGAAAAAGCTTTTCCTCAGACTTCCTCCAAAGCATTTAATCCTCACCGTAAACTTGTGCCATCTGGTCTTAGACACATGTGCCATGGAGAAAGGATTCTCACAATGTATTCTGCCCGTGCCTGTCATAATTTTCTTTGCCTCAATCAGATCCCAACCCCAACCTCAGCCTCCTCTGCTCCAAGGAAAACAAACCCAGCATACCAGTCTATCTCATAACTGAGACTTTTTAACCTAGCCAGTATCTTGAAGAGCATTAACTGTGCCATTGTGGTATTTTCCAGACTAATTGTCGTTCAGCTTATCTCAGTCAGATTGTTTAGTAAACTCCATTTAGGAATAATGTTATGCACTTCACTTGGAAATGTATTAGGACTGTGACAGTATATTGGGGAATCCTTGCAAGCGGAGAGAATTTTATTTTCTTTCAGTCCAGGCTGGATACAATTCTAGGACTTGGCAATGGACGTCCAGGGTTAAACTTTCGGTGTCCTCCTATCCACCCCAATCACCTTGAATTTACCATTAATATAAAATTGAGCTTTGTCTGCATGAGATGTGTTCCAATATTAAATTGTTATTGCGACTGTCAATTTTGACATTCTTCATTAGGTGCGTACCCTTCATATTGATAGCAGCTCAAGCTGCTTCAGGATGTCAAAACCAAAATGTTGCCTTTTCCAGGGAAATTGTAGATATTGAGCTGAAATTCTCGCTAGGGAGCACTGAACGACATGCACTATTTCCCAGTACCACCTCATTAGTACTTATTCCCTTTTTCTACCTGCCAGACAGAAACTGGATGCTCCGAATTAACGACATGAAATTCTGAGTGGGTGTGTGGTGCTTCCACATTGCTCGATGCTCCTCTGCACCTCCAACTTGGGCACTAGTCCGCAGCATCTGCAGCCACACCCATCAGGATCACCCCATGTCCACAGTTTTGACATGTGACATGTTCCAGCCTCAGAACATCATGGCACATCACAGATCTGCTTTCAGTACTCTTCTGTACTTCATTGCTGCATTCTGGATTGCAGCAGCCCCCCTCATTGCAGTGCTACTGCCAGGGCACTTTTGGATGCAGGGACAGGCACCCATTCATGTATTGGGCCATGTTACACATCAGGACACCTTGCTTGAGCTCTCAACTCTCATTGTGTCCCTGCATGAATGCTAACAGCTCCTCTGCCTTGTCTTCATTTGCCTTGTCTTCTTAAGGTTTGCCCCTCCGCCACATCTAACAGACTCATAACGCTACTATGTTGATTAACTTTTTAGCATCGAGACCAAGCCAGACAGCTTGTCATGCTTGTTAGCAGTCATCAATCAAAGGAGTGGATGTGTTGCCGTTCAGCACCGTGATATGTTGATCTCACACCTGCAGTCTGTGCCAGCTGCAGAAGCACAGAAGGCATTGCATTGTCTCCAACCACATGGTCATGCTTCAGGTTCCGAGGGGAATGGTCTCCAGTCAAGCGAGGCACTTTCAGGCAGCAGATCTAGGTAACTCCAGGGCATTGTCTGATATCACTCGAGGGGCTTGGATGCAATTAGTTGGCTGCTCAGAATGACCATGGTCAGGACACTGTCGTCATAGGTTGTGAGAAGTCAAACATTAGACACCTCACTACCTGTGTTAGCTCTTTCTGCCCTACTGTGGGCTGTTTTTCCTGGAATGAAACAAAGGGAGGAATTGAGTGAGATGAAATGAGCTGGTGCATTTGTTAGTGCTCATGTATGTTTGGGAAGGGAGGTGAGGTCTCCTGGGTGAGAGCAAGAGGCACAGAGAACATACAGGAATAATAGCCTTGGGGCCTCAAGTAGACGAGAGCAAGCGAAGACAGACATTGAATGCTTTGGTGAGAATGGTATTACATGAGCTGTGCTGAAGGGTGGTGCAGAATTAGAGAGAGTGTGAATGTGAGGTAGCACAGACCAATGAGGATCCTCTTCCATTGGAGCAGAGGTCACTGATCCTGCAGCACTGCTGTATGGTTCTTTTGGTGGTTGAGACTGCATTGACACTGGACAGCCTCAGATGAGTCTGGCTGAATATTGTGTTGTGGCCTCCTGTGCTTGTGCTTGGGAAAGAGGACAGTCCTCCACTGCACCAATCCATCCACCAGGACCTCCAGGTCTCTAACTGTAAATAAGGTGCTAATTTCCCCTTTCCTGCCCTGTCTGGGACAATTGCTATGAACTGTACAAGGCAGTTCTGGATTCTGGGTATTTTACTGGTTCACAATAGCCTTTAAACATGGCACTAGTGCCAGTAATACCGGGATGTTTCAGTGGTGGCAAACACGTGCAGTTACGATGAGTGTAGAACTAACTAGCGTCGGCTGAGGGAGGCACTATAGGAGCATTGTTGCTAGTTATTGAATATGTTTGCAACAACAGAGTGGGAAAATTTGTTAGGTCTTTTGGAGAGATACTGTCCTTGCAGTGCAATAAAAATAACACTGAACTAACATTCCAGTGTTTTCGACCTTCAGATTTCAGAACAGATTTAGACCATTCAGCCCATTGAGTGGGATCTGTCATTCTCAACCTCCTGTGTCCTCACTAAGCAAGAACATATCTATCTATGCCTGAAATCAACTCTGACTTGGCCTCCACAGCTTTCTGCATCAATGAGTTCCACAGATTCACAACTTTCTGACTGAAGAAATTCCTCCTCACCTCCATCCTGAAAGGTGGTCCCTTTGACTCTGAGGCTGTGCCCTCAGGTCCTGGTCTCTCCTACTCGTGGAAACATCATCTCCATGTCCACTCTATCCAGTCCTGACTGACCTTCAGTGTGACCCCCTTCGTCCTTCTAAACTCCATCGAGTACAGACCCAGAGTTCTCAGCCACTCCTCACGTGACAGTGCCTTCATCCCCAGGATTATGTTTGAGAACCTCCTCTAGACCCTGACAAAGGCCAGCACATCCATCTTTAGATAGATGGCCAAAAACTGCTCTTAATATTCCAAATGCAAGATAACCAGAGCCTTACACAGCCTCAGCAATACATCTCTGCTCTTATATTTTTGCCGTCTTGAAATGAATGCTGATATTGCATTTGCCTTCCCAACTGCCAACTGAACCTGCATGTTAAAAGAATCCTGAACTGGGGCATCTTTGTGGTTCAGATTTCTGAAGCCTTTCCCCATTTAGAAAATAGTCTATGCCTGTACTTGCCCATCTCTACAGACTCTCTGTGACCTCCCCACTTCCTCAACACTACTTGCCTCTCCACCTATCGAAATGTCATCTGCAGACTTAGCAACAACGCCCTGTGGACAACAATACCATCAGTTCCTTTGTCGAGATTGCTAATGTATAACGTGAATGGCTGTAGTCTGATCTCTGATGAGTGCGGAACTCCTGTAGTTGCTGGCTGCCATCCTGAAAAAGACCCTTTTATTGCCACTCTCTGCATTCTGCCAGTTAGCCGATCCTCTGTCCATGCCAGTACCTACTCCCGAACACCATAAGCTCATTTTTTATTTTGAAGACTCCTGTGTGTCACCTTGTCAAAGGCTTTCTGGAATTCCAAATAGATAAAGTTCAATGGCTCTCTTTGGTTTTGACTCACTGGTTACATTCCCAAAGAAACTAACAGAGACCTTCCCTTGACAAAGTTGTGTTTTCTCAGCCCAATTTACCATGTATTTCCAAGTATTGCCATGTACTTCCAAGCATTGTCTGGTCTCATCCTTAATAATAGACTCTGAAATCTGACCCAATGACCAGCGCCAGGCTAACAGGTCTGTAATTTCTCATCTTTTGCCTCCCTCCATTTTAAACAGGGGTGTTATATTTGCCATTTTGCACTCCTTTGGGACCCACCCTGACTCCAGTAATTCCTGAAAGATCACCAATGGTCTTCTCACTTATCTCCTTCAGAACTCTGGGGGACAGTCCATCTGGTCCATGTAATTTACCATCTTCTCTGAATTATAGAATTCCTACAGAGCGGAAAGAGGCCATTGGGTCTGCACCACCTCCGCAAAGAACATCCCACCAAGACCCAGCCCTGTACTCTTTCCCGGCAAGCTCACATTTGCCACGGCTGATCCACCTTGCCTGCACATCTTTGGACTGTGGATGGAAATCAGAGCACCTGGCGGAGACACATGCAGACATGGAGAGAATGTACAAATTCCACACAGACCCTTCAGCTTCCCCTGTACCTTCTCCTTAGTGATGGCCACTGCACTCACTTCTGCTTCAGACTCCCTTAAAGCTCTACTACTGGTGCCTTCCAACCTCAAGACTGATGCAAAATACTTGTTCAGTTCCTCTGCCATTTCTTTGTTCCCCAACACTACTTATTTGGCCCCTCTTGAAATTTTCTTTGCATTTTCAGGGGTGTTTACAATAACAATATCTACTTTATAGTGTTGACAAATGGATTGTTTAGATCATCACAGAAACAATAAGCAAAATTCGTCAGTATTCTCATTTAACAATTATATATATTAATATCACAGTCAATGCATTTCCATCAGGTAAGCGCGTAGCTGGAACTTTCTAACCCGGCAGTTTTCACTTTTCTGTTCTTAACAAGAATACCTATTTATTACAACAGCATAGATTCTAGCTACAGACAGATGTTTACAAACATCTGTATGAATTAAAACTGTAAACCCCCTGTCAACTCATCTTCCTGCAGACAAACATAGAGTGGAGATGGATAAACCATGGATATTATAGGTGGAAAAAAATGCGAATTAAGTCCTAACTAAGTGGTCCCGGTTCACAGGATTTGCCAAGATGATCTTGAGAATGAAAAACAAATGAATAAATATCGCAGAGTGACTTATTATCTGTTAAAGCATGTGTTGATGATATGGCATTGCTGTGATCATAAAATAGAACATTGTCCAATTTCCTGTGAGCATTACCGTAGTTTTCATTTGTATTCTCCATGTCGGGAACATATTTATTTGGTACTTTACTGACTAAGTGACGCTCGCTCATCTACAGTGTTCGGTTGCAAACAGCCAATATTTTATTATTCTAATTGAGTAACCATGGTTTGGAATTTTGTCATGGAAATGTATTTCACTTATGTTACTCTGCGTAATTGTAGCCAATCCTCCATTGGCAAAGAAACACACAACTACAGCAGTTAATAAAAGAAAGAACTGCATTTATGTAGCACATTTTATGGTCTCAGGCATAAAAAGTACTTTATAGGCAGCTAAACTACCTTTGAAATGTCGTCACTGATGTAGCATAAGAAAACCTGTTGTATTTAAAATAGTCAGAAGTAAAGAAATATGAAATGAAGTAATAATAAAAATAGTGAAAAAATATGAAATTATAAATGTGAAGAAATATAAAATCTCCAGTCCCTTGCGAGTGGAGACATAGAATCAGGAGATGTAGAGTCAGTATGGAGCGTACCAGGGAGGAGGCCATTCTGGATCTGGTGTTGTGCAACCAACCGGATTTGATCAGGGACCTCGAAGTAAAGGAGCCATGAGGAGGTAGTGACCATAATACAATAATTTTTGATCTGCAATTTGAGAGGGAGAAGGGAGAATTGGAAGTGTCAGTATTGTAGGAACGAGGGAGCTATGAGGGAGGAGCTGGCTAAAGTTCAATGGTTCAATACCCTCGCCGGGATGGCAGTGAAACAACAATGGCAGGTATTTCTGGATATAATGCAAAAGATGCAGGATCAGTTCATTCCAAGGAGGAAAAAAGATCCTAAGGGGAGGCAGGGATGGCCGTGGCTGACGAGAGAAGTTAAGGACTCTATAAAGATAAAAGAGAAGTAGTATAACCGAGCGAAGATTAGCGGGAAGCCGGAGGACTGGGAAGCTTTTCAAGAGCAACAGAAGATAACTAAAAAGGCAATACGCAGAGAATAAAATGAGGTACGAAGGAAAACTGGCGAAAAATATAAAGGAGGATAGTCAAAGTTTTTTTTAGGTGTGTGGAAAAAAAATGGTTAAGACTAAAATTGAGCCCTTGAAGACAGAAACGAGTGAATTTATTTAATGGGAACAAGGAAATGGCAGAAGAGTTGAATAGGTACTTTGGATCTGTCTTCACTAGGCAAGACACAAGCAATCTCCCAGATGTAATCGTGGCTGAAGGACCTAGGGTAATGGATGAACTGAAGGATATTTATATTAGGCAAGAAATGGTGTTGGATAGACTGTTGGGTCTGAAGGCTGATACGTCCTGATGGTCTGCATCCCAGGGTACTTAAGGAGGTGGCTCTAGAAATTGTGAACACATTGGTAATCATTTTCCAATGTTCTCTAGATTCAGGATCAGTTCCTGCGGATTGGAGGGTGGCTAATGTTGTCCCACTTTTCAAGAAAGGAGGGAGAGAGAAAATGGAAATTATCGACCGGTTAGCCAGACGTCAGTGGTGGGAAAGAATTATAAAATTAAATTGCGATTCATTTGGACAGCAGCAACAGGATAGGTCAGAGTCAGCATGGATTTACGAAGGGGAAATTGTGCTTGACTTATCTTCTGGAATTTTTTGGGAACGTAACTATGAAAATGGACGAGGGAAAACTCGTGGATGTAGTCTACCTGGACTTTCAGAAAGCCTTTGATAAAGTCCCACTTAGGAGATTAGTGAGCAAAATTCGGGCACATGGTATTGTGGGCAAAATACTGACTTTGGTTGTAAACTGGCTGTCTGACAGGAAGCAAAGACTAGTGATAAACGGGTCCCTTTCAGAATGGCAGGTGGTGACCAGTGGGGTACCACAAGGTTCGGTGCTGGGACAGCAGCTGTTTACAATATACATTAATGATATAGATGAAGGCATGAAAAGTAATGTTAGCAAATTTGCCAATGACACATAGCTGGGTGGCAGTGTGAAATATGAGGAGGATGTTATGAGAATACAGGGTGACTTGGACAGGCGAGGTGAGTGGACGGATGCATGACAGATGCTGTTTAATGTGGATAAATGTGTGGTTATCCACTTTGGTGACAAGAACAAGAAGGCAGATTACTATCGAAATGGAGTCAAGTTAGGTCAAGGGGAAGTACAACGAGATGCAGGTGTTCTTGTACATCAGTCAATGAACGCAAGCATGCAGGTACAGCAGGCAGTGAAGAAAGCCAATGGCATGCTGGCCTTCAAGAGGAATTGAGTATCGGAGCAAAGAGGTCCATCTGCAGCTGTACCGGGACATGGCTTAGAAGGATGAGAAGGGGTCTGATTGAGACGTATAAGATTATGAAAGGATTAGACACTCTGGAGGCAGGAACCATGTTTCTGCTGATGATTGAGTCCAGAACCAGAGGACACAGTATAAAAATAAGGGATAGGGCATTTAGAACAGAGTTGAGGAAAAACTTCTTCACCCAGAGAGTGGTGGATATATGGAATGCTCTGCCCCAGAAGGCAGTGGAGGGCAAGTCTCTGGACACTTTCAAGAAGAGATAGGTACAGCTTTTAAAGATAGTGGAATCAAGTATTATGGAGATAAGGCAGGGACAGGATACTGATTGTGGATGATCAGCCATGATTATAATGAATGGTGGTGCTGGCTCGAAGGGCCGAATGGCCTTATCCTGCCCCTGTTGTCTATTGTAAAAGTTAATTGTATAAGAATGATTAAGACGGTCCCTTTATGTATGGTGTTGGCAGCTTGTTCAGATAGGGAAAACAACATGGCTGATCTTGATTCCGCTCCTATTTGTTACACAGAAGCCTCTTCGAGCAATAATTCTTGAATGTTGATGGGACGTTGAAACACAGGTAGATTATCGTGATCACTTGTTGAAAATGGATAGCAGCTAGTAGTTCTCTTTCCACTCAACTAGTGACCAGTCGGCAATGGTCAAACAGTACGTAACCCAGAGGTCACAAGCTCCCCTGAGACATGATGTCAGTTGAGTCTCATGAATAACTACCTGCAGATGGACTATCTGTAGATTAAACATGGTATTAAATCTCACATATACTGCTCTCAACCATTTTAATCAAAGTGTTTATCACTCGTTGCATCGAAACAGATCACACAAACTGAAATGGCATATGCACAAATACCAACATACAAGTTCTATATAGTGGCATTTTGTTTAAAGTTGTATTTATTAAATGAAAGGGTGGAGTATAATCTTCACAAATCATATTAAGATGCTGTAGAAATCTATGGAAGTGAGAAATTTGTTTTTTGATTCAATACATGTCTGACAAATGACAATTCAAAGAGATCTTTGTTTCAGCTCGAGTGGGTCGCGGAGTCGTCCTCATTCGGGGCATTTAAGTGACTATTAGACAGGCATATGGATGGTAGTTTAAGATAGGGGTGGAGGTTAGATAGACCTGAGGTTTAGGGTAAAAGTTCGGCAGAACATTGTGGGCTGAAGGGCCTGTACTGTTCGATGTTCTATGTATGTTATGCTGTATTCAAATAAGTAAAGTCAGTCATGACATTCTGCAACTTCCTTTTCCAGGGGTATGAGTGGAAGAATCAGAGTGCTTTCTTTGAAAATTGGCTTGACGTGACTCTTCAAGGATCATCTAGAGGAAAAATACAAGTGTCAGTACTAAATCTATCATTGCTGATACACATGTAAACTGTAGATTTAACTGTATGTAAACTTTGTTTAACAAACTAGCACACTCAATAAACTGACAAAAATTATACACCAGATGTTTACTGTATTCTCATAATCTCTGTGATGTCTGGTGAGGGTGCAAGTGAGAAGGCTCCCTGCCAGTAAGTTTTAGTTAAGGCAAAGTTGCTTCATTACTGAAGGTATTTATACTGTAAATGAAGGAGAACAGTGATGCATATATCCTGTGCATTATGTTCCGATTATTGAGTGTGTGTTTTTTTGTGCGTGTGCACCTATTGATCAACTGGAATTTTTGATTACTCAGCACATTCCTGGTACCACGGGTGCTGTTTAACAAAAGGTTTGCTGTATTAGTATATTTCTGTAATTAGTCATTACCACTATGAATGTTAAGTCATAACTTGGTCTGTGCAGAATCTGCACAGTGCATTCCTGCAAGATAAATGATGCGCTACATATGTATGATGCTATTGTTTCTCAAAGACACTAACCTTAGCAGCTGTTTTTGTTCCCAATCATGTTTTCATCATTAGAATACTGGGAAAAATATTCAGAACTGTGGTATGACTCAAGTGCTCAGTTGCAGCAGTGGTAACACTTAGTGTGAGGTTATGTTTTTGCCCATTTGTTGTGCTGTTTGTCAACAATGTATCTCACAAACTAATGGGCATATTTCATTGAAAGCTGGTACGTATGGGTATGGTCAAAGGAAGAACTGATTAGTTTTTGACAGATCCAGATTTATTTCTCTATTTTTTTAAAGCATCAGTTAAAATCGGTCGGATAGGCAAATGATCATCTTTCTGGAATATTGTTGATTGATTTAGAATGTTGTGGATTGTGTCAGCCCTGACAGTAGAATTTGTCCCAACTATCAAAATATGAGCAGATCTTTGAGAGCAGATTATCAAATTGGCCTGAAGCTTTCTCAGTGAGATGGAAGCTTTTAATAAAAAGGATTTATTTTGTTAGCCTTGCTTTTACAAAGAATCAGTCAAGTGGAGAAATGCCTCCAAGAAAAGCTGTGTAATTATAGACTCATGGATGTTTGTTGCACAGGAGGAGGCCGTGTGGTCTGTAGTTCCTGCACTACTCAACAAAGATCTGTCTACATTGAACTCACATGGCATTGATTTCCTTTTTGACTGTTTGGCCCATAGCCCTGGAGCCTACGGCAACACAAGTGAACATCTAAATACTGCTTAAATATTCAGACACTTTCTGAATCAGTCACACTTTCAGTCAGTGAACTCAGGACTCCCACCACACTGGGGTAAATAGGTTCTCCTCAACTCCCCTCCCCTGTCTACGAATGGAAAAAGCAACTTCCAGTTATCCTTTCTATGCCCTTCAAAATCTTAAACACCTTTACCAGGTCCCCTTGTCTGCTCCACTCTTGGCATCGGTCAGTTGGGCAGGTCAGTGGCAAATTGATATAGCCTGAAGAAGGAATAAGATAAGAGAGTACTTCATGTGGCAAAGCCTGTCATGCCCGATGGAGGACAGCAACGGCCGTCAGCAGTGAAGTCCACTGGCAAGGATGGGCGGGCCTGAGCCCAGCACAGGGGAATACGAGCCGTCACTGTGGAGCCCTCGTTCAGTGTGTCTGCAAACTCGTGGCTTCAGAAAGGACTGTAATGTTTGACTTTTTAAACTTTTGTTTTTATTTTTCTACTGTTATATTAAGAAGACTGTCGTGCTGAACTTGTTAACTTATTCATTTATTTTTCTAACATAGAACATGGAACGGTACAGCACAGTACAGGCCCTTCGGCCCACGATGTTGTACCGAACTTTTACCGTCATCCTAAGGTCTATCTAACCTCCACTCCTACCTTATACTGTCATTCATGTGCTTGACTAATAGCCGATTAAATGCCCCTAATGAGGCTGACTCCACTACCCTCTCCAGCATTGCATTCCACTCCCCTACGACTCTGAGTAAAGAAGGATGGATAAATTTTCTACATCTGCATCTAAAATTTCGTACCGAGGTACTTTGTACCTGAGATGGCACCGTCTGAGGTGACATTGTACTCTTGTACCCTGTATTGAATACATGTGATAATAAAACCTAAATCTAAATCTAATGCATAGCAGGACACTGGGAAGCTTAGAGGAGAAAAGGGATCCTGGGGTACTTGTTCATAAATTCCTGAAGGAGTCAGGTCAGGCTAATAAGGGTTGTTACAAAGACATATAGGACATCTCCCTTTATCAGTCGTGGCATAGATTGTAAGAGTGGGGAGGTCACTTTGGAGCTGTTTAAAAGTTTGGTTAGGCCACAGCTGGAGTCACGTGTGGAGTTTTGGTCACCACCCATTAGGAAGGATGTGATTGTACTGGAGGGAATGAAAAGGATGTTGCATGTGTTGGAGCATTTTAGCTGTGAAGAAAGGCTGGAAAAATTCAGATTATTTTCTGTGAAGCAGAGAACGTTTGGCGGGGTGAGTGGAGGTCCTGATAGAGGCATAGAAGATTATGAGAGGTATAGATAGGTTGAGTAGAAAGCATTGTTCCCCTTAGTTAAAGCATCAATAACAACAGGGCACAATTTTAAAGAGAAAGACGGGAAATTTAGAGGAGCTTTGCGGAAAATCATTTTCATCCAGAGTGTGGTAAAGGTCTGGAATGCATTGCCTGGGAGGGAAGTTGAAACAGGAAACCGTACAACCTTTGAAAAGTACTTGGATGAGCACTTGTAATGTCATAATATTTTTGAGAATGGTCTAGTGTGTAAAAATGTCGCAGTGTATTTTTAGAGGTACAGCCTTAGTGGGCTGTAGGACCTCTTCTGTACTCTATGATTCCATGAGAACCCCCAGCCCAGGCAGCATCTTGGTTTTTTCAGTAATCTCCAGGATCACACCCTTCATAGTGTGATCCCTTGCCTTGTTAGCCCTCCCGAGTTCGTTAGCTCACACTTTTCCTGGTTGAGTTCCAATTGCTGTGTCCCGCTGACCAGTCTGTTGATCTCCTCCTGAAGTTTATTCTTCCTGTCTGTCAACCAATTTGCCAATTTGCCAATTTGCCTTTGATTCCATGGCTGTTATTTACATGACCATTCCACCGATATCCTCCTCACTGAATTAGTGATTTGCTAGTGACACGGTCATACAAATTGTGTTTAAGCCCAAATGAAGAATATACATGACAAACTTCAAGGGTCCTTGTGGCAAGCCCTGCACAACCCCACTGAAAGCAAACATCCTGTCAAATAGACATCCCTCTACCATCAATCACCCTGTGCTCTCTGCCTCAGCCAGTTTTGGCTCCAGTGTGCCTCTTTGCCTTTGATCCCGTTGACTGTTGCTTTCTTGATCAGTCTGCCAAGGGGGACTTTACTAAGTCAACATCAAATGCAGAAGTTCATCAATCTTCCAACATCTCCTCAAATTTGGATCAAATTTCTGAAATGTGACCTCATCTTAACAAATCCATACTGACTATCCCTGATTAATTCATGCAAGTACATTCTACCCCTAAGAATGCCTCTTTGTAGCTTCTCCAGTGCTGAGATTATTCTGACTGGTCTTTAATTTCCTGGTCTGTTTCTTTGTCCGTTTGATAATAGTGGGACAATGTTAATAGTCCTTCATGACTTCACGTGTGATTGACAAGGGTTTGAAAATTGCTGCCAGGGGCCCAGATATCTCCTCCCTCACTTCCCTCGCTAACTGGTATACGTTTCAGTTCGGCCTGCAGATGTATCCACTTTTAAAGTTGCTAAACCAGCTGCATCTCCCTATGTCTTAACCTCTGATGTTCCGAGGTCCTCTGCCCTGATATCTATACTTGCAGTGTCCTTCTCCGTTGTAAAGATTGACGCAAAATATTCATTGAGGACAGTGCCCATGTTTTCCAGGTCCACACAAAGATTACCTCTGTGAAATGAATGAGGAGATATCAGAGAGTTTTGAGATTTACAATCAAGAAAGAAATTGACAAAATGACTTCCTTGGAGAATCATACAACATACATTGTCCATTGTTGTAAACAAACAGAAGTTTTTGTTTCCACAGTTGTTTGCAAATAGCCAATCAAGATCATAAAATAATCTTTTAACATAATTTACAAAACAAGGCAATTGAGGAAGATGTATTGGATGTATTGAACTCTCAACTACCTCCCTTAAGTTGAGGAATATCAATATTTTTCTTCTGGATAACTTTGGCAGATCTCTTCAAACAAGTCGCTGAACCCACAGATTTATGTGACCAACGAAGCCTGAGTCTTTTGCTTTACGATGCAGTCCAGATCCCTTGGCAGCTGGGTGAGGTAGCTTCATTTGGAGGCTGCAACATTGAACCAAGTATCCGCAGTTGCTTCCAACATGTAAGTGTGCTCTGCACCAATTCATAAGGTCAAGCGGGTCCACTTGCCAGTATGATTTTTGTGCTCATTTTTGGTTTGAATTGGTTCCAGAGGCCAACATGTACCACCACTAATCCAAGGCTATCATGTTGATAAGTAGTCAATGTTTTTATTAGATTAATGACAAAAAACAATGTCAGAAACCCCAGTGATAGTGTATGAGATACCATATCACTGAGGATAGCGGACGTAAGCTTGACATAATTAATCATGCAGCTGATCTTTTATTTCCCTCCAGGGCCAGAACAAACCAGAGATTGATGTTGAACGCTTTGTCGAGTGGATGAGATTGGAGCCTCAGTCCATGGTGTGGCTGCCTGTTCGACACCGTGTGGCAGCTGCTGAAACTGCAAAACATCAGGCTAAGTGTAACATCTGCAAAGAGTACCCAATCGTAGGTTTCAGGTGAGATGTGCAAACCAGCAGAAAGTTAGTGGGAATTAGTTTTTAAAGAAAGCTTTAACTTTAGATGTTCTATTGGAAACTCTGTCAGTAAATGATAACTGAAATCGTCAAAAATCCCAACAAATTTATGGACCAGAGAAGTAATTAGGATAAATTAAGTATCAACTTCTTTACCTTAATTTTTGTGAGAGGTGAATGCTGCATGTTTATGGTATTTTGTTCACAGTTGCATTGATCACAGACACTGTGGCTCAGAACGGATTGTAACTCGACTTGCGGTTGCTTCTGTAATTTGCAATTATTGGGAATTTACAGAAAGGCCTTTTTATTAGTCCTGTAATCAGTGTGTGTGCATCCTATGAAAGTGATTGCTGTGGTGTTGCTAAATGATCGATAAAACTTCTTGTCCATAATTAGTAAATTAAAATGCATATTTGGACAGGATTTCTAAGGGGTAATTGAACCTTTTTGGTTAACTATTCTCCTACATTTCTACGATTGACCATCTTGGAAAAGGTGCATGTTACTGCCATTGATCTGACCAAACAACTCCCTGTCTAAGAAGTGAGACCCCAACTGTGGATGAAACTATGACTGCCGTAACTAAGTAAAGAGCAACAGCGACCCGGAGTCAATTGAATTCCATCTGAAGCTTGAGGAATGGTGGCCTAACTCTGAAGGCCAAAATCTGTTAGCTTTTCATGGACTATGAGGAACAGGGCAGGATTTCACAGAATCTTTAAGATGCCATATCTTGTACAAAACTGAAGGAGAAATGTCAGATTGCTCAAAGAACCATGGGATCACCAGCCTTTCCATTGCTGGGAAGATTCTGGCAAGGTTACTTCTGAATAGGTTTATGCCACCATGGCAGATGAAAACCTTCCATGTGAAGGGAACTTTGTGAAAATGTTGGAGACAGAGCAGGACCAAATTACAGGAATGATTCCAGGGATGAGATATTTCATTATGAAAATTGACTGGGGGAGTTGTGACAGTTTTCCCCGACTTTCCTAGCATTTGTTTCTCCCCAAACAATTTACCGTTTCTTCAAAATAAAAAGAAATATGTAATTTAACTACTTAACTTGCATTCCTTCAAAGGTTGAAAATATCTAAACAAAAATGAACATTTCTCTTACTTCTTGTTCTTTCTTTATAGGTACCGCAGTCTCAAGCACTTCAATTCTGACATCTGCCAAAGCTGTTTCTTTTCGGGGCGCACATCAAAGGGACACAAGTTACATTGCCCCATGGTGGAGTACTGCACTCCGGTGAGTAATATATTATTCCACTTGATAGAATTGTTCCAATCAGTGGAAACTTAGGGATTTAACCATTTAAATACAATCTTCCCTCAAAGTTGAAGTAGTTTGCTAAAATGATAAAAGGCCAACAGCTTAAATCAGGCTTCAATACCAGAAATGCAATATTGTGCAGAAGCTCTTTGAGGTCAAGTTGAGGCTCAAGGAAGAATGTGTCATCACGCCCACCCTTTTCTCCAGCTTTGTCACCGCCATTCTTAATCTCGTGAAGAACAAGCTTCCCAGTGGCCTGGACAGGATTGATGGAAAACCTTTTAACCTCAACCAGTTGAAATCGAAGAAGAAAATGACACTGACCTCGCATATGGAACTTCAGTATGTGGTTCACAATGTCATTTCCGCTCTCAGAAGTCTTCAAATCTCCCTTAAGGCCTTTGCAGAAGTATACTGAAGAATTAGCCTCAACCTTAAATTTGCCACCCAGGTTGATCGGGTTGTTAAGAAGGCATACGGTGTGTTAGCTTTTATTCGTAGAGGGATTGAGTTTCAGAGCCATGAGGGCATGTTGCAGCTGTACAAAACTCTGGTGCAGCTGCACTTGGAGTATTACCTACAGTTCTGGTCACCGCATCACAGGAAGGATGTGGAAGCATTGGAAAAGGTGCAGAGGAGATTTATCATGATGTTGCCTGGTATGGAGGGAAGGCGTTTTGAGGAAAGGCTGAGGGACTTGAGGCTGTTTTCGTTAGAGAGAAGAAAATTAAGAGGCGACTTAATGGAACCGTACAAGATGATCAGAGCATTAGATAGGGTGGACAGTGAGAATCTTTTGGCTCGGATGGCCATGTTTGACACGGGCTGGACATAGCTTCAAATTGAGGGGTGATAGATATAGGACAGTGGTCAGAGGTAGGTTCTTTACTCAGAGAGTAGTAAGGGCGTGGAATGCCCTGCCTGCAACAGTAGTAGACTTGCCAACTTTTAGGGCATTTAAATGGTTGTTGGATAAACATATTGATGATAATGGAATAGTGTAGGTTTGTTGGACTTCAGGTTGGTTTCACAACATCAAGGCCGAAAGGGCCTGTACTGCGCTGTTATGTTCTGTGTTCGAACCTCAAGATGACTCAAATCCTTTACCAATCTGTCATGTTGTGATCCATCTTTTCATCAAAATTAATAGAGAAATCCTCCCAAATGTAGAACATTTCCCTTAGATGGGACGCTCTCTCTCTTTTAAGGCTGACATCGATACAGAGATTCTAACATTACGTCCAATCTGCGAGTGGCACCTTTGGACTCCTAAGGATGAGAATGCTCAATTGTGACATCTGTGCTGATCGCAAGATCCTTGAGTTCAAGGCATGCATCGTTCAGCCTCTTCTATATGACTGTGAAACCTGGATAACATAGAGCTGCCACTTCAAGACCCGTTCAGCACAGTTTTATCATGGATTCTCCACATCAGCGAGGAGGAAAAACCTCCCAGCATCAGCATTGACGCCATGATGATTTGAAACAAACCTCATTGGGATTGCCATGTACTTGGGATGCCTAAGTTATGACTACCAAAGTAAATTTTTGCCAACTCAAGGAAGGCATCTGAACAAGAAGAAGTCAAAGGAAGCATTTAAAAGACCTTGAAATGTTCCTTCAAGAAGTAGTACTTGGAGGTCAAAGTATGGATATCCCCATTCAGAAGAAACCAACTTGGGGGAATCTCCTGTATGAAGGCACATAATTCTTCATGAACACCAGACAAGAAGTTGAAGTGTGGGAAAGGAACTGGAGAAAGGAATGCCAATGTTCTCAAGGCCGAGACCACTTCCACCACTCCGAAAGACCTCCTAAACGTGTGGTCAGATATGTGGCTCCAGTTCAGGCTAATCAACCCGCACAGAGCTCAGGACCTGTGATATGGAATTTCCTAGCTGGGCAATCATACTTATCAGCCAGTGATGGTTCTTAATATTGTGCAGACTATGATTTGATCACAACTGAGTACTGTGTGTAGCTTTGAGCATTGCTATAGAAAGACCAGGTTTTATAGATTAATCAGAATGGTGCTACATGAGAAACTGGACTTAAGAAGAGATAGGTGATACTTAATTGTTATTTGTTTCTGGGCCACTGGCATCACTAACTGGGCCAGCATTTACTTCCCATCCTTAGTTACCCTTGTCATTGTTGAATCATTGTAGTCCATGTGCTGTAGGTAGACTCAGTCAGTCAGGGGCGAATTTCCAGGACTTTGACCCAGTGATAGTGAAAGAACAGCAATATATTTCCAAGTTGAGATGGTGAGTGGCTTAGACAGGGTGTTGTAGGTGGTGCTGTTCTCATATATCTGTTACCCTTGCCCTTGTAGCTGAAATTTGTCATAGGTTTGGAAAGTCCTATCTCAGGATCTTTTGCAGATTTCTCAGTGCATCTCATAGATGGTACACACTGCTGCTTTTGAGCACTGGAGGGAGTAGGTTGCTTTTTCCTGGATGGTGTTGAACTTGTTGAGTGCTTTTGCATCTGCACCCATCTAGGCAAGTGGGGAGTATTCCACCATTCTTCTGACTTGTTCCTGTAGCTGGTAGACAGGCCTGGGGAATCAGGAGGTGAGTTACTTGATGCAGTAATCCGAACTTTGGGCCTGCTCTTGTAGCCACTGCATTTAAATAGGAAGTCCAGTTGAATTTCTGTTCACTGGTAAAACCTGGGATTTTGATAGCGGACAATTCAGTGATGGTTACACCATTGAATGTCGAGGGACAATTTATGGATTTTCTCTTACTGGAGATGGTCATTACCTAGTATTTGTAAAGTATAAATGCGACTTGCCACTTAGCAGCCCAAGCCTAGACATCGTTCTGGCCTTGTTGCATTTGGACATGGACAGGTTCACTATCTGAGGAGTGGTGAATAATGCTGAATATTCTGCTATCTCTGGTGAACATCCCCACTTCTGAGCTTATGATGGAGAGAAGGTCATTGATAAGGCAGCTGAAGATGGTTAGGCTTAGGACTGTACTCTCAGGACCTCCTGCAGGTGACCTCCAACAACCAAAATGCCTCCCTTTAGGAGAGGCGATGACCTAATGGTATTATGACTGGACTAATAATCCAAACACTCAGGTAATGTGCTGAGGACTTGGTTCAAATTCCACGATGGCACATAATGGAATTTGAATTCAATGAAAATCTGGAATTAAGAGTCTAATGATGACCGTAAATCCATTGTCAATTGTTGGAAAAACCCATCTGATTCACTGATGTTCTTTAGGGAAGGAAACTGCGTCGCCTGGTGTGGCCTACATGGAACTCCAGATATCAGTTATGCAATTTGAGATGGGCAATAAAAGCTGGTCTAACCCGCAATGCCCTCTTTCCCATGAAAGAATGGAAAAAATATCGTCCTCTGTGCAGATATTATTCGAACCAGTGGTGAGTTTCTGCTGGATTCCCATCAGCTCCAGTTTTGGTAGCGCTCCTTGATGCCACACTCGGTCAAATGTAGCCATCCTTAGCTCACCTCCGGAATTCAACTCTTTCGACCATGTTTGAACAAAAGCTGTAATGAAGTCAGGAACTGATGAGGTGGCAGAATTGAGGATCTTGTACAGGGATCCGAGGGATGTGGCATATTGAGATTTCCAGAAAGAATTTGACCAGTTGCTGCATAAAAATGTGAACCAGAACGTTAGATCCAAGGGGATGAAGGGTAGAATATTGGTTTGAATAAAGGCCTGGCTAACTGACAGAAAGCTGAGTGTCAGGATAAATGAGTCTTTGCCTGGATGGTGAATTGTCACTAGTGGGGTGCTGCGGGTTCAGTTCTCTGACCTCAACTATTTGTAACCTATACAAATGATATGTAAGCAGAGACAAAATGTAACATAACAGAATGCATGGATGATTCTGAAATAGGTGGGACAACAGCCTGTGATGTGAAATAGAACATACAGAGCGGAACATTGACAGGCGAGGAGAATGGACCAGAATCTGGCAGGTGGTTTATGTGGATAAGCACAAGGCTTGCCTGTTTTGCCCAGGGGAAAAAAGGGCGAATTATTATTTAAATGGAAGGAAGATTCAAAGTCTGTTATCTGGCTGCCTTTGTGCATGAATAGCCGAAAGTGGGTATGCAGGTATAGCATAGCATAAGAAAGGCAGATGGAACTCTGGCATTTGTCACAAAAGGACTGGATCATTAAAGTAACAAAGTGTTTTTCCTCATACATTGGGTGTTGGTGAGACCAGAGTGTTGTGTCCAGTTTAGATCCCCTCACTGAGGATGGATACGTTTGTACTGGAGGCAGTTCGGAGGAGGTTTAACTGATTGATTCCAGGGATGAAAGGGCTGTCATATGAGAAGTGGCTGAGTAGCTTGCGCTTGTACTTGCTGGCGTTCGAAAGAGTGGTTCTGATTGAGGTATATAAAATAGTAAAGGGGATTGAAAAGATGGGCATTGAGCACATGTTCTGCATTGTGGAACAGTCTCAAACAAGAAGCTGTGGCTGTTGAGTGAGAGATGGAATGTTCAAAATGGAGATGAGGAGAGGGTTGTGAATCTGTGGAATTCATTGCCTCTGAATGCAATGGAGGCAGCACCAATCGACCGATCCAGGAAAGAAATAAATATGTTTCTGATGAAAAATAGGGATCAAGGGCCATGGGGAGCTGGCAGGAGAGTGGAGTTGAGATCAGGAAAAGATCAGCAACCACGACTAACAAGATAAGTCAGGGACAGGATGAAAGCAAAAGAAAAAGGATAAAATGTGGTGTAGGTGAGTGGGAAGCCAGAGGATTGGGAAGCCTTTCGAAAACTAGCAGAGGACAACTAAAAAGGCAATAAGGGGGAAGATGATGAAATATGAGGGCAATATTAATGAGGGTAATATTAAAAAAAAATTGCAGGAGTTTTTTTTCAGCTATAAAGGTAAGAGAGAGGCAAGAGTACAAATAAAGAGAAGAAAGAAAATTACAGCACAGGAACAGGCCCTTCGGCCCTCCAAGCCTGCGCCGATCGAGATCCTCTGTCTAACCTGTCACCTATTTTCTAAGGGTCTGTGTCCATTTGCTCCCTGCCCATCCATGTACCTGTCCATAAGACCTTAAGACAGAGGAGTGGAAGTAAGGCCATTCGGCCCATCCGGTCCACTCCACCATTTAAATCATGCCTGATGGGCATTTCAACACCACTTCGCTGCACTCTCCCTATAGCCCTTGATTCCTTTTGAGATCAAGAATTTGTTGATCTCTGCCTTGAAGGCATCTCACGTCCCGGCCTCCACTGCACTCTGCGGCAATGAATTCCACAAGCCCACCACTCTCTGGCTGAAGAAATGTCGTCTCATTTCAGTTTTAAATTTACCCCCTCTAATTTTAAGGCTGTGCCCACGTGTCCTAGTCTCCCCGCCTAACGGAAACAACTTCCGAGCGTCCACCCCTTCTAAACCATACATTATCTTGTAAGTTTCTATTAGATCGCCCCTCAACCTTCTGAACTCTAATGAGGACAATCCCAGGATCCTTAGCCGTTCATCATACATTAAACCTAGCATTCCAGGGATCATCCGTGTGAACCTCCGCTGGACACGCTCCAGGGCTAGTATGTCCTTCCTGAGGTGTTGTGCTCAAAATTGGACACAGTTTTCTAAATGGGGCCTAACTAGAGCCTTATAAAGCCTCAGAAGCACATGGCTGCTTTTATATTCCAACTCTCTTGAGATAAACGCCAACATTACATTCGCTTTCTTAATTACGGACTCGACCTTCAAGTTAACTTGTAGAGAATCCTGGACCAACACTCCCAGATCCCTTTGCACTTCTGATTTGCAAATTTTCTCACCATTTAGAAAATAGTCCATGCCTGTATTCTTTTTACCAAAGTGCAAAACCTCACATTTACTCACATTGAATTTCATCAGCCATTTCGTGGACCACTCTCCTAAACTGTCTACATCTTTCTGCAGCTTCCCCACCTCCTCAGTAGGACCTGTCTGTCCACCTATCTTCGTATCTTCGGCAAACTTCGCCAGAATGCCCCCAGTCCCTTCATCCAGATCAGTAACATATAAGGCGAACAGCTGTGGCCCCAAAACTGAACCCTGCGGGATAGCACTCGTCACCGGTTGCCATTCCGAAAAAGAGCCTTTTATCCCAACTCTCTGCCTTTTGTCAGACAGCCAATCCTCAATCCAACCCAGTACCTCACCTCGAACACCATGGGCCCTCACCTTGCTCAGCAGCCTCCCGTGAGGCACTGTATCAAAGGCCTTTTGGAAGTCTAGATGGACAACATTTACTGAGTTTCCCTGGTCTAACATACTTGTCACCTCTTCAAAGAATTCGAATAGGCATGACCTCCCCTGACTAAATCCATGCTGACTTGTTTTAATCTGACCCTGCACTTCCAGGAATTTAGAAATCTCATCCTTGACAATGGATTCTAGAATTTTACCAACAACCGAGATTAGGCTAATCGGCCTGTAATTTTCCATCTTTTGCCTTGATCCTTTCTTAAACAAGGGAGTTACAACAGAAATTTTCCAATCATCTGGGACTTTCCCTGACTCCAGTGACTTTTGAAAGATCACGACCAAAGCCTCTGCGATTTCCTCAGCCACCTCCCACCGAACTCTAGGATGTAGCCCATCGGGGCCAGGAGATTTATCAGTTTTTAGACCCTTGAGCTCTTCTAGCACTTGCTCTTTTGTAATGCCTACTGTACTCAACTCTGCCCCCGGCTCTCCCTAATTGTTGGCATACTACTCATGTCTTCCATTGTGAAGACTGACGCAAAGTACTTATTAAGGTCTTCAGCTATTTCCTTTTCTCCCATCAATAGCCTTCCAGAATCAATCTGGAGCAGCCCAATATCATCTTTTGCCTCTCGTTTGCTTCTTACGTATTGAAAAAAGCTTTGACTGTCATTTCTAATATTACTAGCTTGCCTACCTTCATATATGATCTTCTGCTTCCTGATTGCTCTCTTTGTGATCCTCTGTCTGTTTTTGTGGCCTTCCCAATCTTCTGATTTCCCAGTGCTCTTGGCCATTTTATAGGCTGTCTCTTTTTCTTTGATATGTTTCCTGACTTCCTTTGTCAGATGTCCAATAGCAGCGGTGAAGAAGCTGCTGTTGGGGAAATAGAAGCATTGGTGTGCTGTTTTCACTCATTGCAACGATCTGGGTGGACCAGGAGAGATCGTTGGTGATCGTCACTCTCAACTATCTCCACCTCAGCAACATCTCTCACACTGTCTGATGCAGGCACTCACACGCTCACATTCTGTCGCCCATTCTGTCTGTCTGACTGTCTCTCTCTCTCCCTCATCGCCCATCTCTCTCTCTGTCCCTGTCTCCCTCCACCCCCCCCCCCCGACCAACCTCTCTGTCTTTGTCTCTCTCTCTCTCTCTCTCTCTCTCACACCAACTCATTGCTCAGTATTCCATGGTATCTCAATTGTTGGAAGAATTAACTTGCACTGAGCATGGATTTTCTCCCAATATAGTTATGACAAAGCAGAACCAATTCTGCCTTGAAGAAGAAAGGCAGGAGCCATAATAACTTGTGATTGTTTAGCTGAAGGAACCGTGCTGTGATATGCATCCAGATAGGATGCTTTCTGTGGTACATCAGTGAAAGTTGTCCTTGTGGACGCACAGAATTACCTTAGCCTCCTGGGAAGTAGAGACAATGGTGTGCTTTTTTGCCCATTGCAACAATCTGGGCGGACCGGTGAACAAATCTAAGCCCATCCCCCTACATGATCCCATTATCATCCATATCCAAGGACTGTTTAAATGCCCCTAATGTGGCTGAGCTAACTACATTGGCAGGCAGGGGGTTCCACGTCCTTACCACTCTGAGTAAAGAACCTGCCTCTGACATCTATCTCAAATCTATCACCCCTCAATGTTTAGCTGTGCCCCCTCATACAAGCTGACATCATCATCCTCGGATAAAGACCCTCACTGTCCACCCTATCTAATCCACTGATCATCTTGTATGTCTCTATTCAATCCCCTCTGAACCATCTTCTCTCCAACGAGAACAGACCCAAGTCCCTCAGCCTTTCTTCAGAAGTCCTTCACTCCAGACCAGGCAACATCCTGGTAAATCTCCTCTGCACCTTTCCAATGTTTCCACATCCTTCCTGGAATGGGGTGACCAGAACTGTACACAGTATTCCAAGTGAGACCGCACTAGCTTTTTGGACAGATGCAGCATGACATCACGGCTCTGGAACTCAATCCCTCGACCAATAAAACCTAATACATCGTAAGCCGCCTTAACAGCACGATCAAACTGGGTGGCAATTTTCAGGGATCTACGTACATGAACACCAAGATCCCTCTGCACAGCAACACTACCAAGAATCTTTCCATTGACCCAATATTCTGCCTTCCTATTATTCCTCCCAAAGTGAATCACCTCACATTTATCCACATTGTACTCCATTTGCCACCTTTCAGCCCAATTCTGCAGTTCATCCAAGTTTCCATGCAACCTGCAACATTCTTCCACATTGTCCACCACTCCACCGACTTTAGTGTCATCTGCAAACTTAGTAACCCATCTACCAATGCCTCCGTCCAAGTCATTTGTGAAAATGACAAACAGCAGTGGTCCCAAAACAGATCCTTGAGACACACCACTAGTAATCAGACTCCAGGCTGAATATTTTCCATCAACCACGACTGGTTGCCTTCTTACTGAAAGCCAGTTTCTAATCCAACCTGCTAAATCTCCCTCAATCCCATGTCTCCATGTTTTCTCCAGTAGCCTACCATGTAGAACCTTATCAAAGGCTTTACTGAAGTCCATGTCCACCACGTCAACTGCCCGACCCTCATCCACATGCTTCGTCAGCTTCTAAAATGACTCAGTGAGGTTTGTGAGACATGACTTGCCCTTGACAAATCCATGTTGACTATCTCCAATCAAATTGGTGCTTGCTCGATGATTATAATACCTATCTCTTATAACCCTTTCCAAAACATTTCCGACAACAGATGTAATGCTCAATGGTTTATAATTACCTGGGTCATCTCTACTGCCCTTCTTGAACAAAGGCACAACATTTGCAACCTTCCATTCCTCTGGTACTAAACCTGTAGACAATGAGGACTCAAAGATGAAGGCCAAAGGCTCCACCACCTCCTCCGTAGCCTCCCAGAGAATATCAAAGTTTCGAAGGAACTGATGCGTTGGATCCGGAGGTTGGTGGGGTGGTACGTGAGGACGAGGAAGACTTTGTTTTGGTTGTTGTTGTGGGGTGGGGTGAGACGGATTTGTTGCAGGAAATGCTGGAGACACGGTCGAGGGCGTTATCAACCACTGAGCGGGGGAAGTTGTGGTCCTTGAAAAATGAGGACATCTGAGATATACGAGAGTAGAATACCTCATCCTGGGAGCAGATGCAGAGTCAAAGGAATGGGGAAAGTGGATGAATTGTTGCGGGAATTTGGTGGGAGTTGGTGGACTTGAAATGGATATTTGTTTCTTGGTGGTTGGAAATAGAGAGGTCCAGGAAGGAGAGAGAGGTATCAGAGATTGTCCAGGTGAACTTAAAGTTCGGGAGGAAGGTGTTGCTGAAGTGGATGTTAGAGCCCCTTGTGGGAGCACGAGGCAGTGCCGATACAGTCATCAATGTAACGGAGGAAGACGTGGGGTTGAGGGCCAGTGTAGGTACGGAAGAGGGAGCGTTCCATGTAACCTACAAAGCGGCAGGCATAGCTTGGGCCCAGGTGGGTACACTGGCCACCCGCTTTGTCTGTAGGAAGTGGGAGGAATTGAAAGAGAAATTGTTGAGGGTTGTTCAAGAACCACAACATCCCCCTCCTCAATAGTCAAAAACGCCCTCAACCGTGTCACCCGCATTTCCCACAACTCATCCCTCATACCCGCTCCCCATAATAACTACCAAAACAGTGTCCTCCTCACCCTCACCTACCACCACACCAACCTCTGGATTCCATGCATCGTCCGCTCACACTTCTGCCATCTGCAATCCGACCCCACACCAAAGACATTTTTCCCTCCACACTTAGGTGACTCCCTTATCCACTCCACACTCGCCTCCAGCACCCCCTACACCCAGCACTTTTCCCTATATATCCACAAATATTGTCATCATAATGTTTAAAATTCACTTGTCCCAATACCTCCCCCCTCACCCCCATCCCAGACCCCAGGAAGAATTTCCACATCAAACAGATGTTTACCTGCACATCTGCTAATGTGGTATACTGTATCCGCTGATCCCTTTGTGGCCCCCTCTACATCGGGAAAACCAAATGGAGGTTTGGGGACTGCTTTGCAAATCACCTATGCTCAATGCACTAAAGAACTGCACCTCCCAGTCGTGAACTGTTTTGACTCTCCCAATCCTCAGATAGGATGTCCATCCTGGGCCTCCTGCAGTGCCACAACGATGCCACCTGAAGGTTGCAGGAGCAGCACCTCGTATTGCGCTTGGGAACCCTGCGTCTCCGTGGAATCAATGTCGACTTCACAAGCTTTGAAATCTCCCCTCCCCCTCCCGCATCCCAAAACCAGCCCACCCTGCCACCTCAAGCCCCACCCCCATCTCCTACTTCCTAACCTCTTCCCGCCCCGGAGACCTGTTCGTCCTCCCCGGACTGACCTCTCCCCTCCCTACCTCCCCACCTACACTCACCTCTGCTGGCTCCATCCCCACCTCTTTAACTTGTCTGTCTCCTCTCCACCTATCTTCTCCTCTATCTATCTTCGATCCACCTCCCTCCTCTCCCTATTTATTTCAGAACCCTCTCCCCTCCCCCTTTTCTGATGAAAGGTCTCGGTCCAACATGTCAGCCTTTGTGCACCTAAGATGCTGCTTGGCCTGCTGTGTTCATCCAGCTGCACACTTTGTTGTGTCTATATCTCTTAAGAACCTCATTAAGTGAGTTCTAGAGAGAACTATGCAGGGTAGACTTTGGGTTTATCATTCTAACTTGCCAGCCCTGAAAGATGAAAGTTGGTTTATGTTGGATGTTTGTTTCATAGCTACGAAAGAGATCCTGAAAGGATTGTTCGTATCTTTTGTTGAGAATTTTACCCATTTAGTCACTCGAATCCTTCTCCTTTTTTAAAGTTTCCTTGGGAGTCATAAATTTCAAATATCTGCAGAATTTTATTCGGCTTGGCATTGGCTCTCCGTGATTCCCTGTTAATGGCTCCGCGACCTGCTAGCTAATTAGAGAATTTATCATTGATGTGCCTGTCATAAAATCTTTAGTCTTATACTTTCTATTCCCAATTTCAGGAGAAAGTCCAGAGAGACCTTTTAGAGGAAAGGGGTTTAGAAAGAACACTTAAGTTCTATAGATCAAAGTCATGAATAGTTGATAAATTATTTGCGCTTCATATTTCCAGAACCTACCCCGGAAGAGAGAGCCCAGAGAATTGCCAAAGCTGTCCGCAAACAGTCAATAGAAGTGAAAGAAACTTGGGAGCAATTGAAAACCCATGCGAGCAACTGGCAGAAACAGGTGGAAAAGGTGTTGGAGAAACTTCAAGAACTGCAGAAAGCTCTGGATGATCTTGAGGCTCATGTGATAACAGCTGAAGGGGTCCGCACTGATTGACAACCTGTGGGTGAACTGCTTATTGACTCATTGCAGGATCACATTGATAAAACCACAGTAAGTGCAATTACATTACACTTCACTTATGAACAGATGTAACCACAATGTTGTATCGAGACGATCAGTAATATGAGTAGTGAAGTAATATTGATTGAATGGTTGTTAACTTAATTTGCAAATTAAAACTTAGTTGAGCATGCCTTCTGATGATATCACATCGGTAATATTAGTATAATTGAGGATTCTATTAGTCAGTGACATCAGCTGAGTTATCTGCTTGTTGCCATGTTATCAGGATTAAAGGTAAAGCCTTACCACGCCATTTGGCCACTCCTTAGAGAGACACAACTGGTTATGATTTAACCTGAAGATCACCATGCCTCAGGCAAGTAGAGCGGTTGAGGCGAAGACCCTTTGTGGTAAGGTCACTGGTGTGGCAATTGAGCCCTCTCTGCAGGGCATCACTCTGCATCACAAACCAACCGTTCAGCCAACTGAATTTGAATAGAGTTTAGGATTGGAGAGCAATCCATGCAATTCTATTTTTTTGAATGAATGTTTCTCACTGGGACTATCTCACTGGCAAACTTTTTAAAAGCCAGCTCAGCCATACAGGCGAGATCAGTTCCTGATCTCAGCTGAATTTTTTGACCTGGGGTGGGTCAGCGTTAGGAGTTCAGTGATTGGAATGAATTCTCATGAAGTTAGCGAGAGGGATGCTACACGTGAATAAATCGATGTTTTGAAAAGCGGATGAGATATGAGCAATAGTTTAATTGATGTGGACGACCAGCCACAATCATCATCAACGGTGGAGCAGGCTTGAGCGGCCATGCAACATTGTGCTGCTGCTATTTGACTTGTTCTGTGGAAAGGAAGGAAAATGGTCAAAGTGTCAAAAATGCTGAAGACCGCATCATTCTACAACCTCAAAATTTGATTGTGTTCAGCATATTATCACTACTGGTACCCCTAAATCCTGGTCTATCATCTCAGCAGCTCGACTCTGCCCAAAAGCTGGTTACTTGTGACATTTTTGAAGCATCTTCCCAAGTCTGAAACTCATTTTTGCTTTTGTAGAATCAGAGTTGGCGTGTGGAAGGAGGTCTCCTGGCATATCATAGCTCTTTGAAATAACTCCCCAATTCGTCCCCCTCTGCTTGGCAATGACTTCAACCACTTATGTAATCTCTTTATTGGAGAGAAACTTTGAAGACATCTGAAAGGAGTATTAACGATCCCAGAATACAACTGAGCCTTATTAAGTTGTTAGTTCTGATGATCAAGAGCTTGATCAAAGAGGATTCTTTTAAAAAGTGCCTTAAAAGAGGAAATGTACAGAGGCTAAGAGGTGTCGGAAGTTAGTGAGTTTTGCGAAGATTTGTTGCTCAGGTTGAGGTTCTGGATGTGAGTTTGCTCGCTGAAGGTGTAGGAAGTCTCTTCTTGGGTTTGAAGCCTACACAATTAAATGTTTGGCAACCAGTAGTGGGCCGTTTGAAATCAAGAGTGGGCAAGAGGACATAATTAGACGAGTGCAGATATCCTGAATTATGGTTGGACTGGTGGAGATTACGAAAATAGCGATTGGCAGAGCCAGGGAACGATTTGGAAACAAAAATGAGAATTTAATAAAATTACTGTTAATACTATCAGTCAGGTAGAAAGTACAGAGAATAGGATTTGGTTCAAGATGAGACTCGGGCAGTGGAGATTTAGACGACATCAAGCTTTCAATGGGCAAATGTGGGACTCAAACAGGCAATGCATTGGAGTTGTCAGGTCCAGAAGTGAAGTAGTTCCAGATGAAGGTTTCACTGCTAATGAGTCAAGACAAGAGACAGGTAGGCAGTATTAAAAAGATGTAAAGAGACAGCTTTAGGGATTGCATGAATGTGTGGTCGGACGTTCATCGTGGGATAAACAAGATGCCAAGGTTGTGCTGAGACAAGTGTAACATAACATTGTTGCCAAGGAGGAGTAATGCAGTCCGTAGGAAGTGAATAGAGATTGGTGTGGGGACCACAAACAGTGGTCTTCCCACTTTTAAATTGTTATCTCTACGTAGTTGCGCAACTTTATGTTCTGTTCAAAAGGCTTTACTGACAAGAAAGCAGAAGTTAGCCATTTGTTTACTTGTCAATATATCTTGATTTTTCCACCATCTTCTCCAATTATGAACACAACATGTGCAGTGTACTAAGTGAACCATTCAAACCTTCAAAGGACATGTTAAAATTGTGGAATATAAAGTTAAATTTATTTTATTGAAAATTTAAATAAATTACATGAAGGTTTGACCAAGACTGAAAGGAATTAGATGGAACACCAGATGAATAAAACAAGCAGTAGTAAGGTGGTATTAGCTGGATGTTCCTGAAGAAAGAGAACACAGCCAACCTTTCTTCCATCAGGGGGATTAATTGTGAGGTGTCAAACACAGTCGATTAAATCATTCGTTCTGTCTTTACTGCCAGACTGTACAATGAACATAGAACATAGAACAGTACAGCACAGCACAGCACAGGCCCTTCAGCCCACAATGTTGTGCCGACCATTGATCCTCATGTATGCACCCTCACATTTCTGTGACCATATGCATGTCCAGCAGTCTCTTAAATGACCCCAATGACCTTGCTTCCACAACTGCTGCTGGCAACGCATTCCATGCTCTCACAACTCTCTGTGTAAAGAACCCGCCTCTGACATCCCGTCTATACTTTCCACCAACCAGCTTAAAACTATGACCCCTCGTGCTAGCCATTTCTGCCCTGGGAAATAGTCTCTGGCTATCAACTCTATCTATGCCTCTCATTATCTTGTATACCTCAATTAGGTCCCCTCTCCTCCTCCTTTTCTCCAATGAAAAGAGACCGAGCTCAGTCAACCTCTCTTCATAAGATAAGCCCTCCAGTCCAGCCAGGACCCTGGTAAACCTCCTCGGAACCCTCTCCAAAGCATCCACATCTTTCCTATAATAGGGCGACCAGAACTGGATGCACTATTCCAAGTGCGGTCTAACCAAAGTTTTACAGAGCTGCAACAAGATCTCACGACTCTTAAACTCAATCCCCCTGTTAATGAAAGCCAAAACACCATATGCTTTCTTAACAACCCTGTCCACTTGGGCGGCCGTTTTAAGGGATCTCTGTATCTGCACACCAAGATCCCTCTGTTCCTCCACTCTGCCAAGAATCCTATCCTTAATCCTGTACTCAGCTTTCAAATTCAACCTTCCAAAATGCATCACCTCGCATTTATCCAGGTTGAACTCCATCTGCCACCTCTCAGCCCATCTCTGCATCCTGTCAATGTCCCGCTGCAGCCTACAACAGCCCTCAATACTGTCAACGACACCTCCGACCTTTGTGTCGTCTGCAAACTTGCTGACCCATCCTTCAATCCCCTCATCCAAGTCATTAATAAAAATTACAAACAGTAGAGGCCCAAGGACAGAGCCCTGTGGAACCCCACTCACGACTGACTTCCAGGCAGAATATTTTCCTTCTACTACCACTCGCTGTCTTCTGTTGGCCAGCCAATTCTGTATCCCAGCAGCTAAGTTCCCTTGTATCCCATTCCTCCTGACCTTCTGAATGAGCCTACCATGGGGAATACTATGGTTGTAATATTTCCTTTTTTAAAGGCTCAAGGTTAGACATACTTCTCATTTTATAAATTTTAAGAAGTTGGCTTATTGTCAAGTCATGGTAGGATTGAAAACATATCCTACAACTGTGTGAAGTCAGAAGTCACATGACACCAGCTTATAGTCCAACAGGTTCATTTCAATTCACACAAGCTATTGGAGTTCAGCCCCTTCATCAGGTGCAGTTCGTGAGGTGACCACACAGACACACAGCTTATAAGCAGAGAGATCAAAAGATCATAGAATTGGCCTGAGTGGAGTGTCAGATAATAACTCTTTCCAGGCGACCAAGAGTGTTAAAGGCAAGGAGAGTGTTTATAAAGTCAATGTCAGTGCTGTGTTGTCATGATAATCAGGCAGCGCAACAGGAATGTACAAGGTGACATCTCAGGTCAGACTCTGACTTGTAGTTTAGAGGCTTGTGTTCAGAATCTGTCGTAGAGTTTTAAACTTTATTTCAAAAGCAAGAATTTATAAGATACCACACTGACTGTAACTGCAAGTTGTGTGCTTCTTCAACAAAATATCTGCAAATAAACAAACGTCCTGGATGAAGACTTATTATCTGACACTCCACTCACACCAGTTGTATGATCTTTTGATCTCTCTGCTTATAAATTGTGTGTCTGTGTGTTTTCCTCTCTGACCGCATGTGATGAAGGGACTGCACTTCAAATCTTGTGTGATTTCAGATAAACCTGTCAGATTATAACCTGATGCCATGTGGCTTCTGACTTTGTCTATCCTAGTCCAACACCAGCACCTCCACATTATAAGTGTTTGGAACCAAGTCAGTGCAACAGGTACATGTCAAACATTTGACTTCGGAAGGATGCCTAGTGCCGACAAATTCATTAATAACAAAGGATTTCTCCATTGTGCCATCTATCGTAACATGCTGCGTCTCACAGTCATAATGAAAGGATGCCCACTTTAATTTAGCACGGCCAAGAATAGTTATGGACATTTTTAGCATGGGAGGAGGCCATTCAACCTATTTTATCTGTACCAGCTCTCTCCCAGAGCAACAAAATTAATCCTTTTCTCGAACTCATTCCACATATTTCACAGAATTGAAATATATAGGTACATAGTTAAGAGATTTTAACATCAAGTGAGCAGTTCTTGCACTTCACCTTGTCACTAAAAATGGAAAACGTGACTTCGAAAGAGTGGGTCTTTATTTTGTTCTGTTGTGATGATGAAGAAGATGCAAGTCCAAGTGCTGGAACTGGCCTCTTGAACTTTTCAACGTGTATAAAATGAATTCTGTGCGCATCGACTAAAAACAGTTTTATGGAAGGAAAAGGTACCTAAGAAGATTTGGTGTATTGTACTTGATGCTATTATACTCCAACCTGTGAAAACAGAACTCTACGACTGTGAGTGTTGAGATCTGAGAGGTTGCTATCTTGTTTGAATTTACATTGCTAAGTCTAGGCCTATTTTCCCAACAGCAAAATTGGTAATCCAGAAAGAAATGGATATTTGTCGCATTTGTTAGCTCTAAGTGTCTGGTCAAAGTTAGAGTACAGTTTCCTCATATACAGGTGCTTAACCTGCTTTTACAGTTTGAACATTTGTTGTGCCAATGAAAATTGTTTGAATGGTTTCACCTCCAGTTTTCTTCTTTATACATATTTAGTATTTTTCCATGGTAAGGACTGTCTGCAAAATCTGACATTGGGTTTTGAAAGACATCAGCCTTTATTTTGGAGAGATAATGGTAACTGCAGATGCTGGAGAATGCGAGATAACAATATGTCGAGCTGGATGAACACAGCAGGCCAAGCAGCATCTTAGGAGCACAAAATCTCACGTTTCGGGCCTCGACCCTTCATCAGAGAGGCTGAAGGGTCTAGACCCGAAACATCAGCTTTTGTGCTCCAGGGATGCTGCTTGGACTGCTGTGTTCATCCAGCTCCACACTTTGTTGTCTTAGATAGACTGGGCTTGTTTTTGCTGAGGTTGAGAAGAGTAAGGAGGTGATTTCCTTGAAGTATATATGATTCCGAATGGTCTTCATGAGGAATATGTAGAAAGATTTTTCCTATACTTTGGCGAGCGCTGAACTCGGGACACTTATGCAAAATTTGGACTTGCCACTTCAGGACAGATGAGCAGAGCATTTTTTCTCTGATAGTTGTATGACATTGGAACTAGCTGCCTCATAAGATGACAGAGTTGGGGTCATTGAATATTTTAAGGTGGACTTAGATTCTTGTAAGGCAGGGAAAAGGTCTTTGTTAATTGGAGTCATACCAAGCACAAAGGAAAACGTTTGTGATTGTTAGACATAGTCATTTCACCTCCAGAACATCTCTTTCAGCGTTCGTCAGGGCAGCATCCAAGGCCCAAACATCTGTGCTGCTTCAGCTTCTCTCTATAAAGTCAGAAGTGGGGATGTTCACTGATGACTCCACAATGTTCAGTACCATTACCATCTCCTTAGATAATAAAGCAGTCCATGTTTAAATGCAGCAAGACCAGTATATTATCCAGGCTTAGGCTGATAAGTGCTCGGTAATATTTGCACCACACAAGTGCCAAGCAATGGCCATCTCCAACAAGGGAGAATTTAGCCATCATCTCTTGATATTTATTGCTGTTACCATCGCTGCATCCCCCACTGTCAACATCAGAGGTGTTACTATTAACCAGAAACTGAACAAGATCGGCTACATAAATACTATGGATTCAAGAACAGGCCACCCCGTTGTAGAACATAGAACATAGAACATAGAACAGTACAGCACAGAACAGGCCCTTCAGCCCACAATGTTGTGCCGACCATTGATCCTCATGTATGCACCCTCAAATTTCTGTGACCATATACATGTCCAGCAGTCTCTTAAATGACCCCAATGACCTTGCTTCCACAACTGCTGCTGGCAACGCATTCCATGCTCTCACAACTCTCTGCGTAAAGAACCTGCCTCTGACATCCCCTCTATACTTTCCACCAACCAGCTTAAAACTATGACCCCTCGTGCTAGCCATTTCTGCCCTGGGAAATAGTCTCTGGCTATCAACTCTATCTATGCCTCTCATTATCTTGTATACCTCAATTAGGTCCCCTCTCCTCCTCCTTTTCTCCAATGAAAAGAGACCGAGCTCAGTCAACCTCTCTTCATAAGATAAGCCCTCCAGTCCAGGCAGCATCCTGGTAAACCTCCTCTGAACCCTCTCCAAAGCATCCACATCTTTCCTATAATAGGGCGCCCAGAACTGGACGCAGTATTCCAAGTGCGGTCTAACCAAAGTTTTATAGAGCTGCAACAAGATCTCACGACTCTTAAACTCAATCCCCCTGTTAATGAAAGCCAAAACACCATATGCTTTCTTAACAACCCTGTCCACTTGGGTGGCCATTTTAAGGGATCTATGTATCTGCACACCAAGATCCCTCTGTTCCTCCACGCTGTCAAGAATCCTATCCTTAATCCTGTACTCAGCTTTCAAATTCAACCTTCCAAAATGCATCACCTCGCATTTATCCAGGTTGAACTCCATCTGCCACCTCTCAGCCCATCTCTGCATCCTGTCAATGTCCCGCTGCAGCCTACAACAGCCCTCTACACTGTCAACGACACCTCCGACCTTTGTGTCGTCTGCAAACTTGCTGACCCATCCTTCAATTCCCTCGTCCAAGTCACTAATAAAAATTACAAACAGTAGAGGCCCAAGGACAGAGCCCTGTGGAACTCCACTCACCACTGACTTCCAGGCAGAATATTTTCCTTCTACTACCACTCGCTGTCTTCTGTTGGCCAGCCAATTCTGTATCCCAGCAGCTAAGTTCCCCTGTATCCCATTCCTCCTGACCTTCTGAATGAGCCTACCATGGGGAACCTTATCAAATGCCTTACTGAAGTCCATATACACCACATCCACAGCTCGACCCTCATCAACCTTTCTAGTCACATCCTCAAAAAACTCGATAAGGTTTGTAAGGCATGACCTACCCCTCACAAAGCCGTGTTGACTGTATTTGATCAAGCCATGCTCTTCCAGATGGTCATAAATCTTATCCCTCAGAATCCTTTCTAACACCTTGCAGACGACAGACGTGAGACTTACCGGTCTATAATTGCCGGGGATTTCCCTATTTCCTTTCTTGAAGAGAGGAATTACATTTGCCTCTCTCCAGTCCTCAGGTACGACTCCAGTGGAGAGCGAGGATGCAAAGATCTTCGCAAGTGGCGAAGCAATTGCATTTCTCGCTTCCCAAAGCAGCCGAGGACAAATCTGATCCGGGCCTGGCGACTTGTCAATCTTAATGTTTGACAAAATTTTCAGCACATCAGCTTCGTCTATCTCTATCCATTCCAGCATGCACACCTGCTCTTCAAAGGTTTCATTCACTACAAAGTTCGTTTCTTTCGTAAAGACAGAAGCAAAAAACTCATTTAGGGCTTCCCCTACCTCCTCAGGCTCCACACACAAGTTCCCTATGCTATCCCTGATCGGCCCTACTCTTTCTTTGATCATTCTCTTATTCCTCACGTAAGTGTAAAATGCCTTTGTGTTTTCCCGGATTCCTTCTGCCAAGCCTTTCTCGTGCCTCCTCCTGGCTCTCCTCAGACCATTTTTGAGCTCCTTCCTTGCCTGCATGTAATCCTCTCTAGCTGAACTTGACCTCCACCTTATGTAAGCTACCTTCTTCCTTTTCACTAGAAGCTCCACCGCTCTCGTCATCCAAGGTTCCTTAATCTTACCCCTTCTTGCCTGTCTCAGAGGGACATATTTACTCATCACTCCCAACAACTGTTCCTTAAACCATCTCCACATGTCTATAGTTCCCTTACCATGGAACAACTGCTCCCAGTCCATGCTTCCTAACTCATGTCTAATCACATCATAGTTTCCTCCTCCCCAATTAAATATCCTCCCATTTTGCCTAATCCTCTCCTTCTCCATAGCTATGTAGAACGTGAGGCAGTTATGGTCACTATCACCAAAATGCTCTCCCACCACAAGATCTGATACCTGCCCCGGCTCGTTTCCGAGCACCAAGTCTAGAATGGCCTCTCCCCTCGTCGGCCTGTCAACGTACTGCGGTAGGAAACCCTCCTGAACACACCTTACAAAAACAACTCCATTCAAATCTTCTGCTCGAAGGAGGTTCCAATCAATATTAGGAAAGTTAAAGTCACCCATTACAACAACCCTACTGCGTGCGCACTTTTCCAAAATCTGTCGACCTATGCTTTCTTCAATCTCCCTGCTGCTATTGGGGGGCCTGTAGTAAACCCCTAACGAGGTGACTACTCCCTTGCTGTTCCTAATTTCCACCCATACTGACTCAGTAGGCAGATCTTCCTCGACAAAGGAAGCTTCTGTAGCTGTGATACCCTCTCTGATTAGTAGTGCTACACCCCCTCCTCTTTTTCCCCCCTCCCTATTCTTTTTAAATGTTCTGAACCCTGGAAGATCCAGCAACCATTCCTGCCCATGAGAAACCCATGTCTCTGTTATGGCCACAACATCATAGCACCAGGTACTGATCCATGCTCTAAGTTCATCACTTTTATTCCTGATACTCCTTGCATTAAAGCAAACACACTTTAACCGATCCCTTGGTTCCTTCCCAGGAAAATCCTTCCCACTAGCTGGTCTACCTCCTGTTACTGCCTCACCTGCATCAACGCTCACCTCTGGTATACAGCTCAGGTTTAAACCCTCTCGAACTACTCGAGCAAACCTTCCACCCAGGACATTGGTCCCCTTCCAGTTCAGATGCAACCCGTCCTTCTTGTACAGGTCCCACCTTCCCCAGAAGGCATCCCAATTATCAACATATCTGAAGCCCTCCCTCCTACACCAGCTGCGTAGCCACGTGTTCAGCTGCGCCCGCTCCCTGTTCCTCACCTCGCTATCTCGTGGCACCGGTAGTAAACCAGAGAACGCTACTCTGTTCGTCCTGCTCTGCAGCTTCCATCCTAACTCCCTGAAATCACTTTTTATATCCTCAAACCTATTTCTGGCTATATCATTTGTGCCAATATGTGACACGATTTCTGGCTGTTCACCCTCCCGTTTTAGAACCTTATACACCCGATCGGAGACGTCCCGGACCCTGGCACCAGGGAGGCAACATACCTTCCGGGAATCCCGATCTTGCCCACAAAATCTCCTGTCGATTCCCCTAACTATCGAGTCCCCTACCACGAGTACTTTTCTATTCTGCCCCCTTCCCTTCTTTGTCACAGTGTCAGGCTCAGTGCCAGAGAACTGACTACTATGGCTTTCCTCTGGTAGGTCATCCCCCCCAGCAGTATCCAAAATGGTATACTTATTGCTGAGGGGAATGCCCACAGGGGATCTCTGCACTGTCTGTCTGTCCCCTTTCCTCCCCCTAACTGTAACCCATCTATCCTCGTCCTGAGCCTTAGGAGTGACCAACTCCCGGTAACTCCTCTCAATTACCCCCTCTGCCTCCCGAATGATCCGTAGTTCATCCAGCTCCAGCTCCATTTCCCTAACACGCCTTGCTGATATATATGGTCACTGCTTTCCTTCCCGGCTGCCCCTCTGGTCCTCGTCACTTCCTCTGCTGCTCCCGCTCCTTCTCTGAAAGAGGAAAAACACCACTGCCCGCTACCGGTAAGTAATTTTAAAAATAAACTGCTTTACCTTAGCTGCAGTCTTCCGGGTCCGTCTTGCCTCCGCTGCTGCTCGCACTCTGTGTGCAGATGATTTTCGTCACTCCATTTTTACCAAGATTTAACTGGAAATTTGGGATTTGTCATATTTCTGAAGAGTCGAACAGCAGCATGCTTTTCTTTTCGTTAATTCTTTGTAATTTCTTGCAATTAAAACTTCTGTTGCCAGAAAAAGAAATGATGTGGCTGAGCGACTTTTTTCGAATGTCTTGTGAGAAGTGCCATTCAGAGGTGGTCACATTGTTACCTTCTGATCAGTCTGGATCAGTCGGGCTGGATATGAGATGAGGCTGGGGGTGGGAAGATTTTGAAGCAGGTACTTGAGAGAAAGCAGCCTCTCCCTACAGTCAAACCCTTTAACCCTGGCAATGTTCTTGTAAATCTTTTCTGAACCCTTTCAAATTTCACGACAACTTTCCTATAGCAAGGAAACCTGAATTGAATGCAGTATTCCAAAAATGGCCTAACCAATGTCCTTTGTAGCTGCAACATGACTTCCCAACTTCTATATTTAGTGCTGTGACCAAGAAAAGCAAGCATATTAAACACCTTCTTCTCTACCTGCAACTCCACTTTCAAGGAACTCTGAACCTGCTCCCCAAGTTTGTTTGGCGACACTGCTGAGGACCTCACCATTAAGTGTATAAGTTCTGCCCTGATTTTCCCAACCAAAACCTAAAACCATTTCTGCATTAAACCTAATTGTCTGCTATTTGCTTGGTGGTATATATAAAAAGGGAAGAGTTTATGCTTGTTCAGGCAACGCATACCCGACATCCAGAGGTTGATTTCCTAATGGCTTGAATTGGAACTGGTTAACAGATTGAGTTTTGGGATGCCTCAGGATGTCTTTATGTGTGATGTGCATCAGGCAGGTGTCAAATTGTAATTTCAAATGCAGTTCTGCATACAGATAGCATAAAGTAAGGAAGAAGAACAGGACTTAGTAGTATTATCCTTCAAAGCCTTTTTGAGTTGTTTTGTCCTGTTTTAGAACATAGAACATAGAACATAGAACAATACAGCGCAGAACAGGCCCTTCGGCCCTCGATGCTGTGCCGACCTGTGAACTAATCTAAGCCCCTGCCCCTACACTATCCCATCATTATCCATATGCATATCCAAGGACTGTTTAAATGCCCCTACTGTGGCTGAGTTAATTACATTGGCAGCAAGGGTGTTCCATGCCCTTACCACTCTCTGAGTAAAGAACTTGCCTCTGACACCTGTCTTAAATCTATCACCCCTCAATTTGTAGCTATGCCCCCTTGTACACAGCGTAGACACATTGTAGCCCATTCATCAGGAAGATCCACTGTGAAGCAAGTAACAGGTCTCCAGGCAAAAAAAACCACATAATCCTACATGGTGTGTTCTACACAACCCTAGCAGGCAAAGGGGGAATGTGATAGATCCTAAAATGTGGGATTATGGCAGTTGTCTTGCAAGGAGGAAGCTAAGGACATTGAGCAGAAAGGCCATCCCCTTCTGCATGATACAGCAGAGCAGCAAGAAATGCAATCCAGTCCCAACAAATGTGAATGGGGTACAAGGATTACCCATTTATGATAAGATATGGTGGTGCTCAAAGGCATGCAGTCTGTTTCTGTTCTTAGAGGCAAATGTAGTTTCCATGTATTTGTTTTTTTTTGTTTACTTTTGCTGCTGTTGAAGGCTTTCCTGTACGGGATGTCCCACATTGAACTGTAGGAGGATGCTGGAATCCATAGGGCTTTGGGGAAAGGGTAGCATTGAATCAGGCAGGTTTGTAAGGTGGGATGTGACTTAGGACAGGCAAGTTATGTAGGTTGGTGCTTACACAGCGATAGATGTACAAACCTGAACCTGCATGAGCAAATAAGTGTCAGCTATGCTGCTGTTGTGTTCTGAGCCAGCAGTCATGTGTGGTTACTGTATCAGCGCGTGCACAATGAAGGGCAAGTCAAGACTGTCAACAACTGACCAGTGCACAGCTAAAATTCAAAGATGGTGCCAGTTCGAGGGATCCCAAGAAATCCCAACAGTGCTAAGTACTTACACCTACATCGAGTAGGAGAATGTGACGAGTGGCATGCGATGGAGACGTGGTACATATCAGAAGGGCTCAAATCTTTTGTCTTCAATGAGGCAAGTTGAGATGATAACTCAAAAAAAACCTGCTAGGCCTCACAGACTGTCTGTGAAACTCACCAAAAATTGCAACAGATTTCTAGTAAGATTCAGCCCACAGGGAATTGGGTTAGAGGCAAGTTTCAACCCCGGTCTGTGTACGCTAGTGGGTTGAGGTACACATATGTTTCAGCATCGGTTCAAGCACCCATGTGCTGTGAAAGTCACCATCGAAGAATTAACCAGTCATCACCTTTTGTTGCAAGTAAAAGGTTTTCACTCTGAGTGGCGGAAGGAAGTTAGCAAGCCAATCAAAGAAAATGGACAAGAGAATTTTGACTAACCTGCGAGGACAAGAATCCCAAAATGAGCTTTTAATGATCTACTCTCCACAAATAACTCAGAGACTGATATGTATCAGTTTTAACTTTTATCTTTTTTGGACACACCACATTTCTAGCCTAATGTATACGTGGAGTATTGTTATTTATTCCTGCATTTAGTAACGAGCAAACTTTTTCATTAAACCAAAAAAGCATGGTTAAATTGGCTCCTTTTAAAGCACAAATTAAGTTGGGTCAGGGCAAAAGGTATCAATAAGGGAGGGGTTCCTTTCTAATAACTTTGCTGTGACCAACCTATATGAGCAGCTGAATAAAGAAAAGAAGTCCAGCACTTCTTTCCTCATCCAGAAGCTTGATAATTTGGGGAATCTTATCTAGAAGTGTATTAAATTAAGAAGCCTTTCTCAGGGACTGGTCATTACAGGTCTTCCCAAACTGACAGCAGAGATTATTGGATAAGAAATCAATTCTGTAGTTCATATTCCAGGAGTTTGCAATTGGACTGCTGATAAATATTGTATTTTTGGCCTTGTTAATTTTAAGGGAGAGATGTTGCATTGATACTAAATCTATTCTGTATCAATAACAGTCTGATTCTCCACATAATGTCCCCCAAACTGTGCATTTATTTTAACTCATTCACAGGATGAGGGCAGCATATTGGTCATTCCTAATTGCCCAGAGGGCAGTTAAGAGTCAACCACATTGCTGTGGGTTTGGAGTCACCAATTATGGATGGCAGTTTCCTTCCTGAAAGGACATTAGTGAACTAAATGGGTTTTTCCCCCACAATCAATGACGGATTCATAGTCATCATTAAATTCCTAATTCCAGATTTCTTTTAAAAATTGAATTCAAATTCCACCAATTTCCGGGTCCCCAGAACAATACCTGGATTAATATCCTAGTGATAATACCACTAGGCCATCCCATTGTATTTTATTAAGTTCATTCCATTAAAGCAATATCTTTGTTTGCACATTCCATTACCAATGATAGGTAAAGAGCACAACTACTGACAGCATCCACTGGTACTGGGAGACATGCAATTTTAATGTCCGAAAAGGAATATGCACGGAATGACAAGTCAATGGCAGTTTGACATTGACAGTTGCAAAATACAGGGGTAGCCTGTAAATTTAAACAGCTGTAGGCAGTGACTTTTACAGCACTAGTTACATGAGAAAATTGATTTATTTTTGTCAATATTGAATTTTTAACCAGTAATATTTCTGCTTTTAAAATTGGCATGCAAGGAGTTAACACCCAAGGCCACAAAGCTTTTGTCAGGCAAAAATTTAAACAGACAGTTGTCACAGATTGTTCTGCTCACAATGTAAATTTATTTCAACTCATGCAATGGAATCAGGTGTGTTAATTGGTTAAGGCTAACTGTCATTTGTAATCCTAAACACCTTGTGGTAATGCTGAAGATAATTTCACTGCTGGAGAAGACCACCATCATAATATATGGTCATTTAATCTGATTCAATCAAGTCCTGATTTACCAGAAGCCGAGGGAGAAATCTGCAGCATTATGAAGCAAAGCCATTTCACTAACAGAGACAGCAGGAACTACAGATGCTGAAGAATCTGAGATAACAAGGTGTAGAGCTAGACGAACACAGCAGGCCAAGCAGCACCAGAGGGGCAGGAAGGCCGACGCCCCGGGCCTGGACCCCCCCCCGACCCCTTTCTGAAGAAGGGTCTATGCCCGAAACGCCAGCCTCCCCGCCCCTCCGACGCTGCCCGGCCCGCTGTGTCCATCCAGCTCCACACCCCGTCATCCCATTTCACTAACAACCTGCTCTACTATCCCACTTCACCAACAAGCTGCTCCAATACCATCTCATCAATATCCTGCTCAAATCAAATATCATTTCACCAATAACCTGCTTCAAATACAATTTGTTGACAAACTACTCCAATACCATCTCACTAGCAGCCTGCTCCCATACCATCTCATCAAAAACTTGTTCTCATAACATCTCACCAACAAATTGCCCCAAATAATCTCTCCAATAACCTGCTCTATTACCATCTTACCAACTACCTGCTCCAGTATCCTCTTAGCAACAAATTTCTCCAGTACATCTCACCAACAACCTGTGCCAATACTATCTCACTAATAAGTATTCTAGAGCAGTGATCTGGACTCTCCAATCAGGGAGACATTATCACTTCAAAATTCCCCTCAAACTCACCATTACTGCAAACTGTAGCAGATTCCAAGTAATACCACAATACCTTCTTGGGGAAAAAACATGCTCTCAATAAATTCAACATTCACAGCATGCCTGAAAGCTTGAGAACAAAACAATCACACAGCGTGTGCGAGAGATAATGGGAACTGCAGATGCTGGAGAATCCAAGATAACAAAGTGTGGAGCTGGATGAACACAGCAGGCCAAGCAGCATCCCAGGAGCACAAAAGCCGACGCCCCGGGCCCAGGCCCCCCACCAGAAAAGGGGGACGGGGAGAGGACTCCGAAACAAATAGGGAGAGAGGGGGAGGCGGCCCCTTGACCTGTCCGTCTTCCCTGGACTGACCTATCCCCTCACTAGTTTTGTTACTTACTTCTACATTTATTAAATCCACTTTTTTTTAAAGCATTCTTTCACAGGATGAGAGCACTGCTGGCAAGGCTAACATTCATTTCCCATCCAGGAATGGCTTGGTGGGCCATTTTGGAAGTCAATAGAGAGTCAGCCATATCCCAGTGAATTTGAAGTCATATACCAGAATTGCTGAGGAAGGCAGATTCCCTTCCCTGAAGAATAGTTTAGTGAATTCAGTTTTCTGTTACAACAATTTATGATAGTTTCATCATCACTGTTACTTTTAACTCGAGATCTTTATTAATTGAATGTCATTTTCAGCAGATGCTTTTGTATTTTGTATTTAATATTAGGATGTTAGTTTTAATTTAATTTCTTCTTTACATTTAATCATTAATTTCAGGATATTTCTCAGATTTTATACGCTTCCTCTCCATTAGGTTTTTAAAGAAGAAATTGCCCCAGTCAAACAAGAAGTCAAAATATTAAATGATCTGGCCAGTCAGTTATCTCCACTTGATGTCTCTTTCTCTCCAAAGATTTCTCACCAGCTTGATGACTTAAATATGAGGTTGAAATTTATACAAGTAACAGTGAAAACATTTTCTAAACTCGCCAATCTGTTGTAGAAAGCATGTACAAATAATTTGGCTTCAAATATATGAGCAAGATAAAGAACCCTTTCAATTTAAGCAAGCAATTAATATTTTATTATCATGGTTCATGAAGTTATTTAGTTTTATAATATTTCTTTTCCAAAAATACAATGTTCTGGTCTGTAGTCTGCACTTTAGAATGTAATCGCAAAACAAAATCCAAATAGTGAGAGATGTGAGCATCCGAACTACAGTCTGAAATGGTTCAGGACTGGAACAATTTGAATATATTCATGATGAAGCTGCAGGTCGCAGATATTTTTCCCGATCCATCTAAAAGAATTTGGAATTGGACCATTGTGCTCACTGCTGTACACTTCAGTATTATGTATTGTTTCATATTTTAAGTCCCTGAGAAAGACAAACTTTAATGAATTACAACAAAGATATACTTGATACATTGAAGGAAAGAATGACATAAAATTGTGTGAACTGAATGTATTTCTTTCAACTGAGCAGATTTTGATTGATGTCAGCAAAGTAGTACATGAAAATATTCTTTATCCCATAAAGCCTCATGAAATGTTTTATTGAGCAAATTATTTCAGTCTTGTTCTGTGGCAGTAGCTTGCTTGGCCATTTAGCACAATAAAACTCCTTATCAGTTCTAGAAAGCAGACAAAAACATAAGAAATAGCACCAGGATCTGGATGTTCTACCTCTCGACCCTGCCTCACCGTCCGATAAGAACATGGCTGACCTGCCCAGGACTCAACTCCTCCTCCATACCAGCTTCTCAGAGCCCTCAACTTCTCTATTTCAAAAATCTTATCGACCACCTTGTTTAAATACTTTCAGTGATGTCCCTTTCACAATTCTCTTGTATTCTAAACAATCGCTACCTGCTGAGAGAAGAAATTCCTTTGCATCTCCGGTTTCAATAAATGTTCCCTTCTTCTGTAACTATGTTGCTGAGTTTGAGATTTCCACACTAATGGAAACATTGTCTTCACATCTAGCCTGTCAAGCCCCCTCAAAATTTTGTGTTTCAGTAAGATCACCCCTCATTCTTCTAAACTTGAATGAATAAAGACCTCCTGTGTAACCATTCTTGATAAATCATGATCCGATGAATCAGCCCAGTGAATCTCTTTTGAACTGCTTCCCATGGCTGTGTATCCTTTCTTGTATTTCTCCAAGTGTGACCTCCTCGATAGCCTGATCAGTTGCAAAAAAACTTGCCCATTTTTGAACTAAAACCTCCTTCCAATAAAGGCCAAAATTCCATTTGCCTTCTTAATTACTTGCATCACCATCGTCATGGCTCACATCAACTCCAACCTACCAAAGTGCTTTGATCCTTTGCAATTCACCTACCACTGCAACAGGTCTCCAGCTGATACCGTCTCCCTGGCCTGACAGTCATCCCTGGAATGTCTGGATAACAAGGATACCTACATCAGGCTGTTACTTATTGATCAGAGCACCACCTTCCACACTGTAATTCCAAACAATCTCCTCTCTAAACTCTGAGACCTACGCCTCAGCATCCCTCTCTGTAACAGGATTCTCGACTTCCTGACCCAGAGACCACAATCAGTAAGGATAGATGACAACACTTCCTCCACCGTAAGCCTCAACACCGGTGCCCAGCAGAGCTGCCCCTACTCTATACTCCTTATGGAATCATGACTGTGTGGCCCCAACTCCGTTTACAAGTTTGCTGATGATGCTTCCATTGTAGGTCGGACCTCAAACAACAATAAGTCAGATTACAGGAAAAACAATTGAGTGCTTGCTGGCATGATGGAAAGATAACAATCTGTCCATCAACATTGCAGAATGAAGGAGCTGGATATTGATTTCAGGAAGCTTCTGTCTGCAGCAATGGTGCTGAGGTGGAGATGGTTGATAGTGTGAAGCTCCTGGGAATGTTGCTCACCAACAATGTGTCCTGGTCTACCCATGTCAACATGATGGTCAAGGAGGCTAAGGAAATTCAGCATGTCCATGAGGACCCTACCTAATTTTGTAGATGCATCCTATCTGGATGCATCTCTGTGTGGTATGGCAGTTGCTGTTCCCAAGACTGCAAGAAGCTAAAGAGAATCATGAGCACAGCCCAATCCATCACGCAAACTAGCCTTCCATCCATTGACTCCATCTACACTTCCCACTGCCTTGGGAAAGCAACCAACATAATCAAAATACCCCCTCACTCTGGTTATACTTTCTTCCATCCTCTTCTGTCGGGCAGAGGATATTAGTTTGAATAAGCGTACAAATAGATTTAAGAACAGCCTCTTTCCTGTTGTGACTATTGAACGGACCTCTCAAATGTTAATTCTGATCTCTCTCTCTCAGCATCTTCTCTGTGGCTGTAAACACTGTATTCTGCACTTTGTACGGTATGATTTGCCTCTCCAGCATGCAAATCAACACTTTTCACAGTATCTCAGTACATGTGACAGCGATAAAGCAATCAGTCACCTGCATGCTGTTATGTGTTTCATGGACGAGAGCATCCAAGTCCCCTACCCTGCATTTTTTTAGAGTCCCCCTCTATTTAAGTAAGAGTCTATCTTTTGATTCTTCCTACCAAAGTGTACTTTCCTACAGAAAACTCTCTCTGCCAACTTTTTTCCGACTTGCTTGACCTGTCTATCCCCTTGCAGATTCTTTATGTCCTCATGACAACATTCCCTTACTCTATTTTTGTAGCATCAGCAAATTTGGATGGATTTATGCCTTGTCCCCTCCTCTAAGTTATGAACGTAGATAGTAAATAATTGTCGTCTTGGGACTGATCCCTGTAGCACTCCACTAGTTATGGCTTTCCGGCCTGATAAAGATGGTTAGAAAATAACTGGCTGAACCACTGAAATGAAAAATGTGAAAAATATGCACTTTCATTGTTTGTGAAATACTTAAATCAGATTGTATATAATAAAATATAAATATTACAGTAGTTCTTGATGAATTCAGTTTATCATTGAGCTTTATGAAAATTCTGAATATAGTTCATGATTTATGATAGCATCAGTTTTCATGCATCTTTATCTGAGAATTCAGCAGAACACCTCCGCTCAGTTCGCAACAAACAACTGCACCTCCCAGTCGCAAACCATTTCCACTCCCCCTCCCATTCTCTAGATGACATGTCCATCATGGGCCTCCTGCAGTGCCACATTGATGCCACCCGAAGGTTGCAGGAACAGCAACTCATATTCCGCCTGGGAACCCTGCAGCCTAATGGTATCAATGTGGACTTCACCAGTTTCAAAATCTCCCCTTCCCCTACTGCATCCCTAAACCAGCCCAGTTCGTCCCCTCCCCCCACTGCACCACACAACCAGCCCAGCTCTTCCCCCCCACCCACTGCATCCCAAAACCAGTCCAACCTGTCTCTGCCTCCCTAACCTGTTCTTCCTCTCACCCATCCCTTCCTCCCACCCCAAGCCGCACCCCCATCTACCTACTAACCTCATCCCACCTCCTTGACCTGTCCGTCTTCCCTGGACTGACCTATCCCCTCCCTACCTCCCCACCTATACTCTCTCCACCTATCTTCTTTACTCTCCATCTTTGGTCCGCCTCCCCCTCTCTCCCTATTTATTCCAGTTCCCTCTCCCCATCCCCCTCTCTGTTGAAGGGTCTAGGCCCGAAACGTCAGCTTTTGTGCTCCTGAGATGCTGCTTGGCCTGCTGTGTTCATCCAGCCTCACATTTTATTATCTTGGAACCCTCCAGCATCTGCAGTTCCCATTATCTCTGAGAATTCAGATTTGTTTTGTCAAAAATTGTGCTGTGCCACACATGATATTTGCTAAATCTGTCCGGTCCCAGCAGTTCAACTTGTTCAGTTTTGAGATAACTTTTGTAAGGACCCCACAGTTGAGCGACCTTGCGTTGATAGCGCACTACACACTTCTTGCATTGAAACAAATGCACCTCAGACCACCTGTCCGTCTGCATTCATCATCTGCTCTGTGTCTACTCTTCCTCTTAGTCACACTGACTTCGTTATCTAGTTCCTTACAGGCTGCAGTTATTATCTTGTTACTGCCCACTAACCTGTGCATTTGGTTCCCATCCCCCTGCCACATTAGTTTAAATCCTCCCCAACAGCATTAGCAAAAGCAGCCCCGAGGACATTGGCTCCCGGTGTAGACGGTCCAATTTGTAATAGTCCCGCCTCCCCCAGAACCGGTCCCAATGTCCCAAAAATCTGAACCCCTCCCTCCTGCACCATCTCTCAAGCCACTCACTTGTCCTGCCTATTTCTTCATTTCTACTCTGACTAGCATGTGGCACTGGTAGCAATCCTGAGATTACTACCTCCTGAGGTCCTACCTTTTAACTTGGCTCCTAACTCCCTAAATTCTGCATGTAGAACCTCATTGTGTGTTTTTTTTAACCCATGTCATTGATGCCTATATGCACCATTACAGCTGGTTGTTCACCCTCCCCCTTTGGAATGTCCTGCAGTCGATCTGACACATCTCTGACCGGTGGACCTGGGAGGCAACATAGCATGTTTTTGACCATAGAACCGCCTATCTCCTCCCCTTACAATAGAATCCCCTGTGGCTATAGCCCTTCCACTCTTTTTCCTGTCCTTCCTGTTTTGGAGGGAGATGACCACAGGGGACACCACTGCCTTCCTGCTTTTTTTTCTGCCTTTTGGTCACCCATTCCCTTTCTCCCTCAGCTATCCTCATTAGCGATATGACCAATTTGCTGAATGTGCTATCGTGGATGCTCCAAAGTGAGTCCATCCACAGCTCCAGAGCCATCATGTGGTCTAACGAGAGCTGCAGCTAGACACACTTCCTGCCCGTGAAGGAGTCACGGACATCAGCCACGTCCTTGAGCTCCCACATTGAGCAAGAGCAGCATAACACAGGTCTGGGATCTCCTGCCATTTTTCGTCTTCAGCTCTACTTAGTGCTGCTATAATATCAAATATTAGATTAACGAAATGAATAAAATTGTACCATGTACACAGATCCTTGAAAGTTGCCAACCAGGTTGAGAGGGCTGTTAAGAAGGCATACAGTGTTTTAGCTTTTAATAATAGAGGGATCGAGTTCCGGAACCAAGAGGTTATGGTGAAGCGGTACAAAGCTCTGGCGCGGCTGCACTTGGAGAATTGTGTACAGTTCTGGTCACTGCATTATCAGAAGGACGTGGAAGCTTTGGAAAGGGTGCAGAGGAGATTTACTAGGATGTTGCCTGGTATGGAGGGAAGATCTTAGGAAAGGCTGAGGGACTTGAGGCTGTTTTCATTAGATAGAAGAAGGCTGAGAGGTGACTTAATTGAAGCATATAAAATAATCAGAGGGTTAGATAGGGTGGTGACGGCAAGCACGATGGGGCATAGTTTTAAATTGAGGGGTGAAAGATACAGGCCAGATGTCAGAGGTAGTTCCTCTACTCAGAGAGTAGTAAGGGAATGGAACGCTTTGTCTGCAACGGTAGTAGATTTGCCAACTTCAGGTACATTGAAGTCGTCATTGGATAAGCATATGGACGTACATGGAATAGTGTTGGTTAGATGGGCTTGAGATCGGTATGATAGGTCGACACAACATCGAGGGCCAAAGGGCCTGTACTGTGCTGTAATGTTCTCTGTTCTGTGTTCTATTTATTGTTGAATAGCAGCAGGAGGTGAGGAGGCAGAGACTGCATCCCTGAGGTCACGGAGGGAAGGAAAAGAGGCTGTTACTTAGAGATTGAGAAGCAGGAGAGGGCACAACCCAAAGGTTTGGGAGTGGAGAGAGGCTGCAAGTTAGAGGTCAAGGTGAGGAGAGGCATCAGTTGATGTAGTACATTAAATGTAATACAGAAAATTGTGAAGTGGTTAAGTTCGGTCGGAAAAACAGTACATAAAATGGAAGGAACCATTCTGAATGGGTGCAGAAACCTTCCATGCTGAGGGAACTTTGTGAAAATGTTGGAGACAGAGCAGGACCAAATTACAATAATGATTGCAGTGATGTGATATCTCATGAAAATTGATTAGAGGAATTGGGACAGCTTTCCTCGAAGATGCTAAGACTTAGAAGAGATTATGTTGAATCTTGCAAAATCATTTGAGGTCTGGTCAGAGCAGACGACGGGAAGACTTTCCTACCTTGTGACAGAATTGAGAATTGGATGCAGAGGTTTGCAGTGATTGACAAAAGAAGTAACTGCCCTGTAAGAAATAGCTTTATCACAGTCTATAGAATGCATTACCTGGAGGAGGCAGTTTCAGCAAAAGATGCAAGAGAGCATTAGTTGATTAATGAAAGAAAAATAATGTGCAGGGTAAGGAAAAGGCACAAATTTGTGATATGTATTTGGAGAGCTAGTTCAAACATGATGGACCAAATGGCTTCCTTTTACCGTGATTTGGACTGAAAATTTGTTTAAAGTAAAGTGTAATTGGCTCTGGGGCACGGCGGAAAAGGGTAAGGTAAACAGGACGTGAGTGATCGGAGACTTGATCGTTCGAGGGACAGATAGATGAGTTTGTAGCCACAATCAGGAATCCAAACACAGAACTTGCATGAAAGAACAAAGAAGAGGAATAGATTCAGTTGCCCCCAGTGAAGACTGTGACCACACCTTCACCCGCTGTGGGAGAATCTGCCTGATATGAACGAAGCAACCACCAACAGGTCCGCAACCAATGAGCACAACTTTCCTCGAGTGTTCATCCAGTGAGAAGCACCAAGAGGAAGGCAGCCTTTTTCCTACATTTTGTAAGCTTGACCATTTTGGAAGAGAGCCCCCCCTTCTCTGACATTCTGTTCTATAAAGATCAAATGTATTCATTCCTGATGTTGCATGAGGCCAGAGAACTTCTACAATTCTACCACACTGTTGCTTCCAAACCTGTTTCTTTACTTACCATCTCCTCAATGTTTCATATTCTCAATCTGCCCTCTGCCTGTCTTTGTTCAGAACGTTGTTCAGAAAAGTAATTCCTTTCATCCCTTTAACTTCCAAATTATGTTTGTTCCTCATGGAAACTGGTATTCTGCTTCACTTTATCTATTGCCTCGAAAATTCTGGACTAATGTGTAATTGACAGTGAGTTTCAGTGCTATTTATAATAGGATTAACTGAACTTAACCACTTCAGGGCATAATTTAATATTGCCTTGCACATCTCCAAAAAATTTTAAGAGCCTGCTGTTTGTACTTTTATGTTGGTTTTCATGGCTATTTAGTTTCTGCTCATACATTAATGAGTGCCCTAACTGCTTGCTGAGTCTTCGAGTTTGCCTTAATGACAGGAATCCTGAAAGCAATATCCTCTGTTTTGCACCATCTCATCATATTGATGAACTGCATTCTGTATTCAATTCTATCCATTCATCTGTTGATAATTTCACACTACATTGATCAAGTCCTTCCATTTCATTATAACATGTTCCATTCTTGCAAGGGATGTGGCTATCACCGGTGAAGGTATCATTTGTTGTCCTTCACTAATTGCTGTTGAACTGAGTGGATGGCTGGGAGGGTGGTTCAGAGCTACCTACATTGCTGTGGCTCTGCAGCCACATGTAGATCAGATGGGGTAAGGATGATCAAATTCTCCCCAAAAAGACATGAGTGGATCAGATGGATTTTTACCAACAATTGTTGATAGTTTCATGATAGCGTTACTGGAAATAACTTTTAGTTCTGGGTATTTTTTTAATGAATTGTAAATTTGACCAGCTGCAGTGTTTGAACATGAACCTACATTCTCCAGAGCATCAGCCTGGGTCTCTGGATTTTTAGTTCACTGTATTTGCCACTTGCCCACTGTCTCTCAGCCATTATTACAGTTTATTTCTTTGCTATTTTTTTCTCTTTCCCTGGAGAACTTCCCTTCTGCTGTCTGAGCTGAAAATGTGTATTGTTGCCTTTACAGCTTCACATGTTAGAATTGCTGCTCGTCAGATTTACCTTTTCCAGGAAGATTCTGGCAAGGTTACTTCTAAATAGGTTTATGCCACCATGGCAGATGAAAACCTCCAATACTATGGGAATGTTGTGAATATGTTGGATGCAGAGCAGAAGCAATTTACAATAATTCCAGGGATGTGATATCCCATGATGAAAATTGACTAGGGGAGTTGAGACAGTTTTCCTTGACTTTCCTAGCATTTGTTTCCTCCCAAACATTTTTCAGTTTCTTCAAAATAAAAAAATACATAATTAAACTACTAAACTTATAAAAGTAAGCGATGAGTGCAACTGGATAAAAGTAAAAGCAAAATGCAGATGAGCCTCTGAATTATTTGTGAGGAGCAAGTGCAAAGATGTAGCAGCTGTGATTGGATTGGGCCAGTAGCGTTGACCTTGATAGTTGAGCTGACAGTTTTGATGTTGATTTTGTAATCAAAATTCCTTTGTGATTACTTTTGAACTCACTGACAGCATGTGGAGGAAGAAGGGGTGATTCTATGTTTTTTCTGGTAGGATAGGGCTGTTAAAAATCGCTATTCTCAAAGCTGTGTCCCTCAGCACTCTGGGCCATATACCAGGACATTTTCTGCTAATAGTGACAGGCTCATTGTTGCATTCACTTTTTAACCTCTTTTTCATACATTTCTGGAGGCTAACACAGATATGCCTGAAAAAGGTGGCTGTTTGCTGACAGGGGTGCAGTCAGCCCCTCGGTCTGTCTTTTTAGGAGGTCTGTCCCTGTTTGAAATTTCTGTGATTCTTTACAGCATTACGTGGGCTTCTTGTAGGATCTTTTCAGTGAGTTCACATTTACAGTTTATACTTTCTGTAGCAGTCCTGTTTTTCTTTCAAAAGTGAGTAATTTTGAAATGCGAAGTGAAAAGAGGCCTGTTTGTATTTTGAAGCTCTGATCCACTGTCATAACACTGGTTTTGTTTTAAACATTCATTGAAAGTTTTATAATTCTGATCAGGTCAGGTATGAGTTGGTTGTGACATATATCTAACTAGAAGTTTGATATTTGACTATCGAAAATGTAAATTATTTTTATTCCTGTAATTGTATAAAGGGAATTAATTTCCAATGTTTAGGTACAAGGTATTGAGGAGTTAAGGGGACATTAGGAGAGAGTAAATATGTTATATCGTCTGTCATAGTGAGATTTGAAGCCAAGTCCCAAGGACATTAGCTTGTGGGTCTGGATTAATAGTCCGATGATATCACTACTCCACCCCCACCTGTAGAATTTTGTGTCTCTTGTTTGTCCACGATAGTTGTCCACCCTTAAAAATAAAATGATTTGACAACTTGAAGAGAAAATTATCTTTGCAGTATTGTATTCTCAGCTGATTCCTTTGAAGGATTCTTTCTGATATGTTTTGACAGCCTTTCTAATAACAAACGGTATTGGAGTTAATAAAACTGCCAAGGAATGAATGGGTCTTTATGCTATATTTATGGTCGAGTGGTCAAGCCACTACCAAACTGCTAGAATTTTAATCTGGGCCGGCCTAGAGCAGCTAATCATTTTTGATGAAAATTACACGCATAACCCCTGTAGGACAGAAGCAAAACAAACATGAAGCCTAAAGTGACTCTTTATAATGTTCCCTTCAGGGCTATTAAAACTATCCTGTACTTCTAATGAGGAAATATAATTTTTAAAATTAATTTATTTTCATACAAGTCATTCTGTATCCTCAGCACATAATGAGCTTGGCTTATGACAGTCAGCCAACCAACCGCCAACTTAGACGCTCTTAATCATCATTGTGGCCCCCTTTTTGAACTTGACCAGTGACACACAACTAAGATTAACAGCATGTACCTCTGCATCCTTTGCTTTGATTAGTAATGACATTGAGCTTACCAGCTTGGAGGTTCTGAGTCTCTGCTCATTATCAAGGAGCTTAGTTAGGTGCCGCTGAGTCAATTTTTGCATCACTATATTTATGTTATTTCAGCTTCTTGATGGTGTCGACGTCAGTAACTCTTGGAAGCCAATATTATCAGTACTTTTTCTAAATGGGCCTTGTGTTGCTGGCTAGGTGACTGTTTATTGCTCATGCCAAATTGCTTAGAAGGCAGTTAAGCGTAAACTATGATGCATGGCCGAGACTGAAGGGTTTGTTCTGTACCATATGATTCTGTGATTTTATGAATGCGAAGACTGGAATCACGTGTATCCTAGGCCAGGTTTCCTTCTGTGTCGGGCATTAGTGAACCAAATGGCAATTGAGAATGGTTTAATGGACACGTTCTGGCTAACTTTTTTATTGCTGACTTCCATTGAATTCAGGCTTCGGAAAGAATGCCAAGAGTAGGTACGTCAGCATTGCAGCATTCCCTCAACATTGCCATCATTTTGTGCTCAAGTCCTGGTTTGGAGCTTCAACCTAAAATTTCTAACTGGGTAGAGGGTGGAAAGAAGAGGATGACTGTGTCAGTGGAACAAAAATGACAGACACGGAGTTTTTTTTTCCTTAAATCATTCATGGAGTGTGTCCATTGTCCAATTCTAATTGCCTTTGAGAAGGTGAGAATAAGTCACTGCAGTCCATGTGATATGGGTATATCCCAATATGAATAGTATAGTATTTATGATTATTTGGAAAAGCACAGTTTGATTCGAAATAGCATGGCTTTCAGAGGGGTAGGTCAGGCCTCACAAGCCTTATTGAATTCTTTGAGGATGTGACAAAATACATCGATGAAGGTAGACCATGGATGTGGTGTCTATGGATTTTAGCAAGACATTTGATAAGCTTCAACATGGTAGGCTCAATCAGAAAGTAAGGAGGCATGAGATTCAGGGAAATTTGCCTGTCTGGATACATAGCTGGCTGCCCAATAGAAGACAGGTTGGTAGTAGATGGAAAGTATTCAGCTTGGAACTCGGTGACTCGTGGTGTTCCGCAGGGATCTGTTCTGGGACGTCTGCTGATTGTGATCTTTATAAACGATTTGGAAGAGGAAGTGGGAGGGTGGGTTACTAAGTTTGCCAATGACACAAAGGTTGTTGGAGTTGTGGATAGTGTGGAGGGCTGTTGCAGGTTGCAACAGGATGCAGAGCTGGGCAAAGAACTGGCAGATGGAATTCAAACCAGAAAAGTGTGAACTGATTTATTTTGTAAGTTCAAATTCAATGTAGATTACAGGGTTAATGGAAGTATGGAGAAACAGAGGGATCTTGGGGTCCATATCCAAAGCTCCCACCAAGTTGCTACCCAAGTTGAGAGGGTTTTTAAGAAGGCATATGGTGTGTTGGCTTTCATTGACAGGAGAATTGATTTTAAGAGCCATTAGGTTATGCTGCAGCTCTCTGAAACTCTGGTTACTCCACACTTGTATTTTTATGTTCAGCTTTTGTCGCCTCATTATAGGAGAGATGTGGAAGCTTTAGAGAGGGTGTAGAGGAGATTTAGCAAGATGCTCAAAATTATCGGAAGTCTGTCGAGAAGCTGGGCATGTCATGCTTCCGCACTGTTTGCGAGTTTGCAGCATTCATATGATGAATGTACTTGTTCAGAACTGAGGAAAGGTCACTGAAATGGTAACTCTGATTTTCCTTCACAGATGCTGCCAGGCCTGCTGAGCTTTTCCAGCAACTTCTGCTTTTATTTCTGATTTACAGCATCCGCTGTCCTCTTGGGTTTTCACTCAGAATTTTTAATTTGTCGCAGTGGAAGGGATCAAAAATTTTGTTTTTAAGAGGGACCTGAAATAATTCCGCAGAGCTGGTATCCTGTCACCAAGTCACCTTTTATTTACAAACTGAGAGTCCTTGACACTCAACCGACTCTTTCAGAGTGAGCAGGATGTCCGACACTCCAGTTCTTATCAATCAGCCAGGGCTTCCTGACTGGACCAGATTAAGCCCCATTCAGGAAACTCACTCTGTGCTGTCCATCTGGCTGACCTCATTACATTCAATATATTCCTCCCCTTCTGAGTTCAAGGACACAGGCTGGTTCTTTTTCTTTTGTGGTTTCTGGATGTTCTAGCGTCGGGTCAGGTTCCTCTAATCCTGTCTCGGATACGGGCAGAGTGTAATGTGCAGTAGCCTGCCTCTTGCACCGAGAGTATTTCGCAAGAAATCAGTTTTATTCTGCAAGCGGAAAAGGCGTCGAGGCAGTGACCATCTCAGATTCCGAGAATCTTGACGGAGAAGTCGAACACACATGTTCCCAAACTATTGGAAAGGCTGTCGAGGAGCTGGGCACGTTGTGCCCCTGCACTGTTTGCGAGTTTGCAGCAGTCTTGGTGACATTCTCGTTCAGGGCTGTTGCATCTACTTGATCTTTATATGTCATTCGACCTGACCTCACATTGACCATGCCCGTTACTCATGCAGGTACATTCCTCTGGTTCCTACACCAAACATTATCCCCTGAAATAAACTCTCTCACTCAGCAGTCTCATGTCTGGCACTGGCTTTCCTGATGCCGTATCAACCTAGTTTGGTTAGCATGTAAAACAATACTTTTCACTGTGTCTGTCTACATGTGACGGTAATATGTCAAATCAAATCTCATTTATTACCTTCCCATGTATACAAAGGTGCATGCAGTGTGATATGTTAACCTTTGGAGTTTCACCAATAGCATTAATTCTCATTTCTGTTGCCTTTGAGCTTTTTTAATCAGCTTGCATTCCAATTGATATTTCACAGATTGTAGAGTTGTGGGTTATTTGTGTTGTGGACTCTTGCACATTGAAACTATGAATTTTGACTCTTTACTTTCATAACACGCTACTAATTATTTGCAACTAATCACAAATTCCTTTTAGTTTGTTGTTTGATTACGAAATATACATGGTGAAAGGATTTAGCGGAACTTTGTATGAAACCTGAACAGTAAATGAAGCTGTACAAAGCTTGATTTAGTCAAGACAAGAACTTTGGAACTTTGTATCCATGTTGTATGCAACAATGTACTTTATAAAGTAGGCCAGCAATATTCTGCTAAAGGTTTACTGCCTTTCTTTTAAGATTTGTTGGTGTTTGATACTGATTGCCTATTTGATATTAGTTGGAATGCTCTTTCACTAAAAGCTGTCCAGAATATTTTGATGCACTCCTGTGAACAATAAAGAAAGGCTTTGTGAAAAACTTAAAGACAGTGCATCCCTTCCACTCGTTTTAACAGGTTCAGCTAGGATCCAGCTGTGCTTAGTTTCAATTTGGCTTTGGATCCAATCTAATAATACTGTAAAGGAATATAAGAACCAAGGGCAGGAGAAGACTGTGCAGCCCACTGTGCCTGCTTCCTCATTCACTACAATTGTGGCTCATCTTGGGCTTCAAATTTGCTTTCCTGCTTGCTCCCTGAGTCCCTCGATTCCCTGAGAGAATGAAGGTAAATTTTGTTCTTAAGTACATTCAGTGAAAACACTTGATATATATTTGATTTTATCATTATGAGCCTGTTTTGAGCAGCATTTTCTTGGGACGTAAATTTTTTTTGGATTTGTCACAATCTATATTGGAAGAGCCTACTAGAGATTGAACCCCACTATTCCATAAATAATTGTAAATATGACGAGTGTAACCTCAAGGATTGTTAATGTCTGACTGTTACCGTTATTGAGGATAAAAGAAATTTTCTCCAGGTTTCATCAATTAATGGGGGAAAAAGTACATTTATTATTTTAAATGTATTCTTTAACAAGTGACAAAGTGGATTATTAATGATGAACATGTAAACTTAAACCATTCTACATTCAGGTGCAGACATGCATACACTTGTCACCAATAAGGTGGCAGGATAGTCAAGATGAACAGTTATTCTGCAGTATCGTGGGTGGGAGATATCAGTAAAAAGAACAAACCCTGCAGAACAAGACTCTCAGCCAAAAGCGGGGTAAATGAGGTGACTTTCTCACAGTTCCTCTGCTTTTTGACAATGGTGTCGTGTCACCGATCACCACATTGATCCTCAATTTGACAGTTGATCAATTGAACCTATGTCTGGGCTTGGATCAGAAAAAGGCCTGATTCCACACTGTAGGCATTCTAACACAAGTTTGATTTGTGTATGCTGAAAAGATTTTGGGCCAGAAAGTCCTCAGCAAAGACATTTTGGTTGAGAGTTATGTGCTGTGTTGAATTAATGTAGCGACTGCCACCCACTGTTGTAGAGTATAGCTGAAAAACAGATGAGTATGGAGGAACTGATGGGTACATCTCCAGCAAGGTAACAGCCTTTCAGGAAAATTGCGCAAGTAACTAGTAAAATTTGAGTGAGATTTTTTGGTAAATTATTCTTTAACTGAAGTGCGGAAAAATGTGAGCTCAGCGATTTTTTTTTGGTGATCAACTTCGACTCCATTATCCTGCATCACAATCAAATTCTAATATTTCTGAACTGAAGAATCATAGAATTTTACAGTATAGAAGGTGGCCATTTGGCCCACTCTGTCTGTACTGGCTCCTGAAAGAGCTACCCAGCTGTGTCTCTGTAGGCCTCTAAATTCAGCACTTTCAAATATATATCTCAGGAAGGGTCACCGGACCTTAGATGTTAATTCCAATTTCTCTTCACAGATGCTGTCAGGCCTGTTGATCTTTTCCAGCAACTTCTGTTTTTGTCAAGTAAAGAGATTTAGATTCTCCCTTACTGGAGATTGTCATTGCCTGACACTTTTTTGTAATGCATAATTCGTACCACTTGTCAGCCCTAGCCTAAACTTTGCCCAGGCCTTGCTGCATATGGACATGGACTGCAGTAATCAGTGCCTATACCCACTTCTGACTTTGTGAAGGAGTTACGTTCATTGATAAAGCAGCTGAAGCTGGTCAGACTGAGGAACTTTGCAGCGATGACCTGGTACTGAGCTGATGGATCTCCGGCAACCACAACCAATCCTGCCTTTTGCTGTCTATATCTCCAACTAGTCGGCCATTTCCCACCTGATTCCCAATTGACTTCAGTTTTCGGAAGGCTTTTTGATGTCAAGGTGAGTTACTTTTCTGTCACCTTTGGAAAACTATTCTTTTGTCTCTGTTTGGACCGAGATTGTATTAAAGTTAGAAGCTACGTTGGCCCTGATGGAACCCAAAATGAGCAACAGCAAGCCGGTTATTGTCCAGTTTCGGGTCCAGTTCTGAGGAACAGTCACTGGACCCGAAATGTTAGCTCTGATTAATTTCAGTCACACACAGTTAGAGAAACTACGCTATTCCAATCATAACATTAATTTATATAACCAAGCGCAACCTTGACTCGTACAATGAGTTAAAATTCTAGACTCGACCTCCAGTTACCCAGGTCATTCAGTACTTATCTCAGTCTTTTGATTCTGAACACTTTGTGGAGCTGTTTTATTAATTGTGTGGTGCTGTCATATGAACGGGAGCTGCCAGAGTTCGGCTTATAATTAGCTCTATGCAGTTGATTTCAGTCAAGTTTTCATTATGTTCAAGGAGATACAGTGAGTTGACTGACTTTTATTAAGAGCTGTGCAATTTTTACAGCCGTGTGTGTTTCTGCTGAAAGCAATATCTTTTGATTAATTGTATTGCGTGTGTCAAAAATGTGACAAGATTTAGTTCAGCACACAGTGTGATTCTGAGTTGAGTGGCTTAAAAAACTATTTACAGATTTGTGACCAACATGCTTAGTGAATTCTTTGTCCAGGGAAAGCTTTATGAATCTCAGTATTCGTAACATAATCTCAACTATGTAATTTATACCCATATTCCTGGGTTATGCTCTATCTTTCATTCAAATTACTTTATAATCCATTACATGGATAATTCAAGATAACAAAGTGTGAAGCTGGATGAGCACAGCAGGCCAAGCAGCATCTCAGGAGCACAAAAGCTGACGTTTCGGGCCTAGACCCTTCATCAGAGAGGGGGATGGGGAGAGGGTTCTGAAATAAATAGGGAGAGAAGGGGAGGCGGATCGAAGATGGAGAGAAAAGATGATAGGTGGAGAGGAGAGTATAGGTGGGGAGGTAGTAGGTGGGTAGGTCAGTCCAGAGAAGACGGAGAGGTCGAGAAGGCGGGATGAGGTAGTAGGTAGGAAATGGAGGTGCTGCTTGACCTGGGAGGAAGGGATAGGTGAGAGGAAGAACGGGTTAGGGAAGCGGAGACAAGTTGGGCTGGTTTTGGGATGCACTGTGGAGAGGGGAAGAACTGTGCTGGTTTTGGGATGCATTGGGAGAAGGGGAGATTTTGAAGCTTGTGAAGTCCACATTGATACCATTGGGCTGCAGGGTTTCCAAGCAGAATATGAGTTGCTGTTCTTGCAACCTTCAGGTGGCATCATTGTGGCACTGCAGGAGGCCCATGATGGACATGTCATCTAAAGAATGGGAGGGGGAGTGGAAATGGTTTGCAACTGGGAGGTGCAGTTGTTTATTGCGAACCAAGCAGAGGTGTTCTGCAAAGCGGTCCCGAAGCTTCCGGTTGGTTCCCCAATGTAGAGGAAGCCACACTGGGTACAATGGATACAGTATACCACATCGGCAGATGTGCAGGTGAACCTCTGCTTAATATGGAAGGTCATCTTGGGGCCTGGGATGCGGGTGAGGGAGGAGATATGGGGGCAAGTGTAGCTCTTCCTGCGGTTGCAGAGGAAGGTGCCGGGTGTGGTGGGGTTGGAGGGGAGTGTGGAGCGAACAAGGGAGTCATGGAGAGAGTGGTCTCTCCAGAAGGCAGACAAGGGTGGGGATGGAAAAATGGCTTGGGTGGTGGGGTTGGATTGTAGATGGCGGAAGTGTCGGAGGATGATGCGTTGTATCCGGAGGTTGGTGGGGTGGTGTGTGAGAACGAGGGGGATCCTCTTGTGGCGGTTGTGGTGGGGGCGTGGTGTGAGGGATGTGTTGCGGAAAACGCAGGCGACGCGGTCAAGGGCGTTCTCGACCACTGCGGGGGGAACGTTGCGGTCCTTGGGGAACGTGCACATCTGGGGTATGCGGGAGTGGAATGCCTCATCCTGGGAGCAGATGCGGCGGAGGCGGAGGAATTGGGAATAGGGGATGGAATTTTTGCAGGAGGGTGGGTGGGAGGAGGTGTATTCTAGGTAGCTGTGGGAGTCGGTGGGCTTGAAATGGACATCAGTTTCTAGCTGGTTACCTGAGATGGAGACTGAGAGGTCCAGGAAGGTGAGGGATGTGTTGGAGATGGCCCAGGTGAACTTGAGGTTGGGGTGGAAGGTGTTGGTGAAGTGGATGAACTGTTCGAGCTGCCCTGAGGAGCAAGTGGCGGTGCCGATACAGTCATCAATGTAACAGAGAAAGAGGTGGGGTTTGGGGTCTGTGTAGGTGCGGACGAGGGACTGTTCCATGTCACCTACAAAGAGGTAGCCATAGCTTGGGCCCAGGCAGGTACCCATGGCCACCTCCTTTGTCTGTAGGAAGTGGGAGGAATCGAAAGAGAAGTTGTTGAGGGTGAGGACAAGTTTGGCTAGGCGGATGAGGCTGTCGGTGGAGGGGGACTGGTCGGGCCTGCGGGACAGGAAGAAGCGGAGGGCTTTGAGGCCATCTGCATGCGGAATACAGGTGTATAGGGACTGGACGTCCATGGTGAAAATGAGGTGTTGGGGGCCAGGGGATTGGAAGTCCTGGAGGAGGTGGAGGGCGTGGGTGGTGTCATAGACGTAGGTGGGGAGTTCCTGGACCAAGGGGGAGAAAATGGAGTCCAGATAGGTGTAGATGAGTTTGGTGGGGCAACAACGGGCTGAGACAATGGGTCGACCCAGGCAGGCAGGCTTGTGGATTTTGGGCAGGGCAGGCAGGTTTTTAACACAGCACAGGAGATTTGTTGAAACAGTATCTAATGGTAATTAGATTAAATCCTTTTCTTTATTCACTGCTCACTTCGGGAGTCATTCTGAGCTATTTCCCAGAAATGGCCATGTTAGGCAATCGAATTTGAATTTCTCAGCCAATATCTTTAACCAAAGTTATTGATGTTATGAACTACCTATTATGCTCATGAATTGGTTATTGTCTCATAGAGGCCTCTAGCTCAGGAAAGGAACCTTTGGCACTGTGCCTGTGAAAAACAGCCACCGAACTATTCTAATCCCATTTTACGGCATTTGTACCATTTGCCTTGTATGCCTTGGCGTAGCAAGTATCCACCTTTATTTCGTAAATCTTACGAGGGTTTCTGCCTCAGCCACCCTTACTGGCAGTGATCCCTGCACCCTCTTGGTAAAAACATTTTTCCTTTCATCCCTTATGAATCTCTTGCCCCTTACCTTAAATCTACGTGACCAGTCATTGATCCCTGCACCAAAGCGAAAAGTTTCTTTCTGTTTATGTCTCTCATAATTTTATACATTTCAATCATATTCTCCCTTCATCTGTTCTGTTCTATGGAAAACAACTTTAGACTGTTCAATCTTTCTTCATTTCAAAAACTCTTCACCTTGGACAGCATCCTGATAAATCTCCCCTGCACCTTCTCCAGTGCAGTGACATCCCCCCAACCCTTCACTGTGGATTCCAGACCTGTGCCCATTACGCTAGCTGTGTCCTAAACAATGTTTTGCAGAGTTCCAGCATAACCACCCTACTCTTAAACTCAATGCCTTAGTTAGTAAAGGTAAGTGTCCCTTATGCCTTCTTCATTACTTTATCTACCCGACCTGATACCTTAAGGGACTGGTGTACATGTATATTAAAATCCCTGGGATCCTCAGTGCTTCCACCTTTCATCATATATTCCTATGCCTTATTTGTCCTGCTGAAGTGCATTCTCTCACGTGTATCCAGATTGAATTCCATTTGCTGCTGATTAGCCTATCTATATTCCCCTGTTATCTAAAGCTAACCTCCTCATGAATGACTACTCCACCAATTTTTGCACCATCTGCAAACTAACTGATCTGTCTTGCTGTATAGATATCTAAATTGTTTATAAATAACACAAACAGCAAAAAGTCCAACATTGATCCCTGCACTGAACACAGAATTCCAATCACCAAAACACCAAGCAATCATCATCCTCTGTTCTTTGCCATTCGACCAATTCCGGATCCGAGTAGCCAAATTTCCTCAGACCCCTTGGGCTATTCACTATTAGTCTTCCATTTGGGACATTGACAAAAGCCTTGCTAAAGCCCAAGTAGATTATTTCAAATGTAATCCCCTCTTGTACACACCTGGTTACTTCTTCAAAAAATGCAATCAAGTTATTCAGACATGGCCTCCCCTCAATAAAACCATGACTGCCCTGCCTTTCCAAGTGTGGATTAATTCTGTCCCACAGAATTGCTTCCAGTAGTTTCCTCACCTGAGGTGAGACTTACTTTTGTGTATCTTTATTTCAACATACAATTTTTATTCACTTTTGCGATATGGACATCCCTGCCTGTCTTGAGTTGCCCTTGAGAAAGTGGTGGTGAGTTGCTTTCTTAACCCGCTGCATGCCATGTGATATAGCTACTCTCGCAATGACATTAGGGAGGGAATTCCAGGATTTTGACTTGTTTTAAGCATTTATATGTACTTTATCATGAAATGCTGACAAGGTCAACAAGGAAATATAAGGATTCAAAAAGATTTATGGTCCTCATGAAGAAATGGTTAGGACTGGTAGACAGACCCTCAATAATTTGCCCAGAACTGCGTGCTGTGTGTTTGTTTGTCGGCCTTTTTCTAAAGCAGTTGATTCAAACAGTCTGATTGTAAAATTCTTTTCCGTACAAATGTTTGCTTTAAAATAAATAGAAGTAAAGAGAAGAATCCGTCTAGAATTAGATTTGATTTGTGTGTGGCTTTGAGAGTGATCTTGTCGTGAGTATGCTGTGAGATTACCCCAGAGACTCTGATATGCTAAAGTAATAGACTTTTGGAGACTGGCAACAACTGTTCTGCTTCTGTGCCACCACAAAAAATCAAATCTGTCTTGTTTAGAAATACTTGGAGGCGTCCTGTTGCTGTGCATCTGATTTGAAAACTGAAACATGCAAAAACATACTCTTAGCATTACCCTGAAAGATTCAACATAAAGTAATTTAACAGATTTCTTCTATTGTCTAGAATATCTTCTGAAATATTTGGTTTGTAAATGGGTAAGTCACAAAATTGTATCAGTGATGATGGGAACTGCAGATGCTGCAGAATCAGAGACAACCAAGTGTGGAGCTGGATGGACACCGAAGGCCAAGCAGCATTTTGACATTTTGACACATCCAGCATTGCTCAAGTGATTACCCACTGCAGTTTAGACACAACTTTATGAGCAGGCTTGTCATGAAAGACCAATTTAATCATCTAATAAGCAGTATGTTCTGGCTGAAATACTAAAATGATGAAAATCTTTGCAATTAGACAACTGTTTTACATTTTGCATTATGCATAGAAACGGACAAACAAGACGGTTGTGTTCTGAGGAGGGGTCACCCGACCCAAAACGTGAACTCTGATTTTTGTTCACAGATGCTGCCAGACCTGCTGAGCTTGTCCAGCAACTTCTGTTTTTGGTGTCATCTGATTTTCTTATTTTGTTTTGTCATGTTGATTCTTTGGAGCACATGTTTTTGAAGTTGAGCCTTCCTTCAGAAACGTCTCATTTGTTTTCACCAGCCATTTGCTGTGTTTGCCAGCAGTAAAGCCAAAATTTCTTTAATTTATTTCTTGTGAAGCATGCCTTCAACAACCTGAGTTTACCTTAGGGGTGTGCTGCACTTTTCCTCCAGGCTTGGCATTTTTCCCTGTATCCGAGTGCAGTTATCAAGTGCATTCCCATGAGAGCAGTTTAATCATGGCTTTTCTTATTTTGAATTTGCTGTTGTTTTGGGTGTATAGTTTGGCAGTCTGTCATTTGGTTGTTGTTCTGCTTTGGTTGGAAGGTTAAACTGATTACCTATAGCTGCTGTATTTGAGTTAGTATTTCTTTACCATTGAATCCATTGTACTTCTGAAATTTGACACAAATAGAATATAATTTCACTTTGTGACTTTGCTGTTAACACAGTACATGGAGGAAAGTATTGGCCAGACAATGCTGAGAGGATGTAGAGAATCTACAAACAATTGTCATAAGGGTTACGAATGTGATAACTCTAGCTGGCGTATGCCAGTTGAATTTCTTGTGTTAAATTGCTAGATTATGTTTTGGGGATATAATTCTGAAAATAATATCTTGCTGTATGGAAAAGAATATCCTTGAACACTGGTAGGTCAGTTGGAAGGCCAAGAAACACTGGGATTCCTGAAAGTAGAAGTAGAGAGAAAAATCAAAGCATTAATGAACCTGGCCCGAAGTCCATAATTGCCAGTGATACATCAGAGAATTTGTTGGTTACCTGGCTGCTGATGCACTAAAGCAGTAACACACAATAATGACGTAATAAAAAAACATTCAAAAATGAGACAGCATTGAAATACATTGAAATGAGACAGCATTTAATCTGCTCCCATTGTGATGAAAGTGTCTCGTCGATTTGTAACAAAATAGTTCCAGGTTGAATTAATAATCAGGGGCTACATTGTATCAACTCAACGTAAGAGTAGTTTGTCTGTGGGACCTTGGGATAGTAACGATAAAGATCACTCTTGTCTATGGTTCCTGATTTCTACTGGTATGTGCTGTGGCAATCTATCAGTTCAGAGATGAAAAGTGCAGAGCAAGGGAAGGAGATGCAGAAAGTAGTTCGTTCTTTCAATAAAATACTTTCCATTTCGCTTTGTTGAGAATGCAGTCTTCACTTTTGCAAGTGGCTTTAATAGCGTGTATTTCAGGTGTTGAGGGAGCCAAGGGATTTTATTTGTGATGTGCTGGTAATTGTTACGAGGAAATTATATTCTGGGAATATCTTGGTAATACAAATTGGAAACAGGTTAACTTTCAAATAAAGATCCAAAAAGATCCTCTGGTTGCTGGTTTGTTTCTGACTCAAAGGACATGTCTTTAAGGGCGGCATGGTGGTGCAGTGGTTAGCACCGCTGCCTCTTGGCACCAGGGACCCGGGTTTGATTCCAGACTTGGGTGACGGTCTGTGTGGAGTTTGCAAGTTCTCCCTGTGTCTGTGTGAGTTTTCTCCGGGTGCTCGGTTTACTCCAACTGTCCAAAGATGTGCGGGTTAGGTGGACTGGCCATGCTAAATTGCCCATCGTGTCCAGGGATGTGTAGATTAGGTGTGTTATAGGGGGATGGGTCTGGGTGGGATGTTCCAAGGATCCAACTGAACATTTTGGACCGAAGGGCCTGTCTCCACATTGTAAGGATTCTAAAACTTAAAGTTCATTACACTTAACCAAGGTCGGAGTAAAATACTGGAAATGATTGTGAGGAGTGAGGGTCGAACAGCTAATCTAATTAACATTGGCCAACATGTAGGTTTGGAAGGGGCAGTCTGGCTGATGAACCACTTTGAACTTTTAGAGGAAATCATGTTCCAGGTAGACTGTGGGAATTCCAAGATGCAGAAATAGGAGAAGGTCATTTGGATCTATGAGTCTGCTTCGCAATTCATTTAGATCATTACCTGATTTGACATATATCTAGACTTTAAAAAAGAAACTTCAGCAAAGTTCCATGTAACAGAGCTATTGAAGCTCATTGTGGGAGAATTAAAACAAAACACAGGAATGGATTAAAACTGGCTGAAGCGGTGAGTTTTCAGTTGAGAAGTGGTATCAAGATTGAGACTGGTAAGAGTACTTGCTGTGGCGTCCGAGGATCATGTTAGGATCTTGCCTATTTGTAGTTACCACCAACAACATGGACTCAGGGGTTTAATGAACTGGCCAAATTTTCTAACAGTGACAAACTGGTGGAGGGAAGGGTTTGACTAAATCTGAGATCAGATTTTTGAAAAATATGTCTACCACTTCAATGCACCACCTTTCTCCCTGACCAACATCTCTGTCTCCGGCTTGCTGCAGTGTCCTAGTGAAGCCCAGTGCAAGCTGGAGGAACAACACCTCATTTTGTGCTTGGGGACCCTCCAGCCCTCCGGACTCAATATTGAGTTGAATAATTTTTGGGCCGAAACTCTCCCATGTCCCAGCCTCCCCCACCCCACACACCAGGCCTTGTTACCACGTAGCCTCCCCCGACACACCCGCTATTGTTGATGACTAACAGTCCCCATTAACAACTATTCACCCTCCCAGCCTGATCATTAGCAAATCCTAAATCTGTCCAACTGTCTTTCTCTTTGGGCTCCACCCTGTTGATTGCTCCTGACCCCACCCACCTCCCCATTTTCTACCTATACAAACTGACGTTTTCCCAGCCACCATTCAGTTTTTCAAAACTAAAGTGCATGTTTAGGCCTGTACATTGGCATGTAAGTGAACCTGCTTCCATTTTCTCAGCTAATTCCATTTAGGAATCTATTTACATTGGGAGTTGGCCATAAGTTTTCAACTCGGAAATGTTTTTAGATTGCCCAGGGCAATTAATGTGCAGTTCATTGCAAAGTCAGAGAGTATTGAATTCAATGGATGGAGAGGAAGAGGCTTTCGTATGGAGGGATGATTATACAGTCAAAAGTATCTCATCAAAACAGGTTGGATTTGATGAAGGAACCCCGCCCACGGCCGACGCCAACGTAACCCCGCCCACGGCCGACGCCGATGGAACCCCGCCCACGGTTGACGACCTCATCGCTCTGCCCACAACCTCCACAGCCAGCAACCCCAGAGGAGACAGCCACACTGAACCCTGCCACATCTTCACCATCCCCCCAGACCTCCCACTGACTGAGGACGAATGGTCAGTCCTTAATAAGGGCCTCACCTTTGTCCCCCTACAACCACACATCAACGAATACCAGTCACGATTGGACATAGAGCAGTTTTTCCGCCGTCTTCGCCTCCATGCCTACTTGTTCAACCGGGAACCTAACCCTCCCTCCACTGACCCCTTCACCCGCTTCCAACACAAGTCCTCCTCCTGGACACCACCCCCAGGCCTCCTACCCTCCCTCGACCTCTTCATCTCTAACTGCCGTCGAGACATTAACCGCCTCAACCTCTCCACCCCTCTCACCCACTCCAACCTCTCCCCTGCAGAACGGGCAGCCCTCCGCTCCAACCCCAACCCCACGATCAAACCTGCAGACAAGGGTGGCGCAACGGTAGTATGGCGCACTGACCTCTACATCGCCGAGGCCAGACGCCAACTCTCCGACACCACCTCCTACCGCCCCTCGATCATGACCCCACACCCGAGCACCAAACCATCATCTCCAACACCATTCATGACCTCATGACCTCATCACCTCAGGGGACCTCCCACCCATAGCCTCCAACCTCATTGTTCCCCAACCCTGCACGGCCCGTTTCTATCTCCTTCCCAAAATCCACAAACCTGCCTGCCCTGGTCGACCCATCGTCTCAGCCTGCTCCTTCCCCACCGAACTCATTTCCACCTATCTGGACTCCATTTTCTCCCCTTTGGTCCAGGAACTCCCTACCTACGTCCGTGACACCACCCACGCCCTCCACCTCCTCCAGGACTTCCAATTCCCTGGCCCCCAACACCTCATATTCACCATGCATGTCCAGTCCCTATACACCTGCATTCCGCATGCAGATGGCCTCCAGGCCCTCCGCTTCTTCCTGTCCCGCAGGCCCGACCAGTCCCCCTCCACCGACACCCTCATCGGCCTAGCCGAACTCGTCCTCACCCTCAACAACTTCTCTTTTGACTCCTCCCACTTCCTACAGACTAAGGGGGTGGCCATGGGCACCCGCATGGGCCTCAGCTATGCCTGCCTCTTTGTAGGTTACGTGGACCAGTCCCTCTTCCGCACCTACACAGGCCCCAAATCCCACCTCTTCCTCCGGTACATTGATGACTGTATCGGCGCCGCCTCTTGCTCCCCAGAGGAGCTCGAACAGTTTATCCACTTCACCAACACCTTCCACCCCAACCTTCAGTTCACCTGGGCCATCTCCAGCACATCCCTCACCTTCCTGGATCTCTCAGTCTCCATCTCAGGCAACCAGCTTGTAACTGATGTCCATTTCAAGCCCACTGACTCCCACAGCTACCTAGAATACACCTCCTCCCACCCACCCTCCTGCAAAAATTCCATCCCCTATTCCCAATTCCTCCGCCTCCACCGCATCTGCTCCCACGATGAGGCATTCCACTCCTGCACATCCTAGATGTCCAAGTTCTTCAAGGACCGCAGCTTTCCCCCCACAGTGATCGAGAACGCCCTTGACCGCGTCTCCCGTATTTCCCGCAACACATCCCTCACACCCTGCCTCCGCCACAACCGCCCAAAGAGGATCCCCCTCGTTCTCACACACCACCCCACCAACCTCCGGATACAACGCATCATCCTCCGACACTTGCGCCATCTACAATCCGACCCCACCACCCAAGACATTTTTCCATCCCCACCCCTGTCTGCTTTCCGGAGAGACCACTCTCTCCGTGACTCCCTTGTTCGCTCCACACTCCCCTCCAACCCCACCACACCCAGCACCTTCCCCTGCAACCGCACGAAATGCTACACTTGCCCCCACACCCCCTCCCTCACCCCTATCCCAGGCCCCATGATGACATTCCACATGAAACAGAGGTTCGCCTGCACATCTGCCAATGTGGTATACTGCATCCACTGTACCCGGTGTGGCTACCTCTACATTGGGGAAACCAAGCGGAGGCTTGGAGACCGCTTTGCAGAACACGTCCGCTCAGTTCGCAACGAACAACTGCACCTCCCAGTTGCAAACCATTTCCACTCCCCCTCCCATTCTCTTGATGACATGTCCATCATGGGCCTCCTGCAGTGCCACAATGATGCCACCCGAAGGTTGCAGGAACAGCAACTCATATTCCGCCTGGGAACCCTGCAGCCTAATGGTATCAATGTGGACTTCACAAGCTTCAAAATCTCCCCTTCCCCCACCGCATCCCTAAACCAGCCCAGTTCTTCCCCTCCCCCCACTGCACCACACAACCAGCCCAGCTCTTCCGCTCCACCCACTGCATCCCAAAACCAGTCCAACCTGTCTCTGCCTCCCTAACCTGTTCTTCCTCTCACCCATCCCTTCCACCCACCCCAAACCGCACCCCCATCTACCTACTAACCTCATCCCACCTCCTTGACCTGTCCATCTTCCCTGGACTGACCTATCCCCTCCCCACCTCCCCACCTATACTCTCTCCACCTATCTTCTTTTCTCTCCATCTTCGGTCCGCCTCCCCCTCTCTCCCTATTTATTCCAGTTCCCTCACCCCCATCCCCCTCTCTGATGAAGGGTCTAGGCCCGAAACATCAGCTTTTGTGCTCCTGAGATGCTGCTTGGCCTGCTGTGTTCATCCAGCCTCACATTTTATTATCTTGGATTCTCCAGCATCTGCAGTTCCTAATATCTCTGAAAGTACAAAATCCCGCTGTTTTTGTTCTCAATTCATGGTTTAATTTTGCAATCAGTGTCGTAAGCAGCAGATTAGTTCAGTCCTTGTGAAATTGAAGGCAATGCAACACTTTAATTGGTCACTTTTTAACATGGTCGGTTCTCAGACTGAGGAAATGGTGAATGTTGTTGATCTTTAATGCAATATAATGGAGGAGAGAAAAATCTGGACTACAGAGCCCACAGGAAGAAAATTATAATCTGTCAGTGCTGCCTCCATTAGAACAATGCCAAGTTAATCCCCATCCCCATATCGAACAATAGAAGTTTCCTGCATATCAGAACATACCCATTGAGTGGGGAACTGATGAATAATGCAGGAGCACCATTGGATTGAAATACTTTTATTCTCAGGATTTCAGAACGTGCTGGGATTTTTATTGCAAGCAATACTTGTGATGGAATATTCTTTTAATGTCAAAGTGCTGCAACAGTTTGGAAGAACCAATATTAAATGGATATTATTGCAGATAATATATGTGAATGAAATAAAATTGTTTGCTTAAGGTATTTTGTAATTCTAATTGAATGTCGCATTTTTGCATCTCAGTTGTCTTCTGTTTCTTATTTTTACAGAGCAGGTATTGTCCTGGTCACTTGTAATGCTGCCAATTCAAGATTAACTACATGGATGGTCTCTATCGGTTGCTTAATCACCAATGTCAGTTTGCAATCCTGAATCCAATATTGTCACTTCATCTTTCAGTTCTGTTGATAAGCAAAGTTTGAGATCAACAGCTTTCAGTTTACTATCTGGAAGTCAATCAGTGCAGATTTTGATGGTAAACCAGCGTTCTGTATGTAAAACTGCCTTGTTTAATTAGATTAGTTAGTTGAGATTCATTTTCGTGAAATGAATCATAACTAAGCTTCATCTCTTCCTCATTCTGAACACATGCTATGTCATGCAATGGCTATTCAATTTTGCATTGGTGCCGGTTCAAACCATGTGTATTCCAACTACGGATTGATACAGATGAAATAGTACCATTTCCTTGTTAGTACCATTCTCGCCGTACAGTGTTTTGGCATTTCATTACGTTTCTGTGTACAGTTCTGAACCAGCCCCCTTGCCCCTGAGCTTGCCAAATGTCTCAATGTTGTCATGACATTGTCAAAGAATTCATTTCTTGGTAGAGTCAGAGATAAATTAATGTAACCTAGTATGTGTTAATGCCTCTGCTGTAATCGGGCGAAATACTCAGGCCATTGTCTTAATTTTTCTCTCTTGTATTTATGTTGACCATGCCATTTGCTCCACTTACTGGGATTGGACTTGTTACAGAAGTGCTGAACGTCAACTTGCCAAATACAATTGGCTAAACAGTATGAGGCCAATCAGTCTCTTGAAACACTTTTGCTGTGCAATCAACATTCCAACATTATTTGACAATGAAAAATTACATACGTGCTTCAGAAGATTAGATTTGAAACAGAGATTTGTGAATATGAATGGAGCTATATATGTCTCCATCTCGGGCACCAACCTCAAGTCCACCTGGACTATCTCCAACACCTCCCTCACCTTCCTGGACCCCTCTATCTCCATCTCGGGCAACCACCTCGAAACTGATATCCATTTCAAGCCCACCGACTCCCACAGCGACCTAGGATACACCTCCTCCCACCCACCTTCCTGCAAAAATTACATCCCCTATTCCCAATTCCTTTGCCTTCGCCACATCTGCTCCCAGGACGAGGCATTCCATTCCCGTACACCTCGGATGTCCTCATTTTTCAAGGACCGCAACTCCCCCCAACCCATCCCACACCCCCGCAACCCCTCGCAGTGGTCAAGAACGCCCTCGACCGTGTCTCTCTCATTTCCTGTGACTCAACTCTCACACCCCGTCCCCGCAATAACCACCAAAAGAGAACCCCCTCATCCTCACATACCACCCTCCCAACCTCTGCCTACAATGTATCATCCTCTGACATTTCCACCATCTGCAATCTGACCTCACCACCAAAGACATTTTTCCTCCGACCATTGTCTACTTTCTGGAGAGACCACTCTCTCCATGACTCCCATGTCCGCTCCACACTCCCTTCCAACCCCACCACGCCCGGCATTTTCCCTGCAACCACAGGAAGTGCAACATGTGCCCCCACACCTCCTCCCTCACCCCCATCCAGGACCCAAGAAGACTTTCCACATCAAGCAGATGTTCAACTGCATATCTACCAATGTGGTATACTGCATCCGCTGGACCCATTGTGGACTCCTCAACATCGGGGAAACCAAGGAGAGACTTAGGTGTTCTGCAAAGCAGTCCCTATGCTCGGTTCACAACAAACAACTGCGCCTCCGAGTCGTGAACAATTTCAACTTCCCCTCCTATTCCTTAGACGACATGTCCATCCTGGGCCCCCTGCAGTGCCACAACAATGCCACCCGAAGGTTGCAGGAACAGCAACTCATATTCTGCTTGGGAACCCTGCAGCCCAAAGGTATCAATGCGGATTTCACAAGCTTCAAAATCTCCCCTCCCCCTACTGCATCCCAAAACAAGCCCAACTCGTCCCCGCCTCCCTCACCTGTTCTTCCTCTCACCTACCCCTTCCTCCCACCTCAAGCCACACCCCCATTTCCTACCTACTAACCTCACCTCTTGACCTGTCT